>NC_137285.1:141874807-142515576 GCF_054371585.1 Giraffa tippelskirchi
TTTTAAGTGGACCATGACTATATATTAGTCATGTCTGACTCTTTGTGACCTTTTGGACTGTAGCCCTCCAGGCTCCTCAGTCCATGGGATTTCCCAGGACAGGATACTGGAGTGTGTTGCAATTTTCCTCCTCCAGGGGATCTTCCTCACTCAGGGATCAAATTAATGTCTTCTGTGTCTCCTGTATTGCTGGCAGATTTTTTACCCAGTGAGCCATCATGGAAGCCTTCTTAAATGAACAATGCAAAGAAGTAGAGGAAAACAATAGAATGGGAAAGACTAGAGATCTCTTCAAGAAAATTGGAAAGATCAAGGGAACATTTCCTGCAAAGATGGGCACGATGAATGGTACTGGCACAAGGACAGAAATATAGATCAATGGAACAAAATAGAAAGCCCAGAGATAAACCCACGCACATATGGACACCTTATCTTCAACAAAGGAGGCAAGCATATACAATGGAGAAAAGACAATCTCTTTAACAAGTGGTGCTGGGACAACTGGTCAACCACTTGTAAAAGAATGAAACTAGAACACTTCCTAACACCATACACAAAAATAAACTCAAAATGGATTAAAGATCTAAACGTAAGACCAGAAACTATAAAACTCCTAGAGGAAAACATAGGCAAAACACTCTCTGACATAAATCAATCACAGCAGGATCCTCCATGACCCACCTCCCAGAATATTGGAAATAAAAGCAAAAATAAACAAATGGGACCTAATTAAAATTAAAAGCTTTTTCACAACAAAGGAAACTATAAGCAAGGTGAAAAGACAGCCTTCAGAATGGGAGAAAATAATAGCAAACGAAGCAACAGACAAACAATTAATCTCAAAAATATACAAGCAACTTCTGCAGCTCAATTCCAGAAAAATAAACGACCCAATCAAAAAATGGGCCAAAGAACTAAACAGACATTTCTCCAAAGAAGATATACAGATGGCTAACAAACACATGAAAAGATGCTCAACATTACTCATTATTAAAGATATGCAAATCAAAACCACAATGAGGTATCATTTCACACCAGTCAGAATGGCTGCTATCCAAAAGTCTACAAGCAATAAATGCTGGAGAGGGTGTGGAGAAAAGGGAACCCTCTTACACTGTTGGTGGGAATGCAAACTAGTACAGCCACTATGGAGAACAGTGTGGAGATTCCTTAAAAAACTGGGAATAGAACTGCCATATGACCCAGCAATCCCACTGCTGGGCATATACACCAAGGAAACCAGAATTGAAAGAGACGCATGTACCCCAATGTTCATCGCAGCACTGTTTACAATAGCCAGGACATGGAAGCAACCTAGATGTCCATCAGCAGATGAATGGATAAGGAAGCTGTGGTACATATACACAATGGAATATTACTCAGCCATTAAAAAAAAATACATTTGAATCGGTTCTACTGAAATGGATGAAACTGGAGCCCATTATACAGAGTGAAGTAAGCCAGAAAGAAAAACAACAATACAGTATACTAATGCATGTATATGGAATTTGAAAGATGGTAACGATAACCCTATATGCGAGACAGAATAAGAGACACAGATGCATAGAACAATTTTATGGACTCTGAGGGAGAAGGTGAGGGTGGGACGTTCTGGGAGAATAGCATTGAAACATGTATATTATCATATGTGAAACAGAACACCATTCCATGTTCGATGCATGAGACAAGGGCTCAGGGCCAGGGCAATGGGATGACCCAGAGGGATGGGATGGGGAGGGAGGTGGGTGGGGGGTCCAGGAAGGGGAACACATGTAAACCCATGGCTGATTCATGTCAATGTATGGCAAAAACTATTACAATATTGTAAAGTAATTAGCCCCCAACTAAAATAAATAAATTTATAAAAAAAAAAAAAAAAGGACAAAAGTTGTAAGGAGCTTACAGAAGGAGACGAGATTAAGAAGAGGTGGCAAGAATACACAGAAGAGTTATACAAAAAAAAGGTCTTAATGACCCAGATAACCACAATGGTGCGGTCACTCACCTAGAGACAGACATTCTAGAGCATGAAGTTAGTGGGCCTTAGGAAGCATTACTATGTACGAAGCTAGCGCAGGTGAGGGAATTCCAGCTGAGCTATTTCAAATCCTAAAAGATGATGCTGTTAAAGTGCTGCACTCAATATGGCAGCAAATTTGAAAAAACTCAGCAGTGGCCACAGGACTGGAAGATATCAGTTTTTTATTCCAGCCCCAAAGAGGGGCAGTGCCAAAGAATACTGGAAAATTACACTCTTTTCAGATATTAGTAGGTTTTTTTAAAATTAGTTTATTTTCTATTTTTTTAACTTCATAATATTGTATTTGTTTAGGGTTATATTCAAATTCTTCAAGCTAGATTTCAACAGTACATGCACTGAGAAATTCCAGATGTACAAACTGAACTTAGAAAAGGCAGAAGAACAAGAGATAAAATTGTCAACATCCATTGGATCATAGAGAAAACAACAGAATTCCAGAAAAACATCTACTTCTGCTTCCTTGACTCCTTGAAAGCCTTTGACTGTGTAGATCACAATAAATTGTGGGAAATTCTTAAAGAGATGGGTATACCTGGCCACCTTATCTGTCTCCTGAGAAACCTGTATGCAGGTGGAGAAGTAACAGTTTGAACCTTACATGGAACAACTGACTGGTTCAAAATTGGGAAAGGAGTATGTCAAGGCTATATACTGTCACCCTGCTTGTTTAACTTCTATGCAGAGTACATCATGTGAAATGCCAGGCTGGATGAAGCACAAGCTGGAATCAAGATTGCTGGGAGAAATATCAATAACCTCAGATATGCAGATGACACCATCCTAATGACAGAAAGCAAAGAGGAATTAAAGAACCTCTTGATGAAAGTGAAAGAGCAGAGTGAAAAAGCTGTATTAAAACTCAACATTCAAAAAACTAACGTTATGGCATCTGGTTCCAACACTTCATGGGAAATTAATGGCGAAACAGTGGAAACAGAGACAGACTTTATTTTGTTGGGCTCGAAAATCACTGCGGACAGTGACTGCAGCCATGAAATAAAAAAAAAAAAGACACTTTCTCCTTGGAAGAAAAGCTATGATCAACCTAGACAGCATATTAAAAAGCAGAGACATCACTTTGCTGACAAAGGCATGTATCGTCAAAGCTATGGGTTTTCCAGTAGTCATGTACAGATGTGAGAGTTGGACCATAAAGAAGGCCGAGAGCCAAAGAATTGATGCTTTCAAACTTTGGTGCTGGAGAAGACTCTTGAGAGTCCCTTGGACTTCAAGGAGATCAAACAGGTCAATCCTAAAGGAAATCAGTCCTGAATATTCATTGGAAGGACTGATACTGACGCTGAAGCTCCAATACTTTAGGGAAGAGACGACTCATTGAAAAAGGCCCTGATGCTGAGCAAGATGGAAGGCCAAAGGAGAAGGTGGCAGAGGATGGGCTCAACGGACATGAATTCGAGCAAACTCTTGGAGATAATGAAGGACAAGGAAGCCTGGCGTGCTGAAGTCCATGGGTTCACAAATAGTCGGGCTCAACTTAGTGACTGAATAGCAACAATAATGACTATATTTAGTTGAAAGTACTGATTGAGGACTCAAAGGTCCTAAAAATGTCACAAATATTCTTTATATGATTCATAATACAGTATGGCCTTATCCATTTCGTTTATTTCTGGCTCTGCTAGGTCTTCACTGCCGCACATGGGCTTTCTCTAGTTGCAGTGAGTGCGGGCTAGTCTTCACCATGGTGCACGGGCTTCTCACTGTAGTGACTTCTCTTGTTGAGGAGCACAGGTTTTAGGTGTGTGGGCTTCAGTAGTTGTGGCACACAGGCTCATTAGCTTTGGTACATGGGCTCAGTTGCCTCATGTGGGATCTTCCCAGACAAGGGATGGAAGCCCTGTCCCCTGCATTGGCAGGTGGATTTCTATCCACTGCAAGTATGAGTATGGTCTTATCTATTTATAGTTGCCCACTTGAAGATAGTTGTATTTTTCTGCAAATATGTATACTGAATACTCACGAGAGGCTTAAAATATAGTCATTTTGTATTTACCATTTTCAGAATGTAGCTTTGATCAAGTCAGAAATACTCAGGTACACACTCTCTTAAAGGTTCTGTCACTACCCTAGTCTATAAGCTCCTGATGATCCCTGATGTTTTTCAGTAATGAAATCCCTGGCATCTAACTTAGAAGCAGGCAAAAAGTTGATGCTCAAAGAAAGTGATCTGCTTAGTTGAACTGAATTGTCATGTGTAGCTCTCTGAATTTGGCATGAGCCCAAGAGGCCATCGGCAAAATTAAGGAAATATGTTTGATACAACAAAATATCTTTTTACTTAGCTCATAGAGAATATACTATTTCTACTTCCTATTCCACATTTCTAAAGTATATTCTCTGTCTTGTTTGATAATTCATCACTGTGTTCAACAAATCTATTATCCTGCTGTACTTTGAGGATTGTATCCGAGACTTTGAAAACTAGATATTTGTGTATTTGAAAATCTATCACTCAGCCTGTATGTATAAATGAATAACCACCACACAGTTGATCCATTTAGCCTCTGCTCTATCTAGTCAGCATACCAAGCAAATTCTAGTAAAGTAATGGCATTAACTAAAAAAATACATCTTAGGAGTTCCCTGTTAGTCATGAAGCATACTGAAAGTACTTTTTTCCTACTTAACTATTTACTTCTCTACTAAATCATAAATTTCTTCAGATTATAAAAGAAGCTTTTGTTTTCTATTTTTTTAAAACCAACCAAGGGCCATAATTTCTTGGTTAGCTTCCTTCTAATTTCTAAATGATTAGACTGTCATGGCTAAGCACATAGTCTCTAATGTAGAAAATGTATGCAGTCAAATCATTCTGCCATAACTAGACCTGCAAAGAATTGTAGCATGGCAACCATTCACACTATATCTTCCCAGTAGTGACTTCCCAGTAGTGACTTTTAGCAGTTGATCTTGAAATGAAAATATAACTTTTATGGAGTGAAAAAGTGAAAACGTTAGTCACTCAGTTGTGATCTACTCTGCGACCCCATGGAATGCAGTCTGCTAGGCTCCTCTGTTCATGGAAATTTTTAGACAAGAATCCTGGAGTGGGTAGTCATTCCCTTCTCCAGGGTATCTTCCTAACCCAGGGATCAAAGCCAGGTCTCCTGCATTGCAGCTATCAGGAGGACCCCTTTATTGAAAAAGACATAGCCAAAAAGAAAGCACTTGAGACCTCCAAATAAGCCTGGCAATAACACAGTCTATGAGCCATGAACATGAAAATCCATTTGATAGTCAATTCTAACCATAGCAAAGAATTCCATTCTGCAAAAGAAATCTGGGAAGAGAATGATCTAAGAATGTCTGTTCAATGAGATTCTATCTCACTAAACTTTCTTGATTCATCCTCTTCTTTCAGACACTGAACATTCCAATCAGACAGAAATAAAAAGAAAATGAGCCTCCCCTTCACATAGAAGGGCCAGTTCATTTTGACTCTCCAAGTTTAACCACTGGTGGTAGACTCGTGTATGGAGGGGCAAGTGGTTCAGCACTCAAATGCAGAACATAATGACATCCTCAAAGTCCCACTTACGTCTACTTTATGTAAAGAATCTGTTTCAGGGAGGGTCTAACTAGAGCAGCCCAGGGTTCCTTCAGCAGATGCTCTCAGGGAGACTTCCTCAAAGTGCAAGCACCAAGGTACCAACTCTCCATCAAATATAACTGTTAGGGGAAGCACACTGATTGAAACTGCCCACCCTGGCCAGGCACCATGGTAACCATTTGCATGAGTTGTTTTACGACAGGAGGTCCTGCTAAGGAACACGGAACTAATAAGCCACCACCAACCAGAAGAGTTCGGGAAAGGTCAAAAAGAGACACCACATGTCCGACCACCTCCCAGAATCCTTCTCTCTGGCATCCATCTTGGCTGAACAAGGCATGCACCACCAGGAAGGACTCTGAGGCAGAATGACTGGCTAAGGACAACCTGGAAACTAATCCCCTCACCATAAAACCCGAGACTGTGAGCCATGTGGCAGAGCTGTTCTCCTGGGTTCCCTTACCCTGCTGCTCTCCGCCCGGGTGCCCTTTCCCAATAAAATCTCTTGCTTTGTCAGCACATGTGTCTCCTCGGACAATTCATTTCCGAGTGTTAGACAAGAGCCCAGTTTCAGGCCCTGGAAGGGGTCCCCCTTCCTGCAACAGAACCACTTATTTTGCATGAGTTCTTAAGACATATAGAAATTTCAACTGAGATTACTATCCAGAATTGTGGCATTCACTTCTCAGCTTCTTTTCTCTGAACTTGGGTCCAGTTTAGATTCCAACTAAATGTGTCTCATAAACATTTAATATGTAAGAATAATGACTTATGTTTCTAAAATACATATACTGTTTATGTAATTTTATATGAGAGAAGCTCGGTATTCTCCACTGAGTTCTGGTTGCCTATTTGAGTAATGATTGAGCAACTGAGCACGCATGTATGTTATACAAGCAGTAATGTTTATATGAAGGTGACAATGTGAAATCTGAATGACTGAATTCAAATGAAACCAAAGAGCAAGAAGGGAAAATAGGATTCCAAGGTACCAAAGACTGAGGGTAGAAAATGCAGGAGAACGTAGGTAAATAGAAGGAAGGTAAGCCAGGAGAATTTCTGGAATCTTACAGCAAGTTAAGGCAGGTTTTTTTCACAGTTCCTCAGGGCTTTGGCATGAAACACAGGAGCTATGAAAGGGGTTAACAAGAATAGACCTCAAACAATCCATGGGTTATTCCTATCAGGACCCCTGTACTAAACCTAGATTGAAAAGGTCATCAACAGGGTATGGAGGCATTTAGAAGGACAAAGAAACAAGAAAGAGATGGGTTGCCTAAATGTGGCAGAAATCTGAGCGTAGCGGTATGAAACAGAATCTGAGGCATGTTATAAAAATTTGATGTACTAAAAATGCACGTAAGGGAATAACAATTTAATGGGGTTATTCCCAACAAAATCTTTTACAGCTCTATTGGCGCATCACAGAAGTAGTAGCATCACGACTATTTAGCACACAAACTACCATCTCTGGAAGACAGAGCAGTAATGGATGGAAAGCATTTCACCCCAGTAATGATGAACCAGCAAAGCAATCCTGCCAACAGTAGCAGTTTTTCCCCCTCACAAATCTATTTATTTTTTCTGTGTTGAAAATAATACTGTAAATAGAATTTAATGTGGTGGTGTAGGTAGGGGGAGTTGGAGACTCAGCTCACCCTACCTGCACCAGCACTTTCCTTCACGGTGAAATACCCAGAGCTGTATTAAAACTCTTTCAGTGCTGACGCTCACTATGTGTGGAGAGACAAGAAAGCGGAGACATCATCCTTATGATGCAGGAAGAAGCTACTCCTTGAAATTAAAGGACACGTGGATTCAAAGGATTTTTCTGCCCTTTATCTTCTCCACCTTGGTCTGTGGTTTAACCACTGTGCATCTCAGTTTTAAAACCAATATCATTGATAAAATATGAAAAGCTTTTATTTAAAATTGTTATTGAACTGTAGTATTCATGAAGAAAAGTGCACACACTCAATTTTGTAATTCAATAAATTAAAAACATCTGTGACACCAGTGCTCAGATTGAGAAACAGACCCCAGAAGCACCACTTCCCATCACTCCACAGTCCAAAGGAAGCTATTTTACTAACCTCTCACAGAAGAAACTGCTTCTTAGTGTCACCGAATTTTATGTAAATAGAATCATACAACCCTGCTATTTTTATTGGGCTTCTTTTGCTCAAATAATGTTGTCAAATATCTCCATACTGTTGCAATTTTAAAAAGTTTGTCATAGAATTTTTGTGAAAATACAGCAGTAATAAATATAGAAAAAAGCTCAATTAATAGTTTTTTTTACTATTTTTTCAGGAACTAGGTTACAACATGTAATGATAAATAAAATAAAAATTTAAAAACAGTAGTGGTAGCAGTAGCTCAAGTGTGCTTAGTCGGCTTCCGTCACATCCAACTCCTGGTGACCCTGTGGACTTTACCCCCCAGGTTCCTCTGTCCAAGAGATTCTCCAGGCAAGAATACTGGAGTGGGTTGCCTTTTCCTTCTAAAAGGGATCTTCCTGACCCAGGGCTCAAACCCACATCTCTTAAGTCTCCTGCATTTGCAGGTGGGTTCTTCACCTCAAGCGCCACCTGGGAAGACAGTGTGGTCTAAAAGCACAAGTCACTCCCTCAAAATAGATTCTGAGCACGACTGTACCTCCCCACACAGGTAGATGAGAGTGGGGCAGCTTTCACATCCAAGCGTGGGCTCACTCTACACCACGGGCACTCTGACATTTAAAGAGATAGTGCCCATTTATCACAATTGTCACTTGCCATTAATTTACATTCCCTTTATGCATCTGTTCAAAAAATAATTAGGATTTTATGCTGCAGTAAATATGCTTGTTCATCCATTAGCGCAAAGCAAAAGATTAATTGCATTACAATGGGAACCAGGACTACAACACTCCGAGCCACAATGATAACAGTGACAGCTGGGCTGCCCACAGTACTTTGCTCTGATAAGCTTCAAAAACAAGTGTAGATGAGAAAATAATTAAATCACTGACAAGGCGGCACCAGCCTTATTTTCCCTCTTCTTGCATTCAGCTTACAATCACCCAACAAAAGGTTCTCACTGCATATTAACAAGGGGGTCTTTCTTGTCCCCCCCCCTCATCTCCAAACACCCTGGTTTAACATTAGAAATGAGCTGAATTCTAAGAGATCTTACTTGAGCCATTTATCTCAGCAAGCTAAAGAAGGGAGATCCAGTCTCTGGCTAGTTAGCTACTGAGAAGTCAAAAGACAGGAAAAGCTCTATGGATATGTGTCCAGTACAGTCACAGGGGTCCAGGGCTTAGTTTAATGCCCTGTGGTCAGCCCTCTTAAATTTTTAATACTTTTCCTGTCCCTTCTGGACTTCCTTCCCATTCAGTTTACACAGTGCATCAAGTAGAGTTTCCTGCGCTATACAGTATGTTCTCATTAGGGAGGGGTTATATGTATTAACAGGGCTTCCCTGGTTGCACATATGATAAAGAATTCTCCTGCAAAAAAAAACAGAAAAAGAATTCTCCGGCAATGTGGGAGATCCAGGTTTGATCACTAGGTCAGGAAGATCCCCTGGAGTAGTAAGTGGCAACCCACTCCAGTATTTTTGCCTGGAAAATCCCATGGACAGAGAAGTCTGGCAAGTCTACGGTTTCATGGAGTCGAAAAGAATCAGACATGACTGAGCGACTAATAATACACTATATATATTAATATATATACATGGCTGATTAATTTTGCTGTATGGTAGAAATGAACACAACATTGTAAAGCAACTATACTCCAATAAAATTAATTTTAAAAATTCTTAATATTTTTTTAACAATGGGCCCCATATTTTAACTTTGTACTGGGCATTATAAATTATGTACCCCGTCCTGTCAATAGATATAATAGTATAATCTCTCTCTCTCTCTCTCTCTCTCTCTATATATATATATATATATATATATATATATATATATATGGCAACCCACTCCAGTATTCTTGCCTGGAGAATCCCAGGGATGGCGGAGCCTGGTGGGCTGCCGTCTATGGGGTCGTACAGAGTCGGACACGACTGAAGCGACTTAGCAGCAGCAGCAGCAGCAGTACACACACACACACACACACACGTATGCAAGCACATGTGTATACTCAGATATATGTCAGTGAATACATCCTCACTCATACTCATTCCTGCATCTCCCCAAAAGGAAACAAAAACAAGCTCTCATTTTCCGCTTCTTTTCCCTGTCAATTAAAAAAAAGAAAAAGAAAGTGATATTGAATGGAAACAGAACATCTGTTTTTTGAGGAGACATCTAAGAAGGAAGAGATGTGCTAAACTTGTACTCCAATTGTCTCCTGACTGCAGATACTATTCCATGGTCCAAAATATACTGATCATTGTTTTAGCAACAATGAGAGTTAACAACGTCTTAAACCTTGTGCCGGAGATTGTATTATTCAAGAAAACATCTGTGCAATGGTTTGAGTAATGATCTAGCCTACAAACTGCATCCCCACCACAAGAAAAAAAATCAAAAGAAATGGTTACAGAAGTGCTCAGTTCAAAACTTCATTCTTTGATGCCGAATCAAGGTGACAACAAATGACAGGGAACTACTCTCAGATCTGACATTCCCACAATAAGAAACTAATAGATGGTGATGATTCTAACCAAACTGAAATGTTTGGGTAATCATTGATGGATCTTTTATCAAGGCAACTCCTCTCATGGCAGTGACTTCTTGAGGGTCCCCTAAAAATCTGACCCATTAAGGAATTGCTTGATGACATCATGCATCAATACTACTCAGCTAGATAGTAGCCACAGTTTATCCTTCTACATGATTTTTTAATCTTATGTTTTTAAAGGCCTTTGGATTTGTTAAATATTATTAATCACAATTTTTCTTCTTCAAGTTGGAAAACAAGAGAGGGAGTTTTGTTACTGATGGGGGCTGAAGGCTTCAGAAATAGGTCAGGTACAACAATGAGTAAGATAGCCTGCTTCAGGGGAAGGGAAATGCAAATTAACTACTGTAGACTTGGGTTAGTTTTAGCCCTGGCAGCAGCTGCTGAATAATTAGGGCCCAGAGGCCTTCATAAAGGTTATAAGTCTTGTTACTATGGCTAACCAAATCTGCTTGAGGAATTCTCCCATCACTGGCAATTACGGGGTTTTAACTCACTAGGTAGCTGATTTTGTGACGTGTACGTATTTGATGTGTGGGGAAAATGAGCTTCTGGAGCTCCCCTATGGACCACTTTAGAGCTATGATCATAAATCCTCACTAAAGGGAGACTGATTCTTAGCCGAGACAGTTTTAGGGGTGGGAGTGGAGTGAAAGGTGGGAAGAAGTAGCAAGCATGTCATAAGCAATGGATCTACAAACCTAGACTGCAACACAATACACAATGTAATACTATATCATGAACTGGGCTACGTTGTCTTTTAATGTCACATAATACACATTTCATCTTTTTTGGTTATATTACAGGTAAGCACTCATCCTAGACAATTCTGATATGGCTTAGATCCACCTTTCCCATAACTAACCCTTCCTTTCCGAAGTGCCCCCCGTCAGGGCTGTGAAAATCCGGCCTTTACACTCTCCCTTTTCTTCTGTAGCCCTGCGCCTTAACTCTGTTTCTCACTTGTCACACTATCAAGTTTGTCTCTTATTCTGACACAAAATCCGATGTTAAGATGGGCTAGAGAGGCCAACAGTGCGAGAACAGAAATGGATTTGATTTCTGGCGGTACTAGTTCTGTGAACTGGGTGATTAATTTCTTTCAACTACAGTTTTCTTACTTTTGAAATGGAAATTGCTATTTTTAGAGGTTTCTCATGAACATCAGATGTAAAAGCTTATGGAAGAGTTATTTTTAATCTTAAGTATATTTGTCTATCATCTCTCATCATCTATGTACCATTCCTTTCTTCTCATATCTTCCATCTGTTGATTCACCGATTTACTTTATCCTGTCCTTAATATGAAGAAAAACATATTGATGAAGCTTAAACATGTCAATTCACATCTTTATATAAAATATAAAGTCTATGTTACTAATACATACTTTATATAATTTCAAAGCATTTAATTAGTAAAATGAAAAAATAGTTATGGAACAGAGCTTTAATGTGGTCAAAGAAGATATTCTATCCACAGCTGAGCATACAATAAGCCTGGAGATTGGTACTGTTGGCACTTGTATGACAAAAAGTCCACCAGTAAATGAAAGTACATTTGCATTTCACAGATTTTACTTTCCATACCAAGACAAGGATCCTGGTTCAGCAAATTTTATTTTATTATAGACTAAATAAAATACTTTTAACAAATAATGTTCTAAAATATAGATTTAAATAGATATATAGAAATCATGAATTTATTAATAACTTATTAATAACTTTCCCTAATTAAACAGAGTCTTAATTTTGTGTGTGTGTGCCCAAGTGCCTCCTACATAGTACTTTTTCAGTTGGTAAGGCATAAAGTACTTTATGCTGATTAATAGAATGTCTTATTGTTGCTAAGAGACCTGGCCTAGGATTATATTAAACTCGGAGGAATTATAGGCAGGATATGGATAGTTATATGTGGAAAAGGGGATATTGGGAGTCAGAAGATGGAATCCGTGTCAGGGAAAATATTTAATTATAAATTTACCAGCCTTCTTCATTGTGACCCAATGTAGAAGGATAATTAAAATCACCTTTGATGTGGACAATGAATATTTATGGAAATCATATGCAAATGTGTATGTTAAACATCTAAGAGTAGTTTAGTTCCGAAATGGTGTGCTTGTGTGCAGGCTGTCTCAGTCGTGTCTGCCTCTTTGTGACCCCATGGACTGTAGCCCCCCACACTCCTCTGTCCATGGGATTTTGCAGCATGAATACTGGAGTGGATTGCCATTTCCTTTCTCCAAGGGATCTTCCCAATCCAGGGATCAAACCCGTGTCTCCTCGTCTCATGCATTAGCAGGTAGATTCTTTGCCACTGAGCCACCCGGGAAGCCCTTCTGAAATGGTGTACATGCATGCAAATGTGGATTCAAGATATGGTCCCAAATCCCTGACCTCTCCAACACATCCACTGACCTGAATGGTATCAGTCAGTTTCTCCTAGATAGAATTTCAGAAGCCAGACATTTATGACAAGCCAAAATAAAATCTATATGATAAAGACAAATTCTCCATATCATAGACAGCTTATATGAGTACTACCACTTAGAGACTCAAAGATGTGGAGACAGTAAGAGAGTGATCTTAAATTATAACCTCAAACAGTATCTAACCACAGGACTCTGATCCTTAGAAGTAAGCTTACCTGCGGCTAAGCCAGACTGACTTAAAGAGTCAGGTTAGGTTCAGTGTAGAAGGAAGTAAAATACCTCTATCAGGTGACTTTCCATTTAATTTCTACTGATCTAATATAGGACTAGATTTATGCCTCCATACTTATGACAGTCCCAAAAGAGTAGAAGGCAATAAAGCATATTTGAGATGACTTCAAATGTTAGTAATAGACAAAAATGAACTCCAAACACTTACTAATTAATTGAACTGAGCAAGTTATTTAATTTCTTTGAAACTCAGATAAATTTAATGGTTATTGTCAGGATGAAGAAAATGTGCATGACATTACTTGCATATTATTTACTATAAAATAACACTATAAAGTTAATTATTTCTATTATTATCATTGCTATAATTATTATTAATAAAAACCTTAAATATGGTACATAATTACAGAGACTCTAGTGCTCTGAAATGTGGGGCAGAATATTTTTAACACAGGCTTCCCTGGTGGCTCAGTAGTAAAAGAACCCTCCTGCAAAGCAGGATGATGCAGGAGATGTGGGTTCAAACCCTGGACTGGAAGATCCCCTGAAGAAGGAAATGGTAACCCACTTCAGTATTCTTGCCTGGAGAATCCCATGGACAGAGTAGCCTGGTGAGCTACAGTTCATAGGGTTGCAAAGAGTCAAATATGAGCTACTGAGCACATATTTTTAGCAGAATATTCAAGCTTCCCATATACCATTTTGATCTGAAAGGTATAGACCAAGAGTCTAAGATCTTCTTTTGGAAATCCCTCCTTTGCTTCTTCTTTTTTTCAGCTAAAATGAATGGACATTTGTGTGAATGATTTGGTGTCTACTTCTTTATGAAACCATTCCTGGTAACTCGACTCAACACTGCTCACTTTGTTGACAGCCCATGGTGTTAATTACACAGAATGTGTTAACACATTTATTTTATCTCTTCATCAGAGGGTCTCTGCTGAGCTCCTGTGCATATTGCCTTATTAACACATCTGTTAAATTCCTGTAAGTCAGGGATTTTGCCTTATGTTTCCTCTAGGTCTCCCATGACACATAATTAGCACATTCTGGAAAGATTCTAAGTCATATTGAATCAGAATCTCATATTCACCTCATTTTTGGTAAAATTCCTAGTTGGATTTCAACTACTTCCTTTCAAAATAAAGTTTCCATAATAGTATGTGGTACTCCACTAATGTCCTGAACTGTGCTACTTCACAGTTTCGTTGTTGTTGTTGTTCAGTCACTAAGTTGTGTTCAGCTCTTTGCAACCCCAGGGACTGCAGCATCCCAGGCCTCCCTGTCCTTCACTATCTCCCAGAGTTTGCTCAAGTTCATGTCCTTTGAATCGGTGATGACCCAACCATTTCATCCCCTGTCGCCCCCCTTTTCCTCCTGCCCTCAATCTTTCCCAGTATCAGAGTCTTTTCCAATGAGTTGGCTCATCACATCAGGTGGCCAAAGTATTGGAGTTTCAGCTTCAACATCAGTCCTTCCAATGAACACCCAGGACTGATCTCCTTTAGGATGGACTGGTTGGATCTCTTTGTAGTCCAAGGGACTCTCAAGAGTCTTCTCCACACCACAGTTAAAAAGCATCAATTCTTCAGTGCTCAGCTTTCTTTATAGTCCAACTCTCACATCCATACATGACTACTGGAAAAACCATAGCCTTGGCTAGACTGACCTTTGTTGGCAAAGTAATGTCTCGCCTTTTAATATGCTGTCTAGGTAATAGTAACAAGACACTATTCCTCTGAATACAAACTCATCTATAGAGCTGAGGAAACATCCAGACATTTCACATTTTTCATTCATTTATTAACTGTTCAATTCCAGCTTCCTAAGGACCAGCTATTATTTCAGGCTCTGGAAATATGACTTGAGCAAAGACTTCTTTTGGTAAAGCTGGCACTCTAGTAAGGGAGACAAACAATACAAATAAATTTATATTACAGTGTCAGGAGGTAGTACGTGCTAAAGAAATGCTTGAGCAGGGTAATGGGATACAATCTGACAAAGGAGGGAGAAAACTGGTTTACATAGTATGGATAGCGAAGATTTTTCAATCATGTAGCATTTGAGCAGAGTTCAGTGTCAGTCTAGTGAACCTCTAGAAAAGGAGGTTTTCAGGCGGAAGATTTTTTTTCTTAGAAGAACAAATGATTAAGTAAGTCAGATCTGTGTAATCAGAGCAGTTCTCAAATTCCCTATGGTGAAAGACAAATTGATTTTTATTGATCTTTTGTAAAATAGAAAATAGGCTTATGTCCTCATGGGTCAGTGGCCTACAATCTACTGACTATGGCCGGTCCTCGGACCACTCTTTGAGTAGCACTGATGTCTACCACCCCCCTAGCTTAGGGATTCTATAAACCTGAGGATGGAACTAAACTGATCTCTTTGCAGGACAAGAGACTTACTAATCAATTTTTAAGAAATAAAAACACCTGAAATAGAGCTTTGCTATTTAATTTCTTCATTTGCCCCAGAACACTGTAATCTGAACACTGGGCTGCATTTAATCAGAGGTAACTACTGGTTGTTCTTCCCCTTTCCACTCTTATCATGGCTTTTTTAAGGGGGAACACCCCAACAATAAAGGAAGCCCAGAGTAGCTGTCTACCACTTTGAACAGCTTAGCTTGTTACTATGTATCTGACTAGCTACCATGAGTTACAGTGCTAAGGCAGGTGGGTATTCTCCATCTCAAACTGGTGGTGACAGATGACACGTCTCCCAGTTTGTCAAAGGTACTGATTGATAACCTCAGAGTAACTGCTGATAGGCTCAATTCTGCTGGGAAGAGATGGAAAACACAGATGGATACATTGACCAAAGTTTTTCTACAGTGGAGCCTTTCTCAGCCAATACTTCAAATTACTAATACAACACAGTATTTAAAATCTTACGACTTTATGTCTGAGGAATAGCCATATAAATATTTTCTAGACCTTGTTTTGCTTTTGTCAGGGTTTCTTTGAAACCAGAGAAAATCAGCCAGTTAAGTAGCTGTTCTGTCAGCCGGAGTTCCTGGTAGAGTTTCTGACAGAAATTTTCTATCTCAAGGAGGCCCACTCATTTGAAAATAAATCAGAAATATCTGTCTGGCACAAAATTATGCTTGCAGCAAGTGGTACATTCTCCCAGATATTTATGGTGATAACTATTAGCTAAAATTTCAAGCTCAAAGAAGACAAAAGGAAAAATTCTGTGTCTACCTCAATTTCTAAATCTTGAAGTAAGCTAAGAGCTCTGCCCAGAAGATTTGGATATTATGTTAACTGTTGACTTCACCAATAATATTCATTGCATTCTTGAGTTATGAACCCTATTGGGTGAAATATGATACATTAGCCAGGATTCTGAAAGAGGTGACCTATTCTACCATAGACTACCAAAGAAAGACCCCATGGTTTAGCACTTTAGTCCTCTTCCAGCCTCATCCTTATCCATGGGGAAAAAAAAAAACAAAACTATGACCCAAAGAGTTGTGTCCTCCAGGAGTCATAGCTAGTGTTCTAGACCATGTTTCAGGTACCTGCCACCTGTGAAATTTCCTGCCTAAATAGCCTGTATCCACTTGGAACTTCTGTGACAGTCCCCTCAAAAGATTCAACTTACGTAAGGCAAAATACACAACCAGTATGCAAACCCATAAGCTCAAAGTGTGCCCAAGAGATGGCTGTGTGTCTGCGTGCAACTTGAACATGTGAGCTGGGGTGTCTACACATACATGTATGAAGCCCCTCAAGGTGCTGGATGGTGTTTATATAGAGGGGAAGAGAGAGAGGCAAGCCAAGGTATCTCCACAGTCCAACTTGGAACTTATGGGGTCCAATAATTCTCTATTCAAACCTGGTTACCCAAGTCATTTGTAATGTTACATTTGTTCATTACATTTGTTCAAGTTCAGAGAATAGAACATTCTTTAAAGAGTTTGATAGAATGATTTAAGTTTCCTAAATGTTTCAGCATATAGTGTATATGCCTCAGGGTTCCCCTGCCTTACCCCATGTATTCAGGGAAGATCTGCAGAGGGCATACACAAAATGGCTGAGTAAAAAGAGTTTAATGAAGGAATATTTACAAAGATGTTAAAAGGATAAAGGGAAATCAGTTGCCAGCAGTAGCAGGAATCTACTACCATTAGTAAGTATGAAAGCAAGGGTGAGGGTTTATTTAAGGAACCTAGAGAGAAATCAGTTCAGAAGACATTCCCCAGATGTTTGAGCTTTTGCTACAAGAAATGCAGTCACTGACAGCCCACAGCCTGGCAGAGAGGGATATGCCATGAATATCACAAACTTCTCTCTTCTGCTCTCTCATCTCCTGGGAGTACCTTCTATTGGCTAAACCCAATTAAAAGCCAGATGGATAAAAAATCTAATCGATGCAATCCAAAAAGTAAAGCCTCCCAGTTTAGTGTGCAGAATGGAGAAGAGCAGAGAGAAGGAAAAGGCAATATGAAGAACAGGTCAGGGTCAAACAAAGTTCAGATTCAAACTCTGATAACTATGGTGCCTTGAGTAATTTGTTTATTAATTCAAACTCTTCATCTCTTCATATGTAAAATGAATGTCTTAATAACATCTTCATTATGAGGATATAAGGATTAAGAACGCTTTTATAGTGTTTAGCATAGTATCAGGTCTGGTAGATGCTTGTGGAATTCTGTAAGATGAAGTCAGAGCTCAAAGTATGTAAAGTCATAAACTCTATGAGATATTCATTCATTAAAAAAATAAAAAACATTTATTGAGTGCCTACTGAGTATTACTTTGCCAACAAAGATCCATAGTCAAAACTATGGTTTTTCTAATAGTCATGTATGGATGCAAGAGCTGGACCATGAAGAAAGCTGAGCACCAAAGAATTGATGCTTTTGAACTGTAGTGTTGGAGAAGACTCCTGAGAGTCCCTTGGACTGCAAGGAGATCAAACCAGCTGGTCCTAAAGAAAATCAGTCTTGAATATTCACTGGAAGGACTGATGTTGAAGCTCCAATACTTTGGCCACCTGATGCAAAGTACTGACTCATTAGAAAAGACCCTGATGCTGGGAATGACTGAAGGCAGAAGGAGAAGGGGACAACAGAGGATGAGGTGGTTGGATGGTATCACCGACTCAGTGGACATGAGTTTGAGCAAGCTCCAGGAGTTGGTGATGGACAGGGAAGCCTGGTGTGCTGCGGTTCATGGGGTCACAAAGAGTCAGACACAACTGAGTGACTGAACTGAACTGAACTGAGTATCAGCCACTGTGCTGGACTATGGGATACAGCAATGAACAAAACAGGTAAAAATACCAGCTCTTTTGGATAAATGAGAAAAAAAAAATCCCTGCTGTAATGTAGTTTTTAAACTGACTGGGAATATAAACAAATAAACAAGAAGTTTCTATATAAGAAACTAAGCATGGACGATGCAGTGTTTAATTACTCTGGAATCAGACTATTTAGGTTTGAAATTTTAGATGTTCTACTTACTAGATTTTTTACTTTGGGAAATGTTCTGGTCACACCAAAACCCAACAGTTTAAAACAATCATTTTATTACACTCACTAATTCTGTGGTCATGGATTCAAAAAGAGCATAATGAGCTTGGAACTTCACCTAAGAAGTCTCGGAAGCTCAAGATGAGGATGACTCCTGGATGAAATTAGCAGGAGGTGGGTGTGTCCATTCCCATGTCTAGCAACAGACGCTGGCTGAAACTAGCTCTGGCTGTAGGCCAGAACGCCATGGCCAGTCCTTTCTACCTCAGCTTTCTCACAGCATGACGGCCACAAATCTTTTATCTGGTTGTGAGAGGTTCAAAAGTGAGCATCCCAAGAGAATCATTTGAGAGTCATTGTCACAGCTCCCTCTCTAGCTTTAGAAGTCAGAGAGTATCTCTTCTTCTATAGTCACAAGCCACTGAGAATCAGATACAGGAAACACCTACTTTATCTTTCAAGGGGAGCAGTGTTAGAGTTATTGTAAGAGAATATATAAGAAACATTGTTGCAGCTAGCTTTTGGAAAATATAGCTATGTTTAACCTCTCTGCAAATCTGTTTCCTTCATCTATAAAATGAAGATGGTATTAATACCTAATCATATCATTATATTAAACAGGATTACACATATATGCTTAAATTGTGCCTGACATACCATATATGATCAATAAATATTAGGTGATATTTTTAAAAACCAGATACCATTAAAAGAGCACAGATAAGGTCCCTGGACTTGGTGGGATGTCAGTCAAATAAGATATCTAAACTTAAATATGAGAAATAGGTAAGAATAGCCTAAGCAAAGAGCAAGGAAAAGGAAGATTTTTCTTAAGCAAAGACTGAGATGCTGTAACAAAAAGGCCCAATAACTTAAAACACAAAGACATTTCTCTCTTGTAGAAAGCCCCAATGGGAATGCCTGAGTCAGCAATATAGATCTTTTTCACATTTTCAGTTACAGGACTTGAGTTCTTTTTGAGCCTTTGCCTCTCAACTTTCTAAGGCATAACTATTGTCTGATATCATTGTCAAAGCTGGTCACATAATATATGGGTTGCAAGCAGTGTGGAATGTGAAAAGACTGTGAAAAGGCATACTTGATATATTCAGACTGAGTCCTAGAAGCAACATACGGCACTTCTTACTTTTTGTTGGCAAATATTAGGCCATGTGACTTTACCAAATAGCAAAGATAGCAGGACATAAATCTAGCTTGGCAGCCATATGTCCAATCAGAAGAATAGAATAGATACTGTTGGAAAAATGTCACTCTCTTACATCCAGACTAAGGGAAAATACCCCAAAAGCAAGAGAGACCCTGGTGACTATAAGTTGTTAGTTTATCAGATAAAACTGAGGGTAGAATAAGATGAGGAAAATGATACAAAATTGAAGAGACAGGAGTTAGATTATAAAAATCATAATGAACCAAATTAAAGGGTCTTTATTATACATTAGTAGGAAGTCAATCAAAGTTTTTAATATGGAAGAAACATTGTCAGACTTGGAATTTCAAAAATCACTGTAAATCATGTGGAGAATGAGTTAAGAAAGTTGATGTTTAGAGTCACGGAGATGAATTATGAGGATGCTACAGTAACTGGAACTTCAGTTCATCTGTAGTTCTTAACATGGCATAGGAGAACACGCGTGGACAGGATGTACTTACAAAACAAGTGAATAAATATTACATCATCTACCCATTGCATATATTTTTTCATGTCTTTTATGCATGTAAGAAACGTCAATTAACTGATATTCATATGTCAGAATTTGTAACCATATTTAAAAATCTACACTTATTTGTTTTGTTTAAAAATATCTCTACACTCTAACATCTGATAGTACTATAACTGATACTATATATAAAGTATGTAGTCATTTTCTATGAAGATATCTCCCAGAAATATGACTTCATTTAAGCCAACACCACACTTGTTTATAGCTACTGCACATAAATAAGTCAATATACTTTAATCATCACAAATGAATCTTTTAGTTTTCATTAACATTCTTGAGCATTCGCATTAACTCACATACAAATTTTATGTACAAAGTTTATGGTCATTAACTCAAGTAGAAAGTTGACAAAATGACCCTGTGACAACTATCAAAATGTAGTATATGTATAACAGCTATCTGAAAAGAAGAATCTAGATTTGCCTGTAGAGGTGCAAGTGATAAATACCTGGAAAGAGTGTGATCTAACTTAGATGTGGAGATTGAGAAAGGTAAATTAGCAGAGAAATGAGGTTTGCTCAAGTTAGGAAGGCATACGTTTTGGAAACAGATTATATTTGGGGTTTTTAACGCCAGTTCTGTCACTCACTAGCTGTGTTACTCTAAGAAAGTTATCTTACTTCTATAAACCTATTTTATTTCATTTAAATTTATAATATTTATGTGAAATAGGAATATTGTGACTATTAGTTCAATTTATACACACATAAATATGAGTGACAGAGTATTGTCACAACACACATTTCCTAGAGAAAATCTACTTCCCTTTTCTGCTCTTTTCTGACATTTTATTGGCAGCTAATCCCTGAAACCCAACAAGAATTCTGCGAAGTATAGCAACAGCCACAATGTTGGGAATTTCATCTTTGCATTGAGAGCAATCTGTCAATAGAGGAAGAGAGCATTGCATAGAAATACAAAATGTAACGGATTTTAATTTGTGAGAATGTAATAATTTTAAATAAGGTGATAAAATAGAAAATTGAGAAGTAATAATTTTCCATTTTTGAATTTCAAAATGATACAAAATCAGTAATATCTTGAAGCCCATTTATTTAAATGATTTAGAATAATAAACCTACTAAAAGAATAAGTATAAAATGTGCCCTAACTTTTATTTCTCTTTCTAGAGTAAGTTTACTGTTAAATGAGTATAGAATGGTATTCAAAATCTGCCCCAGATAATGTGTCAAAAATCCTAAAGGATAACAGAAATGCTCTAATTGGAGACAGCAGGAGAGAACTAGGAATGTGGAATTTAACAGTAAAGTCTGATGAATTCAAATGTTAACATACGCTTTTTAAAAATCCATTCTTTGGCATTCAGTATGATTGGCATCCTTTGGCATTAAAGACTGTAAATGAAGCTTTATGAGAGGAGTCTTCAACATGTTTAACATCTGACTGGTGATTTCTAGACCAATGTAATAGGACAGCACAATTTTTCCTTAGATAACTTCTCTGTGTTACAACAATTCAATTGAATGTAATAAACGCTCATTGTATGAATGTTACATGAAAAGCAGAAGTCCAGATGGATATTGGGGGAAACAGCAAATAAAATACCATGCCTTCTTGATCTCACAAGATCAAGGGAGTTATTAATAGATGACAGACACACACTGAGAAATTCTTCTAAGGTTAACTCCACTTTTATTTTAAAGTAAAACAAAAATTGAAATCACTTAATTTTGTTTTCAGATAAGTTTGGGAGAAAATGTATTATGAATATCTGGAGAAAGAAGATGTCCACTTTATGTTAAGTTGGGGTAAAGGAAGTGCTTTATAAAAGGCAGTATTTAATGCCGGCCTTGAGAGAAATGTATAGGTCTTCAAGGACAGAGGTGAACAATTGAAAGACAGTGAACACCACACATGAGGGCATGAGGAAGAGGATCTTCAGGAAAGAATAATTTCTCTGTGCTCGTGGTAGAGTTCCAATGCTGGGATGAGGGCTGGGAAATAAATAAATTCTAAGAAAAAAAATCTGAAAAGGGAGATTTTTTTAAAATAGCAAAGTACTGAGATATAATTTGGTATTATACAATTTACTCATCTAAAATATACACTCTTTTTTTTTTAACTGTATTTACAGTGTGGTTCAACCATCATTACAATCAGTTTTGAATTACTTCATCATTTGGAAAAGAAAGTCTCAACTCATTGCCAGTTATTCTTTATTCCCACCAAGCCAGGAAAGAGAATTTAACCTATTCTGTGAAGGACCTTAGATCTTGATTTACTAGATTATCAGTGCAAAAATGTTGCAGTTTTTTTAGTGACAAGGTGATATGATCACCTTCATGTTTATGGAAAATGATTCTGGTGGCATTGTGTAGTATGGAAAAGAGGCACTTAAATCAGAGGAGTCGATTTATTTTCTCATATTCTCTAATCTCTGCTAATTCCATATACAACTATAGAAACATCCTACTCCATGGGTTATATTCCACTGAAATTCCTTCATTTACAACACTTTAAGCAAACCAATATTTATTAAGCATTATGTTTACAACAGAGGAGAGTGAAAAAGTTGGCTTAAAATGCAACATTCAGAAAACTAAGATCATGGCATCTGGTCCCATCACTTCATGGCAAATAGATAGGCAAACAGTGGAAACAGTGACAGACTTTATTTTGGGGGGCTCCAAAATCAATGCAGATGGTGACTGCAGCCATGAAATTAAAAGATGTGTGTTCCTCGGAAGAAAAGTTATGACCAACCTAGACAGCATATTAAAAAGCAGAGACATTACGTTGCCATCCAAGGTCCGTGTAGTCAAAGCTATGGTTTTTCCAGCAGTCATGTATGGATGTGAGAGTTGGACCATAAAGAAAACTGAGTGCCGAAGAATTGATGCTTTTGGACTGAGATGTTGGAGCAAACTCTTGAGAGTCCCTTGGACAGCAAGGAGATCCAACCAGTCCAACGTAAAGGAAATCAGTCCTGGGTGTTCATTGGAAGGACTGATGCTGAAGCTGAAACGCCAACACTTTGGCCACCTGATGTGAAGAACTGACTCATTTGAACAGACCCTGATGCTGGAAAGGATTGAAGGCGGGAGGAGAAGGGGACGACAGAGGATGAGATGGCTGGATGCCATCACCAACTAAATGGAAAGGAGTCTAGTAAACTCTGGGAGTTGATGATGGACAGGGAGGCCTGGCGTGCTGTAGTCTACGGGGTCACAAAGAGTCGGACATGACTGAGCAACTGAAGTGAACTGAACTGATGTTTACAACTAGGCTACTCTCTTTTTCTTTGATTAAATTCAGTTCTCCTTCTAGCTTGACTTAAGAGCACTAGATGGTCATTTTATATACTTCTCAAAGTCACCTGGTAGATTAATATGGTAGAATTATTATCCCTGATTTTAAAGTAAAAAAAAAAAAAGAATGCATGGTCAAAAATGTTAGTGCTTTCTCAGGAGAGTCACAATTACCAAATGTCAGAAAGGTGACTGAATTACCGGCCTTCTGCCATGGGAATGGAGGCCTTTTTTATACTATAGCGTAGCAGCTACCTCAGCAGTTAACCATGACCTGCTTTTATGTTGAGTCAGCAAAAATAAAAGCTTTTTTTTTTTTTTTTCCCTCACCCCAGAAGTATGTGCGCATCTGTACATGCATGCTTAGTCAGCAGTGTGTGAGACCTAAATCACATGGGGGAAGTTAAGATATGCAATGGTTATTCTCACCTTCTTTGGATTTGTTTTAAAATGTTTTAGAAACCCATGTATAGAGTTAGGAAATACATTTAAAAAAAAAAAAACATCAAGGATACAGAATTTTCTTAGTATGAATTTGATAAGAAAAGCATAACAACAAACCTACACCTATGAGTGTGAGCCCTACAGTAACGCCACCCAGCGCACAACCGCCAACCTTGAAGCTAAAACTCTTAAACGGACCATTCTAAATAATAACTCACTTTTAACAATAATAATAACTAATAACTAACTAACTAATAACTCATTGTGTTGTTCACATGGCCACTGACTAATACACTTGTTCAGGGCACAAAAGCCATTTCCATGCACCATCTGAGAGCAGCTCTCACAGTAACTCTACAAGGTAGAAAGGCCAAGGCTATGAGAGGCACAAAGATTTTCCCATGTCACTGAGTCACAGGTCCCCTGACCCCAAATAACAAGGGCATCTGAAAGGGTTACAACACAGAATGCACATTTTCTCATTCTCCTCATCTTCCAAAGAAAGAACTCTTCGTTAAACAAGGTTTAAATTCCATTCCCCATGCAAGTCTTTGGCATTGGACCTTGACCTGACACAGGCCTGAATTCTCAGAGGAGCATTTTCTTTCTTCCTAATGTGCCACACAACGCATAATTTAAAGCACGTGAACACAAATTATCTTTCTCTACTCAAGTCCTTCACCTTAACATCAGCCTCCCAACTACATCAATAGTATTCTTCATCTAAGGCTTCATTCTCCTTAATGAGTGCTTCTTTTCTCTGGGCTAATTGTTTCTCTAACATGTAGACTTTAATTAGGATCCTCAGAATCCCAAATCTTAATACCTCTTCCTCTTGGGCATTCATAGCAAGATTGTGTGGAGACATGGGGATCTATGGATTTAATGTGGTTTCCTTCACTTTTTGACACTTCCTTTATTTCAGCATCACCCTGCTGGTTACAAAATTTTGACAGGAAGAGACCGTGGTGTTTCACTGACTATCTTTCAAAGTGTTGCCAAGTGTTTCTGGGCAAACATAAAAGTCAATCTAAAGAGAAAGGCTCAAAGTTAGAACATGGTATCCAAACACAGGGGAACTTCCTTGGAGTGAGATGATGTCCTCCAAAAGGGGTATCAGAGTGATTTGGAGATTAACATTCATATTGTATAATGAAGCTTCCTACTTTTGCTACTAAAAGGAGGATACCAGGATGGATTCTCCACGCACATCCCATGTTGGCAAGGGTACAAACAGAGAGCTGTTTGCCATGTGTCTAAACATTTAAGGATGTAAATCAGGTTCACTGCTAAAAACAACATTCTATCTCTGAACTGTTATCATGACCTGGAAAGTCAAGTTTAAATTTAGAATTCTCAGATTCCTCAGAGTTGTGTGCTAAAACCTGGCTGCATTGGGAGCGCTGGTCTGGACCCAGAAAATTTCTTTTTTCATGCTTTGCTCCATGCCATTTGGGGGCCCCACCTGTAACTGGGGTAGTGGCTCAGCCTCCCATCCGAAGTGCCCTGCCCCTTCCCAAAGAACCTTCTTTGAGGCCTAGAGGTCAGGGTATCATTTGCAAATTCCACCTCTAAGGACACATCCAGCCTTGGGAGCTCTGTCAGGTTTAAGGAAGGCAGCGGATTCTTGTGCTCTTTTAGCCACTGTGTGATATAGAAGAGGGTATGATATACACTTTTGGGGCCCCAGGAAATTACTGCTTAATGAGGAAAGGTATAACCAGAGGAGAGTCAGAGATGACCCTTTAAAGAGCAGGACGGGAGGCTTATTTCCCTCTTGTCCAAGTCTAAGTATTCTCTCTCCTACACACACACGCTAAGAAATCAATCAAAAAAAATCCACTAGTTTCCCACCTTGAAAGTCATATAACTAACTTCAACTTCTAGTAAAAATGGAGCGGTAACGATATTGACTGAACAGAAGTCTAAGATGTCACCATGGCCCTCAATGAGTTCAATCAACCAGAATGGACAGACAAAGGGACATGAAGTTCCAAACAAATTTAGTACAAAGATCAAAGGCATGAAATAGTGAGGGCAGGGAAGTTAACCACTAAATTATTAATAAGAGGAGAAATGCAATCGATGAGGAAACAGTGATTCAGAGAAGTTCAGTAACTAGCCGCATGTCACACTAATAATCTAGAAGAGACCAGTCCCAGATCTGTCCATCTCCAAAACCCCAAGTTTTTTTCTACTTCTTGGAAACCATCTTTAGAAGTATGAAGTTTCTATCTTCCTTTCTTCTTTATCTTCCAGCAGAAATATGTTAAAGGACATTTCTTTATCTCATATGCATTCGTTATCCCCTTTTCCCTGCTTCATTTCAGAACCTCAGTTTTCCACAAGCACTGTTCCCTGTTCTCACCTCTTATCCTGTTTACTTTCCATCTCTACCAACACACTAGCCTTCCAGAATTCTGATGATTTGTGAAGGTCAGTAGGGAGTACCACTTATCTGGGGCATTTCATAAATGACAGGAATCTTGCACTTGAATAGCCAACTCTATCCACCCTCCCCTTTTGCATGCCTCAACTGGCTCATTACCCACTGGGGGGAAGAATGTTCTTCCTTGCTAGTTTCACACCAGGTGATTATGAAAAGAATTAAGTGAAATGAATTTCTTAATCAATTTCATGCTGAGAGGATCAGCAAGTCATAACAGAAAGAGAATTTTAAGGGAATTAATACACTATCTAGTTTGAACCTTTCTCTGCATCCACCAGGCAGGCCTAGACACTCAACATTGTCAGCAAAATAAGCAATATGTCAACGGATAAATAAAACAGTGATCTTCAATTATGATACCTTTTCAAATACTAATTATCAGAGGCTGTGTATAGAATGACAGCAACATTTGCAACTATTTGGAATGTTATATCTTCATAAAGATAATATAAAATAGCTGCAATCGGTAATGACCTAACAGGTTCCAGATGCTTTATATTTGCAATTTCTAATCTCTGCAGTACTGGTTTTTGGAATGTAGTCTCTGCATTACATACTGGGTTTTCCAGTAGTCAGGTATGGATGGGACAGTTGAACCATAAAGAAAGCTGAGCACCAAATAATTGTTGCTTTTGAACTGTGGTGTTGGAGAAGATTCTTGAGAATCTCTTGGACTGTAAGGAAATCAAACCAATTAATCCTAAAGGAAATCAGTCCTTTCGTTGGAAGGACTGATGCTGAAGCTGAAGCTCCAATACTTTGGCCACCTGATGCGAAGAACTGACTCACTGGAAAAGACCCTGATGCTTAGAAAGATTGAGAGCTGGAGGAGAAAGGGATGACAGAGGATGAAATGGTTGGATGGCATCACCGACTCAATGGACATGAGTTTGGGTAGACTCCGGGAGTTGGTGATGGACAGGGAGGCCTGGTGTGCTGCAGTGCATGGGGTCGCAAAGAGTTGGACACAACTGAGCGACTGAACTGAATTTCTGCATTTCTCTGAGTTATTTCTCGCCTCATATTAGATATGAGAATATAAGATATTGAGAGGCAGAGAATTTCTCCAAGGTCACATACCTGATGAGAGGTAACATTGATGTATAACCCCCTGTGTTTGAATCTAGCTTGACATCAAGTTATCCTGTTCTTCCAAGGTAAGCCAAGGATAAAAACAACCACAACTTTGGAGGAAATAATTCTAAAGCTTGGCTTCCCTGCTGGCTCAGTGGTAAAGATCCACCTGCAATTCAGGAGACATGGGTTCGATCCCTAGTCAGGAAGATTCCCTGGAGAAAGAAAAGGCAACCCACTCCAATATTCTTTCCTGAGAAATCCCATGGACAGAGGAACCTGTTGGTCTATAGTCCATGGGGTCTCAAAAGAGTCAGACATGACTTAGTGACTAAACAACAACAATTCTAAAACTTAGGGGGCAACACTTTTTCCCACCCCTGGGATAGTTTCACTTTATTCTTTTTCCATGTTTCTGAAGTCTCAGTAGTTCTTGGAGTAATAGCCTAACATGATAGAAAAGATGGCGATCTTGGAACAGGATGGACCTGCATTGGAACCATAGGTATCTCTTTAATTACTTGTGAGACCTTAGACATGTCACATCGTCTAAATCTCAGTTTACTCTTCTGGGAAATGTATTTTATACAGATGAATTCTAGTCCATTGCGAAGGTGAGCAAGAAGGGTAACTTTAATTTATTTCAACTTAGCTAAATTTCTATAAGCCTTCATTCTGCAAAAGGAGGTAGAAATCTATCTCAATCAGTTGATGCCTTATGCTCCTTCCTTCATTTGGAATGTGAAAAGGCTTGCAAAAGTGTTAATGGTGAACAGTAAAGAGAAGTGATTCTAAATATTTGTCTGGACCAAAATCCACTGAGGCCAGCATCCTCTTGGGTTGTGTTCAAGCTTTAGTTTATGAAAGTCACCATAGAGTCATGTGAAGGTTCACTGACCTTCTTAACTATATTTTTACCACTGTGAGATACATGGAAATCCTCCTGATTCCAAAACATGCTGAGAAAAGAGATCCTCTATATGGCAGTGCCCAGATTTTTTGGCACCAGGGGCTGGTTTCATGGAAGACAATTTTTCTACAGAACGGAGAAGGGGAGTGAGGGAGGATGGTTTCAGGATGATCCAGGCCCACTACATTTATTGTGCACTTTATTTCTATTATTATATCAGCTCCAAATCAGATCATAAGGCATTAGATCGTGTGGTTTGAAAACCCTATGACACTACAACCTCATCTACCCAGGACAGCACGTGCCATTTCTCTGATAGAGACTTGCCTTACCACTGGGCTCCAACAAGACAATAAGCCAGCAGCAGGCATGCCTAGAATATTTGTTTCCCAAAAACTGAAAGGATTTCCCCCCAAATCAGGAACAAGACAAGGGTGCCCACTCTCACCACTACTATTCTACATAGTTTCAGAAGTTTTGGCCACAGCAATCAGAGCAGAAAAAGAAATAAAAGGAATCCAGATTGGAAAAGAAGAAGTAAATCTCTCACTGTTTGCAGATGACATGATCCTCTACATAGAAAACCCTAAAGACTCCACCAGAAAATTACTAGAGCTAATCAACAAATATAGGAAAGTTGCAGGATATAAAATTAACACACAGAAATCCCTTGCATTCCTATATACCAACAATGAGAAAACAGAAAGAGAAATTAAGGAAACAATTCCATTCACTATCGCAACGAAAAGAGTAAAATACTTAGGAATATATCTACCTAAAGAAACAAAAGACCTATATATAGAAAACTATAAAACACTGGTGAAAGAAATCAAAGAGGACACAAATAGATGGAGAAATATACCGTGTTCATGGATTGGAAGAATCAATATAGTGAAAATGAGTATACTACCCAAAGCAATCTATAGATTCAATGCAATCCCTATCAAGCTACCAACAGTATTCTTCAGAGAACTAGAACAAATAATTTCACAATTTGTATGGAAATACAAAAAACCTCGAAAGCCAAAGCAATCTTGAGAAAGAAGAATGGAACTGGAGGAATCAACTTGCCTGACCTCAGGATCTACTACAAAGCCACAGTCATCAAGACAGTATGGTACTGGCACAAGGACAGAAATATAGATCAACGGAACAAAATAGAAAGCCCAGCGATAAATCCATGCACCTATGGACACCTTATCTTTGACAAACGAGGCAAGAATATACAATGGAGAAAAGACAACCTCTTTAACAAGTGGTGCTGGGAAAACTGGTCAACCACTTATAAAAGAATGAAACTAGAACACTTTCTAACACCATACACAAAAATAAACTCAAAATGGATTAAAGATCTAAACATAAGACCAGAAACTATAAAACTCCTAGAGGAAAACATAGGCAAAACACTCTCTGACATAAACCACAGCAGGATCCTCTACGACCCATCTCCCAGAATATTGGAAATAAAAGCAAAAATAAACAAATGGGACCTAATTAAAATTAAAAGCTTTTGCACAACGAAGGAAACTATAAGCAAGGTGAAAAGACAGCCTTCAGAATGGGAGATAATAATAGCAAACGAAGCAACGGACAAACAATTAATATACAAGCAACTCCTGCAGCTCAACTCCAGAAAAATAAATGACCCAATCAAAAAGTGGGCCAGAGAACTAAACAGACATTTCTCCAAAGAAGACATACAGATGGCTAACAAACACATGAAAAGATGCTCAACATCACTCATTATTAGAGAAATGCAAATCAAAACCACAATGAGGTACCATTTCATGCCCGTCAGAATGGCTGCTATCCAAAAGTCTACAAGCAATAAATGCTGGAGAAGGTGTGGAGAAAAGGGAACACTATTACACTGTTGGTGGGAATGCAAACTAGGACAGCCACTATGGAGAACAGTGTGGAGATTCCTCAAAAAACTGGAAATAGAACTGCCATATGACCCAGCAATCCCACTGCTGGGCATACACACTGAGGAAACCAGACTTGCAAGAGACACATGTACCCCAATGTTCATCGCAGCACTGTTTATAATAGCCAGGACATGGAAACAGCCTAGATGCCCATCAGCAGACGAGTGGATAAGGAAGCTGTGGTACATATACACAATGGAATATTACTCAGCCATTAAAAAGAATACATTTGAATCAGTTCTAATGAGGTGGATGAAACTGAAGCCTATTAAACAGAGTGAAGTAAGCCAGAAAGAAAAACACCAATACAGTATATTAACACATATATATGGAATTTAGTAAACTGGTAAAGATAACCCTGTATGCGAGACAACAAAAGAGACACAGATATATAGAACAGTATTATGGACTCTATGGGGGAGGGCGAGGGTGGGATGATATGGGAGAATGGCATTGAAGCATGTAAATTATCGTATGTGAAATGAATCACCAGTTCAGGTTCAATGCATGACACAAGGTGCTCAGGGCTGGTGTACCAGGATGACCTGGAGGGATGGGATGAGGAGGGAGTTTGGAGGGGGGTTTCAAAAGTGAACACATGTACACCCATGGTGGATTCATGTCAATGTACGGCAAAACAAATACAATATTGTAAAGTTAAAAAATAGATAAATAAACTATAAAAAAATTCAAAAAAAAAAGAATAACCGTGGTAACAGATGCCTTCTAAGTATGACAGTAAAATATATATAGCTATTTAAATATTGTATTAGGTAACTGTAGAGGTTAAAAGGGAACTCCCATTATCTGAGGTCAAACAGAATGGGTGATTCATAAATTCTGTTTTGCTGATCAATTCATATTAAAGGCCATTTGATCTAGCCACACCTTCCTTTGCGTATACGTACTCCCTCCTGCACAAAGTTGTGGTGGTCCTCTCAACATTTCTGGAAGTAAGAGCTGTGCACCATTACCGGTCATTCTGCCACCCTTCTCCTAGTCCACCTCACTAGTTTTACATCTTGACTTTTAAAACTCTCTCTAGAGAATGGTTCTCCCATCAAAGACCAACTACTGAATAAGTAAAATAATGTCTTCTAGCCAAGTTGATTTTCTACCACTTTAACTCAATACTTGTAACAAGTTAACGGTAAAAACAAGTTAAATACCAGGCTAGTTTAGGATATATCGAAAGGTGATACTTCAGGGAAATTAGTGAAAACAATAAATGTAAAGTAAGTTTGCAAGCTGGCATTCAGAAGCTGTCCTGATGGAAGATGGGCAGTGCTAGGAACCAGTTCATATTCATTATGAAGTAAACAAACATCCAAATCAGCCTTCATTCAGCCTCAGTAACCTTCTCCCCTGGATGCTTGAAATGCTTCAGAAAGGTATATTGATCATATCTCCATACCTTTCAATAGCTCCTTAGCAATGTACAGAATGAGGTCATTTTAGAATCGTGATAACTTGGGGGGTCCACCTGAATGAGACACGATTCATATTTCTTCTTTTTGCAGTACAATCAACGCAATTTGAAGAAACATTTCCAGAGGTCTAAATCTGTAATAAAGACACGGTCAAGCTTCGTATTACTATTCTTGGGCTTAGGAAAAAGAGTGAATTTTCTCTGTAATGAGTTCTAGATTCACTGAGTTTATTAGTTCTCAGAGCTGCATGTATTAGTGAGGATGGGCTATATACGTTAGGCTGCTGTGAAAACACCAAATATCATTGACTTCAGACAACAATGGTATACACCCCACGTGTAGTGCCTGCCAGCCTCTGATTGGTGGAGCACTCACTCTACTGACGGTCGGTGCATTCCCCACTGATGAAGGAAGCGCTGTCAGAAAAGCAAAAGGAGCTGTAGAACCAAAGGGAAAGCTCTAGAGGGTCTTTGCACAAGTAATTAAATTCTCCTACTGGAAGTGACACGTATTACTTTTGCTTATTACTTGTTGGCTAGGACTGTCACTCGCCCCGCCCAAACAAGGGAGTTTAAGAAATATAATCCAATCCAGTGGCTGTAAAGTGTCAAGGGAGAAATGGTTAATAAGTAGCATTAATAACCTCAATTTCATGAGCTTTAAAAGGAAGGATGCATAAAGAGATGAGATGTCAAAACGGGATTCTTCAATCGAATAGGGCTTAGCAGGGTAGAAATTTATCTTAGTTTGCCTTATTGTAGAGCTCCTATTATTCTGGACCCCTTTGCTTCTGCTTATTTACATTTTTCATCATCTAACATTCCCAATGATACCTACGTTACCTTTTATTTTAGAATATCCTATAGACTCCATGGGTAAGAGATACAGTTGATTGTTTTTGCTTCCCTTTATTTGAAATATAGAACATGTGACTCCTAAAACATCTTCACCATAGCCTCTGAAATTTTGAGTGGAGGGGTAACTGAGACTTAAAGGAAAATATCTGGGGTCTAGAAACCAAATAGACTCTGATTAAAAGATAATCTTATGTTGACTGACTGTTTTATATCAAAGTTTCATACAATCATTGGGTGATTTCTTTGATGAAATATTATGGAAATGGAGAGAAGGATTTGTCCATTCCTATATCATGAATCTTTATGGGAGAGAAAAATCGCTGTTATCAGAAAAGGAATTGAATAATATAAATGGGAAATTTTATGTTTTGAGCTGCATTTGAAAGGCTCTCTTCTGTCACCTTATAATATTGGTGAAAAACACAAGATAAAAGCATTTTCTAAGATTCTGCAAGAAAAAAAAAATGAAGCTTAGTCTCTGTTCTGCATAAATTACTGGGTCACCACAAAGAGTTCAAGGTTACTAATGGGATGCAGTATTGACAAAAGAAAGGGCAATTAATATAGGAATAAAGTAGAAGGGAAAAGTAAATAATAGAGGAAAACATAGCAGGTTAAATGCATTATTTTCTTTTCATATTAATATTGGCACTGAGGAAAAAAACATTATTCAATGTCTCCCCCACTACCTCCCCAAGTAAATACAGACAGATGCTACTGAATTCAAGGCTCTCAATCATAGATCATTGTATTCAAGGTCCTCTGTGCATTAATGAGTTAACTTTTTCCTGAGAAATTTTTGACGCTTTGTCCTGGTTCCTAAGAGGGAACATCTAAGTCCTGTATGCCCTGTCTGATAGGAGGCTCTTTGTTTACCTTGGCATTGGGTCACATCAGACAGTCTATTTTAAAACGTGATTTATGGTGGCAGGTGAGAGGAGAGAGTTGGACCACACTTATCAGCTTAACATCTCAAAGGACTGGAGGCTAAGGTCAGTCATATGTGTCATATGTGCAACCAACAATGTTCATGTGATTAAGCCCCAATAAAAACTCTTAAACACAGAGACTTGGGTGAACTTCCCAGTGGGAATCAGCTGTGACAAGACGGTGAGGTTATTCACGGGTTAGAAGTTGGTAGCCTCTTGGTTGACATAGGCCCCCATCTCTCTTTATAACAAGCCAACATTTTCTACCAGATACTAAATATGCAGCAAATCACACCCACGGATCCCCAAACTTATCCAGGTATACAACTTTGCTTGGAAGCAACCTAACATGAAAATAAAAATCAGTATACCGAAAGCCTGTTCCATTTGCCAAAGATATCAATTTGTCAATGACAGTATGGCAAACTCACCAAAGGTACTGACTTCCCAAAGACTATTTTTTTTTTTTGGTTTCTCTATACTCTATGAACACCTTTGAAACAGTCCCCTTTTATTTTTTTAATGGGAGGAGAGAAGGAAGGGTCGTTCGCTGTGAAGGGCCCCTACCACCACCACCTCCAACAGCCCAAGGTTAGACAGCTTGGCTCTGGTCTTGGCTGAGGAATTTGAGTTGATTCTCTCCTCTTCCAAACAGGGAAGTGGAGCTTCACCATTTCTCTTCATTTTCTCCTCTTCAATATTTTGTCTTCACCATTTCACCATTCACGCATTCACCTGCATGCGTTCACTCCTGCCCTTTATGAGTCACAGCCTGCATGGGTCCGATACCAGCATTGCACTGCCCAGAGTCTGTTGTGGCCTCACGAAGATGTGAGGTAGCATGCCCAATGGGGAAACTGAGGCTGACTTCATTCTACCCATGGCATGACTCCCCCTTTCTGACTGGTCAGAGGGACAACGATGTGTTGCCCCTGAGCTCTGGCCTTTCTTTTTTGGTATGCATCAGTGTTTTTATATATACTACATATTATATACTTCTGTTCTATACATTAGCATAAACATATATGTGTGTATATGAGATGGTTGGATGGCATCACCGACTCAACGGACACGGGATTGGGCAGACTCCGGGAGTTGGTGATGGACAGGGAGGCCTGGCATCCTGCGGTTCATGGGGTCGCAGAGAGTCAGACACAACTGAGTGACTGAACTGAACTGATATGTGTGTATATAAACACACACACACACATATTTGGCTTCCCTGGTGGCTCAGTGGTAAAGAACTTGCTTGTCAGTGCAGGAGATGTGGGTTCAATCCCTGGATTGGGAAGATCCCCTGGAAAAGAAAATGGCAACCCACTCCAGCATACTTGCTGGAGAATCCCGTGGACAGAGGAGCCTGGCAGGCTACAGTCCATGGGGTTGTAAATAGCTGGACGACTTAGCAACTGAGCACACACATGTATGTGCACATACACACACGTGCACACACACACATATACACTCACATATATATAAAGTCATATTTTGAATATGACTCAAAATTTCTGTGTCTGTTTTACATCAAAGCAGAGACTTTTTGGCCAGAGACTTTTAGAAAGTTTCACATCTTTCTGAAAAAGAATTTCAGTTTTCTAAAGTAAATTTGAGTTTTCTAAAGAAAAGAGAGGGGGGAGACATCTGAATTCTGTAAGGGCCAGGGTAAAGGGCAAGTCAGGGGCCTAGAGTCAAGAAGAACTTATCTCAAGTTTAGACAAGTTGACAAAAACGTTAAGGCCATCTCAGTCAGGTCAGCGCTGTCTTTTTCAGAGCCCTATATGTGTCTGTCACATTCAATGTATACATTGTGAGTTTTGCGAGGACCTGAAATATGCCTTGCCAATACTCATACCTCTCACATGGGGGACTGTAATTAACAGGTAATTATAATGTATGTATCGAATCAGTGTAAATATCAGGCAATGATAATTGTGTGTGTGTGCATGTGTGTGTGTGTTGATGCAAGGATTGTTTCTGAATCAATTCTATTCCTTCTATTTTAAGGAGCTCCTTTGCCATCGATCGTGCACAGAGTTAGAGATGGAATTCTAATAATGCTTGAGGAACTGCTCTCACCTTCTGACCCCAAGATGTGCTGACAACTCATATTAATTGCCTACTCTGCTGACATTTCTCTGGAAATAGATGCCATTTTCTCACAGAAAGGCTCTGTCAGAAAAAGGAGGTAAAACAGGAAAGTTTGGATGGAAATACCAAGAGCATATTTTGATAGAGATACAGACTCTCTACCATCTTCTCAAATGTCAGTCTTGGAATCCAGCCTGCACAGGGGAAGGTGAGACAGGGCAGAGACGTGCCCTGAGCCCACAGGACAGTTCCTGAGTTTCTGATTCAGGCTGTGTTGTGACTAATGCACTATCTAAAGGACCACTTAGCAAATAACTCCTGTGCTTCCTATGCCCGCAAGCTTCTACCTCAAAGATACTGAGTGTAGATAATTTTCCCCTGAAATAAGAAAGCCAGGATTGATAGTCAGAGCCTCTGAAATCTCTGCGCCACAAATGCAAAAATAAACAAAAAAATTCAAGGATTCTTAGAACTCCTTAAGACTATCCTTTGAATGCAGAGCTGAAAGTACTTTTGCTCCAGTTCTGATCATTAGTCTTTGCCTACCATAAATGGGAAAACAGGAAAATGTGCAATAGAAAGTCAGTCACTCTGGAGAGTCTTGCAAATAAGTTGGTCATTTGAAAGGATAAATCATCTCCAATCACAACCCAGCGGTAATCTCATTTGAAGCATTCTCATCTCCAAAATGGCAATATATTGAGTTGCTTTGCTTAGAAATATGCTAAGAAAGGCTTTGCTCAACATTTTATTCCTACAGTAAACACAGCCAAGCTTTTCTAAGGCACTAATCCCTCTGGAGCTCTTTGCCTAGTGTGAATGCAAATGCAGGAGACCCTGGCTTCTAGCATAACAATAAAATCACCTTCTTTAAAGAAATGAACCCTAACTCTTCCTTCTTTGTTTTCCCTTTCCCTGCCTTCCACTGAAACAGACTCACTTGGTAAGCCATCTATATATAGATTTGTGTGTGTGTGTGTGTGTGTAGATAGATGTATACATATCTCAGAATAAATGAAGTAAAATAAATGATTGTGGGTTGAATTGTGTACCCCCAAAAGGTGTGTTAAAATTCTAAACTCCATACCTATGAATGTGATCTTATTTGGAAATAGGCTCTTTGCAGATATAATCTGGTTAAAATTAGGTCATATTTGATGGGGTGAATTTTAATCTAATATGACTGGTTTCTTTGTTAGAAGAGAGGACAGAGACACAAGAAGAGGCTATCATGTGACGACAAATAAAAGCAAAGATAACAGCCATGTGTAGATGGGGGTTAAAGTTGGAGCCCACAGGGCTGTTAAAAGATAGGAGATGCAAGGAAGGATCCTTCCTAGAGGCCCTAGAGGGAGCATGCCCCTGCCAACACCTTGGTTTTGGACTTAATGGCTGCCAGAATCATGAACCAATGTATTTGTTTTGAGATTCCTAGTTTGGGGTATTTTGTTACACAGCAGCCCTGAGAAGCTAATACAAATGGTTAGTGGCCTTTCCGAAGAGGAAACTGGGAGACGTCATAGTATCCAGCACTGGACAAAATTATTGCTTGTCAGAACCTGGGGCTCCTCCTGCACTTTGGCAGTGGGCTCACCCCCGTGAGTGGAAAGAGCCTGACAAATCTCCATTCACATTCCAACTCTGCTTCTTACAGGCAATTATCTCAGGTGGTGATTTAGCCTCTAAAAGTTTGATTCCTCTCTGCAAAAACAGGTATAATAATAGCTATTAAGCAGTGTTTTGGTTTTGGGTTAGTTTTGGTCTTACGATTAAACGAGATGATATATGTAAAACGCCAGACATATTAAACTTTCAATCAATCTAGATTCCTTCCTTTTCTCTCTCTTGTTTCTTTGTAGGCGTCCACCTTCACAACTACCAGCCATCAACTAATCCCCCCTGAGGTTCGAGCTGATAATAGCTTCAGATTTTATATATCCCAGAGATACCTATAATTTAACAGACAACTCTTAAAGGCAGAAAAGCCCTTGAGGCCAAAGCAATGAATTCTAATAGAAAACTTCAGGCCTTTTGATAGGCAGTGGAGTAGTTATTTTTTGAGCCGGAAAACTTGGCAGAAGGCAGTCAGATCACACCCAGAAGGCAGTCATATCACACCCAAAAGGCAGTCAGATCACACCCAGAAGGCTTCTGGCCCGACTCCTGCAGCTAGCCCTGCTTGTTCATCGCTTCCTTTTGGAGAACTGAGTCTTTATATTTTCTGATCTGTTGCTTCTTTTCTTGCCTTCATTTATTAATCAATTATTCCTTTATTCTTGTAATCACTCTCTCATTCAATTTATTAAGTACATAGTTTACTCAGGATCAATTTACAGCGACTGCTTGCTTTTAAGGAGCTTGTCATCTAGCAGACAAGAGGAGACACTCAAAAAAAAAAAAACAGATAATAAATATAATTTAGCGATTTCTAATATTCAGAACTGAGATTTTTGTTTTTGTGAGACCTTCCTAAGTAATCACTTGATCTCATTACTTTATATCTTTACTTTTCTCTCCTCTCTTCTTGCTTCCTTCTCATCTTTTTCCTCTTTTTTTTCTTCATCTTAAATTTACATTTATGAGAGTAAGAGCTGATGTGCCTGTAATAAAGCCTTTTTTCCCATGCTTATGTGTAAGAATGTGTGTTGGTGTGTACATTTGTGATCATCTGCAACTGAAGATTGTAAATTGTAGAATTTTTTTCTCTCACAGCAGTCTCAATTATTGAGACTAATCCCATTTCTGCATTGACTCACTGCACTGGACATTAATTTCAGTATTCTCCTTCCATTAAAACTAGTTCATTTATTCATTCCACCTCTGCTGAACCTCTCTTATAAGTCTGAGAACTCTATGAAGATGATTTCTCCATTCTCTATTTTCTCTAATCCAGGGGTCTTCAACCTCCAGAATCTAATGCCTGATGATCTGAGGTGGAGCTGATGTAATAATAATAGAAATAAAGTTCACAATAAATGTAATGTGCTTGAATCATCCCGAAACCCTCACCCCCACTCCTAGTTCATGGAAAAATTGTCTTCCACAAAATCAATCCTTGGTGCCAAAAAAGTTGGGAACCACTGCTCTAATCCAGGTAGCAAACATCTGAGGAGTTAACTCTTTTAAAACAAGTTTTTTTGGTTTTTTTTCTTCTGTTTTAAAGATTGCTAGACTTAGAATCCATATATCTGAGTTGATGTTCTACCTCTGTTCTTAAATAATTGTTAGGTTTTTTTCATCAGCAGTACTAATACTAGTAAGAATAACAGTAGTAGTAGTTTATAATAGCTGACACCTACTGAATATTTATTTTTGTACTAGACACTGTGACAAACTCAAGGAGAATTATATTACTATGTCAGTAATTCAAAGAGAAATATATTCAGTTTTTTTTATTTTTAATATAAGTTCTCAAAAGTTCTATAAGGAACAATAGCTTTGAAACTCAAAGTATTTGATTTGCATGAAGCAAGTGTTTCTGAGAAAAATCTACTGAAAAATAATAGGAAATCCCTACAGGAAGCAAGATTTAGAGTGGACACATTAGCAATAAATTGAAAAGAAAATAAAAGAATTATGTCCAAGGGAAACTAAATTAGGATCAACCAGCCTGAGAAGGGGCAGAAGCCTGGGATATGAAGAGGCATGGTTGTGGATGCCTAACACAGCAAGGTTGGACCTGGAGGTTGGAGACGCCCACATAAAAGGGGAAGGGTCAGGACTGAGAGACAGCCAGACATCATCACCATGATCAGAAAGCTGCGTATTTGAGGATCAATAGCTATGCCAGTTAATTTTATATGTCAACATGTCTGACCATGGGGTACACAGATTAAACATCATTTCTAAATATGTCTGTGAGGGTGTTTCTGGAAGAGATTTGCATTTACACTGTTGACCTCCCCAGTGTGGATGGGCATCACTCAATCCATTGAGGGCCTGAATATAACCAAGGTGGAGCATGGAGGAACTTGCTTCATCCTGTTGGATTACTTGAGCTGAGACATCCATCTTTTCCTCCGATCGGTGTTTCTGGTTCTCAGGCTTTAGGACTCAGACAAAATCACAGCCATGGGTTTTTCAGTCTCCAGTTTGCAGATGGTATATCATGAGACTTCTCAGTCTCCATAATTGCATGATCCTATATGTAATATCCTATTGGTCCTGTTTCTCTTGAGAATCTTGACAAATTCAATGACTATAATTTGAATGAACACATGTTGCCATGTTAGTTCTTCAGATGCCAGTGTCTTCTTTCTATAGCTGTCTGCAAGATAGCCATGGCTTTTTCAGCAAAAATGATACCCATGTGTGTCCTAAGTCTTTGAGGATTTCCTTCCAAATGGATCCACAGAAACATCCTGCCTTTTGTTAGCTCAAAACACTCACTAACACTCCAAACACGCCTGAAGCAGTAAGATGCTTCAGGAGAAAAGACTCCAAAACCTATAAATTAAACAGAATGGGCCTAGCTGACAATTTATCACTAAAAACCAACTTTCATTTATACAGGGATAGCACCTGTAATATAGCAACCTCTGAATTATCTGGGTGTAGTTTCTGGCTCTACTCATTTCAGAATGCCTCATGACTAGACTAGCACATCTAGACTAAAAAAAATAAATCTCCCATATGCCTCAGCATCTTTCAAAATGGGTTCCAAAGCATCAAAAAGGTGCTTTTGGATAAAGATTATCCATCTCAAACTGAGATTAGTGATAAAGATGGTGGTAAGAATTAATCTGAAATGACAAAATTTCCTCCATGACTTCTAAATTTATTGGGGCATATTTCTTTACTCAGTTCAGCTGCTCAGTCATGTCCGAGTCTTTGTGACCCCATGGACTACAGCACACCAGGCTTCCCTGTACTTCACCAACTCCCAGAGCTTGCTCAAACTCATGCCCATTGAGTTGGTGAAGGCATCCAACCATCTTATCCTCTGTGGTCCCCTTCCCTTCCCACCTTCAATCTTTCCCAGCATCAGGGTCTTTTCAACTGAGCCAGTTCTTCGCACCAGCTGGCCAAAGTATTGGAGTTTCAGCTTCAGCATCAGTCCTTCCAGGGAATATTCAGGACTGGTTTCCTTTAGGATGCACTGGTTTGATCTCCTTGCAGTCCAAGGGACTCTAAAGAGTTTTCTCTAACATGACAGTTCAAAAGCATCAATTCTTCAGTGCTCAGCTTTCTTTATAGTCCAACTCTCACATCCATACATGACTACTAGAAAAACCATAGCTTTGACTAGACAGATCTTTGTTGGCAAAGCAAAGTCTCTGCTTTTTAATATGCTGTCTAGGTTGGTCATAGCTTTTCTTTCAAGGAGCAAGCACCTTTTAATTTCATGGCTGTAGTCACCATCTGCAGTGATTTTAGAGCCCAAGAAAATAAAGTTTATCACCGTTTCCATTGTTTCCCCATCTATTTGCCATGAAGTGATGGGACCAAATGCTGTGATCTTAGTTTTCTGAATGTTGAGTTTTAAGCCAACTTTTTCACTCTCCTCTTTCACGATCATCAAGAGGCTCTTCTTCTTTTCTTTCTGACATAAGAGTGGTAACATTTGCATATCTGAAGTTATTTACATTTTTCCCAGAAATATTGATTCCAGCTTGTGCTTCATCCAACTCAGCATTTCACATGATGTACGCTGCATATACGTTAATTAAGCAGAGTGACAATATAAAGACTTGACGTACTCCTTTCCAAATTTAGAACCAGTCTGTTGTTCCATGTCCAGTTCTAAATGTTGCTTCCTGACCTGCATACAGATTTCTCAAGAGACAGGTCAGGTGGTCTGGTATTTCCTATCTCTTTAAGAATTTTCCACAGCTGTTGTGATCCACACAGTCAAAAGCTTTGGCATAGTCAGTAAAGCAGAAATAGATGTTTTTCTGGAACTCTCATTCTTTTTCGATGATCCAACAGATGTTGGCAATTTGATCTCTAGTTCCTTTGTCTTTTCTAAATTCAGCTTGAACATCTGGAAGTTCACGGTTCACGTATTGCTGAAGCCTGGCTTGGAGAATTTTAAGCATTACTTTACTAGCGTGTGAGATGAGTGCAATTGTGTGGTAGTTTGAGCATTCTTTGGCATTGCCTTTCTCTGAGATTGGAATGAAAACTGACCTTTTCCATTCCTGGGCCACTGCTGAGTTTTCCAAATTTGCTGGCATATTGCGTGTAGCACTTTCACTGCATCATCCTTTAGGATTTGAAAGAGCTCAACTGGATTTCCATCACCTCCACTAACTTTGTTCATAGTGATGCTTCCTAAGGCCCACTTGACTTCACATTCCAGGATGTCTGGCTCTAGGTGACTGATCACACCATCGTGACTATCTGGGTCATTAAGATCTTTGTTGTATAGCTCTTGTGTATTCTTGCCATCTCTTCTTAATATCTTCTGCTTCTGTTAGGTCCATACAATTTCTGTCCTTTATTGTGCCCATCTTTGCATGAAATGTTCCCTCGGTGTCTCTAATTTTCTTGAAGAGATCTCTAGTCTTTTCCATTTTATTGTTTTCCTCTATTTCTTTGCACTGATCACTCAGGAATGCTTTCTTATCTCTCCTTGCTATTCTTTGGAACTGTGCATTCAAATAGGCATAGCTTTCCTTTTCTCCTTTGCCTTTTGCTTCTCTTCTTTTCACAGCTATTTGTAAGGCCTCCTCAGACAACCATTTTGCCCTTTTGTATTTCTTTTCCTTGGGGATGGTCTTGATCACTGCTTCCTGTGCAATGTCACAAACCTCCATTCATAGTTCTTCAGGCACTCTGTCTATCAGATCTAGCCCCGTAAATCTATTTCTCACTTCCACTGTATAATTGTAAGGGATTTGATTTAGGTCATACCTGAATGGACTAGTGGTTTTCCCTACTTTCTTCAATTTAAGTCTGAATTTGGTAATAAGCAGTTCATGATCTGAGCCATAGTCTGCTCCCGGTCTTGTTTTTGCTGACTGTATAGAGCTTCTCCATCTTTGGCTGTAAAGAATATAATCAATCTGATTTTGCTATTGACCATTAGTGATGTCCATGAGTAGAGTCTTCTCTTGTGTTGTTGGAAGAGGGTGTTTGCTATGACCAGTGCATTCTCTTGGCAAAACTCTATTAGCCTTTGCCCTGCTTCATTTTTTTACTCCAAGGCCAAATTCACCTGTTACTCTAGGTATCTTTTGACTTCCTACTTTTGCATTCCACCCTCCACCACATCATGAAAAGGAGATCTTTTTTCCGTGTTAGTTCTAGAAGGTCTTGTAGGTCTTCACAGAACTGTTCAACTTCAGCTTCTTCAGCATTACTGGTTAGGACACAGACTTGGATTACCGTGACATTGAATGGTTTGCCTTGGAAACAAACAGAGATCATTCTGTCGTTTTTGAGACTGCAGCCAAGAACTGCATTTCGGACTGCTTTGCTGACTATGATGCCTACTCCCTTTCTTCTAAGGGATTCTTGCCCACAGTAGTAGACATAATGGTCACCTGAGTTTAATTTGCCCATTCCAGTTCATTTTCAGTTCAGTCCATTTAGGGGCATATTTGAGAGCTCCTTTATTTCATTGAAGAGGGGGGTAAGGTGAGATGCAGTGGGTATTATGTTTTCTAACAATGACCACAACAATGAATTACATCCTACATCTTATATGGATCTTCTGCTGTATGACTTTGCCATTCTGGTTTTGTTTTGCTTTTTTTATTGGGGTATATAGTTTCTTCACATCGTTGTGCTAGTTTTTATAGTACAGAGAAGTGAATCAGCCATGTATATATGATACCAGTCAGAATGGCCATCATCCAGAAATCTACAAACAATAAATGCTGGAGAAGGTGTCGAGAAAAGGGAACCCTCTTGCACTGCTAGTAGGAATGTAAATTGATACAGTCACTATACAGAACAGCAGAAAAGTTCCCTAAAAAACTAAAAATGGAACTAAAACATGACCTAGCAATCCCACTGTTGGGTATACATCCACAGAAAACCATAATTCTAAAACATACATGTACCCCAATATTCATTGCAGCGCTATTTATAATAGCCAGGACATGCAAGCAACCTAAATGTTCTTCAACAGATGAATAGATGAAGAGGTTGTTGTACATATATACCATGGAATATTACTCAGTCATTATAAGGAACAAAAGTGGGTTATTTGTCATTATGTTTAAATTGCCTTCTATTCATCCCATTTCCACCCTCAATTTCCACCTTAGGATTATTGGAGATGGCTGAACACACAATAGTCAACACTAGGCACGTGAGATGAATAGAAGTGATTAGTCGCATATATTCAGAGCCCTAGGAAAATGGAGAAGGCACTGGCAACCCACTCCAGTACTCTTGCCTGGAGAATCCCATGGACAGAGGAGCCTGGTCGGCTGCAGTCCATGAGGTCGCTAAGGGTCGGACACGACTGAGCGACTTCACTTTCACTTTTCACTTTCACGCATTGGAGAAGGAAATGGCAACCCACTCCAGTGTTCTTGCCTGGAGAATCCCAGAGACGAGGGGGGAGCCTGGTGGGCTGCCGGGGTCGCGCAGAGTCGGACGCGACTGAAGTGACTTAGCAGCAGCAGCAGCAGGGAAAAGGACATCGTTTGCCATACGCTGCCACCTGGAGGATGCACTAAGGAATAGAGTGAAAATTCGGGGGCTGTAAAAGGCAGGCATTGTAATACCAAAAGGGTGACACCTGGGCCCAGCTGGAGAGAGTGACTGGCTTGTTTAAATAGCTCTGCAAGCTGAAACAAACTATCCAGAAATAAGTTGGAAATGCGCCTGCTTCTCTTAATAAGGATGGCTGTTTGGTTAGGACACCTTATCTCTGAGAGCAGAGGGGAAGAAAACTTGCAGTTAGGCCATCCAAGGTGAGGCTCTGGTTTACCAGATGTCAAGACAGCCTATAGCATCGGTTCTTAATTGTAATTTTCATAACACATGCCTCCATAAAAAGATGCCTCCTCTCCCCTGATAACCAAGAAAATGTGGTGAAAGTGATACCATATATCTTCCAAGAGGGGATATCAGAAGAAACCAGAAGCTTGTTGGGATGCTTCTTCTCTGGACAATCTTCTCTCAGAATCGTTTCCATGATTCCAAGGAAGATGCCCCAAGAGACATGAAAGGTGAAGGTGGCCAATTGAGAGTCCCTGCTTTTTTTGCCTAATTGGATTGTCACTCAGGGGGGAAAAAAAAAAAAGAAGGGAGAGGGAAAGAAAAATCGAAATGCCTGAACAGAGCATCTCTTATTTAAAACCAGAGGATATGAACTTATCCTTAAATTGACAATTTTAACTTGGTGACATTATAAGATGAGGTCGGAGAAACCAGCAAGAGAACAGAAGGGGTTTTACTGTTTTTGCACATCTAATTTATGCTGAGGGAAAATACACTTGCTTTGTGTTTCTGCAGTCTCAACATAACAAAGACTTAACACGTGCCTTATGATATGGCTGTAACATCCTAGTTTGGAGATGTCCTCAGGGTCTTGAACAAAGGGAGCAGAGCCAGGGAGGGAGATATTCTGGGAGATCACAGCTGACCCTTCCAGGCTGAAAAGTAATTGGAAGAGTATGATGCATTGTAATAGGTTCGCTTAAGTGTTTGGCATAGAGGTGGAATAGAAGAGAGGCCCTCCAGCTAGAACTGGAAATTCAGAAAAGGGAAATGCAAGTGGTTAAAGCAGATTGATTATTTGTTCCTCCTAGTACTATTATTAGTAAGCTGCCAGGCAGCCTGAAGATGTGAAGAAGAATAAGAGAATTAAGAGAGCATTCTGCTTCTTCGTGAGTCTCTCCAACCCCGGACCCTCCAGACTGTCTCTACTTATAACCTCAGTGCTCATCTCTCATTACTCCTGAAGCAGGCCCCAGTTTTATACAGAGGGGTGTACCATTCCAACATCAACCGTCCATCCTGTTAAAGTTTGTTCCCTTGCTCTTAGATCCAAGAAGCCAGTTTTGCATTTTAAAGAGCACACAATTAGGAAGAAAGATTTGTATATTCTAGAGCTGGGTTTAGATCTGCTAGATCTATAGACCTGCTACTGTCACCCTGTCTAGGGTAAAACATACTTCCTTTAAAATGGGCTGTTTGGGCAAGGTGGCCCTTAAGGTCCCTTCTGCTCTATAAATTCTGTAAACCTGTGAGATATTTTTTGTTGTTGTTGAAAATATAAATTTAATAGGGGGAAGAAGAGAAAGCACCTGTATATTTGATTTGTTAGGCTTATATACATAGAAATATTTCTTAATTTCCTTCACATTATTTTTTTAATTCTGTCTTTGTAAATTGGGATTCCTAGTGCCAATATTTCCATGTTTGCATCAATCTTGGTTGCCAGTGACAGAGAACAAATCTATTTCATGTAGCAGAAAGGTAATCTTTGACAGTATAAAGGGTAGTTCGTAAAATGAAGAATTGTCAGGAAGGAAGGAAAGCTCCCCAGTTGTCAGAAAGTCAAGAATGGTCAGAATGCTGAGGAAGCTAAAGGTATTAGTACTACAGGTATAGTCACACAAGCATGAGAACAGCAGGGTTAATACTGGGAGCTGCCATCAGCCCAGATGTCACAGGTACCATGGATGCTGGATCCATCTTTGCTATCGAGCACTGAGGATGTTTCATTGTTGTACTGGCTCCACTTCAAAGTGACAGTGAGAAATAACCAATCGACCACGCTGAGCTCATATGCCTGCACTGTATCTATAGCAGATGGCGGAAAGGAGTATTTGGGCTTCTTTATCTCTGTAGTAGTGGGCTATGTTTTCACCAGGTCTCTCGTATTGGGAAGCCCCCTGCAAATAAGTCATTTTTGCACCTTAACCTTCAGAGGATAGAAAATTCCAGAGGTCAAGTGTGGTATGTCATGCCCAGCACACAGAAGGTAACATTCCTGGGAGCTGTATTTAGGAACTGGGCTACACTGGCTGTCTATCCCATAACTGGGGTGTAAAAGTATCTAAGTTCATTAAGGATGCTAATGAGACTAAAACTACGCAGTCTAATGATTCATGAGAAGCAAACACAGCCAACTGCCTGAGCTCTGCACCAGCCAGAGAGAATTGAGGCTCAAGGTTTGAATCGCACTATGGCAAAAGCTGCAGCTTTTGATATACCAGTCCCTGGTGGAGACTGCCAGGTAATCCTCCTCTCGCCAAAGCCTGTCAGCCGAATCCTTGTCAGATACTGAGCAGCTCTGAGTCAGAGCTCTCTGGCCATAGTGGTAAAAGCTCTGCTTAATTGTTCTTGGTAATTGCTGCCTCTAGGGAGCTGGCCTACAGAAGTTATTCATTTCCTCCTCTCTTAATACTCTATTTACATTCTCAAACAAGATGCTTATGCAAAAGCAGTTTCTCTCTTCTTTATTAAGGATAATGATGGCAGTTACCTCCATAAACTGAAATCCACAGGTTTGCTTTTTTAATAATTTTTTGAAAGAATTTGTGAAACAGTTTCATACACATTATATAATTTCAACCTCACAATACTCAGGGAGGACACTAATGGGCAGAGAGAAGTACCTTTGAAAAGGCTACTCAAAGGGGCGGGTGGGTTATTGGACTGTGTAGCCCCGTTGCGTGTGTGTGTGCTAAGTTGCTTCAGTCATTCCGACTCTGTACAACCCTTGCACTATAGCCCACCAGGCTCCTCTGTCTGTGGGATTCTCCAGGCAAGAATACTGGAGTGGGTTGCCATTTCCTTCCCCAGGGGATTTTCCCAACCCAGGAATCGAACCCAGGTCTCCCACCCTGCAGGCGGATTCTTTATCAGCTGAGCCACCAGGGAAGACCATACTTCTTTCTAAACCCAGTAGGTATGGAAGTCACACAATAAATGTCTCTAAGGTCAGACGGAAAAGGGAATTTTTTTTTTAATATGTGTATGTATCTATATTCTTTTTTTATTCTTTTCCTGTGTAGTTTGTCACAAGATATCAAATACAGGTCCTTATGCTATATAGTAAATCCTTGCTGTTTAATCTATTTTATACTTGGTAGCGTGCATCTGTTAATCCTATACTCCAATTTATCCTTCCTCCTCCCTCTCCTTTTGTAACCATAAGTTTATTTTCTATGGCTATGAGTCTGCTTCTGTTTTGTAGACAAGTTGATTTATACAACTGTTTTAGATTCCACATAGGAGTGATATCATATGACATTTGTCTGTCTGTCTGACTTACTTCACTTAGTATGATAAGCTCTAGGTCCATCCATGTTGCTGCAAATGGCATTTTTCCATTCCTTTTATGGCTGAGTAATATTCCATTATATATACATACTACATCTTCTTTATCTATTCATTGGATGACAGACATTTAGGTTGCTTCCGTGTCTTTGCTATTATAAATACTGCTGCAATGAACATTGGAGCATGTGTATCTTTTTAAATTATACTTTACACATTTTCAGATATATGCCAGGAGTGGGATTGCTAGATCATATAGTAACTCTATATTTAGTTTTTTAGGAAACTTCCATGCCATTTTCCATTGTGGATGCATCAATTTACAAACACTGGGTAGGAGGGTTCTGAAAGAAGAACTCAAATTAATTACTAAGTGAATTGGTAAGTGTCTGAGAAAGAAGTCCCTGGAGATTACACAATTCTTCCATAAAGTTATCTAAGCACAAGGACCACCTTGAACTGAGGCTCTGTATGTTTGCTGGTTTGTTTTCAAATGGAGACTGCATGAATACAGTCTGAGATCTAAGATTCCTAACTTGGAAACCTAGCCTGCCACTTCATTGCCTTCTCAGCTGCTTGAAGCTTCAATTTTCTTATCCGTGAAGACTACATTTGTGGTTTGGCATCATTGATGCTTATTATGACAGTTGTTCCCTCTCTGGGACCTCCTGTCCTCTATTCCAGGGAAGTCTACTATGAGCTCCTTAATTACCTGCAGAGCACAACAAAGCCTGGCTTCCATCCAGAGGATGTGGAGGGGGCTAATTTCTTTCTGACTTTGACCCTAAGTTCCATCAACTCCAAAGCAGCATAAGCACCTTAGAGAGAAGGAGGGTGTAGATACTGAGATATTCACACCTCCCTGCTCACATCTGAATCAGAGCCAAGCCGCAGTATCGCCAACTTTCATTCTTTTTGCATAAGATTTAGGAGTGGTGTTCATGTTCATTTGATATCAACTTCCAAAGTTAGATGATGTTTCTGTAAGACCCTACAAATGGAGGATTCAAGAATAAAGCAAGCTTTATTAGGGGTTTCTATGCATTTCCATAGCTTTGATTTTGCCAGAGATTTGAAGGTTTTTGAACTTCAAAGGTAATTGAGACCTCTTTTTACTAGGATAACTTTTTGGAGAAGTTCATGGGGATTCAGAGTTGTTTGATGAACTTATGTAACTTGTTTCTTGGAACCTCCCCACCACAAGGGACAAAATTAAAGTCAAGACATAGTCATGCATTCTTTGCATTCATCTAGAATCTGAACTTGAGGCACTCAATGCATAAGGCCAAAAAGAAGTGAGTAAATACAAGAAAAAAAGCAAGGAGAGAGACAAGAACATCTTGATGTGGGAGCCAAGAAGAATGAACAAAGCTTGTGTTCTGAGGAGCTCAAGCTGTAGACTTGTATTGCTACTTGTCTTGATCACAAAGGAGTCTAGAGAATAGTTATCTTATCAATTCAAGTCCCCTTCAACCATGGGGAACTTCACACTTTACAATGGAGCTGACAGAGGCCTTGAAGGATGAGTAGGATATCTGTTTATCAGTAAGAGTTGAGGGAGGATTCAGTCAAAGGAAGCAACTTAGGGGTATGAAAATACACATTGTGAAGCATCAACAAAAAATTGGATATAGAGCAACCATCATTGAGTGAGGTGAAATGACACAATTATTGTCATAATTCAACTCACAGATAATACGCTTTAGTCAGATGTATCACATCTAGCCCTAAAAAATGATGCACATAACCTTTGACTGATCCTTTTGTATCTCTTTTTATTTACTTATCAAAAAATTTTGTGTCCACTCAACCACTATCTTACATCATACCTAAAAATTAACTCAAAATGGATTAAAGACTTGAAAATCTGAAACTGGAGACCGGAAGACTAAACATAAAACCTGAGATACGTAAAATGGAACCCTTGTAAACTGTTGGTGGGAAAGTAAGTCGGTACAACCACTGTGGAAAATAGTATGGAGGTTCCTCAAAAAATTCAAAACAGAACAACCTGATGATTCAGAAATTCTGGGTACATACCTGAAGAATACAAAAATAGTAACTCAAAAAAATATGTGCATCCCCATGTTCACTACAGCATTATTTACAATACATAAACCCTGGAAACAACCTCGGGGTGTGTCAATAGATGAACAGATAAAGAAATTGTGATATATTGAAAGGAAACAGAATACGCCACCCCAAAATATGACATTTTGGCACATGGATCATTTTGAACTGAAGGCAATCAAGATGCAGCAGACTCAGGAAAAACTTTTCCTCTCCCTTACCTACCTGAAAGAATTCAGGGGGCCTGTACCAGAAAGAGAGCTATTACCCAAAATAGCTTTTTTTATCTGAAAGATCTTCTAATTACCAAACATCTGCTCTTCTTATCATTCAGCGAAGCACTCTCCTCCCCTTTGAAAGCCCAAACTCCTTTCTCATTTCTTAATTCAGGATGGCATATAAGCCTCAACTGCCCAATTTGCCCTTGAGTCCCATATCTTTGGGTCTTCTGTGCATACAAAATTAATTTCTATCTTGTTAATCTGATTTTTGCTAATTTAATTATTAGACAAGCCAAAGACAAGAAGGAATCATTTTTCTGCCTCCACAATATATATATATGGGCATATATGTTCAGTCACTCAGTAGTGTCCAACTCCTTGTGACCCCATAGACAGCAGCCCACTGGGCTCCTCTGTCCATGGAATTCTCTAGGCAAGAATACTGGAGTGGGTTGCCATTTCCTCGCCAGGGTACAGTAGACATACAATGGAATATTAGCCATAAAAAGAACAAAATCATGCCATCTGTGACATCATGAATAGATATTGAGGGCATTATGCTAAGTGAAGTAAGTCAGAGAGAGAAAGACAATACTGTATGATCTCTATTCCATGTGGAATTTAATAAAGAAAAAGATAGTTTATAGATATAGCAAACAGTTAGTCGTGGCTAGAGGTGGGAGGCGGGAGGAAGCATAGATTCTTAAAAATTTTATATAAACTTTAATAAAAAGGCAAACATAAGTGCTATAATTAAAACGTTTTCATTATCCGTGGTGTTATTCTTGGGTGATTAGTTGTGACCCCACACCTGAAAGGAAAGGACAGTCTAAGAATCACATCTATGAGCCACTTGCTGTGTGAATGTTGTAGAATCTTAGTTAGGGAAGCAGGGACCTGTCAAGACCTATAGCTTAGGACAGTGGTTCTCAAAGCCTGAATCCTAGACCAGGAGTAACAGCATTAATTTGGATCTCGTTAGAAATTCAGATTTTTTGGTCACACCCCAGACCTGAGAAATCAGAAAATCTGGGGATACAGCCCAGCCTCCTGTGGATTAACAAGCCTTCCAAGTGATTCTGGTTTGTGTTAAAACTGGAAAACTATTATTCTAGTGGCAAGGGATACCAACTTTCTCAATTCAGAGCATAGCTCTGCTACTAACAGCTGAGTGAACACTGGGAAAAATTACTTCTCTGTGATTGTTTCTTTATCCATAAAAGTGTTAGGGGAACCACTGGCTGAAATCACCTGCCCTGGCCAGGCACCAAAGTAACCACTTACATGAGTTATCTTACCACATCAGGTCCTGGTAAGAAATGCAGAACTAACAAGCTACCCCCAACTGAAAGAATTCAGGAAAGGACAAAAGGAGAGAGGAGACTCCAGTCTATATGTCCTACTAACCTCTCAGATGGAGAAGGCAATGGCGACCCACTCCAGTACTCTTGCCTGGAAAATCTCATGGACGGAGGAGCCTGGTAGGCTGCAGTCCACGGGGTCGCTCGGAGTTGGACACGACCAGGCGACTTCCCTTTCACTTTTCACTTTCATGCATTGGAGAAGGAAATGGCAACCCACTCCAGTGTTCTTGCCTGGAGAATCCCAGGGATGGGGGAGCCTGGTGGGCTGCCATCTATGGGGTCACACAGAGTCGGACACAACTGAAGCGACTTAACAGCAGCAGCAGCAACCTCCCAGAATCTTTCTTGCTGGAATCTATTTTGGCTGAGCGATGTGATCTGTGTGCCACCAGGAAGGACCCTGAGTCAAAATGATTAGTCGGAGACAACCCGGAAACTAACCCAAATACCATAAAACCCTAGAATGTGAGTCATGCTGCATAGCAGTTCTCCTGGATTCCCTTACCCTGTTCTCCATCCAGGCATCCCTTCCCAATAACTCTTGCTTAGTCAACATGTGTGTCTCCTTGGGCATTTCTGAGTGTTAGACAAGAGCCCATTTTCAGACCCTGGGAGGGGCCCCCCTTCCTGCTACAAATTAAAGATAACATTAACACTTGCCTCAGACGTTTATGATGAGAATTAAATCAATGTTGCCTGATCCCCCTAGTAAGTGAAGTGAAGTGGCAGTTGCTCAGTTGAATCCAACTCTTTGTGACTGTGTGGACTGTAGCCTGCCAGGCTCCTCTGTTCATGGAATTCTCCAGGCAAGAATACTGGAGTGGGTTACCATTCCCTTTCTCCAGGGGATCTTCCTGACCCAGGGATCGAACCTGGGTCTCCAGCATTGCAGGCAGATTCTTTACCATCTGAGCCACCAGGGAAGCCCTCCATCTACTACTAGTTCAGCTCAGTCGTGTCCGACTCTTTGCGACGCCATGAATTGCAGCACGTCAGGCCTCCCTGTCCATCACCAACTCCCGGAGTCTACCCAAACCCATGTCCATCGAGTCAGTGATGCCATCCAACCATCTCATCTTCTGTCGTCCCCTTCTCCTCCTGCCCCCAATCCTACCCAGCATTAGCGTCTTTTCCAATGAGTCAACTCTTCACATGAGGTGGAAGCACCATGTAAATGTTAGCTGTTGCCTTTGAGGTAGAAATGGCATGAACCTTCAGTTCTGCCTTTACTTCTCTTTTAGATCTTGGAAGCACTGTTTTGTAGAACCATTGGACTATTTTCAATTATAAAATGAGAACAATCACCTACATTCCTTTAACATTTGAAATGGATTCTCCAATAAGGAGCTACTTTTCAGTCCTTAATTGAAAGAAAAATATCCCTTACGTTCCAATGCTGCAAAAAAATACCCATTATATCTGATCTACACTTACCACAAGCCTCAGGACACATGTTTCCAGAGTAAATTACAAGAGCCGCAGGCAGCAACTATTGCTTTTCAAGCAGCTCAATAATCCATCACTCTGCCTTCACTTATTTTCCTGCAATTCACCTGGATGCAAACAGGTTTCCACCTAACTTTTAGCAAAACATCAGGAATTCAGGCTCCAACTTAAAATCTTTGTCTTCGTTTTGTTTAATATTTTGACGAATCTGACTTTTTAGTATCGATTGACTGTCCAAGCCGGCAATCAAAATGCTTAATCAATAACAGTCACTCTTTTGGTGCCTGTTGTCCTTTCAGAGCAATAGGTGGTTAAGCTCCTTTGACCTTCGCTTTTAATTAATTCCAGCCTTTATTAATAAGCCCCTTACAAGCCTTCAAAGCCCTGCAAAATTGCATCTCCCAAGAAGGAACTCTGCCCTCTGGATTTTCCTGAGATCAGTGAGAGTGAAGCACAACCTGTGTGATGCTACAGGAGCAAGGAGGAGCTGGCTGTGTCCCTTGAATGGGTCTGACAGCTGACGGATGAAAGCTCAGACCTTGAGGTAGATCCCGCAGAACACCCCCACCCCTGCTATTTGGCTCAGGGAAGAACACAAGAATGGCTAATTGGCATTGCTTCTGACTTCACTGCTTTTGTCCAGAAGCAAAAGTCACTGGGACAGGAAAAAGTAATTTGGGTTCCCAGAAGGAGCACATGTGCCTCTGTGTGGTGAGCTCAATAAGAAGTCCAGAGAATTGACTGCCAATAATGAGAATACATAATTTTTGCCAAGTTGCTGCAACTATATGTATCTCAGTTTATTTATCACTCAACTGACAGGATCTTCCTGGGTGGTTTCTTGACTTCTCTTCTACCTCTAATCTTCCATAATTACTTCATTTCTCAGAGCCACTTCCCTCACTGGCAGACATAATTACCAGGGAAAGGCTTTCATAGATTTGGATCCTCTAGAAAGATGGCAAATTCCACTCCTTTATGAATTGTTTCATAGACCATTACAGATGTTACAAAGGACTGTATTTACCTTTTCTAGTCAATAAAAACATATTCCGATTTCAAGGGCTAAAAACCCAGCATTCAGTTCAGTTCAGTTGAGTAGCTCAGTTGTGTCTGACTCTTTGCGACCCCATGAACCACAGCATGCCAGGCCTCCCTGTCCATCACCAACTCCCAGAGTCCACCCAAACTCATGTCCATTGAGTCAGTGATGCCATCCAACCATCTCATCCTCTGTTGTCCCGTTCTCCTACTGCCCTCAGTCTTTCCCAGGATCAGGGTCTTTTTTCAAATGAGTCAGTTCTTTTCATCAGGTGGCCAAAGTATTGGAGTTTCAGCTTCAACATCAATCCTTCCAATGAACAACCAGGAATGATCTCCTTTAGGATGGACTGGTTGGATCTCCTTGCTGTCAAGGGACTCTCAAGAGTCTTCTCCAACACCACAGTTCAAAAGCATCAATTCTTCTGTGCTCAGCTTTCTTTACAGTCCAACTCTCACATCCATACATGACTACTATCATATTAAATTTTCCATTTTTTTCAGCATTAGCTTTTGATCATTTGTAGAATTTTGTTTTTATTAACAGTGGTGTCATAAATATTCTTTCACAAGTCTCCTATTACACATTTTAGAGAATTTGTATAGAAAATAATCCCAGAAGTACAATTGTTAGTCGTAGGTTGCACATTGACAATTTTAGTAAGTAGTATTGTAACTCTGCTCTCCAAAATGTTAACATGATTTTGTGATTCTATTTTCTCACATCTTTGCTAATAATTGCTACCATTAAACTTAATTTTTGCTAATCTGGTGGATGTAAAATGGTGTGTCATATTCGTATATTTCATTTTTGTCTCTTGTTTGCATTTCTTAGATCAGTGTAGCTGAAAATTGTTTCACGTTTAATGACATTTCAGGGCTCCACTTCTAAAATGACTCACTCATTACCCCTGTTTTTTTGTTATTTTATTTAATGATTTTTATGAGCTACTTATATTTTTACATATATAATAATTTATTCGCTATGTATGTACAAGTTGATTTTTATTCAAGAAAGTCATCTTTGGGGAGACATAAAGGAATTGTTACTTTCCTCTTTATTGATTGCTAGTTTCTTCAAAGGGTCACTTTATGATATTTGAACACACAATATTTTCTTTCTTTAAACAGATCTCCTAACTCCCCATGCCCACAAATGGGGGTGGGGAAGCCTCCCTGACATTATCGAAACTCTCATTGGAAGTCCTAGAGTCTACAATGTACCATTAGACCTTTACACAGTTTCATTCCTTCCTCGAATCCACCATCAGTTGTTCAGTGCTGTGTTGTGCTATGCTTAGTCACTCAGTCATGTCCAGCTCTTTGCTCCTCCGTGCACTGCAGCCTGCTGGGCTCCTCTGTCCTTGGAGATTCTCCAGGCAAGAATACCAGAGGGGGTTGCCAGGCCCTCCTCCAGGGGATCTTCCCAACCCAGAGATTGAACCCAGGTCTCCTGCATTGCAGGCAAATTCTCTACCAACTGAGCCAGAAGAGAAGCCCTGTGTTCAATGCTAACTGACTATAAATCCTTTTGCCAGCACCCAAATGTGTCCCCACTCCAGTAAAACTTAGAGAAGGAAGACGTTTTAGAGACAGTCACTATATTTAATTTAGTCTTTTTAATGTGGATGTGTGGGTGGGAAGTATCTCACTCGTGACATAAAAGTGAAGTGAAGGGAAAGGGGCAAACAGCAGGAAATTAAATTATTGAGCTACTACAATAATATTAGCACTTTGCTGTTGTGAACTCACATTATCCTTATCAGAACACTTTAATGGAAATAGCATCATCCCCATATTAAAAGGTAATCTGCTGAATTTCAGAAAAGTAGCTTGTGTATCTATGGTCACAGAGCTAGGAGTTGGCAAAGTCAGATTTCTGTTCCACTCTGTAAGACTACCTTCATACACTCTTGCTACTGCATTTGTGTCAACTGACCAGGAAGGTTGAAACCTGAACCATATGAGCACAATGGAAATAGCAGATGTAGGCATTTTTGACATAAATGTAAGGTTTAGTGTTTTTTTTTTCTTATTGTTTAACCTTTAGGATGTGTTTGCCATACATAGTCTGAATTCATAATCACAACATCTTAATATATGGGTGAAGATATATCCAAGTTTGCCTGAAGATATGCCTATTGTCTCAAGTCCTGTTCAGTCCAACATTTATCCTAGGTTTTTCATTTTTAGTAATGCATTATTGATAGTTGCATTAAAATTTTACTTTCAGCTCCTGCTATGATCTTGTATAATAATGGACAAAATTCATGTGTAATAATCAGTGTTCTAACTTTAACATGTGGCTATCTGGAAGATGACCAGTCTTTTTTTCACTCTTCTTTTCCAGATGTAAAGTCTCCCTTCTGAAGGCAGAATGAGAATATTTTCTAATAAAATACTTATAATAGGATATTTAGTAAAAAGTTTTGTTTTCAGGTCTAGTGTAGAAGTTTTAGACTCAGCTGTCCCTGCCAAACACTTGGAATGCCAGGCATTTATGTCAAGATTTGAGTAAAACAAGCTGTTGATCAAGAAATATACTCAGAATTTCTTGTGTAACATAAATTAGTAATTGCTTTGAAATAAGCAACAGTCAAAATTTGTAAATACACATGTACAGAAATAGAAAAACTTAAATATAATTTTTGTGTATATATGGTTGCTGTTGCATTAAAACACACTTCAACATGAATTTACTTGTTTACTTGTTTACTTTTTTCTGCCAGCATCAATTGGATTTTAGAAACGTTTAAACATTTTAAGAATTACTCGGATATCAGTTTAAGTGCTCTACAATGGTATTGAACTTGATTTATGACCAAAACCTTTAATTTGGGTTGCATTCCGTTCACAATCAATCAAAAATCTTTAATCAATTTATTCAAGAAGTGAAAGAACAGAAATGTTCAGCTTGTTAAGATTTACTAAAGATAAATTACTAAATTTTAATTACTAAAAATAAAACTTGCAAACAGGGACCTCTTGAAATTTATTCCTACAAAAGTAACAGTGGATTTGAGCTAATTAATTGTGAGAGTTCAAATATTTAGAATACAGGTTTTAATCTTACAATTCTATAGTTTAGTTTTATAATATTTCAACTATGGAATGCATATATTCATGGAGATCTTACTTTTAATTGTAATCACTTATTTTTTACTCTGCAAAGGAATGGAATTTAGAAGACCTGTAATTTTCATATCTAAATCTGGTAAAATATTCAAAACAATCAAGACACATTTTTAACAACTATCATTGTGTAGAAATATTTGTTGAAGACAGGGCTATGAATGAATATAAGTAAAAAGACATGTAAGTAGAGTTGACAGGATATATAAACTGTTTTGGAATTATATTATTTGACTCACCACATCAAGCCTCTTCAAAGTTTTATTGTAATTTAAGATATATCAGACTTTGTGTTTTCTTACTTTGTAGCACAAGTTTGAGTTGTATTTTTTATTATTGTCATCAGAAACTTAATCATGATAAGCGATATACATGTTTTTCTTAGGGAAGAGAAGAGAAGTGAAAAGCAAAGGAGAAAAGGAAAGATATTCCCATCTCAATGCAGAGTTCCAAAGAAGAGCAAGGAGAGATAAGAAAGCCTTCCTCAGCAATCAATGCAAAGAAATAGAGGAAAACAACAGATTGGGAAAGACTAGAGATCTCTTCAAGAAGATTAGAGATGCCAAAGGAACATTTCATGCAAAGATAGGCTTGATAAAGAACAGAAATGGTATGGACCTAACAGAAGCAGAAGATATTAAGAAGAGGTGGCAAGAATACACAGAAGAACTGTACAAAAAAGAGCTTCACGATCTAGATAATCACGATGGTGTGATCACTCACTAGAGCCAGACATCCTGGAATGTGAAGTCAAGTGGGCCTTAGAAAGCATCACTACGAACAAAGCTAGTGGAGGTGATGGAATTCCAGTTGAGCTATTTCAAATCCTCAAAGGTGATGCTGTGAAAGTGCTGCACTCGATATGCCAACAAATTTGGAAAACTCAGCAGTGGCCACAGGACTAGAAAAGGTCAGTTTTCGTTCCAATCCCAAAGAAAGGCAATGCCAAAGAACGCTCAAACTACCGCACAATTGCACTCATCTCACATGCTAGTAAAGTAATGCTCAAAATTCTCCAAGCCAGGCTTCAGCAATACGTGAGCCGTGAACTTCCAGATGTTCAAGCTGGTTTTAGACAAGGCAGAGGAACCAGAGATCAAATTGCCAATATCTTCTGGATCATCGAAAAAGCAAGAGAGTTCCAGAAAAACATCTATTTCTGCTTTATTGACTATGCCAAAGCCTTTGACTGTGTGGATCACAATAAACTGTGGAGAATTCTGAAAGAGATGGGAATACCAGACCATCTGACCTGTCTCTTGAGAAACCTGTATGCAGGTCAGGAAGCAACAGTTAGAACTGGACATGGAACAACAGACTGGTTCCAAATAGGAAAAGGAGTACGTCAAGGCTGTATATTGTCACCCTGCATATTTAACTTATATGCAGAGTACATCATGAGAAATGCTGGGCTGGAAGAAACACAAGCTGGAATCAAGATTGCCAGGAGAAATATCAATAATCTCAGATATGCAGATGACACCACCCTTATGGCAGAAAGTGAAGAAGAACTAAAGAGCCTCTTGATGAAGGTGAAAGAGGAGAGTGAAAAAGTTGGCTTAAAGCTCAATGTTCAGAAAACTAAGATCATGGCATCTGGTCCCATCACTTCATGGCAAATAGATGGGGAAACAGTGGAAACAGTGTCAGACTTTATTTTTTGGGGCTCCAAAATCACTGCTGATGGTGATTGCAGCCATGAAATTAAAAGACGCTTACTCCTTGGAAGGAAGGTTATGGCCAACCTAGATAGCATATTTAAAAGCAGAGACATTACTTTGCCAACAAAAGTCCGTCTAGTCAAGGCTATGGTTTTTCCAGTGGTCATGTATGGATGTGAGAGTTGGACGGTGAAGAAAGCTGAGAGCCGCAGAATTGATGCTTTTGAACTGTGGTGTTGGAGAAGACTCTTGAGAGTCCCTTGGACTGCAAGGAGATCAATCAATCCATCCTAAAGGAGATCAATCCTGGGTGTTCATTGGAAGGTCTGATGTTGAAGCTGAAACTCCAATACTTTGGCCACCTCATGCAAAGAGCTGACTCATTGGAAAAGATCCTAATGCTGGGTAGGATTGGGGGCAGGAGGAGAAGGTGATGACAGAGGATGAGATGGTTGGATGGCATCACCGACTCGATGGACATGGGTTTGGGTAAACTCCGGGAGTTGGTGATGGACAGAGAGGCCTGGCGTGCTGCAATTCATGGGGTCGTAAAGAGTCGGACACGACTGAGCGACTGAACTGAACTGAAGGAAAGATAGTTTCACTAGTTGCCTGAACTACTACCATTAGAGTTTTTTTTTTTTTTTTTAATTCTACTTTTCTTCAATCACCAAATCTATAGAATCTGCTCATTGTGTCATCCAACTTTCTAATCTCCAGGCAATCTCAATCAATAACACCTTTCTAGGTTTTTTTCATCATGTTGTTCTGATTCATTTTAATAAAATCTCTCCAAATCATCATCCACATATCTTTAGATTTCTCTGAAGAAAATTTTCTCTTATGGGTTTGCTTAAAAGCTCTTTGTTCCCCACATCCTTCAGAGTGAAATACAACATTGTTGGTATATTTACAAAGACCCTCATATTCATAGTCATTGCATGGTTACCCAGGACAATTTTAAATATCTTCCTCCCCTTCTACCATGCTTCATCTTTCATGCACAGTTTTTACCCAGTGCCAAAAATTACTCTCCATCTCTAAATCAAATGTATTTTTTGAGATATAAATGTTTTTACCTTTTCCTCTTTCTGGAATGTATTTTTCTAGTTGTTCATCTGAATATTTTAAATGTACAGTGCAATATTAATGGCATCATAAAGTTTATTTCTTAAAAGTTGGATAGTGAAACTCTCATCTAATCTATAATACTTTGTAAATATTATTAGAGCATTATTCACATTGATTTAATATAAAATTTTTGTCAGTTTCTTCCAGTAAAAGATATGGACCTTAATTGACCATGCTGGGCTTCCCTGGTGGCTCAGCTGGTAAAGAATCTGCCTGCAATGTGGGAGACTTGGGTACGATCCCTGGGTTGCGAAGATCCCCTGGAGAAGAGACCAGCTACCCACTCTAGTATTCTGGCCTGGAGTATTTCATGGACTGTATAGTCCATGGGGTTGCAAAGAGTTGGACAGGACTGAGTGACTTTCACTTTCACCTCACTAGTATATCCCCACCACCTGAGACCATGATAGACACAGGAGAGATGCTTATTGGTTACCTGAGGAAAGAAAACTTAAATAACTGAACATACTTTGGATGAATTATTTATATTTATTAAAATTCTCATATTTTGAAATGCTTCTTTTTTTCTAAAGCTGCTCTACTTCTGTAAGCTGCAAATCATCCTCAAAGCCCAATGTTTCTCAGAGTTATATAACCTAAAGAATTACCAATTCTATATTCCACAAATATTCATGCATGCTTTCCTACAGTAGAACTAGCCCAGAACCAAATACCATACTGACAGCATCTATTAATATAGATTAGTCAGTTTTACAAATGGACTATGGTGTATTTGCTAACATTCTACAGAGTCACATGAAGGTAATTAAAACTGAACCTATTAAAATAAATTAAGTGCAGCCAGGGCTGTACCATCCTTGCTTTTAATTTCTTTTAAATCACTAGTCAACCAGAAAATATGGCAATCATCCATGGGTGTATTAGTTTTCTATGGCTGCTGTAACAAATTATCAGAAACGTAATAGCTTACAGCAATTCAAATTTATTATCTTATAGTTCTTGTGGTCAGAAATCCAAAATGGGTCTCAGGGCTTAGGTATCAGCAGAGCTGTTTTCCTTCTAGAGGCTCTAGAGAAGAATCCATTACTTTGCTTTTTCCAGCTTCTAGAGGTCACCGTTAGAGGTCACACCTTAGCCCACTGTCTCCTTTCTCCATTTTCAAACCCAGCAACATCCGGCTGAGTTCTCACACCTCAGTGCTCTGTTTCTCTTTTCTGTTCCCTTCTTCCACTTTTAAGAATTCTTGTGATTACATTGGGGCTTCCCTGGTGGCTCAGATGGTGATTATATTGGGTTCATTCAAATAACCCAAAATAATCTATTTTAAGTTCAGTTGATTAGCAACTTTAACTTTACATGCAACTTTAATTCCATTTGCTGGGTAACCTATTACTGGTTCTAGAGATTAGGTGTGGACATCATTCAGGGGCTACTATTATTTCTATTACAGTGGAAATATCTGGGAGAAACATGGTTTTATCTGATCTGAGATAATGATAAGTGCCCCTGAAGAATCTGCACCGGAAGACTGGATTCTAATAAACAAATTGGGGACCGCATAAGTGGTCAGTTTGCATATATGGAGGCTGGGCTTATGAGATGGGTTAAAACTCAGTTTCCTCCTTACCCTCTTCACTCTTTTTCTTTATCCCTTCTTCTTGAAATGTTTACTAAAAGACTACTAGGTGGTAGGCCCTGTGATAGTTGGACATAAAACAAACTAAAAAAATCCCACGATTGGAGGACTCACAGTACAATATACAAATAATTATAATATTACATGACATGACTATTACAAGTTTGTAAAAAAATGTTTAGGCAAGATTTTCCAAAGCATGGATTATGGAATACGTTCCCTGAAATTGCTCTATATAAAGAGTTCCAAGTCAAATACTCTACTATGCAACCTTTCTCATTCTCTAGGCAACCCCCTTACTCCTCCTTACTCACTGGGTTTAAAATGCACATTAGCACATTACAAAGGCTAAGCCTTCCTGTAATAGGGAAATCCTTTACAATTTAGTTGACTAAAATCTTTTTTTCTCCTTCTATCGTGGATCTATTGCCTTTCCAAAAAATTCTGTTGAGCATACTATGAGAAGCACTCTTTTCAAGTAATAGAGACACAAACATATTAACTTTAATTGGTGTCATTCAGAAGTTGAGTCAGTCTGTTGGAAAATGGAAATAAGGTTGAACTTATACTGCAGGTGGTTTTGGAAGAGTCATACAACCCACCCACCCACTGTCACCACTTAAAATGCATGTGCCACTAAGCTTATTCCCCCTTCCTTTGCATCTGAGTCAGCCTTTAAATGTCTTTGACCAAGAGAATGTAGCAGAAGTGATGTCTGGAGCCGTAAGCCACTCCTCTCTCTTTTAGTTGAGCTGTCATGCTAACGTAGGAGAAGCCCAGACCACATGGAGGGGAACTAAGATGCCCCTGTGAGCGGCCTTGGGTGAACAGTGGCTGAGCTGATAGCGAGAACTGACATCTCAGATATTTGAGCCCACTCTGCCCCTTCCTGAGAGGTGAGGCCCCAGCCCTCTGAGCTGTTCAGGATGACTACTTAAACAGAGATCGGCTGTTCTGCTGAGTGCTGCCCAAACTGTAGCCTCATGAGTAAATAATAAAATGGCTTTTATAAATAATTAAATTTCAAAGTGGTTTGTTCTACAGCAGCAGATAATTAAAAGATATGCCTTGAAAAATGAACAGACATTTGGCAGGTATTCCTGATATAAGAAACACCCTGAGCAGAGGCAAGAATATAAATGATCATGGCATGTTCCAGAAACAAGTAGCTCAGTGTGACTGAAATGTTGGATACATTTCAGGAGAAGTCATGATTTTCAGGGCTACAGAGGTAAACCGGGCACAATTAGTAGTGGTTTGGTGGTGCTAGTGGTAAAGAACCCTCCTGACAATGCAGGAGATGTAAGAGATGCAGGTTCGATCCCTGGGTCAGGAAGATCCTCTGGAGAAGGCAATGGTAACCCACTCTAGTATTCTTGCCTGGAGAATTCCAGGGACATAGGAGCCTGGTGGGCTATAGTCCTTGGGGTTCCAAAGAGTCACACACAATTCAAGCAACTTGGCACGCATGCAGCAGTGGTTTGGGGACTGGCATAATACTTCAATTAAATTATCCTGAATATATCCTATTATGTCATTTTGTCTGCTCTGGATTTTTCCATCCTTCTCCTGGTAAGACTCCCCTCTTTTTCCTTTTGGACCAATCTCAGTGTATATGTATTGGGTGGTACAAATCTATATAAAATAAACTCTCAAAAACAGATAAACGTACACTCGTAAGAGGCACATGTTGGACCATTTAGACCATTCCCGTACTTCTGGCTCCAGGGCAGCTAAGAGACAAACCCCTGATCCAAGCTGAATATCTGGGTTAATCTTGAAATTTTGCTTGAGTTACCAGGAATGCTAAAGTGCCAAAAGCAAATCTGAAATAACAAAAAAGAATTAAGCAAAAGGGAGAAATTAAGCTAAAACTGGAAATAGAATCCTATGGAATCCTAGATTTAACTTAGGTCTGTTATGTTAGCCAATTCAAAAAAAAGAATTTTTTTTTTCATTTAAGCTGGTTTGAGATGAGTTTCTGTCACAACCAACAGGTTCCAGATTAATAAAGAGAAACACAAGTTTTAAAATATGCACATAATAAGATTGGTTGAGTTCTAGAAATACAGCTCTGGCTTCAGTAAGGAGGAAACAGCAAAACAAGAGGAGAAATTTCAGACAAGAGCTAATGAGGACTTTCCCAACCATACTATGAAGTAGGGAATTTAATATTTAGTCTTCCCTTCACATTGAGGGACTAAAGACAATCCCAGGGAGAAAGAACGTAACTGAATTGTCAAGGAATGTAAGTGTATAATAATTCACATTTTAATCGGTGGTCACTCACTCCCTTTATTCATTCAACAAATATTGATCTCTAGCTCTGTTTAACCATGGATTCTCAATCCTGCTGCTTATTAAATCAGATTTCTGAGGTTAAGCCCAATTATTAGCGTTTTTAAAAAGATCACTAGGGAATTTTTTGCACTTAAGTTTGCACCTTGATAAGCATAAAAATTATATAACAACTTCTTTAAAATATTGATTCACTAGTTACAGCACATTAACATTCTTATTCAGTAAGACTGAGCCAAGGTAGAGAATCAGTATTTTCCAAAACACGTTAATAATGACTTCTACCTACCAACTTAGCTCTTCCCTATTTCTGAATCAGTCATAAGCAAGCTATCAGTAAATCACCAATTTATGATCTGTCAACTTAAAAGGATCTTGCCCTACTTCTGAAGATACAGTAGCAAGGAAGTGGGAGGGATCATGGGAATCTGTGTGCTCATTAACCAGCCTTCTTTTGAATTGGTCTACTTTACTCAACAAAGCACAGACGTACAGGCACCTTCCTAGACCCTAAAAAATTTAGATACCAACCAGAACAGAAGCCCTTCTTTTAGTTAATTAACTGGGTCCTGAAAGCTTATTTTGTTGGTGCCAAAAACTCCCACACTGAGAAATTTCCTAGTTTAAAAAAGAAAAAAAATATTCACAGCAAGATGACCACTGCGACTGAAGTAGAATCAAAGAAAAGGAAAATCAAGAAATTAGATCAAAGACTCAGCAGAGGACCAGACGATGTAGAGCCTCACAGGTTTAAGAACTTTGTCTTTACTCTGGGAGCAAGTCTTCACACCACTGAAGAAGTTTCCCTACAAAGGTAAACTCATCTTACTTTTTTAATAGGATCATTTCAGCTGCCTGTTTAGAAGATTAAATAGGGCAACACATAGAAATATAGAGACCAGTTAGAGGACAATTACAGTAATTCATACAAGAGATGGTGACAATAGTAGGTTTCTTCAAAGTGACAGCAGGGGACATAGAATTGGCCAGGTTCTGGACAGGTTTTTAAGGTTGAGTCAACAGACTTTGCTAACTGATGGAAAGGCTAGGATAAGAATATAAGACACATGAAGGAAATTTGACCCTAGAGTTTGAGAATCATGTAAATAAAATGAGGACTCTAACTGAAACAGGGAAGACTGGCAGAGGAACAGGTTCTGAATTGAGAGATCAGAAGCTAATTTTTTAAAATAAAAATATCCCTAGGTTTACTTTATTTTTTTCATTTTTTGTTGGAGTATATTTACAATGTTGTGTTAGTTTCTGCTGCACAGCAAGGTGAATCAGTTATACATATATGCACTCTTTTTTTTTTTTTTTTTTGGGGTGAAAACACACCATGAAGTGTCTTTATTTTTTTTTTTTTTTAATAAATTTATTTATTTTAGTTGGGGGCTAATTACTTTACAATATTGTAATAGTTTTTGCCATACATTGACATGAATCAGCCATGGGTTTACATGTGTTCCCCTTCCTGGACCATATGCACTCTTTTTAAGATTCTTTTCCCATATAGGTCATTACAGAGTACTGAATCGAGTTCCCAGTGCTATATAGAAGGTTCTTATTAGCTATCTATTTTATATATAGTAGTGTTATATGTCAATCTTAATCTCCTAATTTATCCCTCCCCTATTCCTCCTTGGTAACCTTAAGCTTGTTTTCTACATCTATGACTCAATTTCTGTTTTGTAAATAGGTTCATTTGTATCATTTTTTTAGATTTCACATATAACCAATATTACATGACATTTATCTTTCTCTAACTTACTTCATCAGCATGACAATCTCTAGGTCTATCCATATCACTGCAAATTTTGACAGCTCCCACTTAACCCAGATGGCTTGAGGGGAAACTTCCCAGAATAGAAAAGCTTTTTATTGTTTCTTTTCATTCTGGCCACACTGCACAAGGCTTATAGGATCTTGGTTCCCTAACCAGGGATTGAACACATACCCTCAGCAGTGAAAACCTGGAGTCTTAACTACTGGTCTGCCAGGGAATTCCCAGAAGCTAATTTTTAAGTTCAACATTTCTCTTAGTAATACAAGCAAATATATTGAATGTTTAGATATTTTACCCCCAAGTCCAGAGGTCAGTTCTGGACTTACCCTATAAAACTCAGACTGATAAGCATACAAGTGGTGTTTAAGGCATGGGATTAGATAAAATCACCATGGGAGGGAGTGTGGACGGAATCCAAGAGAGATTTAAAGATTGATTCTTGGCTTCCCTGGCGGTCTAGTGAATAATCCTCCTGCCAGTGCAAGGGACATGGGTTTGATCCCTGGTCCAGGAAGGTCCCACAGGCTGCAAGGCAAATAAGCCCATGCGCTGCAGCTACTGAGCCCACATCCCACAACTACCGAAGCCCACGTGCCAACACTTTCTCTTCCACAACAAGAGAAGCCACCACAATGAGAAACCGGGGCCCGCAACTAGAGAAAGCCCATGAGCAGCAACGAAGACCCAGAGCTGCCTAAATACATGACTGAGCGACTGAACAAAAACAGCAATATGGGAAAAAAAAAAAAGACTGACTCCTGAGGTAGACCTGCATGAAGACAGAGTGATGAAGAAGAGCCAGCAAACAAGACTGAGAAGACTACTTTCAACAAAGCAAAAGAAACCGCTAAACTGTAGGGCCCTGAAATTCAACGGAGGAAACTGTCATGAGCACAGAATGGTCCCGTGTTCTAACTGCTGGTGACACATCACGTCTAGAGAAAGACCGAGCTTTGTCTTTAGCAATATATCCGCCAGGCATCGCCTGAATGAGAGTCATTTTGGAAGAGAGCTCAGAACTACAACCTGGCTGAACTGACGTCAGTGAAGGATGAGATGGGAGAAATTTAAGACAATGAGTAGAAGACTCTTGCGAGGAGAAAAACGGACATGTAATTGAAAGATACTACAAGGTCAAGAATGGAGAAGGGAATGGCAACCCACTCCAGTATTCTTGCCTAGAGAATCCCGTGGACAGAGGAGCCGGGTGGGCTGCTGTCCACAGGGTCGCACAGAGTCGGACACGACTGAAGCAACTTAGCATCAGCATAAGGTCAAGAAAGGTTTCTTTGTTTTTTAATTGAGAAATACACATATTCATGTACACTTAAAAATTGTAAAGGGAAGAACTGGTGGTCTAGGAGAAGGAAGAGTGAATAGCAAAAAGATATTAATCTTTGAGAGATGGGAGACAAATTAAGTGAATTCTATTGTGATGGCTAATTTTATGTGTCTATTTGACCAGAATAAGGGATATCCAAATAGCTGTTAAAGCATTACTTCTGGAGGTGTTTATGAGCATGTTTCTGGAAGTGATTAAAATTTGAATCTGTATACTGAGAAAAGATTACTTTCACTAACACTGTGGCCATTATCCAATCCATCGAGGGCCTAAATAGAACAAAAGCTGAGGAATAACAAATGTGGATCTTCTGCTGCCTTCAGACATAAGTGGTTCAGGTTCTTAGGCCTTGAGATTTGCAATTAAATTATACCACTGCCTTTCCTCATCTCTCACACTAGCAAAGTAATGCTCAAAATTTTCCAAGCCAGGCTTCAACCGTACATGAACAATGAACATCCAGATGTTCAAGCTGGATTTAGAAAAGGCAGAGGAACCAGAGATCAAATTGCCAACATCTGCTGGATCACCGAAAAACCAAGAGAGTTCCAGAAAAACAACTACTTTTTCTTTATTGACTATGCCAAAGTCTTTGACTGTGTGGATCACAACAAACTGACCACCTGACCTGCCTTCTGAGAAGTCAGTACGCAGGTCGAAAAGCAACAGTTAGAACTGGACATGGAACAACAGACTGGTTCCAAATTGGGAAAGGAGAATATCAAGGTTTTATATTGCCACCGTGCTTATTTAACTTATGCAGAGTACATCATGAGAAATGCTGGACTGGATGAAGCACAAGCTGGAATCACGATTGCCAGGAGAAACATCAATAACTTCAGATATTCAGATAACACCACACTTATGGCAGAAAGCGAAGAAGAACTAAAGAGCCTCTTGATGAAAGTGAAAGAGGAGAGTGAAAAAGTTGGCTTAAAACTCAACATTCAGAAAACTAAGATCATGGCATCTGGTCCCATCACTTCATGACAAATACATGGGAAAACAGTGGAAACAGTGGAAGGCTTTATTTTGGGGGCTCCAAAATCACTGCTGATGGTGACTGCAGCCATGAAATTAAAAGATGTGTGTTCCTTGGAAGAAAAGTTATGACCAACCTAGACAGCATATTAAAAAGCAGAGACATTACTTTGTCAACAAAGCTCCATCTAGTCAAAGCTATGGTTTTTCCAGCAGTCATGTATGGATGTGAGAGTTTAACTATAAAGAAAGCTGAGCACCAAAGAATTGATGCTTTTGAACTGTGGTGTTGGAGGAGACTCTTGAGAGTCCCTTGATAGCAAGGAGATCCAACCAGTCCATCCTAAAGGAGATCAGTCCTGAATATTCATTGGAAGGACTGATGCTGAAGCTGAAACTACAATACTTTGGCTAGCTGATGCGAAGAACTGGCTCATTTGAAAAGACCCTGATGCTGGGAAGTATTGGGGGCAGGTTGAGACGGGGACGACGAGGATGAGATGGTTGGATGGCATCACTGACTCAATGGACATGAGTTTGAGCAAGTTCCAGGAGTTGGTGATGGACAGGGAAGCCTGGTGTACTGCAGTCCATGGGGTTGCAATGCATTGGACGCGACTGAGTGACTGAACTGAACTGAACTGAACTGGCTTTCCTTGGTGTCCAGCTTGCAGACAGCAGATCATAGGATTTACTCTCCATAATTATGTGAGCCAATTCCTCATAATAAGTTTCTTTCTAAATATCTATCTATCTATCTATCATCTCCTACTGGTTCTATTTCTCTGAGAAGCCTAATACAGTATGAAACTGAATAATGGGGATTTACAAAAGTAAGAGAGGCCAATGAAAGCTTTCCAGAGGATAAATTTGTAGAGGAAATGCTTGGAATTAAATTAGAGGGAAAGATGGTCAGGGCCTTCCACACACAGGGAGCAGCTTGTGTAGCCTTGTCAGTTCAGTTTAGTCACTCAGTGGGTTTCGAGTCTTTGTGACCCCACGGACTGCAGCACACCAGGCTTCCCTGTCCATCACCAACTCCTAGAGCTTGCTCAAACGCATGTCCATTGAGTCGGTGATGCCATCCAACCATCTTATCCTCTGTTGTCCCCTTCTCCTCCCACCTTCAATCTTTCCCAGCATCAGGGTCTTTTCCAATGAGTCAGTTCTTCCCATCAGGTGGCCAAAGTATTGAAGTTTCAGCTTCAGCATCAGTCCTTCCAATGAATATTCAGGACTGATCTCCTTTAGGATGGACTGGTTGGATCTCCTTGCAGTCCAAGGGACTTTCAAGAGTCTTCTCCAACACCACAGTTCAAAAACATCAAGTAGCCTTGCAATGAAAGTAAGTATTGCTGTGTGGGCCTATAAGAGCCACTGTGGTTGAAATGCAGAAATCCAGAAGAAACTCAGTTATAACTATGAGAGAGAGATTTTTAAGACTTGTTAAAGAAATTTAATTTTGTTTCTCTATAAGCACAAGAAAATTGGTGGAGGATTTCAGGGGCCACAATGCAGAGGTTTAAATGATCGGATCTTTACTCTAACAAGGTAATTCTAGCTGGGATAAGGAAAATGGATTAAAGAACCAGATGTTATGGATAATATAGTTCCTAGACCAGTATTTTCTACTTGAACACACTCCATTTTGAATTATTACTTACCTCATGTTCAGAAGTCTTGCCTTTTCAAGTATATTTTCATCTATCCTAGGGAAGGCCACTGAATTTTAATTTCTTTCTTCTGTACATAGCCACCAGGGAAGACTTCAAAAAGCGGAGGTTCAATCTTGGCACACTGGTACTTAAAATGAAGTTTGTGGCATTTATGAGACAACACAGGACTTTTATGATCCACCAGATATTAGGTTTACAGTTTTATCCTTTACTGCTCTCTCTCTGTACACTGTATTTTAATCAGATAAGACTACTTATTTTTCCTGACATACATCATGCTCTTCATTCATAGTTTGTAAATTTTACTATTTATTCTTTCTCATTTTTTATCTGAGAACCCACCATTATGCCAATAACACAGTAAAGTTTGAACAAATGTTGCTTTAATTATTTTGAGCTTGTTTTCTTAACCATTCCTAGCTCAAAAGTGGACACAGCATATTTAATGATGACACAGGCAGAAATTTAGAGCACAAAAAGGATCAAACAAAAGCTAGAAGTTTTTCTAGTCTCTGTAAATTGATTTTACAAGTGTTGATTACTTGATATTATATGGAAAATCTGCCAGTCAATGTTATGGGCTAACTATTCCTTCTTTATTCCTCAACTATCAAAAAAAGAAAGGAAAATAATTACCACAACACTAAGATCAACTCATGGATAGAACGTTCATAGAAAATTTTCACCTTTTGAATATTTTAACTGGATGTAATATTAATGAACCTTAGTTATTTAAATAATATATTCTTAGATGCGGTACTTTCTATAGTATAATTAGGGGATGGTTCATTGATAATCCATTTCCCAAACAGACCTATGTACCTACCAAATTTAAGGTTCTTAGACAAACTAAACAGACTGGTTCCAAATAGGAAAAGGAGTACGTCAAGGCTGTATATTGTCACCCTGCTTATTTAACTTATATGCAGAGTACATCATGAGAAACACTGGGCTGGAAGAAACACAAGCTGGAATCAAGATTGCCAGGAGAAATATCAATAACCTCAGATATGCAGATGACACCACCCTTATGGCAGAAAGTGAAGAAGAACTAAAGAGCCTCTTGATGAAAGTGAAAGAGGAGAGTGAAAAAGTTGGCTTAAAGCTCAATGTTCAGAAAACTAAGATCATGGCATCTGGTCCCATCACTTCATGGCAAATAGATGGGGAAACAGTGGAAACAGTGTCAGATTTTATTTTTTGGGGCTCCAAAATCACTGCTGATGGTGATTGCAGCCATGAAATTAAAAGACGCTTACTCCTTGGAAGGAAGGTTATGGCCAACCTTGATAGCATATTTAAAAGCAGAGACATTACTTTGCCAACAAAGGTCCATCTAGTCAAGGCCATGGTTTTTTCAGTAGTCATGTATGTATGTGAGAGTTGGACAGTGAAGAAAGCTGAGCACCGAAGAATTGATGCTTTTGAACTGTGGTGTTGGAGAAGACTCTTGAGAGTCCCTTGGACTGCAAGGAGATCCAACCAGTCCATCCTAAAGGAGATCAATCCTGGGTGTTCATTGGAAGGTCTGATGTTGAAGCTGAAACTCCAATACTTTGGCCACCTCATGAAAAGAGTTGACTCATTGGAAAAGACCCTAATGCTGGGAAGGATTGGGGGCGGGAGGAGAAGGGGATGACAGAGGGTGAGATGGTTGGATGGCATCACCAACTCAATGGACATGGGTTTGGGTAGACTCCAGGAGTTGGTGATGGACAGAGAGGCCTGGCATGCTGCAATTCATGGGGTCGCAAAGAGTCGGACACGACTGAGAGACTGAACTGAACTGAACTGAACTGAGACAAACTAAGATGAATAAGATATTTCAGCATTTACTGAGATGAACTCTACCTACTTTTTCTATTTTCACTTTTGTATTTTCATGAAAACGTAATTCCAAATATACCTTAAAATGTATAAAATATATATATACCTTAAAATACAAGGTTCAAAGTTGGGCCATGGTGATAATGTATACCTTTGATGTGATGTGATAAAAATGGCACTTTAGTTCTGTGGTCTTCCTCCCAAGGACACATGACCCCAATATAATCACGAAAAAAACATAAGACAAATCCCACAGAGATACAGTCTAAAAAATACCTGACCAGTACTCCTCAAAACTTTGAAGGTCGTAAAAAATTAAGGAAACTGCTTAACTCCTTAAGGCTCCAGACATCATTTCTGCTACATTTTCTCGGTCAAAGACAGTTGAAAGGCTGACTCAGATTCAAAGTAGGATTTAGTTGGTATGTGTGTTACTTTTTTCTTTTTATTGAAGTATAGCAAATGAAAAGGATATATATATTAAGTATGCAACACAACGGATTTTCATAAAATAAAACACATTCCTATAATCAGAGCCTGAATTGGGAAACAGAGCATCATCTGCATCCCAAAAGTCACCCTCAAGCCCCATCCGTTACTAACCACACAAGAGTAACTGCTATCTTGACTTCAAGGAGGAATAAATAATGTTCCCTCTATGTCAATTGTATGTGAATGGAATCAAATATATGTACTACTTTTGTGACTGGATTCTTTCCTCCATATGTTTTTTGAGATTCATCTATCTTACCGCATGTAGTTGCAGTTCATTTACTCTCATTACTGTATAATATTTCACTAGATGTATTCTTTCTATTATTGATGGTTGTTTTCATTATCAATCTATCACAAATAATGCTGCTATAAACATACTTGTATAATACTTTTGGTGAACATAACTATGCAGTTCTGTTCGGTATACTCTAGGGAATGGAATTGCTGAGTCCTAAGTTATGAGATAGTTCAGTTTCAGTGTATCCTGACAAAGCATTTTCTAAAGTGGCTATCTCAATTTATATTCTCACAAGAAAATGATGAAGATTCCATTTGCTTCACATCATTACTTAACATTTGGAACTGTCAAACTATTTTACTCATTTTAGTCATTCTGGTGGTTTCAATTTGTATTTCCATGATGACATATAAAGTTTAGCACATTTTCCTAAGTTTATTGGCCATTTGGATATTTTTAAATGAAGTGTCTGTTCAAATCTTCGTGTGTTTTTGGTGAGAATGCAAAATAGTGCAGCTGCTATGGAAACAATATGAAGGTTTCTCAAAAAATTAAAAACAGAACTACCAAATGAGCCAGGAATCCCACAACTGGATGTTTACCCAAAATAATCAAAATCAGATATTAGGAGTCTCATTTCCATTTTAGCACTATTCACAATAGCCAGGATGTAGAAACAACCTTAATGTCTATCCACAGATACAGTGATACAGTGTTGAACCTTTGAAAAAAATGTCATTCTGCAATATGTGACAACCTTGAGGAAGTGATGCTAAGTGAAATAAGCCAGTCACAGAAGGACAAAATACTGCGTGATTTTATTTATATAAGAAATCAAAATTAGTCAAATTCACAGAATCAAAGAGTAGACTGGTGGTTTCCAGGAGCAAGGAGGAAGAGTAAGTGGAAAGTTATTGATCAATGGCATAGTTTCAGTTAAGCAAGGGAAGTTCTACTGCTGCTAAGTCACTTCAGTCGTGTCCGACTCTGTGCGACCCCATAGACGGCAGCCCACCAGGCTCCGCCATCCCTGGGATTCTCCAGACAAGAATACTGGAGTGGGTTGCCATTTCCTTCTCCAGTGCATGAATGGGAAAAGTGAAAGTGAAGTCGCTCAGTCGTGTCCCACTCTTAGCGACCCCATGGACTGCAGCCTACCAGGCTCCTCCGTCCATGGGATTTTCCAGGCAAGAGTACTGGAGTGGGGTGCCATTGCCTTCTCCGAAGGGAAGGTCTAGATAGCTGCTATAAATCATTGTACCTATAATTACAATACTGTATTGTATACTTAAAATTTTAAGAGGGTATGGTGTTGCTTAGTTGCTTTAGTCATGTTCGAGTCTGTGTAATCCTATGGACTGCAGACTGTCAGGCTCCTTCGTTTATAGGATTCTCTAAGCAAGAGTACTGGAGTAGGTCACCATGCCCTCTCCAGGTGATCTTCCCAACTCAGGGATTGAACCTGAGTCTCCTGCATTGCAGGCAAATTCTTTACCACTGAGTCACCAAGGAAGCCCTTAAGAGTGTATGCTGCTGCTGCTGCTGCTAAGTCGCTTCAGTCGTGTCCGACTCTGTGCGACCCCATAGACAGCAGCCCACCAGGCTCCTGTCCCTGGGATTCTCCAGGCAAGAACACTGGAGTGGCTTGCCATTTCCTTCTCCAATGCATGAAAGTGAAAAGTGAAAGTGAAGTCGCTCAGTCGTGTCCAACTCTTAGCAACCCCATGGACTGCAGCCTACCAGGCTCCTCCATCCATGGGATTTTCCAGGCAAGAGTACTGGAGTGGGGTGCCATTGCCTTCTCCATTAAGAGGGTATATCTCATGCTAAATGTTCTTACCACAATAAAATTAAATTAAAAAACAAAATCTGTTCAAGAATGTTCATTTTTCCTATCAATTTACTGTTTTGTATTTATTTAGAAAGTTCTTTATACATTCTAGGTATTATTTTGACAGATATATGCATAAAATATTTTCTCACATTTGAATTCACTTTTCACATTCTTAATTATGACTTTGACTTAATTTTGATGTAACCTACTTGTAAAGTTTTATTTTATTATGAATAATTTCTGTTCTTAAGAAATCTTTGTCTACCTTAAGGTATTTTTTAAAATTATTTTTTATTGAAGGATAAGTGCTTTACAGAATTTTACTGTTTTTTGTCAAACCTCAACATGAATCAGCTGCTGCTGCTGCTGCTGCTGCTAGGTCGCTTCAGTCGTGTCCGACTCTGTGCGACCCCATAGACGGCAGCCCACCAGGCTCCTTCCATGTTTTAGCTATTGTAAATAGTGCTGCAATGAACAATGGGATACATGTGTCTCTTTCAATTTTGATTTCTTCAGGGTATATACCTAGGAGTGGGATTTCTGGGTCCTATGGTGGTTTTATTCCTAGTTTTTTAAGGAGTCTCCATGCCATCTTCCATAGTGGCTGTATCAATTTATTTTCCCACCAACAGCGCAAGAGAGTTCCCTTTTCTCCACACCCTTTCCAACATGTATTGTTTGTAGACTTTTTGATGATGGTCATTATGATGAGTGTGAGGTGATATCTCATTGTAGTTTTGATTTGCATTTCTCTAACAGTGAGCGATGTTGAGCATCTTTTCATGTTTTGTTAGCCATATGTATGTCTTCTTTGGAGAAATGTCTATTGAGGTATTTTTCCCACTTTTTGATCGGGTTATTTGTTTTTCTGGTATTGAGTTGTATGAGCTGCTTGTATATTTTGGAAATTAATCCTTTGTCAGTTGTTTCATATGCTATTATTTTCTCCCATTCTGAGGGTTGTCTTTTCGCCTTGCTTATAGTTTCCTTTGCTGTGCAGAAGCTTTTAAGTTTAATTAGGTCCCACTTGTTTACTTTTGTTTCTATTTCCATTACTCTAGGAGGTGGGTCATAGAGGATCTTGCTTTATGTCATCAAGTGTTCTGCCTATGTTTTCCTCTAAGAGTTTTTACAGTTTCTGGTCTTACATTTAGGTCTTAAATCCATTTTGAGTTTATCTTTGTGTATGGTGTTAGGAAGTGTTCTAATTTCATTCTTCTACATATGGCTGTCCAGTTTTCCCAGCACCATTTATTGAAGAGGCTGTCTTTTCCCCATTGTATATTCTTGCCTCCTTTGTCAAAAATAAGGTACCCATAGGTGCATAGGTTTATTTCTGGGCTTTCTATCTTGTTCCATCGGTCTATACTTCTGTTTTTGTGCCAGTACCATACTGTCTTGATGACTGTAGCTTTGTAGTATACCCTGAAGTCAGGAAGCTTGATTCTTGAAATATTTTTTCTGAAACTTTCACTTTTTTCTTACACATTTAGATCTAAAATTGATTTTCATATACAGTTTAAGGAACGGGATACGATTCATCATTTTTCTATATGAATACTCATCAATCTCATATATTTTTGATAAATAGTCTCTCACTTTTCTCTCACTGAAGTGCAGTCTTTCCTTTGTAAAAATGAGGTAACCATAGATGTGTAAGTAAGTCTCATTCTGGATTTTCTCTACAGTTCCAGTGGTCAATTTATCTATCTATCCTTACCTTTGTTCCACACTGTCTTATTTACTATGGCATTTTGTGTAACAGTTCTCAATGTAATATTAATCTAGCTTTCTTATTATTTTTTGAGCCTGCATTAGTTTTTGTGTGTCCTTTGCATTTCTCTGTAAATTTTAGAGCCACTTTCTTAATCTTCACACACGCATGGTTACACAAGCATGGACACACACAATCCTGCAGGTAATTTTATTTAAAATGCATTTAATCTATGGATCAATTTGAGAAGAAGTTATACCTTTAAAACAGAGTCTTTCAATCCATGTATATGAAATATCTTTCCATTTTAAAAGTTAATTTTACTGTGGTATAACTCACATTAACTGCATCCATTTAAAATGCACAACTTGCTAAATCTAACAGATGTATGTATATACCCATGAAGCCACCACAACAATTAAAATGTAAAATCTCTATCTTCCTCTAAAGATCCTCACATTCCTTTCAATCTGTTCCCTCTGCTTCCTTCCTCAGGTAACAGCTGATAGATTACTTGTCTCTGGAAATTACTGTGAATTTACCACAACTTAAAATTAATGGGGGACTTCTCTGGTGGCCCAGGGGTTAAAATTCTGCCTTGCAATGCAGAGGACGTGGGTTCTACCCCTGGTTGCGGAACAAAGATTCCACATGCCTTGGGGCAATTAAGCCTGCTTGCCGCACACCACAACTATAGAGCTGTCTGACACTACGAAGATCTCACACGCCTCAAGTGAGGCCAGACACAGTCAAATAAATATTGATAATTATAATAATAAAAGAATCACATTAAAAAATAAAGTATGTGGAATCATTCAGTATGTATGCCTTTGTGCCCAGATTCTTTCACTCAGAGTAATTATTCTCAGATTCATCCATACTGTGTATTTCAGCAGACACTTTCTTTACATCAATGTACATTAGTCCACTGTATGGAATTCTTACAATTGTTTAAAATCCATTCACTTGTTAATAGGAATTCTGGATTGTTTCCAATTTGGATATATCCTGGATGAGTTTCTATACATATTCTTGTACAACTCTGTGTGAATGTATGCTCATTTTTAAAATAAATGCTTAGAAGTAGAATCTCTGGGTTGTGATAGGTATATATTTGTGTTTTTAGGAAATCACCAAAGAGTTTTTCAAATTGGTCACGCCTTTTACAATCCTGTAGAATGTAAGCATTCTTAACCCTCTAACATCTTTAAATAAACATTTTCTGTATTTTACCTGACTCCATGTTATTATAGGCTATATAGTACAGTCTGCTTACTATACAAGCAAGAGTCTAGTTCACTTAATCTTTACAAAATATACTGATATAGCTATTATTCTATCTTTATATTTTAAGAAATTCCTATATATAAAAAGTGAGCTGAGTGCCTGAACATTCACAGTTATTCACTAGTGGAACTGGGATTTGAATTCACATGTTACTACTAGGGTTTGATATCTCTTATTATCCCATGTCACTTTTTAAAATACAGTCTTTAGTAAGAATAAAGATTTAAGGATTTAATTTTGAGGAAGCATTAAAATGTTATTTAATTTTTCCCTACTGTACTGTCAAAAAGGCAGTGCCAATGAGAAGCTCAGTTTCTGAGCTCGCATCTTGACTTAGCTGTTTATTAGATGCATGTACTTGCACAGTCGTTTAAGACTAAATTTCCTTGAATTTTAAATGGTTGTAATAATAGGACTTTTCTTACAGGGCTGTTGTGAGAATGCAATGTGATTAATGAAGGTAAATGCTGATCTTAATTCTCTATCCATAGGAAAAACCAATAGGCATTACTGCCTCCAATCCCCTAGTACCAAGTGAGTAAATAAACTGATTAATAGAAAAAGCAATCAAATCAGTGAAAATAAGAGAAATAAAGTCTCTTGGAGAAATATTTCATTTTATAAAATGTACAAGATTTTAGACTCAAATATTAATGTCAATATCATATTACATAATTATATTAAGCTCTCCTTTATAAAATTTACATTTTAGCATGTGCTCTGAGAGGGAGCTCCCTCTATAATACTACATAATCCTAGATTTAAAAGTGGGGTATATTCCTCATCAGACTTCCCTGGTGGCTCAGTCAGTAAAGAATTTGTCTGCAGTGCAGGTAGACCCAGGTTCAATCCCTGGGATGGGAAGATTCCCTGCAAAAGGAAATGGCTATTCACTGGAGTATCTTGCCTGGAGAATTCCATGGACAGAGGAGCCTGGCAGGCTACAGTCCATGAGGTCACAAAAGAGTTGGATAGGACTTAGCAACTGAACCATATTCCTCATCAAATGGAGAAAGCCTTATACAGAGTAAAGCCAGAGAGAAAAAGATCATTGAGGACATAGTGAACAAGATATAATTGACATTGTAAGAGTACCTTAAACCAGCCTTCCTGAAGTGGATTTCTTTCTGTTTCTGAGGAAGTGTGCATTAGATTTCTATAAGTTATACTCAAAAGAGATTCACCAAACACATATTCAGTATTTTCTCTGGACAACCAAACATCCTTTTTCTCATTTAAGTTTAGCTATGCATTCCTTCAGGGGCTCTCACATTTTATTACAGATGTTGGAATTACCACTGAAAAGTTATTAATAAAGAAAAAATAATACTTAATTTGCCTTGTGGTAGAATTTCAGGCATCTGTTGCCCAGCACAAATGTTGGATATGACAAGTCACTGTGCTGACAGACCAGGTACTGTGTACATTTTCACTCTTTCATTACACTTTCTTAAAATATTGTTATCATTCATTTAGAATGCTTTTGTTTGAGTAATGTTTCAAATACTTTCTTGATGTCATGTTTAATGCAAAATTAGCACGGGAAAGTTTCAATGCTCTTTGATACAGAGGTCACAGGATATAGTAATAAAATCACGTGGTCTCCATTAGACAGATCTGAGCCTAAAAGGGCAGGACTTATTTTCTCTGTTTCCCATTTATATAGTAATACATTCTTAAAACCAAGGACAATGACTAGAATGCATTAGGTATTCAATAAATTTTTGTTGAGTAAATAAATGCTTTAACCATAATTTAGTCACCCACTATGTTTCATTAGAAAACTTACTTAACCTTTTGAAATGTGTTTCCTCCAAATCTGAGACTTGTCATATTCAATAGAAATTGTTGGAAGAGGAAGGATTCTTTTCAAAATATGCAAAGTGATACTGAAATATAACCCATGGTAGAAATATAGAGAAAATATTTATACATACATGTTTCAAGCAGTTTGATTTTCTAAATGGGTTTTGGGGAAGAGGGTAGACGAGAGATTCTAATGTCTTAGTACCAAGATTTTGTGAAGGCTGTGCTTCTTGACCTACTTCTTGAACAAGGGTTTCAATGAGTGAGAGGATCTGGCTTATAAGAATGGAATGGAAATAATGTACCAGCCAGATCATCTCAAACGTGAGAGCCTTAAGTGAGGTTACTTAGTCGTGTCCAACTCTTTGCCACCCCATGTACTGTAGCCTACCAGGCTCCCCCATCCATGGAATTTTCCAGGCAAGAATACTGGAGTGGGTTGTCATTTCCTTCTCTAGGGGATCTTCCTGACCCAGGGATGGAACCCGGGTCTGCCCGCATTGCAGGCAGATGCTTTACCGTCTGAGCCACCAGGAAAGTCCAAGAGCCTTCAAGTATAGGGATTTACCCCTTACTGGATTTATCAACCTTCAGAAATAATTATGCTACACTTTTGGACAATATTTCTGGTAGATGCTGACAAGTATTTTGTCTGTATCCAAAATCTTCCAGCTTCAATTAAAGTCTATTTGTAGGACAAGAAGAAGAAAGACAATTAAAAAAAAAAATTATTGATAGTGCTGTAGCTTCCATGATCATGTCTTTAGACTCTAGCGTCCTGAAGAAAGAACTATGAATTATCCCAAATCCTGTTTTGTTTTGTTTTTTTCCTGTTAATATTTATATATCACAATCAAAGAAGGATTGGGAGTTTGGCCTTAGCAGATGTAAAATATTATCTATGTAGGATGGATAAACAATAAGATCATACTGGATAACACAGGGAACTATACTCAATAACCTATGTAAAACATAAAGGAAAAGAATATGAAAAAGTATATATATATATATATATATATATATATGTATAGATATAGCTGAACCACTTTGCTGTACAGCAGAAATTAACACAACATTGTAAATCAACTATACTTCAAGAAAATATTTAAAAATGATTTGTTAGGTGGGTGAACAGTGTTGGTCTTGGGCTAATTATTCTCTACTAATGAGATAAGAACTTTCTTAGAACTCTACCTGCTGCTCCAATAATCATGAGGTTTTTGTCTTTCTATTGGGAACATGTAATATCATCAGCCCTTTTTGGGCTCTGGTAAGTACTGCCTCAGATTATCTCTGAAGGTCTTTCTCCATTCTTGGGTAGTTCATCAAATGCATATGTGAATCAGAACTCTACTGAATGTCTGAGGAACACCTAACTGATATCTGAAATTCTCTCCTTGCGGGGTTCTCTCTTGTTTGGGACCATGTCCCGTGAACTATGGCTCTCTTCCTCTTGTCTCCTTGGACTACAGACTCCTTCTCAACTCAGGGAATTCACGTGCTTCTTCCTGGACTTCTGTCCTTGCAACGCAACCTGGAAACTCTATGGAGACAGTACAATAGTAAATTGGGACAAGTGTGAGTGTCTTAGTCTGATCAGGCTGCTATAACAGAGGTACATAGTCTCAGTGGCTTATAAACAACATAAACTTATTCCTCACATTTCTGGAGGCTGGGAAGTCCAAGATCAAGGTGAGATGTCAATAGATTTGATGTAGGGTGAAGGCCCCACTGTTTCTGGTCAATAGATGTCCCTTCTCTCTCTGTGTTCTCACATGGAAGAGGAGTAAGGGAGCTCTCTTGGGCCTGTTTTATAAGGATACTAATCCCATTCATGGAGGTCCCACCCTCATGAGCTAATCATCTCTTAAAGTCTTCACCTTCAAATATCATCACATTTAAGACTAGGTTTCAGCATTACCTGGTGGTCCAGTGGTTGGGAGTCCACCTGCCAGTGCAGAAAAAACAGGGTCCATCCCTGGTCCAGGATGATCCCACATGCCTTGGGGCAACTAAGACTGTGTGCTGCAACTACTGAGCCCACATACACAACTAGTTGTGTAGCCTGTGTAGCTGTGAAGCCTGTGTGTCTATGGCCCATGCTTTAACAGAGCAACCATTGCTATGAGAAGCCCCTGTAACCCAAGTAGAGAGCAGCCCTCACCCGCCACAACTAGAGAGAGCTTGTGAGCAGCAACAAAGATCCAGCGCAGCAGAAAAAAAAGACTAGGTTTCAACACATGAATGTGTGTGGGGGGGACACAAACATTCAGTCTACAGCACGTACTAGACTAAGTAGCCCTTCTTCACAGCATGAGTTACAAGTGCAATTTGGCATCTGTTTGGGTGGTGATTTGGCACTTGTTACACACGTCCTGGTGGCTCAGACAGTTAGAATCTGCCTGCAATGCAGAAGAAGAGAATGGCTACTCACTCCAGTATTCGTGCCTGGAAAATCGCATGGGCAGAGGATCCTAGAGGACTACCATCCATAGGGTCGGGAAGAGTTGGACGTGACTGAGGGACTAACACTTTCACACACTAAACTCTAAATTCCATGACATCAGGACCCTTATCTGTTGTCAGTCACTATTTTATAGTTAGCAACCAACAGTTTCTCATGCGTAGTAGATATAAATATCATTCTTAAATGAATGGTCTTAACACACTTTACATCTGTATTCTTTTCTTGGAAGTTTGGACTATATATTCATCAGACCAACTTCCCTTTTATCCTGAGGGAAATTTAGCCTCTGGGAATGGCTCAAAGTCTCCTATGTCAACAAAATGTAATGTTTCTTGCCCAATTTTAGAGATATAAGGAAAAGTTTCTTTTAAAAAATTATATCTTGCAAATGAGTTAATTATTTTTGTTTGGATTGTAGTGATTCTGTAATTGTAGATTAATTGGTTCCATCTGCTCTGTGATTTTCCAATTAACAGGTAATAGCTTTTGAAAGTTAGTTCATTTCTGACATGTGCAGGAATGTATTTAAGATGGTAATTTTTCCCCTTAATGCTCTCTGCTGCTACCTTTTTTTTTTTCAAGTCCTGAGGCATATGGTATATTTTTCCTCTGTTAGTTGAGGACTTTTCAGGACAAATCTTCCTGAACAGGGTCATAAACTTTTTTTTTTGCAATTGGTATTCTGGGTTCACTTATTATTTGCTGCTGTTCCTAGTACTGATTAATGACAATAATTTTTAAGGCTAGAGGTATTTTATTATTTTTTAATTTAAAAATTGACTGACTGTTTGATTAAGTTTCTTCCAGCTGAGTTTTCATATTAATAGAGATTTCTGACTGCAGAATAATACCTGCTGTAAGTGGGTAGGAGGAATGGAGAGTGAAGGAGGGAGCTTTCAAAATTATCTGAGCATAAATATTCAAGTATATCACTTCCTACTACAAAGCTGACCTTGGACATTACATTACCTAATTGTAGGTATTATGAAACACTTGGAAGATTTTGGAGTATCTCCTTTCCTTCTCTTTATCGTAAATGCCATCACCCAAGTCAAACAATTTTTAGAACCTCCAAGGTATAATTTATATGATTTTGCTAAATAGTGACAAAGTGTGGATGGATTAATAATAGAGAAACTGATCAAGTAATCAAAAGCTTCCGGGTGGATCAGTGTTTCCTCTGAAAAACAAAGGGCTTTGCAGGTAGTGCTAGTGGTAAATCTGCCTGCTATTGCAGGAAACATAAGAGATGTGGGTTCACTCCCTGGTCAAGAAGATCCCCTGGAGGAGGGCATGGCAACCCACTCCAGTATTCTTGCCTGGAGAATCGCATGGACAGAGGAGCCTGGCGGGCTATAGTCCATAGGGTCGCAAAGAGCTGGACACAGCTGAAGAGACTCAAAATGCAGAGACTAGATTTATTTTCCTTCTTTAAAAAAGAAACAAAGAGAAAAGCAGGCAAAATAGATGAAACAAGGGTCTTCAAACACTGGACAACAGGCAGAACAAGACTGTGATGTTTTCATAAATTAAATGTGCAGAAGCAGTTTCCAGACCATGATGCAGAGAAAAAGACTTCAAACAGAGATATTTGGCTGCATTGAAGATTCAAAGTCTTTCACTGCTCAAGAAGAGGTCGAGAGGCCCAACTCATTTGACACCAGTCCTGATAATATGGCACAGTTGCCCAGGGCATCACAAGTTGAAACAAGTTTTGAGCAGAAAGCTGCTGCTGAGAAGAGTAATTTCACTGTGAAAATCTGGAAGTTGACCTCCTTAAGAAAAAGCACATGAGAATGGTGTATAAATCAGAACTCTTGGCTTCCCTGAGCCTCAGAAGAAAGTAATGTGGGCTCACAGCAGAAGGCAGGGAATACAGAGAGGTGGAAAGAGTAGTGGTCAGTGCTGAGAAGAGAGACCTCAGAGTTTTTCAGTTCTCCAGTCTAACCCTGGTAGGGTAGATCACATTCATATACTAGAGGTCCCATATACCATGAAACATCAGCCTACTTTTAGCATTTCAAATTATTTTAAAAGAGCAGAAGGAGAAATTTTAGCACTGATCAGATCAATGACAATAGTATAACTAGTGACTTCAAACAGGAGTATGAGTCATTTTTTTTTTCTTGAATCCAGGGTTGGGTCTACAGGTTGGTTGGTCCTCTTGCGTCCCTAGATCTCATGCGGAAAGTCTGGTGAATGGAATTACAGATTCCATTCTGTTAGGCCTATGACAGAAATGGCGGGTTGCCATGGGCAGTTCAAGATCTATTTTTCTAGGTCTGATTTAAACTTCCACTTTTCTGTCTCCAGGGTAATGATGGATTCCTCAGGAAGAAGAGCTAGTAATATTCCATAGTACCATCTCATGCATTCTGTAACTTCTGTCAAGAACTCTTAGATCCTAAAGACTGCTGCTTCCTGGCAAGGATGAATGGGTTCATATCCTCATTAGAAAATGGTCATCCTTGCCACCTTGACCTTGCACCTACAATGAGGGGATCTGCTGATGTTTTGTCAAAGTGCAAGGAGGCCATATCCAAGCACAATGTCTCCATTGTAGAGGGAGCTCAGAAGAGTGCATGCAAAACCTGCTGCAAGACTTTGCTAAATTTGAGAAGTTTAAAGGAACATATGCATATTCACACAAGTGAAAATTTCTTTGCCTACTTAAAGTAGGGCAAGTTATTTACAGAATGATGTGAAACTGCCTGTCCGCACTGGCAAAACAGCAAACTTCCTCTCTTAAATTGTACTCCGGGATGATGCTGAAGTCAGCTGTAAGCTTGAAATGAAATCCTTTTGGTAGAAAGTTAATGGCATAGGCTTTGAGGCTTCAGGTTGCACAGTGGCTTCTGCAACTTTAGAGAACTAGTAAGTTGAGGACTATTAATAATAAAGGTAAAACTTGTGTTATTATATTTCTAAGTTGATTTTTTTTTTAAGGGATGCAATTCCTGAAACCAAATCAAGTTCTGCCAGGGTTGAGTGATGAAGTCAAAAAGTAGTTAGTAACTAATGTTATTAAAAGTAGCCCATTTTAAAATGGAAAATTAAAGCACAAAATTTTTAAAACAATTTTTATACAATTCTGTGAAGCATTAAATTACATTTAGGTGTCCTCTGATAGGAATATTTGTATTATACAATGATGCAAAATATGCTTATGTGATGACTCTGTGCCTCTCTAAAAGGTCCTTAAGGACATGACTGTCTGCTACAAATATTTTAAGGTACATCATGAAAGTAGTCCTAGGCATCAGAAAATACAATTTTATTTGTATCTGATTACAGTCATATATACTGGCCTTTGGTTATGCTAAAACTGGGTCCAGAGTGAGTACTATCTCAGATTATTATTAGGTATACTTTTTAATATTGCATTCTTTAATAAAATATAGATTCTGCCGCAATATTATAAAGAACTGACTCATTTGAAAAGATCCTGATGCTGGGAAAGATTGAAGGTGGGAGGAGAAGCGGATGACAGAGGATGAGATGGTCTGATGGCATCACCGACTCAATAGACATGAGTTTGAGTAAACTCCAGGAGTTGGTGATGGACAGGGAGGCCTGGCCTGCTGCAGTCCGTAGGGTCACAAAGAGTCGGACATGACTGAGCAACTGAACTGAACTGAATTACAACATTGTGTAAAAATTCTTATACAGTAATTTAAGCTACAGTAAAGTTTAAGTAAAGCTGCATGTTAAGTAATTAAAATCATGTGGTATTGGGAAAAGAAAAAGAAAGCAAATCAATGGAATAGAAAGAAGAGATAAAAAAAATACACACATATGGATATTTAAATTACAACAAAATGATGTAGAACCATGGGGGAAATGAACGTCATCTCAATAAATGATACAGTGACAATTGGATATACATGCTGGAAAAAAAGGAATAAAATGATCCCTCCCAACTCAAATAAACACAAAACTCCAGTTGGATTGGAGATATCATGCATACATTCACAGTGTCTGTAATCCAAGATAAAGCGACCAAACAAGCAGGAAAATTCAAGCATTAACAATGAGAAAAGTCAACCAATAAAAACAGAAAAAGAAGTGCTAAGGATGGTGGAATTTTTAGACAAATATGCTGAAAGATAGCTATTATAAATATGGCATATATGTTCAAGAAAGAATAATAAATTATTAAATCGATGAGAAGAGAATGGAAGATGCAAAAACAGAACTCAAATAAAATTTATGACTTTGGAAAATATCTGAAACAAAAAATACACTGAAGGATGTTAATAACGACTGGATATTGCAGAATAAAAAGACACATGAATTTGATGACACAGCAATAGAAATTATGCAAAATAAAGCACAGTTAAAAATGAAAGACTAAAACATTTTCTACTGAAACTTAGTAGCATAAATTTACAGACAAAAAAAAGAAAAAATGAGAAGGATATCTCCATAGCTTTGGAATAGGGAGAGTTCTCATGGGGTCAGAGATTACTGGAGTTGAAATAGAGACTTTGTGTCCAAAAAGAAAAAAAAAAGAGAAGAGATGGTCAGAGGATGGGATGCATAAACCGAGATTACAAAAGGCTTATGTAATGACAAATTTAGGTTATGATCACAGAAGTGATTTAGCAGAACAGACTCACTGATGGGGAGAATTACAAAGGCATGAGAGGCCCAGCGTTGGTGTGCTTAGTTGCTCAGTCCTATCCGACTCGTTGAGACCCCATGGGCTGTAGCCCACCAGCCTCCTCTATCCATGGGGATTCTCCAGCAAGAATATTGGAGTGGGTTGCTATGCCCTCCTCCAGGGGATCTTCTAAACCCAGGGATTGAACCCAGGGATCGAACACAGGTCTCCCACATTGCAGGCGGATTCTTTACTGACTGAACCACCAGGGAAGTCAGACAGGACCAGAGTTACAGTTTTAGAGTGAGTTAATAGTTGACAAAACTAAATTTCAAATCTAATTCTTTCTAACTTCAAAGCCATGTTCTTTCCTAAAGAAAAAGAAAATCTTACCCTTTATAAAATGTAAAATGTTGCATAGTAGTTAAACCTGAGAATTTCATGGGCTCAAAGTGGAAGTTTCAGATCTGGATTAAAGGAACATGTTGCAATCAAAACATCTTGTATCCTGCCTCCCAAGAAAACTCAGCTATCAAACAAATATTCCATGATTAGGTGTAAGCCAGCCATGCTCTAGTCATAAGGGCACACAATCACCTAAGACCACCACAATGGCACTTGCTTAATTGTGAATTTAATTAGCTAATGAGACATGCATTGTGTATTCACTACAGGTTCCAACGGTATATTTCTGGAAATTTGGTTATACTTCCTAGTTTTGCCATATCCAATGATTCATGAAATAGATACTGTTAGCCTTTTCTGGTGCCTCTGCACAAAAACATTCCAAATGATTGAGAAAGCATGACTCTAAATTTGAAAAGAAAAGGAAAACAAAATGAGGCTAGTCTAGAGAGAACGATGCAAAAAACAGTTATTCTTTCAATAGAATCATAATTTATAGTATAAATATAAGATTGAATGACTTGACACAACCTTTCTCAGCACTGTTTGTGGGCAGCAGTCTATCCATTTTTAAAACAGTAAATGTTCTTACCAAGTCATCCATGTTTTAAGGATACATTTCTTTCATAATATTGAATTTTATATTTTGAGATAATGACAGTTTCACATAAAGTTTTAAGAAAAAAATAGAGCTCCCATGCCCCCTTTACTAGTTTCTTCTAAAGGTAATACCTTGGAAAATTAGAGTTTAATATCACAACCAGGATATTCCCAAGTACACAATTCAACAATTTTATTCAGATATCTGTAGTTTTACTTATACTCATTTGTTGCATGGGTGTGTGCGTGTGTGTGTGTGTATTTCATTCTATATAAGTTTACCAAGTATTAATGTCTTCACTTCCACAGTCAAGAAACAGAAGTTTCACCACCACAAGGACCCACCTTTTGGTCCTTTTATAATCAAACCTTCCTCCTTCCTATTTCCTCCTATGTTACTAACCTTATAACCACTGATCTGTTTTCCATCTCTACAATTTTTCCTTTTCAAGAATGTTATGTAAATAAAATTATTCAGCATGTAAATTTTGTGGCTGTCCTTTTTTCACTCAGCCAAAATTCCTGTAGATTCACCCAAGTAGGTGAGTATAATTAATAGTTTATTTTTGCTGTTGAGTAGTATCCTATGGTATGAATACATTACAGTCTGTTTAAGTATTGGGTTAGCCAAAAAGTTCATTTGGAGTTTTTCCATAAGATGAATGAACTTTTTGGCAAACCAAATATTAACCCATTGCAGGATACCTGGATTGTTTCCAGTTTGGTTTATTATATATGAAGCTCTTACATACATCTGTGTATAGGATTTTACAAATGTAAATTTTAATTTCTCTGCGATCAATGACCAAAAGTGCAACTGCTAAGTCAGACTGCTAATGATCTGTTTAGTTTTACAAGAAACTAACAAGCTGTTTTCTAGAGGGGTATACTGATTTTAAAGAAACAGAAATAGTGTTTATTGAGCACTCACTATGTATCAGGTGCTTAATTTGTTAATTCATGCATAATTTATTTAACAAACATTTATTGACCACCTACTACCACCATGGTACTATTCAAGAACTGGGACTAGAGTAATGAACAGAACAGTTTCCCCGCCTACATTCTAGTATATGAAGAAAACAATGATAAATATGTAAATGGAAATAATAATCTTAGACAGTGGTGAGAGAAATAAAAGCAATAAGGCAGGTAATGGTTTGGAATATGGCAGTGGAGGCTCACTTTAGCTAAGGCGGCCGGAGAAGGCTTCTCAGAAGTGGTGACTTATAAGCTGAAAACATTATGAGAAGGAAGGAGCCCAGCATATATATGGGGAATGATGGCTCCAAGTAGAGAGGATGGTGCATGCCAAGGCTCTGAAGTATGAATGATGCTGGCAAAGGTGTAAGACAGAAAGGAGGGGAGTGTGAGAGCAGACCACACATGGAAGTAGAGAAGGGAAAGAGGCTGGAGAAGCAGATGTGTCTCTCGTTACATACTTTACTTCCAGGTCCCAAGATGTTTTGCTGTTTGACATTTGAAACTATTAGGGGCTTTTTCACAAAGGAGGGATAGGATCTGACTCACATTTGGTACCTTGTGGAGAACAGACAAGATGATCTGTAGAGTGAGGTCTCATCAGGAAAATAAAAGCCCTGTTACCTCACTTGAACCCACCCTGCCTGGGATAGAGCCCTACCCAGTAAGCTGAGGGATATTTAGGCAGAAGGAAACCACTAGGGGTGGGGGTAGCCAGGACCCAAATCCCAGCCAATTCAATTCCTTTATAGAAGGTGGGAAAGGGTCCCTAGATGCAATGAGACAATTTTGAGCTTTGAAGTTCAAATTCTGATGGCCATTTGCCAGTAGCCTCAGAAAACTTATTTGATCTTTCTGGATCCCCATTTCCTTAATTTGGAGTAGAGTAACAAACCTCACAGTACTGTTAAAAACTAAACAGGAAAGGAGCTTCCAGTTCAAGATATTGGAGTAGAAGGATGTGCACTCATTGTCTCCTATGACAGCACCACAATCGCAACTAGCTGCTGAACAACCACTGACAGGACATTGGAACCCACCAAGAAAAGATACCCCACATCCAAAGACAAAGAAGAAGCCACTAGGAGACAGCAGGAAGAGTACAATCACGATAAAATCAAACCCCACATCTGCCGTGCGGGTGACCCACAAACTGGAGAACAAAACAATAATGCCAAAGACGTTCTCCCATTGCTGTGAAGGTTCTGAACCCCACGTCAGGCTCCCCAGCCTACGGATCCGACAAAGGGACTGGGAATCCCCAGGGAATCTGGCCTTGAAGGCCAGCAGGATTTGATTCCAAGACTTCCACAGGATGGGGGCAAACAGAGACTCCAGTCTTGGAAGGCACAAACAAAATCCTGCACACACCGAGACCCAGAGCAAAGGGAGTGGTGACCCCACAAGAGACTGAACCGAGACTAGCTGCTAGCACTGGAGGGTCTCCCGTGGAGGCGCAGGTCAGCAGGGTCGGGGGCGCTGGCAGCAGCAGTCAGGGAAGGCCCTCCTTGGCATAAGATCTCTTGGAGTTTGCCATTAACTCTACCACAGAGCCCACATACCTCAGGGCTGGGTCACCTCAGGCCAAACAACTACCAGGTAGGGAGCAACTGCAAGGCCCTACCCACCACAGCAAGACCCAATTTTTCCCACTGCCAGTCCCTCACATCAGGAAGTTTACATAAGCCTCTTAGCCTCCTCTATGAGAGGGTAGACAGAGGAAGCAAGAAGAACCACAGTCCCACAGCAGCTAAGACAAATAAATGAAACCATGTCAATAAGAACTTGTCCACAGGGTCTCATTCTATGGCTCATATTGGCCTTGAAGAAAAATCAGTACAGGACCCAAATACCTCCTGGCATTTCTTGACACAAGATTCCCTCACCAAGTAGTAAGATTATGAAATTATGTATAAGCCATAGCTTTAAAAAGTGATAATTATGAAATCAAAACATGTATGTTTATGTAGAGATCAGAATTTGATTTCAAATTCATACCAGCAACCCACTCTCCCAATTAAACAAACACCCCAAAAAAGTGTGAATTCCTTAGGGATTTCAAATTCCTTACATTCTTGGGCAAAGGTAACTGTTAATTGCACACCTGTGATTATTATAATCAATGTTAATTTACTATAAACCGATTTGATCATTGTTGTTTATCTAAAAACAACATATGCAAAGGGACTCACTGTTTGAAAATATCTCTATAGTCTTGGCTAAATAGGAATTAGGAACAGATTTCAAAATAAACAAGAACACACTCCTGTTCTGATTCACATATGAAACATAAAAAATAAAAACCTGCCAAAAGGGAAACTGTTTCACAGGGCTTAGGCTGAACAAAGACAAGTTTCAAAATGTTTGCACGTCTATAAATTTTCAGTATCCCAAATGGACAGTAGCTTCATGGATGTATTATCCCCTATCTTATCAGGTTGTATCCATTAAAAATCTAACTTTTTGTTTTAATGTCAATCATATCTTAATAGAGTATTTTTTAAAAAGGTAATGAAATGCAATAAAAGTGGAGACCTCATTTAAAAAAAAATCAGTTTAAAAGGACTTAATTTTTTCTCAATCCCATTCTTAAGCATTTTTATCTGCCTAGAATCCCAAATGAATGGTCACTTCTTTACACATGGGCAAAGAAATGGAAAAGTCCAATTTCTCAGCTGAATTAATGTTATATTGGGGTCTCTTGCTTAGTTCAGGTCACCAATGTGGTAGAAACTAGGCAATCACAGGCATGGATTAATGGATCATTACTTGTAAAAGCATTTGTAAGTCAAGAAGAAGTAGTCACTCTGTTCCTTTGGGGAAGTTTATTCAGACAGTAGAGGAAGCTTATTAATTTCATTTTTGGTTTCTTTCTAATCAGACTTTGCCTCTCTGTTCATACCTGCTCCTCGGTGTCAAGTCTCAGCTGTGAGAGGGAAAGGGGAATGAGTAACCACTCCTTTTGCTCAACACTTTGCACCAAAGGAAGCCAGAAAATATGGACTGAGAGCTAAGATGCTTCTAAAACCACCAAAGCCATGAATAGGTACAGACAGCATCAGGTTGCAAAGTCTAGACAGTCAGAATTCCAAGGCTTCAAAGTCCATCAGATAAAAGGGATTTAGAATTGACTTAAGATAATTAAATTGCTGCTCTGAAATGACTTTTCAGTTTAAGATATTTTGCAGCCTTTATACTTTTCATTCTTTGCATCAACAGAAAAGTTGTGTTGGTGTTATTACCTAAATTTCACCACTTATTTAAAGTCACTCATGTCTCTTTTTTTTTTTCCTTTTGTAAATCAATGAATGCTTTGTGGTGATGACCTTAATACAGAGAAGATTACATATAGAGTTGGTGTACTCAACATTTGTCTCCCTAAGTCATACAAGACGTGTTAGAACACTTGCTTGTATTTACTAACTACAATGAAACTGCCTAAATTCTAGTTCAATTAATATGTGCTTCTGTGTTGTTTGAAAGAAAAAGTCAATACATGATTTGCTATGCTATTAATAGAAATAATACTTTGTCTTATTAAGCAGTGATATTTTTGATATTTACCCCCCAAAGTATCATTAGAGTCATTCATGACTTTTTTTCTTTTTTGTGTGATCAGAATTAGATGATCTTTGATAAATTGTAAATGTGACACAGACCAAGTTTTGAAAGAGTCAAAGTATCACTTAATGATTCATGAGACTATGAAAAGGTAGCAGTTAGGGAAAACATAAATATATACTATATTTGAATAAAATTAGGATAAAATAATTTATTAAATTGATCAAATCTTAGGAAAACAATATAAAAGGGAGAATATTTTTCACATCTGGGCAGAACAATCTTCAAATTAAAAAATAAATTACTTAAATATGGAAACATCTGACTATATTATAAATAATATTTTTATATATGTATAAATGTTTATATATACAATTAAAGCACAACTATATCTGTAAACATTAACAAATAGAAAAGCACAAATGCTCAGGCAGTTCAAGATCTTTAGGAATATGTTCTGAACCATTAGTAGCATCTATGGGTATAAATGCTATGGGTTTACACTAGATGGAATTTTTACTTTTTAAACTATGCATTTGTAGATTTGACTTTTTTATACTAGATACATAACTTTGTGATTATAAAGTAAAATGATTTTAGTTAGAAAATAAAAGAAATGCAATTTAATATCTAAAATAAGGAAAGATATTTAAAGATCTAAATCTTAAGGTTGTGATTTCCTTTTTCTTGTGAAATAATGTTTCTGAACTTTTCTTGACATCTTAAAAGATCCAGGTTTGCTTTGAGGATTGAGTAATGACTGGGTAGACTCATATTCGATCTGTCATTTCCACTCTTTTAATTACTGTGGAAGATTGCTTAGGTACTGAAGAGAGAGTTCCTGTACTAACAGAGTGGTTATTTGAAGAGAAGCAAAATTTGGCATCAACTGAAAAATCATTGACTCTTAGTATTATTTAAACCACTTTCTAGATGGAGTTCACTGAAAACATTTACATGAAACAATAAAAAACCAACACTTTAAAACCAGAGAATGTGCTTTTGATATCTTTGCCAGAGTAGTTACTGATACTTGAGATTACAAGGAGTTTATGGAAAATACTATTTATCTAGATTTGGATATTAATGAAGACAGATGGTATTTTAGAAAAGAGAAACAATAATCAAAAAAACAATACTGATGATTCAGTATTTCTTTTGTTTAAATGCGTTTGTTTGTTTAAAGCCAACTGCTCTTCTATTTAGTGGTTGCATTTTTAAACCAAAAATGTGTTTAAAACTTCTGCAAAACCCAGCCACTTCTTTGCAACTAAACCATCAATTTCAATTCAAGTGCCCACTATAAAATAGAATCTCTAGACGATTCTGTTGCTATAAAAATGTTTAAGACAAAGTTCCTGGCTTCCTGAATTTAATTCTCGTCTTTGTAGCTAGCAAGCTACTACCAAGTTTTGTTTTTTTTTTTTCAATTCCATCTTTTGTGATCTAAATACTGTTAGATATCTGATCAGGGTATTATTAAAAGCACACTCTTCAGGGTCGCTCCTGTAAACTTCCCTTTCTTCTTCATATCACAGGTTTTGAAGGCTGGATGAAAACTTACTAACTTTAATAACAACAAAAGAGCAATGGCAACAATATCTATGCAACACAGAACTGTGCTGAAGAACTGAAGACAGGGAAACAGACAGGTTAATTAACAACTAGCAGAGTAAGGATTTTAGCCAAGAGTCATCTGACTAACCTAGAGAAGGGCATGGCAACTCATTCCAGTATCTCTTGCCTAGAGAATCCCATGGACAGAGGAGCCTGGCAGGCTACAGTCCATGGCATGGCAAAAAAATGAACAGAACTAAAGTGACTTAGCATGCACTCACACACATCTGACTCCAAAGACCTGTTAGAGCATCTCATTCAGTTTCTTACCAAAGCTGTTGGTATGTCCTATCATTAAAAGGACACATTTGGATTTAATTATAATGTGCTCAATCCCCTAACTTTCCCTTGATATCTGTGTGACTCTGACCAAAGCGTCTGATCTAAGTCTAGTTTCCTCTTGTATAAAATAAGCACTCCAGTATCTAGTTTAAGGGTGCCATGAGAAGTCAAAGAGACAGTATGTGTAAAACAGCACAGTGTCTGCATGATTTTAAGTACTTATATATGTGGCAGTAATAATAATTATTATTTTAAACTTAATATTATAAATAGCCAAAATGAGTCAGTAAAAAGAACTTACTTGCCCATAGCTAAGTAGCATCAGAACTTGAACCTGGGTCGCTTGAAAGCCAGAGGTGTCTCATCTCTCCAAGTGGTTATAATTTCCATGTGGTCCATAGCAAAAGCATCATATGTCTGTGGACATATATAAAACTTTTTAATTCCCTGTCAGGTAGTTTCAAGATGTTTACATTCTTAAGGCTGATATCTGACAACCCTATAAATGTCAGCATCTGACTAAGCTAATAGTCCACGGTTCCATTAGCAGGTGAAATCTATTCAATAAGCCACACCTCTATTCACAGGTGATCATTCTGTCACCACTAGGTCTTTACGACTCTCTTGCCCCAATTAAGAGCCTGTTGAGTTTCAATACAAATCACCTTCATATTTTGAACAGACTTCATTTCAGAGAAACTAACTTGTACCTTTAAGGTGAAGACCCACAGAGTTTATCGTTATTGGAGGAAGGTTTCTAAGCTCCAGTTGAAACTAGTGCCAAAATTGTGCTCAGTTTGGAAGCAAATGTCTTAAACATAGAGTATCAAGTCATTATCATCTTCAGAATAATAATACTTTTGACTGGGACAACAAGATAGTGTTCAACACTTTGAACACTAGACATCCATGATTTTAGATATCCATGATTTCATCTGGTCATAATAACCAAATTGCATATGACCTCTTTTTGAATAAGGATGAAACCAAGGCTCAGACACTGTAAGAACTTACCTGATATATCACACAGTAAGATTGGTGAAATGAAAAATGTGCCTTTTATTTTTAAAAAACTAAAGGAACTTTTGACCACCCCAATACCTTTCTACCGTAAGACAGAGTTCCTTTAGTAAACAGACTATATATAATGTGACTTGTTTTCCTTTAGTCAGAAAGTCATGTCCTACTCTTGTGCAACCCCAGGGACTGTAGCCTGCCGGGTTCCTCTGTCCAGGGAATTTCCCCGGCAAGGATATTACAGTGGGTGGCCATTCCTTCTTCAGGGGATCTTTCTGACCCAGGAATCAAACCCATGTCTCCTGTGTTGGCAGGTGGATTCTTACCACTGAGCCACCAGGGAAGCCCAGGTAGTCTGATTACAGAGCAGTGTATACCTATAGCCTGTATTACTAAATAAACAACGTCTCCTAGAAAATAGGTATAGATATATCTGTACCTTATATAGGTAAATATATATCTTACGAGCTTAGGTGACATAATATTGAGAAGTTACCTTATAAATTATGAAACGCTGAGCCTTTGGAGAGGAGAATATATGACGGAAATGTTACTGAGCCAGATCCAGCTGGCTGATGCACGTGGATGCAAACGCTGAGAAGCTGAAAGTTCACAGCGGAGAGTTTATTCACAAAGCAGCCACATGAGGAGAAGGGATAATAATTCTCATGTTCCCATCCTCAAGAGTGAGAGGGTTGGAATATTTCTGGAGAAACAGGGCGGTTCTAGGCACCGGTGAAAGGTGACGAGAGGAAACTGGTGCGGTCCTGGGTGTAGCGCGCACGCACATCTGGGCTGCATGCGTCTACATATTCAAAATGGCGGCGCTTAGCATCTTAAGGGGGTGGAGTTTCCCTGCCCTGTGACATTAAAGGGCCACTCAAAAGATACCTTCGCAGGTGCAGTTTACGGGTCTGTGGCCCCAGCCAGCCCCCACCAGGCTTGCATTGGGCAGGATCGGATGCCACGTTCCTGAAAAACTACTGAGCTGCGTGAAACGGGGAAGGAAAAAGAGACACCCTCCCTACCCTTGCAACCCAAAGCCAATTTCAATGAAGGCAGTTTACAAGCAAAGGGGTTTTTAACAAGCTGTTCCCTTAACAGGGAGAAGGCAATGGCACCCCACTCCAGTACACTCCTTTAACAGTTCTGTAACACAAGTTCAAGAATTTCTATTAGTTATCAGCTCCATTAACTCCATGGGGCATGGTTTCAGAAATATTACTGGACTTGGAATCAGAAGAGCCTGGGCTGAACTCTGAATCCATCACATATTTGTTGGGTGACCTTGTACATAACCTTCCTCAATTTCAGTTTCATTATCTATAAAAGTACATCAAAGAATATTTTTTTAAGAATGAAAAGTGATACACAAAAGTTATAAATATCTATACATTTACCTATCTATCTATAAAGTTTAGCCCTTCTAGAGGTAAATATCCAAAACATTTAGGAATTATAATTCTTTTTTAAGGTAAATCCACATTTCAGTTGCCTTCAAGTTCCATGTCATCCATGTGCCTCTTTTTGTCTTTTTCTTCTAAATTATAATTTCTCAGAAAAGAATTTCCAGAACACATCCTCAAAAGTAGTAACCAGAGCATCCTTAATGATTTCCAGTCCCCATGGAACTGGATGGCGCATGTAGTTGGGTAGCAGTTGCCTGAAGCCCTTGTTCTTGGCACTGAGCTGCCCAGGAAAGCAGCATAGCTGGGAATTGCATAAAGTGACAGGATTCTGGCCTAAGTCCTTTCCCCTGTCAGAGTCATCCTTTTTTTTTTTTTGCAACAGAAAGTGGGTTCAGACAAGCATTCCCTGTTCTTGGTACTAGTGTGAACACTTCAGAATAAGGATTTGCCTCTATGGACTGAAATTTCCAAATCACAAACAGAATTTCATTATCCCTTGTTAAAAATTTCTTACCTCTGCTCCAATATTGGACAGGGATTAAATTTGGTTTTAGAATTGTTGTGTTTTCAAATGTAAATGAAAATGCCACTTGCTGTCAATTTTGATATGTTGTTTATTTGTAAAATCTCCCTCCTGCTCCTCAAGGTATGGCAGCTGTTTGGAGACTTGATGAATCATTTACCAAGGAAAACCAAGTAGAGTGAATAAATGTTCTTTTCTTTCCCATCTTAAAATTTGTTTAATTATTTTCATTGCAATGTTCATTTATGTTGTCTTTCATCACTAATTTCAGATAATATTTAATAATACCAACAAAATAAACATGATTAACATTTCAAAAAATATTTATGATATGGTTTTACAAGGTAACCATTTTGCAAATGTGCAACTACAATTTCTGGTGTTTTCATCTATTATTTTTGATTACAAAATAAATGTGGAAACCAGCGAGAAGTCATCAGGACTTCACTATAGGAATTCATATTCTAAACCAGTAGTTCTCAGAATTTGGCATACCTCTGTTGTTGCTGTTCAGTTGCTAAGTCCTATCCAATTCTTTATGACCTCATGGACTGCAGCATGCCAGTTTTCTCTGTCCTTCACTATCTTACAGAGGTTGCTCAAGTTCATGTTCATTGAGTCGGTGATGCTATCTAACCCTCTCATCCTCTGCTTCCCTCTTCTCCTGCCCTCAATCCTTCGCAGCATCAGGGGCTTTTCCAATGAGTCAGCTGTTCACATCAGATGGCCAAAGTATTGGAGCTTCAGCTTCAACAACAGTCCCCCCAATGAATATTCAGGGTTGATTTCCTTTAGGATTGACTGGTTTGATCTCCTTGCAGTCCAAGGCTCTCAAGAGTCTTTTCCAGTAACACAATTCAAAAGCATCAGTTCTTCGGCGCTCAGTCTTCTTTATGGTCCAACTCTCATATCTGTTCTTGACTTGGAAAAAACATAGCTTTGACTAATGGACCTTTGTTGGCAAAGTGATGTCTCTGCTTTTTAATATCCTATCTAGGTTTGTCATAGGTTCCCTTCCAAGGAACAAGTGTCTTTTAACTTCACGGCTGCAGTCACCGTCAACAGTGATTTTGGAGTCAAAGACAAGAAAATCTGTCACATCTTCCACTTGGCATGCTTCGGAAACACCTAAAAGGCTTAAGAAATAAATGGACATTCCTGGGCCCCATGTCAGTTTTTGATTCAGTAGATCTCGGAAGGGATCGTAGAATATACAGATCCAGAAAATTCCTAGGTGATGCTTCTGTTGCTGCTCAGGGGGATCTCACACTGAAAATTCCTCTGAATCATTCTGATAAGCATATTAAAGTAATATGAGCAAGAAATCACTTTGTTTTCACAATAATAGATATTTTTGTCTTGTTTTGGAGGTATGCAAATTAAGGCTTAGATGTGTTAAGCAACATCTCAAAACTACCTAGGAAAGGATGAAACTGGAATTCAAAGGGTTGCCAGTGGGATTCTGAAACTGGGTTCAGAGACTTCCCTGGCAGTCTAGTGGTTAAGAATCTGTACTTCAAGTGCAGGAGGTATAGGTTCGATCCCTGGCCAGGAAACTAAGATCCCACACAGGAACTAAGATGGCATACGCCAAGTGACTTGCCAAAAGATTAAAAAAAAAAAAAAAAAAAAAACTAGGTTAGAAAATTCAAGCACTTTTTAGGGAAATACATTTAATATACTTAAGAGAAGCCACTCTAATGGTAAATGGCTACTGATACTCAGTCCCAGTTTCTGGAAGACAATAGGAAGCAGCAGCGATTATAGTGACCGTTAGAGGAAATCTCTGGCTCAGACTGTGTAAATTGTTACTGTAGGGATATTATAGAACTGTGACCCCTCCAAATTTATATGCTGAAGTTCTAACCCCCAGTACCTCAGAATGCACCTTTATTTGGAGACAGAATCTTTAAAGAGTTATTAAGATTAAATGATGTCATTCTGACTCTTTGCAACCTCATGGGCTGTAGCCCGCCAAGCTCCTCTGTCCATAGAGTCTTCCAGAGTAGGTTGCATTTCACATGATAAGCCTAATCCAATACACCTGGTGTCCTTAGGAGACGCAAGATTACACAGAGAGACGACCTAGTGAGGACACAGTAAGAAGGTGACCACCTGTAAGCCAAGAAGAGAGGCCTCAGAGGAAACCAAACCTGCCCACATCTTGAATTTGGACTTCTAGTCTCCAGAATTGTGAGAAAATAAATTTCTATTTTTTTAAGAAGCTATCCAGCAGCGGTATCTTGTTATGGCAGGTCTAGTGAACTAACATAAGAATATTGTATATGAGCCAACTACATCTTCAGATTGTTTCCAAGAAGTCAGAAATTTGGAATATTGTTTCCAAGAAGTCAGAAATTTGGAATATATGTAAAATCTTCTGATTTTCAAGTCTTGGCAACTAAATCAAATTTATTTAAAACATTGCAGATATAATTCTTCAGGTAAAATAAAACAGTTAATTTCCGTGGTCTGCATGGAATTTGTAGCACAAAATGATTGTTTAACAAATGTTAGTGTTCCTTTCTTCTTAGGTAATAGTAAAATTTTGTGGCATTGTTGGAAATATTGTCATTTATCTTAGAGAGATTCCCCTGGAGTTTTGGGAATAGAAACCACTTAAATGTGGTCTGTTATCTTCCTTTCTTGTCCTTTCAGTTTGAAGCTGATACCAGAAGACACGCTTGAGAGAGTTGAGATTGAGAAATGTGGAAAGGGAGTCAATTTCTGCAAATTCTGAGAAACAAATACAATGCACCAGAAAAAAGTGAATTTGGGGGAGGTAGAGCAATTTTGTTTTCCAATGAAGAACTGCAACATGGGAGCCACGGTTGCTGTGCCTCTTTTATGAGACCTCAGTGGACACTTATGAGAAAGATGCAAATGGACAAGAGCAGATGATAGTTACCCATTTTTCCAAAACACAGGCAGAAGGATAAGAAATATGATTGAAAATTTTTCATTTCTTTCTGAATAAAGGATGCATTTAAGAGACAATTGTGTGGGGCTTCCCCAGTGGCTCAGCAGTAAAGAATCTGCCTGCAATGCAGGAGATGAAGGTTTGATCCCTGGGTCAGGAAGATCTAGAGGAGGGCATGGCAACCCATTCCAGTATTCTTGCTTGGAGAATCCCATGGACAGAAGAACCTAGCAGGCTATGGCATGTGGGGTTGCAAAGAGTCAGACGAGACTGAAGTGACTGAGCACACACGCCCATGGGGGAAGTACCAAGGTGACATGCGGGGATCTTAGCACAAGTTCAGTGGGAATTTGAAGTCTATCTTCAAACAGAAAAAACTTTTTGAAAAATTTTAACATCAGAATCTCTGCTACTAAGCACCGCATTACATTCGTCAAGTCTGAGTCTCCCTGCTGTCTGTGTTTACTGTAATCTTGGAAAAAAGACTGTATTTCCTGCTACAATGGAATTTCACTAGAGTGACTCTGAAAGGTTTTTGACTGCAACCCCAATAAAATAGTGTTACATCATTATTTAGTACACACAGGTACATGGATATAGCTGAAACAAACATTTTATGAAACAGTGAAACATTTCATCCAACGACACTATGCATGATGTCTCAGTTCTTGCTTCTCCATTTCATTTTTCGAAAATATTGGTTACAGTCACCAAATCGATTTTATGATCCTCTAGATGGGTGGTGACCTACAATTTAAAAACTTAAGATACTACAAAAACTGCTTTAAAAAATTTAAGAAATTGAAAGGACCAAGAAGGGTGCATAGTCTAATAATTCAGTTTGATCTGTGCATGTCCATAGAAGTTATTCTCAGATTGGTGTAACAGATACATTAAATGTTAAGATTTAGGAATAAGTTGAGAACATACTGCATTTCAGGTATTTTCTTATCTGGTTACATAAATGAACACAAAATTTTAAAGAAGGTTCCTTCATCATGGACCTTTCTTCTATGAAGAAGCTGTTAATAACAAAGACGTTCATAATTTAATGATGGGTTGTAATAAAAGCCATGAATAAAATACAGCCTCATGAGACAATAGAAAATTACTAGTAGGAGTATATTTTTAGATAATGTAGTCACAGTAGAATTTCCAAAGGAGTAACTATGTGTTTTCTCTAATTATTTTTCAGAAGAGGAAAAGAATAGGTGGAAGGTTGTATCTTGCCAGATGAGTAAAATGAAGAAAGGGAAGGGATGAGAGATAGGGAGCCGCTGTGTGTGTGTAAGGGAATGATTTTCATGATAGATTATTGAATGTAAACTATGGAAGGAGAGCGTTGAAGATCTGATGGAGGTCATGGTAAGTAAAATAAGTTGTAAGGTCAGTGAATCAGAGAGAAGATGGGGTTGAATAATTACTGAAGTAATTGCTATTCCAGAATAAATTAGTTGGAAGTGTTATCATAGATTTTAATTTTTGAAACCAAGGTTTTAGAAGTTGTACAGCTACAGATAATAACTAAGACTTAGTCTACATTTATTGAAAAAAGTTGCCAAGGTGATAGAGAGGAAAATAGAGCTTGAATTGAGACACTCAAACACTGAGACACTAAGTTGCTGGATGGATCACCTCTAGAAATGTCCAAACATCCAAAATGAGAGTGACAAGGTGCTGAAACTTTCAGTGATTAAAGAATGTTCGAGAGGTCTACAGATGACTTCACATAACAGGACATAACCATACACAGGTTGTAATCCGATGGTATGTGCTTCAGAAGATCTGTATTTGTCCCCAAGAAGAAGGAAGAAACAGTTTCTTACTATAAAACTAGGTAAAAAGAATACTGGCTCCAAATCTAGGCCCAGGAGTAAAAAGAGTTTGATACGGTCATCACCAATCAATATTGATGGTAGTAACAGTTTTCGTATTGGTAATAGTGTCTCCACACATTTACTTGCTTCCTTGCTTGTTAAGTGAGGTTCTCCAAAGTCTATTTTAGGTCTCAATACTCTACACCTTCGTGTATCCATGATCAGCCTAAAGAAGAACACATGCTCTTAGAAGAGACCTGGCTGAGATGAGTGCATAGATAACCGAGAAGAAAAGAGCTCCTTCCTCTCTCATTACCTATCAAGTCTCTACCTAGGACAATGCCTGACAAGCAGAATGAACTCAGTAGTGTTTTTGGAAGGAAGACAGAATGCAGAAAATCAGGAAGGAAGGAGGAAAGGTTGCAATTAGGCACTCATGCCTGCTCTGTCATGTCCAGAGCTCCAGGAATACATATCCCAGTTATACCAGGTGAGGATGGATGAGGTCAAGGTAGGGAGTTCTCCTATTAGGCAATGAGGCAAGACTTCACAGAGAGGAGGAAATGAAATCCCCTTGGTCTTAAAAAGTCCAAAGCCCCATAATGGCTGTGTTTATGTTCCCCTAATTCCCTAGGGAAACAGGGGGTAGAAGGAAATTGTGTTCCCAACTCAGAGTGACACTGAGCCTTCTATTTAGCCACGACCACTCTCAAAGTTTTGCCTGCTCGAAGACAGTTATCCTAGACTATTTTTATAAAGCTTTGTCTCCCTGGAGTAAACTGCTGCATTCTGGGGAGAACTGCTTCTCTATTCCACCCTGCACTGTCTTATATTTCTCAAGCAGCCTCCACCCCAGAGGAACCCACAGCCACGCGTCACAGGTAATGGCACTTAGCATTTCTAAGTACTTCAAGTACTTATCACCTTGAAGGCACTCGGCAAACCAACTAATTACTCCATAGAAAGGCACTGTGGGAAAAACCTGCTTATTCACTTTTAGAAAGCTGCAACTTAAGGGAGGAAGCAACATCAATACATCCACTGACAAGGATACAGAGGCAGATGGAGTAGGATCTGGGGCTTGCAAGAGAGTGCTCCCCAAGACTGTGCTAAACACGATTACAAATGAACACTGTCAAAGGCAAACAGTGGTGACATTCCTTGAATCCCTTGCTGAATGATTATATTTAAAGCAATAGCATATGAGTTAATACAAATAAGTAAAGAGGATTGATTTGATATTAACAAGTAAATAGGTCTACAGATGTAGGTACATAAGGGTGAGACTCATTAATCTGTGCTAATGCTTTGAATGTTGAAAACCCTTTCTCCTTCAAACATTGAGCTGAAAAATAAAATAACTCCCCTGGCCATACGATTTCATGTTATTCTATTTAGACAGTGTCTATTACAAACATACTATCTATTGTTCTACCTATTTATGCATTCATCCAAAAATATGTATGGAGTGCTTGATATATAGTAGATATTCTGCTACTCATTGATGGCAGTGTGGTGTGTAAGACAGGAAAGATCCTTGTATTAAAGGTGTTTCCTGTCTAATGAGAAGACTAGAAGCTAAATGAGCAATTACCATGAGACCTGTGATTCAACGTCAGAAGAATAGGACACCATGGATGTGGTTAAAGATGGATCCGAATCAAGGAAAATTTCCCAGAAAAAGTAATATTTAAAGGGATACGTATTTTATGCATAGAAATGAGTCAGATAAAAGGCTGATTTTTACCTAGATTTCTTAACAGCAATAAGACCTAACTACTGACATGTATGTGAGCTTCCCCAGTGGCTCAGCAGTGAAGAATCCACCTACAATGCAGGAGACTCAGAAGACTCGGGTTTGATCCCTAGGTTGTAAACATCCCCTGGAGGAGGAAACAGTGACCCACTCCAGTATTCTTGCCTGGAGAGTCCCATGGACAGAGAAGCCTGGCAGGCTACAGTCCAAAGAGTTGCAAGGAGTTGGACTTGACCAAGCACACACTAACGTGTATACTGTTTTATATAATTTATACCGTATTCACAGATTTACTGTCAAGTTAGATACCCTAACCCTTTTGAGACAACTGGGATGATTATCAAGTGAAAGACCTAAGAGTAAAAAATGCCCCCAAAAGTTATAGTAGCCAAGACCTGACAACTAAAAAATGTCAGAGGTCCAACTTAGGGTCAGGATTTGACTTCTGTTTATAATGATAATCCAACAAAACCTGATGAAGAAGTAAGCTCACTCATTCTCAGACTAATTTAATCAGAAAATCCCTTTTCTAGAAAGGTACTTTCTATGACCTATTTTAACGAGATGCTTTAACTTCACTGTTTGCTCAAAATTAAAGGGGTCTTTTTCTTCTGAAAGAGAATGTAACATCAATGGAAGCTTTGTAAACAAGTGGTCCCCTAACACACTGGAAATAAAAGCTCCTAAAAAGCTGTATCAGACCTCTACATCTACATAGCCAGGCAACCATGACTTTTCTCAGGTTTGAAATCATGAAGCAACAGCATAAGGTGCTAAGAGTAAACAGTATCGCGCCAAGAAGCTTCAGTCATGTCTGTCTCTGCGCAACACTATGGACTCCAGCCCGCCAGGCTGCTCTGTCCATGGGATTCTCCAGGCAAGAATACTGGAGTGGGCTGCCATGCCCTAAGAATACATAGGCTCCTATTCAAAACAAATATCAGGGACATTCCTGGTGGTCCAGTGGTTAAGACTTAACCTTCCACTGCAGGGAGCGTGAGTTCAATCCCTGGTTGGGGAGCTAAAATCCCACATGCCTTGCCACTACCAAACTGAAACATAAAACTGAAGCAATATTGTAACAAATTCAATAAAGACTTTTAAAAATGGTCCATATTAAAAAAAAAAAAAAAACAACCTTAAAACAACCCCACAAATATCCATGACAGCATGTAACATAGAACTTGCCAGGGAAGTGATTTTTGAATAATTGTTTTTAATGCATCCCCTTATTTTCTTGCACTCTATTTAGTAATAAATATCGACCTGGTAGAAATACACAAGTAGCCCCAGGTCTTGAACATTTCCATAAATCAGTAATATTGCTATTCAAAGACTCAGTTTCCCAGCACCTTCCATTGCAATGAAGCAGATTGGGGCTGAAAAACAGACATTAACTGGAGGTCTGGTTGTTTTGCCTTATTCTGCTACCCCGTACCAAGCTTTTTTGTTTAAACCAATTCCCCATTTTCTAGCTGTGAAATAAAGAAGTTGGTGTCCTGAAGAATCCCTATAAACCAAAACCCCTTGGTTGCAGAGATGGTGATTGATATACTCATGGTTATATATACACACCAAAGAGAAGATTTGGCACATTCATTAGCGGCATTTATTGAACAATTATTTAGCTTCTCCTTTTTCCAGGCTTGGTGCTACACACAGAGACAGACACAGTCCCATATTCTAGAGAATTAGATTTATATTGATCCAACATTCACATAAATACAAGTAGAGTTCTATAAGATACACTGAATATCTGGAGGGAGTAGCTGTTCCCTTTTCCAGGGGATCTTCCCGACCCAGGGATTGAACCCAGGTCTCCTGCACTGCAGGCAGATTCTTTACCATCTGAACCACCAGGAAAGCCCTCTATAAGATTTATGCTACAATATAAACAATGTGAAAAGAAGGTACAAAAGGTGAGCCTAACTTAGCCTGGGAAGTGGGATATGAAAGTCTCTCTTAAAATAACTTTTAGGCTAAGATGTAAAAGATGGTAGACATGATCCAGCAAAGAGGGGGAAAGAGTACTGCAGAGAGATGTGATTCAGAAGTGAGCATGATGCGTTTTTGTAGCAGTGGGTTCACTGTGGGTTGAGAACAGAAGTGGGCTATGGGGCTAAAGACGGAGCAAGGGGCCAGACTCAGCACGGTTTGGGGCCTGTGCTCAGGTTTTAGATGGGACTGATAGGAACCCGTTCAGATATTTTAAGTAGTAGAGGTAAATGCGTGTGGATGCGATGTAATCACCACCGTGATCAAAGAGACCAATCTAGTTTGGATTTGGAAGAAAAAGAATTGTGGTTCACCAGGCAAGAAGTTGTGATGTTTAATTTTATGTGTCAACTACAGTGAGCCACAGGATACCCAGGGAGCTGGTGAAACATGATTTCTTGTTGTATTTGTGAGGGTGTTTCTAGAACAGATTAGCATTTGAACTGGTGGATTAAGTGAACCAGATGGCCCTCTGCAATGTGAGTGGGCGTCCTCCAGTCTGTTGAAGGCCTAAATAGAAAACAGTAGAGGATGGTTGAATTCTTTCTGCCTGACTGCCTGAGCTAAGACATTTATCTTCTCCTGCCCTTGCAGCTCTTGGTTCACAGGCCTTCAGACCTGGACTAGAATCTACACCATCAGCTCTCTGACTCTCAAGCCTTTAAACTACATCACTGGCTTTCCTGGATCTCCAGTTGCCATCACCAAATTGTGGGACTTCTTAGTCTCAAGAATTGTGTGAGCCAATATCTTATAAGTGTCTTTTTCTTTCTTTCTTTCTTTTCTTCCTCTCCCTATCTCTCACTCACTCTCTTTCTCCCTTTCTCCCTCCCCCTTTCTTTCTCGCTAGCTACCTATCTATAATTTTTTTCATTTTTTCTGGATATTGCAAACATCGGATACAGAGGATATTGCAAACATCCAAGGAAGACATGATAGAAATTTGTCCTAAAGAGTTGTTGCAAGTGATGGAGAGAAGATAAAACGTTCCAGAATTATTGATATAAGTGGGACTGGTGATGTATTGGCTATACTTTAGGAACGGTTTAGGGAGAGTTTAGTGTCAAGAATGACTCCTAGGGTTTTGGCTTGTCAGATTCATATCAGGTACAAACATTCACTGAAAAGGTTAATGTAGAGAACATTATAAGAAGACCAAGATTAGGGTCAAGGGAGTCTTCATAATTTAGTTTTTGATGCTGAGAATGTAAGTTGTCTTTCATATACAGGGTAGATGTGTTGAGTAGGCAGTCGGGGCTTACGGATTTAGAATTAAGAACATTGATCATTATTGTATGCATATACTTGAAAGTTACTTGCATGTACTCTGGTAGTTGAAACATTAAAAAGAGAATTCCTTACTTAACTAGAGAATATTACACTCTGGCTGTAGAGGGTCTTGCTATTTTCTGACATACAGAACAGAGCAGAGCATGTCACTTGAAAGACTTAGCTTGGACAAACAGACTTAGATGTCTGGGAACACCCAAGTTGATATAGACAATAAGATGGGCTAGAAAGGTGGGTTTGGGGATGTATTTATTTCTTGGGAATTCTGTAACAACTCAGCACAGATGAGGTGGCTTAAAACAGCAGAAATTTACTCTCTTACAGTTTCAGAGGCCAGCATTCTGAAGTCAGATTTTCAGCAATGCAGACTCCATTTGGAAACTCCGAAGGGTAATATGTGCCATATTTCTTTCCTTGCTTTCCAATGCTCGATGATTGCTAGCATTCCTGGTGTTCCTCGGTTTATAGATATATCCCTTCACTCCCTATATCTACCTTTACATTGCCTTCTCTGTGTTTCTGCGTTCTCTCCCACTGTTTCAAGGACGCAAGTCTTTATATTTAGGGCCTACCTTTGTGGCTTAGCTGGTAAAGAACCCACCTGCAATGCTGGAGACCTGGGTTCAATCTCTGGGTTGGGAAGATCCCCTGGAGAAGGGAAAGGCTACCCACTCCAGTATTCTGGCCTGGAGAATTCCATAGACTATACAGTCCATGGGGTCGCAAAGAGTCAGACACAACTGAGTGGCTTTTACTTTCACTTTCACCTAAATTTAGGGGAATCTCATCTCCAGATCCATAGCTTTATTACTCTGTGTGCATGCTCAGTCACTCAGTTGTGTTTGGCTCTTTGCAACCCTATGGATTGTAGTCCACCAGACTCCTCTGTCCATGGGATTTCCCAGGCAAGAATACTAGAGTGGGTTGCCATGCCCTTCTCCAGGTGATCTTCCCAACTCAGGGATTGAACTGGTGTCTCTTACATTTCTTGCATTGGCAGGTGGGTTCCTTACCACTAGTGCAACCTGGGAAGCCCTTAATTACATCTACAAAGACCTGTTTCACATTCACAGGTATTTAGGTCTAGGACTTGGATATATCTTTTGGGGGGATACAATTCAACCAACTACAGTGGAATATCAACATATGGATAACAGGGCATGCAAGGGTTGAGGTTTTTTAGGGAGTGAGTATAGATTATTCAGGAGAGAGTCAAGAATGGAGACTTGAAGGAAATAGAAATTTTTAAGAAAATCCAGGCAAGATTGTGAGAATATGGCATCACAAAAATCAAAGGAACAGAACCACTCAGAAAGAAGTTGAAGGAAAAAATAAACAAAAAGTTTGAAAAGCATCCTCTAAATTGTCAATAACATGGTGATTGACTTTACATGAAAAGATTTAGGTGGGGAGATGATATAAAATCCTTACAACCATGGTGACTGACTTTACATGGAAAAACTTAGGTGGCGTGATGATAAAAAAATCTTTACAACCCTGCAGTATAGATAATGTTATCTAAAATTTCAGACAGCAGCATAAAAAATGCTAATTTGTTCAGAGTCACAGCTAATAAGCATTGGAACAAAAATATGAATTATCTATCTCATTAACTCTCAATAATATAGTATAATAGAAAGAACAGGGTTGGGAGTCAGCCACTTCCTAACTGTGTGAACTTGGCAAGATTAACTAAATTCTTTGAGCCTCAGTTTTCACATCTCAAGAAATGGGTTAATAATCATATCTGTTTCCCAATTTGGTTGCAGGGAAGAATACAGAAAATGGAGGCTTAAAATGTGTGCTTTGTTGGTCAGCCCTGTCTGACTTTTTGCGACTCCAGGGACTGCAGACCACTAGGCTCCTCTGACCATGGGGATTCTCCAGACAAAAATACTGGAGTGGGTTGTCATGCACTCCTCCAGGGGATCTTCCCAACCTAGGGATCGAACCCAAGTCTACCGTATTACAGGTGGATTCTTTACTGTCTGAACCACCTGGGCTATACAAATGCATTTTATATGCTTTTCATAATTTTTCCCATAAAAGTAGAGACCAATTAATCAACCATATGTAGAGATTATGGATAAAATCTCTCAGCATATAGCAATATTTGCAGCAAATTTTAAGTAGGCCCAAGTGTAAGATAGAATTACTTCCCCAATTGTGTGGTATTTGTTACTAATAAACATTTTTTACAGTATTTTAAAATAAGAATCTAGGAAAACTATAAACATATTACATATATTTTAAGATAACTATAGTTTCATAAGTAAAGTTTTGAAAACCTGGTTAAAAATGTACTTGGTTTCCTTCTTGTCAAATATCTTTTCATCATCATAATATGATGACAAAAATGACAATGACTCACACAGCTAGGAAATAGAATCTAAGTTGTTGGTGGCATCTTTTGAAGAACTGGTCTAGGAAGAAAGTGTCTAAATATATAGAAAATATTTTTGGAGTAGTTAAGAACTTAGGAAACAACTGAAATTACTTATAAAATATATTTTATCTATTTATTTTTATTTTGGGCTCAATCAGGTCTTAGTGAAGGGACACAGGGACATGAGAACTTTCCTTGTAGCGTATGGGCTCTTGCGGTGTACGGATTTCTCTCCAGTTGGGGCATGCGGGCTCCAGAGCGCATGGGCTCAGTAACTGCCCTAAGGCATGTGGGATCTTAGTTTCCTGACCAGAGATGGAACTCATGTCCCTGCATTGGAAAGCAAATTCTTAACCACTGGGCCAGCAGGGAAGTCCCTGAAATTACTTCTTTGTTTACCATTGTATATGGAAATGCACATTGTTGCATTACCTACTAAAACAATACATTTAAAAAATTATAATAAGAAGCCCAAGAAAATATTATTCTTTTTGTAGTAATTAAAATCAAGGAATCACATGTTTTTATTTTATTTTTTAGTTTTTCTATTTATAGGGACTATAAATAAATGTGCAACATAGGTTCTAGTTAAGTGAAATAAAAGATGATCACAAAACACAGTGTCAGCGACACACAATAATATTTCACGTGGGAAGAGATTGAAACACACCATTCCCAAAGAGAGTTGTTGTAAGGTTGCAGTATTTTTGATATTTTGATGTTTCTTGTTTTAAATTGTTCTTAGGTGTTAATTTTAAATAAAATAAAAACATGTACTCTTTGATATTAAAGTTTGAGAAATTAATTGATCCCAAACATTACACTGTTTCTGTATACAGTTTAATTGACTCTCACTCTCCTTTCAAATCTTCTATACATGTCTGATACCTCCAAACCCATATTCCTCTTCTTTTAGAAATAAACTTCTAAAGGTGGAGAAGATTGATGTCACAAGATTGGTACCATTTTATCTTTCTGTTGCCTTTAATAAGCTATATCCAACCATTTCCCCAGCTCAGCAGTAAAGAATTCACCTGCAATGCAGGAAGTAACAGGAGATGCAGGTATGCTCCCTGGTCAGGAAGATCCCCTAGAGGAGGGCATGGAAACCCACTCCAGTATTCTTGCCTAGAGAATCCCATGGACAGAGTAGCCTGGTGGTCTATAGTCTACAGGGTCACAAAGTGTTGGATACAACTGAAATGAATTAGCATGCACGCAAGCAACCGTATCTTCATCTACATTTTCTTCTTCATCCTCTGTGAAATACCGAAGATATCTATTGAAGTCTCAGAAAACCAACTCAAACTCAAAGCAAAATATATTAGCTTATTTATCTGAACATCTGGGGACTGAGCTGCCTGTCATCACAGGCCTATACAACAGTATTATCAGGGCTCATTCCATTGGCCTCATGCCCTGGACAACTCTGTGCTACATTTGTGCATATGTGCCATGTTCTCTGTTTGCATCATATTCTCCATTCTCATCATATTCTCAAATGAGGTCTTCACACTTCAAAACTTTAATGACTGCAGGTCCAGAGATGAAATGATTCTTAAACTGAGAGAGATGTTGTGCTGCTACAGAAGAAGTGAGATGTTTCACAGATAACGGTGTCCATGTTCTTCTTCTCATTCAGTAACCACTCAGTATAAAATAGATGGGAAGTCAAGTATGTGCTGCAGATTTAAACCATGTTATGAGTTCTAAAAGACAAATGACCCAGGATTTTTTCATAAAAGCTGCAGAAAACTTTCATGGTTTCCCCAGTTTGCTGAAAAGGGATTCCTGATTCATCAAATTTAGAAATTCAGGGCTACCATTTCTTCCTCTCTCTGTCTTTTGTTGCATCTTCCTTCCCTTATCAAAGTGTATTAATCTAACCTATTGCTTTCAAGAGCTGCATACATTTTGTCTAATCAATTATTATATATAATTTATCCACTGCTTCCTGTGGAAACAGTGGATAAATATTTATTTCCTCATTCTTAATTTATTTTGCTGTCATAAAAATACCGAAATAAATACATTTCTTTATACATAAATCCTGGTGTACCAGTGTTATTTCTGTAGATTAGATATCCTAAATGAAGTTCGTTGGAAATATCTTTTGAACATTTTTTGCAAAGACTATATATAGTTTTATTAAAGTTATAAAACTTACTTTCAATAAAATGTTGTTATTAAACTGCAAAGAATTTAATTTTCAAGGATGATTCAAAAAATGATTATTTAGAGACAAAGAGGTAGTTTCGTTAGAGTGTTTTAGCGAAAGTTTCAAACTGGCTCTTTGCTTATTGCCAGGCAAAGCCATTAGCTCTCTTCCTCAGATACCCTCCTTCAGCATCTGGCCAATTTCTCACTTTGGACAAATACAATGAATGAATGCTTGTGTTGTTTTTCATTTGTTTTTTTTTTTTTACAACTTAGTGTCTTTCTTGAGATAAATTTATTTTAAAGAGGGAATCATTGTACCTTCCATTCATTTCATGCACTGTATTCTCATATCAGAAAATTCTACACTTTCACATATAATTCTCAGAAGACTATCCAGTTCCTAACTCCCATGCCCACTCCTGATGCCCTCATTTGTTTTGAATACTTTATCTCTCTCCCATAATACTAATGATGGCAATCAACATTTGGAACACTTCATGTGCTTATCTCATTTCATCTTCTCATAACAGTCATCTGAAGCAGGTAGCCTTACAATTCCCAGTTTAAATGTATGAGGATTAACACAGTCATCCTCAGGGTCAGACTTAATAGGCTGTGGAACCTGGACTGAACTCATGAAATGTGGACTAGAACCTGTACACTTAATTTTTAAGAATTCCTGCTTGGAACAATGTTGACTTGCAGTAGGTATCAAAAATTGGCATCATTCAGAGAGGCTTGAGAAAGTTACACATAATTTGCTCTGAAGAAGAGCAATGGAGATCTCTGAGTTTATAAAAAACAATCCATGTCTCTTCGGTGAGTTGGTTTTGAGATGGACATGAAGAAAGATAATTAGGTCCCTGCCTCCCTCAGTTTGTTAAATAACAGTATATAATCACAGATCTGCACTCCTAAGGCTACCATGTATAAAACTTTGTATTAATCTGGATTGACAGCAACAAAATGACATGGTTTATACCTTCAAGAGCCAATCTACCACTTTTTAGACCCAAGAGGAATCATAAAAAGGTAAGGAGTTGCCAAACAAAACCTGATCTAGAAGGAAGTTAAGTAGGCATTTTATGTTTTCTATTCCTTTGGTCCTGAGCTACTTAGATTGCCTTGTTCTGGTCCTGACTGAATAAACAGATTTCCACTCAGATTAAGTTTCTGGTTATTAAAAACCACACTACCTCTGGGCTTTGTTTTAACTTTGATTTCCAGATTCAAAGCTTCTCTGGACATTTAGGCTTTAGCCATACTGTCCTGTTTGGACTTTTAGCTGCTGTACAATCAATTATTTCTAGTTGTTGCCAACAACCTTGTCTTAGGAAATGACTGTGAAAAGACAGCCAACCCCCACTATCCAGTCCTCTATGGTCTCTCATTTAACACTGATTTCTAGGTCTCATTAATCCAAGCAAAGCTTCTGAGTCAGTGAACACATCTACATGCTGAGAGAATGACATGCCCCAACTCTGTAGGGGCAAAAACACTTGTTCTCAGGACCCTTCTGTACCTTGCCCTATGGATTGCCTCATCTGACTGTTCATTCATAATCTTTATTATATTCCAGAATTCATATTAAGAATTTAACAAGCACTATCACATTTGATGCTCAGGAAAACTCTATGAGGTCAGTTCACTCATTATAACCACTATAAAGATGAGAAAACTAAAGCTCAGAGATGTTAAACAGCATTTCTAAGGTCTCGTGACTGGTGGACAATGAAGCAGGATCTTGACTGACTCCAATACTTTTAACCTTGACCTTTACTCAAGACAAGGGAAATATATATACAGTTTTCTACACATAATATGGAGAAGGCAATGGCACCACACTCCAGTACTCTTGCCTGGAAAATCCCATGGACAGAGGAGCCTGGTGGGCTACAGTCCATGGGGTCACTAAGAGTCGGACACGACTGAGCAACTTCACTTTCACTTTTCCCTTTCATGCACTGGAGAAGGAAATGGCAACCCACTCCAGTATTCTTGCCTGGAGAATCCCAGGGACGGCGGAGCCTGGTGAGCTGCCGTCTATGGGGTCACACAGAGTCGGACACGACTGAAGTGACTTAGCAGCAGTAGCAGCAGCACACATAATAGGTCATTTCAAAAAGTGTATTTCATTGTCAAATTTTCATCTCATAAATTAGCAGAGCTTGTGAACCCCAAATAGGTATTATAAAGAAAAATTATTAGAGACGTCCCTGTGGCTCAGATGGTAAAGGAGTCACCTGCAATGCAGGAGACCCGGGTTCAGTCCCTGAGTCGGAAAGATCCCCTACAGAAAGGAATGGCTACCCACTCCAGTATTCTGAAAAATATTGGAGAAAACAGATACTTCCAACATTGCAGTCCATGTCTTGGCGCTCAGGCACCCCTTACCTGGCCACAGAGATGAATGCTGAAGGGAAATGGAAAACCTTGTGCGTTGTCTCACTAAATTTTGTTTAGTGATATAACCACAGTAAATAGATAATATTTAACATCCTAACAAGAACAAAGTGATTTACTTCTGGTTGTTTGAAAAGAAACACTTGTAGACGTTAATGTAAGATTCTTCAAAGACCAAGAAATCTGAATTAAAAGGTCATATTTTAAAATAAAATCAGAACATCCAAAGCTAATCCACATGCGTTGATGACTTCTTAGGGCTCTTCAGTATTAGTCACTCAGTCATATCCAACTCTTTGTAATCCCATGGACTGCAGTCTGCAAGTCTTCTCTGTCCATGGAATTCTCCAGGCAAGAATACCTAAGTGGGAGCCATTGCCTTCTCCAGGAGATCTTCCCGACTCAGGGATTGAACCCAGGTCTCCTGCATTGCAGGCAGATTCTTTCCTCTCTGGGGCTTCCCTGGTAGCTCAGTTGGTAAAGAATTCGCCTGCAATGCAGGAGACCCCAGTTCATTTCCTGGGTTAGGAAGATCCCCTGGAGACAGAAACGGCTACCCACTCCAGTATTCTGGCCTAGAGAATTCCTTGGACTGTATAGTCTACGGGGTTGCAAAGAATCGGACACAACTGAGTGACTTTCACTTTGCTTCTTTACTCTCTGAGCCACCAGGGACGCCCCCTCTTAGGGCTTCAAGTCTTTGATAATTACCTGAGGAATCCTCTTAGCATTACCGCCTACAGGGTTATAATTTCATAATGTGTTACTCAACTGTCTAAATTTTGATACATCCACTTTTCTCAAATTTTAAGATAAAATGAAACAGTATTGTGAAAAACAGCAATCTCTAGTAAATTCCAATTGCCCCTTTGGACAAAAGCTCTGCTGCAGAAAGTGAAGAACAGTTTCTTTATTCCCATTTCAGATGGGTCAGTTAAAAAGAACTAATTGCACAATAATTAACATTTTTAAGAAGCCAAATATTTCAGACTTTATTTCTGCTCAGGAGAATTCACCTGCAATAAGAAAAGCCGACATGCTGGCGCAGAGACTAGGTCAGGCTCTTTGAAATCAAATATACAAACTAGCAGGTATGTTATACATTTTCCGTGTAACACATTTTCCGAAGATGATCTCTCATGAACTGTCTTCAGACTAATGCTCTGATTCACTACCTCCTTCTGATTTTGATATGAGTTTAAATACAATATCTGTGTGGTGTTAGGAGACTCATCTGGTTTCTTACACATCCCTTAAACAATGGCTAAAGTAATACCATCGACAATGGCATGTTAGTCTCTCATGTCCAGTCTGCATTAAAACGTGCTCTCACCTTTCACTCGTATGGCACTAGCTATACGCTTTTGTCTTTTAGTCACGCAATATTGGAAAGCAGGGCACATGTTCTCTTGTGGCTCATTATTTTAATAATGTTCAATATTCCAGTCATCTCGCAGCATCATTGAAAGGAGCTGCATTCCTGCTCCCATGTCACTTAAGTATGCACTGTGCTGTGTGCTGTGCTCAGCTGCTCAGTTATGTCGGACTCTTTGGGACCCCAGGGCCTGCAGCCCGCCAGGCCCCTCTGTCCAAATGGATTCTCCAGGCAAGAATACTGGAGTGGGTTGCCATGCCCTCCTCCAGGGGATCTTCCCAACCCAGGAATCGAACCCAGGTCTCCCACACTGCAGGTGGATTCTGGACCATCTGAGCCACTAGGGAAGCCAATTTAAAATAAGGAGAGAAACACACACACACACACACACACACACACACAAATTTCTTATCTCAGTCATCATCAGACCACCCTTCTCTGAAGCTGTCAAATCCTATTAAAATTATGGTCCATTTTTGCTGAAGCCATCTCAGGCAGACCTCACCATACATTTCTTCCTTAATTCTGTAACAGTGAGGCTGTTTAGATACATTTTTTTAAGCAAAAGGCCAGAAGATAAAAACTGGAGGAAGCTATTCAGAAAAGAAATATACAATGTGAAAAATAATATTTCACTGTGACTCATATGAAAAAGACCCAGAAACTTCAGTGAGCAGTTAACAGGCTGTTCGTGTTTAAGATGTACAGAGCTTTGTGGCCATCATATATAATCTTGTGATGAATGCATTTATTTGTGATCCTACTGAACCATTTATCACTAGAGCCTTGCTGCTCAAGTGGGGTCTGGGTACTGGGTAAGGTTATAAGTATAAAAATTGAGAGATAACAATGGAATTTTTTTTAGAAATATTTATTTGGCTACACCAGGTCTTCCTCTTGACATGTGGAATACTTAGTTGCAGCATGTAAAATCTTAGTTGCTGCTTGGATATAGTTCGCTGACCAGGGATTGAACCCAGGACCCCTGCATTGGGAGCATGGAGCCTTAGCCACTGTACCACCAAGGCAGTCCCAACATTAGGACTTTTTGTATGGATGTAACAGAAATTTTACATCATTTCCCTCTAAAAGTTTTTAAATACTTACATTTTAAATTTCTTTTTTTCTTTTCCTTTCTTCCTTTCACATGTATATTGACTTTCCCCCCACCTCTTTAGTTTCTCTGAGCCATTTGAAATGCTATCTCCTGGGCTGCATTCCTTATTTTGCCCCAAATAAAACTTAATTTTCCACTCTCAAGTTGTGTATTTTTTTAAGTTGACACCTGTTTCTCAAGTAGATTCTGACACTTCTCAGCTCACTTTAGCCAATTGACCATAATCAATTTCTCTATGTGTGTGTATATATATAGTATATTAATTGATATGATCAATTCTGCTAATTATATTGATACATTATTAACAATAAATATTATTAATTTTGATTCTTTGGAAAACTCTGATAAATATCCCAATACAAAAAAGAAGTGAGATGACTGGAAAACAATGTATGATTTACATTCATCATTCCAAATTCTCATCTGTTGCTGGTTAAATGAACTCTACTGATCAGCCAAAGTTGTGCTTTTTCCAGTAGTCATGTATGGATATGAGAGTTGGACCATAAAGAAGGCTGAGCACTGAAAAATTAATGCTTTCGAATTTTGGTGTTAGAGAAGACTCTTGAGAATCCCTTGCACAGCAAGGAGATCAAACCAGTCAATACTTAAGGAAATCAGTCCAGAATATTCATTGGAAGGACTGATGCTGAAGCTGAAGCTCAGATACTTTGGCCACCTGATGTGAAGAACTGACTCATTGGAAAAGCCCCTAATGCTGGGAAAGATTGAAGGCAAAACAGAAGGGGGAAGTAGAGAATGTGATAGTTAGATAGCATCACCAATGCAGTGGACATGAGTTTGAGCAACCTCCGTGAGATAGTAAAGGACAGGGCGTGCTGCAATTCATGGGGTTGCAAAGAGTCAGACACGACTTAGCGACTGAACAACAATGACTGATAAGTAACATGAAATCATCTGAGCACTGGTTAGAAATTCAGACCTACTCCAGACCTACTGAACCTGAATCAATACTTTTCAAAATTCCCAGGTGATTTGCATGCACATTAAACTGTTAAACTTTGAGATGCATTGGCTCTCAAAGACTATTGTGAGGACTCTCAAAAAATAGAACACGTCGTAGTCTCCAAGAATGAAACTAACATTAAAAACTTTCACTGCATTATACAGTATATTTCATTTGTCAGCTCTTCAACTCACAAAGAAAAATGCCAGCGTACACCTAAATCCCTAATTTGGATTCATTTTGATTCTAAACTTATTCTCAGCAGCCTTTTGCTACTTGTGTGGCAGAACTCCTTGAAGAGAACAAGAGGAAATCCTAGCGCTTACCTGGAATTCATATTGGAAAAGATTCAAATGTAAATCAGCCTGGGCACTTTCAATTTAATATAAGCAAATTCACTTTCAATTTAATATAGGCAAATTCAGTTATTCCATATGAATGCTGATCTAAGATATAAGGAAACTGGGCCAGAGACCTTCCTGGAAAGGCTTAATATTAGATGGCTAAAACAGGAAAGAGAAAAGGAATTAAACACCAGCAGAATGAGCATTTGCTTGAAGAGTTCTTCATTCTAGATGTCAACTGCAAAATATTCAATAAAGAGAGAAAGACTCATTCTTTGATTCACACACATGGTGTTTTTCTCTTCAACCGAACTATGAGCTTTTGAGGGATCAGGCTAAGTATGTTCCTAAAAACCACTGGATCTTGAAATGCCTATTGCTGGTCATTTCTTCCCCTAGGCTAACTCACTTCCTTGAATATGGTTCTGCTATTACAATTTGCACATCTCCCAGGGAGGCAATTTGACACGGGGTAAAAAACATACGGCTTGTTCTAGAGACAGACAGAAAAATATATGGTTGGCCATAGTGGGCTTTGAACTCCAAAAATTATTTTCCTCTAAAATCCCTGTTGATTTACACACCACTTGAATTTATTGCAGAATGGAAGTTGGGTGAATAAAATAATGAATGAATAAATGGAATGAAAGAACTAAATATTAGTTAAATTATTCTGATAAAATATAGTGTCCTTTTTGATTAGTCCTGGGAGGTTATCTATTCTCATGTTATATTATTATCCTTACACTTATACTTGATTACAATGCAGTTTTACAGTTCCAGTTGATATGCTAACTTCTCTCATTTGAGAAGCCTTTCCTAATCAGGTCAAAGCATCTTGTTTTTTCCTTCCTGTAAATCTACATAATCCATATATTTCAAATACTGATTTCATTTCACTCATGAGAATTCAACAGTTATGCTAAACATTGTGTTCTGGAAGTTCCTTAAGGTAGGCTCATTGCAACCTTCTTGAAAATAAAACTCAATGTAAACTGATTTGCTTTGGTAAATTAGAGCTGATTGATGTTTATGAGTTAGGTACATCTTCTACTTTAGGAAACAGCAACCCTCTCTTGAGAGTGAAATACCCTATTATTACAGTCCAACTCATAAGCTATTTTAAATATTGACTCACAAGCTCAGAAAAAAAAAATTGGCAAGACCAATCAGAGAGTCAGAGTTTGTATAGGATTTAGCTGTTTGAAAATTAAGAATCTTAGATAAGATGCAAAAGAGTGGGAAAAAAATCCACAAAGAGAAGTCCTGAAGATGGGTAGGAAGTAAGGAACTGGTGTTGAGGAAAGCACTGGAGAAGATGAGGAAGTCTTTTTGTAGCAAAATCCTTAGGAATGACTGATACATATGGACTAAGCATGGTATAAGGTGTGATACACAAACAGCAACTAATCTATGATGAGAAATAAGTAGCAGATAAGAATCTGTTTTTGCTATCAAAGCAGGTTTTGTTGTTGTTCAGTTGCTAAGTTGTGTCTGACTCTTTTCAACTCCACGGACTGCAGAACACCAGGCTTCCCTGTCCTTCACTGTCTCCTGGAGTTTGCTCACATTGATGTTAACTGAGTCGGTGATGCTATCTAACCATCTCATCCTCTGCTGCCCTCTTCTCATTTTGCTTTCAGTCTTTCCCAACATCAGGGTCTTTTCCAATGAGTTGGCTCTTTGCATCAGGTGGCCAAAGTATTGGAGCTTTTTAGCTTCAGCATCAGTCCTTCCAATGAATATTCAGGGTTGATTTCCTTTAGAATTGACTGGTTTGAAATCCTTGCTATCCAAGTGACTCTCAAGAGTCTTCTCCAGCACCAAAATTCAAAAGCATCAGTTCTGTTCTCAGCTTTCTTTATGGTCCAACCCTCGTATCTGTACATCACTACTGGAAAAACCATAGCTTTGACTATATGGACCTTTGTCTGCAAAGTGATGTCTTTGCTTTTTAATACACTGCCTAGGTTTGTCATAGCTTTTCTCCTAAGGAGTAAGGGTCTTAGTTTCACGGCTGAAGTCACTGTCAGCAGTGAGTCTGGAACTCCAAAAAATAAAATCTGTCACTGTGTCCACTTTTTTCCTTTTATTTACCATGAAGTGATGAGACCAGATGCCATGATCTTAGTTTTTTGTATGTTGAGTTTTAAGCAAGCTTTTCTAGTCTCCTCTTTCACCTTCATCAAGATGTTTTTTAGTTCCTTTTCACTTTCTGCCATGAGAGTGGTATCATCTGCATATCTGAGTTTGTTGACATTTCTCCTTGCAATCCTGATTCCAGCCTGTGATTCATCCAACCCAGCAATTTGCATGATGTACACTGAATGTAAGTTAAATAAGCAGGATGACAATATACAGCCTTGACATAATCCGTTCCCAATTTTGAACCACTCCATTGTTCCATATAAGGTACTAACTGTTGCTTCTTGATCTATATAGTTTTCTCAGGAGACAGGTAAGGTGGTCTGGTATTCTCACCACTTTAAGAACTTTCTACAGATTGTTGTGATCCACACAGTCAAAGGCTTTAGCATAGTCAATGAAGTAGAAGTAGATATTTTTCTGAAATTCCCTTGCTTTCTCTATGATCCAACAAATCAAAGCAATTTGATCAAATCAAAGTAGGTAGCTATGATAAATTTTTGGAAATTTATACTCAAATTTACCCAGCTTATCTCTCACTTTTCTTGCCGTTATGTTTAAATGCTTTAAAATAAAATATTTAAAAAATAGCTGTAATTTGTGTTTCTTGCTATGGAGCAGGAGGAGGAAATTATCCTTTACCCTTCTAGCTTCTTCTGTCTGGTTTAAGAATTAAATTGGCCTAAGTCAGGCAGGTCAGGAAGCAACAGTTAGAACTGGACATGGAACAACAGACTGGTTCCAAATAGGAAAATGAGTATGTCAAGGCTGTATATTGTCACCCTGCTTATTTAACTTATTTAACTTATATGTACATCATGAGAAACTCTGGGCTGGAAGAAACACAAGCTGGAATCAAGATTGCCGGGAGAAATATCAATAACCTCAGATATGCGGATGACACCACCCTTATGGCAGAAAGTGAAGAAGAACTAAAGAGCCTCTTGATGAAGGTGAAAGAGGAGAGTGAAAACGTTGGCTTAAAGCTCAACGTTCAGAAAACTAAGATCACGGCATCTGGTCCCATCACTTCATGGCAAATAGATGGGGAAACAGTGGAAACAGTGTCAGACTTTACTTTTTTGGGCTCCAGAATCACTGCTGATGGTGACTGCAGCCATGAAATTAAAAGACGCTTACTCCTTGGAAGGAAGGTTATGGCCAACCTAGATAGCATGTTTAAAAGCAGAGACATTACTTTGCCAACAAAAGTCCGTCTAGTCAAGGCTATGGTTTTTCCAGTGGTCGTGTATGGATGTGAGAGTTGGACGGTGAAGAAAGCTGAGCGCCGCAGAATTGATGCTTTTGAACTGTGGTGTTGGAGAAGACTCTTGAGAGTCCCTTGGACTGCAAGGAGATCCAATCAATCCATCCTAAAAGAGATCAATCCTGGGTGTTCATTGGAAGGTCTGATGTTGAAGCTGAAACTCCAATACTTTGACCACCTCATGCGAAGGGTTGACTCATTGGAAAAGACCCTAATGCTGGGTAGGATGAGGGCAGGAGGAGAAGGGGACGACAGAGGATGAGATGGTTGGATGGCATCACCAACTCGATGGACATGGGTTTGGGTAGACTCCTGGAGTTGGTGATGGACAGAGAGGCCTGGCGTGCTGCAATTCATGGGGTCGCAGAGAGTCGGACACGACTGAGTGACTGAACTGAACTGAACTGAAGTCAGATTAATAGGAGAAAATTAAACAAAAATTTAGCAATGTGTATACATGGGAGCGACCAAGGAAAACTAAATAACTCACCAAACTAAGTTTCTGTGTGTATGTGTATGTATTATTTTTTTTTTCAAATTGGCCAAAAGAAAGTGCAAGTGTTAGTCACTCAGTTGTGTACCACTCTTTGCAACTACAAGGACTGTAGCTTGCCAGGCCCTTCTGTCCACAGAATTCTCCAGGCAAGAATACTTGAGTAGCCATTCCATTCTCCAGGGATCCTTCCAACCCAAGGGCTGAACCCAGGTCTCTTGCATTGCAGTGGTTTCTTTACTGCTTGAGCCACCAGGGAAGCCCCAAAATGGCCAAAACCTTCACCTTAAAAACCATGTTCAACAAAAGACAAAAGAGAATGTTGGCAGGGTAGTGGTTTGGGACTTCAAAGGGCTGTAAGGCAATTCACGTGGGGACAGAAAAACAAAAGTTCGGTAAACAAAAGTTTGTTGCACCAGGCAGAGACAGTGAGACACAGGTAGGAATTTTAGTGAACAGACTTTGCTAGGTTCTTCCTTGTCTTCCTCGCTGATAGCTCAGTTGGTAAAGAATCTACCTGCAATTCAGGAGACCCCAGTTTGATTCCTAGGTCAGGAAGATCTGCTGGAGAAGGGATAGGCTACCCACCTCCAGTAATCTTGGGCTTCCCTTGTGGCTCAGCTGGTAAAGAATCCACCCGTAATGCGCGAGACCTGGATTCAATCCCTGGGCTGGGAAGATCCCCTGGAGAACAGAAAGGCTACCTACTCCGGTATTCTGGCCTGGAGAATTTCATGGACTATGTAGTCCATGGGGTCGCAAAGAGTTGGACACAACTGAGTGACTTTAACTTTCACTTTCCCTGTCTACACACTTAGTTCATACTATAGCTCTCTACAGTCATAGCTCTTTCCTGGGGCAGGTTCTACACCTACATTCTTTTAGGTAGTTGGAGGGAAGTTCTAAGGCTTGTCCTGTGTCTTTGGGGTTTTAAAAATAATCAACCTAAATAAATATTCATGCAAAAGAGATGTAATTTGAGGTGGTAAATTTTGCCACCCTGCATCACCTCAACTCCTATCATTAACCACACACCACCCAGCCTGAAACTATACTTGACCAATTTCAAGTAATTGTATTTCCTTAACTGATGACACTCTTTTATTTTCCCTAGGTGTTAAGCACCGTGATAATTAAATGAGGCCATTAACTGCTTAGTTCTTTGTCCTTTTTATAGTCCAGGAATCAGCAACTTTAAGTCAGTTCAGTCACTCAGTCATGTCCAACTCTTTGCAACCCCATGGACTGCAGCACGCCAGGCTTCCCTATCCATCACCAACTCCCTGAGCTTGCTCAAACTCATGTCCATCAAGTCGGTGATGCCATCCAACCATCTCATCCTCTGTCATCCCCTTCTCCTCCTGCCTTCAAACTTTCCCATCATCAGGGTTTTTTCCAATGAGAATCCATCTGATTATAAATAAGTAAAATATAGAAGTTTTAGAGTCACAAAAACCTTAGAGGATGTTGGACACCTAAAGCTTTGAAATAGTGAGGCTTGAGATCAGAGAGCTCTTGAATTTCCTCATCACTTTAAACTTTGAAATTCTATCTCAAAGCTCCCTTCTCTGAGCAAAGGGGAAATTTACAGGATTGCCGTCAAGGTCTATTCCAGAGAAGGATGCATTTTCACCTCTTCAAAACCTCTTCCTGAATCTACTTGGGTTTCTCCATCCTCAACAGTTGGCCTACCTGATATTTCTTTAGCACTCACATCATCTCTCTTGATTCTCTATTTTCCTCCATCCTAGAAACCTTTCAAGAGGCAGAAGACGAGAGAGATGAGGCCAATACTTTCAGAGACAGGTTGAGGCAATGGGTAAATTAGAGTAGATTCTATTTCTCCCAGACCCTATGCTCATTTCACCTCATCTGGCTTCAATCCCAGCTTCTTGCTCTTGTTTTTATTTCCCTTCTGCTGTTTCTTTCCTTGAGTTGCATTTCTGATGCCAGGTGGGAGCAACAGCTGAACACCGTGGAGGCGTAAGATTCGGAGGACTGGATGAGGCTGCTAATGATGTGCTCTGACAAAGCAGTCCCATTCCAGCCTCAGTGATGGATAGTATCACTGGAGAAAACCCCACAAAAGGGTTCAACTTTTCTCATGAGTCTGCAGTTTCTTCCAAAAAAAGTGAAATTTTATCAAATGGTACAGGAAACAGACATCTGTTTCCTTCAGCAGTGACTTTCAGGCAGGGTAACATAATATGAAATAAAACCCAAGGCCAATTCCTCATTGAATTGACCTGAGTTAAGCTCTGATTGAAATTTATAGTCTTTAGAATAGACATCACATAAGAATTGCTATTTTTTGAAGTGTATGTACATGCCAAGACAATTCAGGGAGGATATGAAAAGGTTATTCATTTGCTTGTCAACAAATATTTGTGAATATTTGCAATAAGTGTCATGAATTTGCCTGGCAGTAAAGTGTCTATTAGGTATCAGGCAGCTTGCTAGGCTCCATCATCATTATTTCTACGTGGGCCACAGAGAACTGTAGCAAAATTCATGTTGATGCCTTCCTGAATTACGGGAAATATTTCCTATGAGATTCACATTTCTTAAGAGGACAATGGCATACAATTCCAACCTGTCACTAAGTTTGAAGCCATCTGAACATCTGCAAGATGACTTGCACATGACAAGGGCATCGGTGACACTTCATGGCTTCGGGATAATGTCCTGGGATATTTGGGGCTTCCCTGATGGCTCAGATGGTAAAAAAAAAAAAAAAATCTGCCTGCAATGCAGGAGTCCCTGGGTTCAATCCCTGGGTCAGGAAGATCCCCTGGAGAAGGAAATGGCTGCTCACTCCAGTATTCTTGCCTGGAGAATTCCATGGACAGAGGAGTCTGGCGGGCTACAGCGCATGGTCAGACACAACTGAATGACTCACACTTTCACTTTCCTGGGGTATTTACATGTAGAGATCTGATATTGACAGAAGAATAAGGAAATGTAGTGCCCTTATTTTTCTAAAATACAGTTTGCATGGAAATGACACGGTTAAATCTAAATGATAAATAAATGATAACTCTACACCATTTTGCCTGTTAACATTTCAATAGCAACTTACTTATTTTAACTGGGCTCATTAGAGTCTTTTAGAACATCTTAACACACATCAACAACACCCAAAGAGCCATAGGAAAATTAGACCAGAAGCCTAACTTATCTGGTGGTCAAGTACAACCATGTCATTTGATGAACTGATAATTGTTTCTCTGTAAGGATAGTTGATACACAAAATCTAGTATGGCAGAAACCTGCAACCAGACATAAAACTTATTTGAATGAGATTTCAGGGCTTTGATAGCATCTATTTTGACCCATAATTTTTCAAATGAGACAATTGAGGCCCAGGGAAATTATTTATGGACTTCAGTCTCAGTAAAAAACAGATGTGCTTGTTTCAGAACAGGTTAGATCAATAATAATAAAAATTGAGTTTTTGCTTTTCTTGCTTTTCCATCATCTCTCTCTTTTCCTCTCTTCCTTGTCTGTCTATCTCTCTCTTGCCTTATTCCTCTCTTCTCCCTTTCTATGATATCTTGCCCCTTGTTCCATAAATAATTTCTTGGTTGATACTTGAGCAGAATGTAGTACAAAATGGGACCAGAAAAACAAAATATCTAAATGCAAATTATCCCAGTTTGTATCATCTGGGGTAGTAGCAATATTACAGAAAGAGATTTCCTGCCATTACGGTTATTACTTAAGAATGCATTTTGACATTTTTCAAACCTTAATAGCTTGCAACCTATGGTTGTGTCAATAATGTAACTTGCATTATTAAACATGAAAGAGAAAAGCAGGGAAAAAATGATTCCAGACGTGTTTTTTGCATTCTTCATTTAAATCAGAAAACTAGACAAGAAACAAAGCACGAAAGAACTTTCTAAGGAATATTATGCAACTTAGATCAGCTTGTATGATCCCTCAGTGTCACTAACAGAAGCAGCATGAGTGTTTCAGAATGTTTTTATAAAGTAGGGTAACAAATTTTAGGACACGAATTCATGGCTGTTGGAAAAAGGAAAACCAGATCCTATGCTTCATCCATTCACTGCTCTGATAACTCACACCACCACCTCCCCCAAAACCAGTCGTGCTCCTGCCTGCACCCCACCCCCACCTCTTGGTTGTCAGTCTCCGCTTTCTGTCTCTGTGTCTCTATCTTCGCTCTCTCTCCTTCTCTCCTTTTTTCTTCCTTCCCTTCTTTCATCTTTCCTTTATCTCTTGCTCTCCTTTTATTCTCTCTCATAGGAGGGGAATTTAAGCTCTCATGTCCTTCTCTACTCTATGAAAAACTCAGTATTGTATGTTTATAAAATACAATTGTCTTTTATTTACAATTTAAATTTTAAATTGAATTTACAATACAATTATCTTAATCAACTTTTAGCAGCAAAATCCCCAGGTTTCCTCGAAAATTCCATGGACAGAGGAGCCCGGTGGGCTATACAGTTCCTGGGTTGCAAAGAGTCAGATCGACAGAGCACATGAACACACACATTTCAAAGTCAGTCTTTCAAGCAAAGAAGTGCATCCTGATTTGGGGAATGATCAACATTCCTATTCATATTTTGTTTTTGTTGTTGAGTCGCTCAGTCATGTTCGACTCTTTGTGACCCCATGGACGATAGCCCGCCAGGCTCCCCTGTCCACGGGATTCTCCAGGCAAGAATACTGGAGTGGGGGTGGCCATTTCCCTCTCCAGGGGGCCTATTCATATTTGGCTGCTTCTATCTCAAAGTGAATAGCAGTCCAAGAATTTGAGATGATGCTGGAGTGTGACTGGTCTTTCTCTGCTAAAACTTGTTCTCACAGAAAGATCTGAGATTCATTCACACTACATTAACTAACGGATGTTTAAAGTGCTAGAAAAGCACTCTGTGCTCAGTTGGGTCCGACTCTTTGCAGCCCCATGGACTGTAGCCCATTGTGCTCCTCTGTCCAGAGTTTTCCAGGCAAGAATCCTGGAGCAAGTTGCCATTTCCTACTCCAGGGGATCTTCCCAGCCCAGGGATCAGACCCACGTCTCTTGTGCCTCCTTCATTGCAGGCAGGTTCTTTACCATTGCACCACCTGGGAAGCCGTAGGAAAGGGATTATAGACTTTAAAGGTATATTCTTTAGTCAGGTCCAAGTACCAGGTTAAAATGGTTACCTTGGAGCTATAAAAATCAAATATATCATGAAGGCAATCTCATACCCCTAAAACAAGTAACAGTTGTTTGGCCCCGAGGAGAAAGAATTAAAGAAGAGAAAGAGAAGGAAACAAGAGAAAAATAAATGAAAAGGATGATTAAAGACAGCATAGGGGCACTATTTGAATTGAAACTAAAACTCCCACTTTATATGTGGCCATGATGTCAGACTGTATGTAAAAGAGATAAATTGCATTATCTATCATCTCACTGGAATATATCCTTCCACTGGAATGACCTCTTCCAATCCCCCTTGACCATGTTCCTATATTCCTTACTTTGCTATTCTCCTGGTCTTTCCTCCTCATTATAATGTTTGAGGCATTTTTTTCATTTAAGAAAAAGAGAAAGGATTTTTGAACTGTACCTTAAGGTTTTTACAGGAAAGGCTTGAAAGAAACTCAATGGATATGCTAACTAAAGACACTCCTGGAGTGAGCAACCTGAGGTTGTGCCCTCAAACTTTAACTGAATAAGACTTTTGCAAGATAAATTGTGAATCAATGCAGTTCTTTCCAAAGTGGAGTATAAGACTATATTCATACTTAAATTTTATAGATATTTCCTTTCTCTCTCTGGGTTTTCTTTCTTAAAAGAATATTAAATTTCTGATTCATTATTTTAATTTTTTTTTTAACATTTCTGAGACTAGCCTCTCAGGTCAGCTACTCCTCAATGCAAACATGCTTCATCTAAATTCTTTTACTGGAAGATTCAGCAGTGTCTTGGTAAGTGACACACTTTAGGATGAGACAGGTATCAACTGCAAGCTATGTTCCTTATTAATTGTATGAATTTAGGTATGTTATAAACTTCCTGAGACACAAGTTTCTCATCTACAATATGGAATATTAAATTAATTCATCTGATAGTGTTGATATGAAGACTAACAAACCAGGGTCTCATCAGAGCAGTTATTTACACCCTGACCTGGGCGTCTAGTGAAGCCTGACTCACAGGGGAGATTTGAATTTGCTGTAATAATGTTGACTAGAGATCTTCAGATATGACTTAATGGGAGCTGCACATCATAAATTCCAGGTGGGCAAGAGGGGGATTTCTGCTAGCCAATCTGCTTCCATGAAGCCCAGGGATCACCTCTTTGATAAGACTGGAAGTCACCAAACAAACATGAGGACTCTCAACTTTTCTGCTCTGTCAGAGAAGGTTTGGGTTTCTTGACTTTAAGCTACCTACCCAGTTTCCCATCTCCATATATCTCCTCTCAAAGCCTTAGACTGTGTTACACTGGATTCCCTGCCTGGAAATTCATTTAAAAAGAAGCATTCTTACACTCAGGATTCGAATTCAGTAAATAATAGCTACCTACCCCTCCTTGGACTTTGTCAAATTATATAGTCTGAGTTGTGTTTACGCTTCATGACATGATGTGTTAAAAGTTGTATTTCAGTATCCTGGTCTGTGTGCGGGCTGGGAAAGAATTTTCAGACACAGTGTATTGCAGAAGGGAATGAGTTTATGAAGAATAAAGAGCAGAGGTAAAGAGGGGTGTTGCAGATATGAGGCAGAATGAGAGGGGAATAAAGTTTGTCAGAGCAAGAGACGCTGTTAGTACAGCGGGCTGGCGCAAGGGAGAGCCAATGCCTTTTGCGGGCTAGTAGTCAGCTTTTGCAGCCTCAAGACAAACACAATTCCTGCTGGAAGGGTGGTATTAGGTGATTGATTAGGGTGCTAGAGGGTAGGTATTTTTATCTAATATGAAGTCAGGGAGCTGGCTGGTTTAGATCAGGAGGCTCACGGCAGTGGTTGCTATGGGGCTCAGTCAGTTCCAGAGATAACCTTGGTATGGGTTTCTGCATATGTGACCTTGGTACAAGGCCTTGCACCTGTGACCTTGGTATAGGGCTCCACATTTAGTCTCTAATGGCCCCCAACCAGAGCTCTTTCTCTTGAAGCAGTCTCAGAGTCAGGAAAGGCCCAGGCCATACAGATACCCTAAGCAGTCTAGTAGTGTGATACCTCTTTAAATTTGTTCTATTAATATTTTAATGCTTATTTAGAGGGAACGATAAATGCTGTGTGGAGTAAAGGCAGAGGGTAGCAAAAGAGGACCAGTATTTACAACTTTTAGGCTCTCCTTCATTACAATGAGAAATTCAGCTCAGTTTCAAAGTTGAAAACTCACCATCTAATAAAAAACTCTATAGTTAGTTGTATCTAGTCTCCTCAGAAGAAAATTTAACCATGTTTATTCTCAGCATACAGCTCAGGGTGTTATCAATACTCCTCCTGAAAAAGTAGCTTACTAAAGTAGTACTTCCAAACATTTGATAGGTCTATCTTGCTGTATTTCCAATATTTATGTGTATGTGTGTGTGTTCCTGTGTATGTGTGTGTATTTGATCACTGTCTCTTTGGGTATCCCTCTGGTACTCAGAAATCATTTTGCCTCCAGAAAGCTATGGAATGGAACATTCCATCCATATTAATTAAATCATCCAGAATCCCACACTAAACTCAAAACTAAAAATTTATACCTTATTTAATTCCTATTTCAAATTAAACCTAGCCACATTCCTCTTAAAGGCCTTCCAAAGTTCTACAAGATTAATTGATAAAAGAAGATACTCATTATAAAATGCCTATACCATAGAGATGCCCTAAAGTAGAAATTAAATCCCTTCTTCAAATCAAATTACTGCAAATAAATAAATTCAAGACTAAATCCCTTTGCTGTTGTAAATTCAAGTCGAAAGGAAATTATCTTGTTCTTATGTGTTAAAGCACAAAAATAAGTCAACATTCTTAACTTGTCTCAAAGAAATTAAAATCTTTGCCTCCCTCACCACCCCCCGCCCTGATTTCTCTAGCTACACGGCTTCCTCATGCCTGGCTGCAGCTGAAGTTTGATTATCCTTGCTATTTTCAGTATCTTCCACTGGAATACATACACATGTTAATTTTCTAGGGCTGTCATAACAAAATACCACAAACTGGAGTGTTTACCAGTGGTCCCCAACCTTACTGGCACCAGGGACCAATTTCATGTAAGATGATTTTTCTATAGACCACGGTCGGGGGAATGATTTCAGGATGATTCAAACTCATTATATTTCTTGTACACTTTATTTATATTATTATTACATCAGCTCCACCTCAGGTCAGCAGGCATTAGATTCTGGAGTTTGGGGACCTCTGATCTAAACAATAGAAATGCATCTTCTCACCAATCTGGAGGCTCTAAGTTCAAGATCAGGGTGTTGGTAGGTTTGGTTTCTTCTGAGGACATTTTGCTTCCCACTGTGTCCTCACATCATTGTTGGGTATTTCTCTTTGTGTATGTGAGTATGTGTCCAAATTTCTTCCTCTTATAGGGACACCAGTTATACTGGATTACACCTGCCTTCATGACTTCCCTTTAAGTGAATCACTTCTTTAAGACCTTATCTTCAAACGCATAGACTCAGAGGCAGTGGAAGTTGGGACTTCAACATGTCAATTTTGAGGGAACACAATTTGGCCCCTTACAATGCAATCCTTCAGGATCTCAGAAGTATAATTAATTCTATGTCAATTCTCTCAAGGGTCCAAAGGGACCCTAGGATAAACAAATCATTAAAGCACAATTCCAGCTACCAGAAAATTAAAAAAGAAAGAAAGTCAATCCTCATCATCTATGGTAGCTTATCCAAGAATCTGTATTCCTGAAATTAAGCCTTTGATACTGCCAAAATCTATTGCAGTAACTCAGTGATGCCTGAGAGGTGTCAGGAAGAGAAACCCTTCATTGCATTAGCTTTGCCAGCGTACGTGTGTGCTAAGTCTCCTCAGTCCTGTCCGACTCTGTGCAACTCTATGGACTGCAGCCCGCCAGGCTCAAATGCCAATCAACTTGGGTCTCCCTGGAGAACACCAACTCTGAACTTATTATTAGTTGGGAGACATCTTCCATCATTAGATTATTTCCATTTATTTTACCATCTGTCTGGAGGGGGGTGGTGCAGTCATGTAAAGTATCTTTTTAAGCAGAGAGACCTTCAAGATAATTATATTTTATTAATCTTGAAAAATTTCCAAAGTGGTAGTCACTTATTGAGCTATCATTTAATTTCACCCCGAGTATTAAAAATCTCTTGGTTTTCATTTTTTCTTTGTTCCCATATCTCTGGCACCTTCATGGTGAAATGGTAAAACCATCTGCAGATTCTTTAGTGAATGGAAATTTTATACCTGTAACAGCAGTGTTTGTCTCTTGTTGTAATTGCTAAAGCCTAAGTAATGTTTCCTGGGCTTCCCTGGTGGCTCAGATGGTAAAGAAACTGCCCGTAATGCAGGAGGCCAGGGTTCAATCCCTGGGCCAGGATGATCTTCTGGAGAAGGGAATGGCAACCTACTTCAGTATTCTTGCCTGGAGAATTCCACAGACAAAGGAGTCTGGTGAGCTACAGTCTATGAGGTCGCAAAGAGTCAGGCATGACTGAGTGACTAAAACACACACACAGGTAATGTTTCCTAGGGAATTCCCAAGGTGCTCTTGGTCCTTTGGAAGCTAGAGTTACCCTGAGCACCAATGTCTCTGCTTATGCTTCTCAGACACTATCACTGTTTAACTCCTGAATGTTCCAGACACTGAGCAGCATTTGCTTTTGATCCATCATTTTTTGGAAGTTGTGGCAAAATGCTTCTAGTATTCTGATTTCTTCTTCTATTAACTTTGTGCTTTCAGAAACTGCACTCACTTGCCTGCCTAAGAGTTAAACCCGCTTACTAAATTTCATCTGATTTTATCTTTATTTTATCTAGGGCTGATTTTATCTGATTTTATCTAGGGCTTTTTGCTGGAAGTAAGTGCCTTAGTTTTATTACTTTCCTTTGCTTTCTGGCCCTGACATTTGTTTTTCTAACAGGCGTCTTGCTTTATGGTAAGATTTAGTAAAACTTCATAAGTAAGTGATATGAAATTAATGAGTTCTGTCAGAAGCATCTACACTCATCTTAGTATATTGGATTAGCCTACCTAGTGACTAGTCTCCTGTCAGAGAGTCAATAACCCAGACCTGCAGCTGAATAAAACACTCTCCCAGTATTAAAGAAGAGAGACAGTTTTATTAACAAAAGAACAAAACCAGGCTGGTCACATATTTCTCCTGAACAGAAGAGGAAGCGCCAGTACACAGAGGGGATGCACATGGTTTCAAGAGACACAGAGTTTAAAACAGATTCTGCACGGGCGGAAGTTCACTTATAAAGGCATTGTCAGTTGTATGAGAGCCTGGAAACTTACTGCTCACGTGCCCTTCTGTAAAGGTAGATTCAAAGAGCTAATTGAGATAATCAGAGACAATGAAACAAGAATTTGCTACTTGGGTGGTGAGACACTGGGGAACTTTGAGGACTCCTATGCCAAGTAAACATATACATTTTAGACACATACAAAACCCAAAAATCTTCAACAAGAATGCATGCTGAAGGAAAACAAAACTTCACCATCTGGGGCTTTCATTCCAAGATGTATGAGCAGACTTTAGGACATGGTAGAAAGAAGTGATAACAGCATATAAAATCTTCAGTGAATAAGGGAGTGCCATAATTATTGTATTGCTCCTAATCTAAAAACATAGGATATTTTTAAAGTGTGACTTTTAAGTATAAATATAATTACTAGCAAAAATATCAAGCAGGATATGAAACTGTAAGAGAAGAAAATACTCAACTCATGAAATCAAACGCAGAAAACAAAAGAAATAATTCATATAAATGTAAAATATATGTGTAACTTCACCAGCTATAATGGAATCATTCTGTGCTTATGCTGTCACAGCTGCCATTTCCTCCCCCAGGGGATCTTTCTGACCCAAGGATTGAATCCCTGTCTCCTGTGACTCCTGAATTGGCAGGCAAATTCTTTATCACTGAGCCACCTGGGAAGCCCATAACAGAATCATAGATGTGTTAAAATATTTTTAAATACAGCTACTCTTTTTCAGTTAACAAAACATAATTCATGCAAATGCCATTTGTAAGCTCTAAAACAAATGAGACAGTGTCAGATTTGACAACTAAAACTTTGGACAAATATTTACAAGAAAAGCAAGTAGATATAATAGAAGCAATATTAATATATAATTTAAATTTAAGAAAGGAATAAGAGCATTGCATGGAAATAAATTAGGATGTAAAGTCACAAATCACATTGTCTAGTAATATAGTATCAACATAAATAAAGAAAAAAGAGGTACACATACAGTAAATTATTGTAAGATCCTAGGAAACCTCTAACAGATCACGAAACATTGTTAAAATGACATTGAGCTTGAATCATTAATATATTAGCTAAGAGATTTGGACTTTCTACGAACAAAGCTAGTGGAGGTGATGGAATTCCAGTTGAGCTATTTCAAATCCTCAAAGATGATGCTGTGAAAGTGCTGCACTTGATATGCCAACAAATCTGGAAAACTCAGCAGTGGCCACAGGACTGGAAAAGGTCAGTTTTCATTCCAATCCCAAAGAAAGGCAATGCCAAAGAATGCTCAAACTACCGCACAATTGCACTCATCTCACATGCTAGTAAAGTAATGCTCAAAATTCTCCAAGCCAGGCTTCAGCAATACATGAACCGTGAACTTCCAGATGTTCAAGCTGGTTTTAGAAAAGGCAGAGGAATCAGAGATCAAATTGCCAGTATCCGCTGGATCGTCGAAAAAGCAAGAGAGTTCCAGAAAAACATCTATTTCTGCTTTATTGACTATGCCAAAGCCTTTGACTGTGTGGATCACAATAAACTGTGGAAAATTCTGAAAGAGATGGGAATACCAGACCATCTGATCTATCTCTTGAGAAACCTGTATGAGGGCAGGAAGCAACAGTTAGAAATAGACATGGAACAACAGACTGGTTCCAAATAGGAAAAGGAGTATGTCAAGGCTGTATATCGTCACCCTGCTTATTTAACTTATATGCAGAGTACATCATGAGAAACGCTGGGTTGGAAGAAACACAAGCTGGAATCAAGATTGCTGGGAGAAATATCAATAACCTCAGATATGCGGATGACACCACCCTTATGGCAGAAAGTGAAGAAGAACTAAAGAGCCTCTTGATGAAGGTGAAGGAGGAGAGTGAAAAAGTTGGCTTAAAGCTCAACGTTCAGAAAACTAAGATCATGGCATCTGGTCCCATCACTTCATGGGAAATAGATGGGGAAACAGTGGAAACAGTGTCAGACTTTATTTTTGGGGGCTCCAAAATCACTGCTGATGGTGATTGCAGCCATGAAATTAAAAGACGCTTACTCCTTGGAAGGAAGGTTATGGCCAACCTAGATAGCATATTTAAAAGCAGAGACATTACTTTGCCAACAAAGGTCCGTCAAGTCAAGGCATTGTTTTTTCTAGTGGTCATGTATGGATGTGAGAGTTGGACAATGAAGAAAGCTGAGCACTGAAGAACGGATGCCTTTGAACTGTGGTATTGGAGAAGACTCTTGAGAGTCACTTGGACTGCAAGGAGATCCAACCAGTCCATTCTAAAGGAGATCAGTCCTGGGTGTTCATCGGAAGGACTGATGTTGAAGCTGAAACTCCAATACTTTGGCCACCTCATGTGAAGAGTTGACTCATTGGAAAAGACCCTAATGCTGGGAAGGATTGGGGGCGGGAGGAGAAGGGGACGACAGAGGATCAGATGGTTGGATGGCATCACTAACTCGATGGACATGGGTTTGGGTAAACTCCGAGAGTTGGTGTTGGACAGGGAGGCCTGGCGTGCTGTGATTCATGGGGTGGCAAAGAGTGCCACCGCTCAGACATGACTGAGCGACTGAAATGAACTGAAGTAAACAAAAATATGTTTAAATCCCACTTTTGAGCTTGCAAGCTTCCCTGGTGGCTCAGACCGTAAATAATCTGCCTGCAATACAGGAGATCTGGGTTCAGTCCTTGGGTTGAGAAGAACCCCGGAGAAAGGAATGGCTACCCACTCCAGTATTCTTGCCTGGAGGATCTCATGGACGGAGGAGCCTGACAGGCTACAGTCCATGGGGGTGCAGAGTCAGACATGACTTTGTGACTAACGTTTTCACAGCTTGCGATGTGTATGTGTGAGCAGTTGTGTCTGACTCTTTATAACTCTATGGACTGTAGCTCACCAGACTCCTTGTCCATGGGATTTTCCAGGCAAGAATACTGGATTGGGTTGCCATTTCCTCCTCCAGGGGATCTTCCCGACTTAGGGATCAAATCTGCATCTCCTGCGCCTCCTACACTGCAAGCAGATTCTTTACTACTGAACCACTGAATAGAAGCAACTTCTTTGGGTTAATCTGTCTACAGAAGACTCAGTAGCCTCATGGGTACATTGCAGAAAAGAACAACAAACAGCTTTCTGGATTATTGTGACATTAGCAATGTGACATAGAAAAAAATGTTTGGTACACTGCTTAATATATAGAAGACTTGCAAAATATTTTAATTATTATGATCATTACTACTCTTATTAGGTATGGACAATTTGTCATAAAACCAAAACACAAAAATCTCAATAAATGCAAGTAATCAATAGTACATGAAACACAGAAATTAATATCAAAAGTTTACATTTACTATAAATATATTAAAATTAAAATAAACATATTTTCACAAATAAAATTCCTTTTCATAATTAAATAGATATTGTTTATAAATTAAAATTATATAAAAAGAGGAAGAAAGACAATAATCCTCAGGAGCCAATAATGTTAAAGAGAACAGACATGCTGTTCCCTTAAAGTCAGCAATTAGACAAAGATTTCCACCAGAAGACAATCAATAGTAATCAGTACACATATTATTAAAACACATTTTACTGAAGGATATAACTGTCGATTTAAATAAATGAGGGGAAAAATATAAAAATATATATAATATAAATAAAATATAAATATAAATAAATATATATGAATATATATCATAAATATATATAATATAAATATATGATTATAATTATATATTATTATTTATTCTTTATTACTGTTACTACATCATAATATATATTATAATTATAAAAATATTATTATAATTATAATATTATATATTATGATGTAGTAACAGTAATAAAGAATAAATAATATCTTTATTATAATTATTATTATAAAATTATATACTATAATTATATAAAATATTAGATATATTTATAATTATATTATTTATATTATAATATATAATACATATATTAATATTTATATTATTTATATTATATATAATGTATTATATAATTATATTATATATATTATGTTATAATATATATAAATAAATACAATATATATTATCTATAATATAAATAACTATATATAAATATAAATAAATCAATAATATAAACATATATTATAATATATAATATATTATATTAATAAATAATATAAATATATATATAATATGTTATATATAATATTATATATATTAATACAATATATATTATATATTGTATTAATATATTATAGAATTATATTATATTATATATTATATATATATTATATATCACAGAATTATATTTATATTATATTATATATAATATATATCATATATATTATTATAATTATATTATATATTAATATTATATGTATATAATATTAACTATATATTAGTTATATATTAATATTAATTATATATTAATTAATGTTAATATATATAATATTTATATATATTATAATATATAATTATATAATATATACTATATATAGTATATATATTATACTATATATATATAGTATATATATAGTATATATTATATATATTATTATAATATATATTCCCTATATTATATATAATATTATATATTATATTATATTACTATATATTGTATATTATATATATTATAATATATATTTTATTATATATATTATATAATACATATAATATAATATATATTATATATATCATAATATATTATATTACATATTTATAATATAATATATACGTAATTATATATTATAATATATATTATCTTATATATTATATATACACATTATATTATATATATATTATTATATAAATTATTATGTATAGCATATATTACATTATATATATTATTATATATGTTATATACTATATATTATCATATAATATATATTATATATAATAATATATATATTATATATTAATATATCTTATATCTTATATCTTATATATACACATTATATTATATATATATTATTAAATAAATTATTATGTATATAATAATATATATTATATATATTATATTATATATTATTCATATATTATATATTATATATATCACATATAATATATAATTATAATATAATATATATTATAATATAACATGTTTATAGTATAATATAACTTAAATAATATCTAAATATATATGTGATATGTATTTATAAATATAATATATATTATATAATAATATATATAAGATATACATTATATATTATATACATAATTATAATAATTATATATATTATTATTTATAATTTATTTAATTTTTATATTATAATAATATAATATATATAATATAAATATAATTATATATAATGTGAATGTTATATTAATATATATTAACATAAATATAATATATAATTATATTAATTAATAAATATACATATATATTAACATATCAATATATGCATATATTATATATAATTAATAAATATACATGTATATTAATATATGTATAAAAATATATAGATTAGTTATACTTTGTCCAGCCCCTTTATATATATGGCTTTCCTGGTAGCTCTTATATATATATATATATAATTTATATAATATTGATTTTATATATTACATGTTATACACATTAATATATATATATATATATATATATATATATATATATATATATATATATTAGTTATACTTTGTCCAGCCTCTTTATATATATGGCTTCCCTGGTGGCTCAGATAGTAAAGAATCTGCCTGCAATGCGGTAGACCCAGGTTCAATCCCTGGGTTGGGAAGATCCTCTGGAGAAGAAATGTCAGCCCATCCAGTACTGTTTCCTGAAGAATTCCGTAGACAGAGGAGCCTGATAGGCTATAGTCCGTGGCTACAGTCCAAGAGTCAGACACAACTGAGTGACTAACACTTTCACTTTCTGTGTGTGTGTATATATATATACACACACACACACTTGAAACACTTAACACTTCTTGCTGCCAGGCAAGACTTAGCATAGAGAAACTGTGGGCGTTACCCCTGATAACCCACCCTCTGCCCATCACTTCAGCTGTGCTGCACAAATAGGCCTCCTGACCCCACAGGTCTGTGACAGGGGAGATGGGAGAATCCACTGAAAAAAGCCTCAAGTATATAGACTCAGAGAACAGACTTTTAGTTGCAGGGGGGAAGGACAGGGGGAGGGGATAGTTAGGGAGTCTGGGATGGACACGTACACACCGCTACACTTCTAACTGATAACCAGCGAGACCTACTGTACAGCACACGGAACTCTGCTCAATGTGATGTGCCAGTCTGGATGTGAGGAGAGCTTGGGGGAGAATGGATACATGTATATGGATGGTTGAGTACCTTTGTTATTCACCTGAAACTATCACAACATTGCTAATCATCTACCCCCCAACACAAAATGAAAAGTTTAAAAATAAAAATAAAATGCATATTAGGCAACAAGGCATGTTATGGTAATTCTGTGGGAGAGAAGATAATTCTGCTGAACTCCAAATGCTTCAATTACATCAGAGCGGCTGTCTGTGCAAAATTCTGTCTCTGGCTTATCATTAAAATGGAGGCTATGTGATTTAGATTTTAAGAATATAGATTTTAAAACTAGGCAGCAACATACCAGCTTTGTGAACTCGAGCTGTTTTTTTCAGCTCATTGTTCTTCAGTCTTTCTCTAAAAATTAGCAGCACCACAGAAACAATGTCTTAGGATGTCCCAATTTTGAGTGAATTAAATGAAATAATACATGACAAGAGTTTTGAGGTCAAAATACATAATAATATAATTAGTGAATAACAAACTGATTTCAGAGACTCATTTGTCTGGATTTTTATTTCAGTTCCATCAGTTGGGTAAGTTTTTAAATCTTTCAGTGCTTCTCTTTCCTCATTTGTAAAATAGTGGTAGTAACTGTTCCACTACTAGGCTTATTGTCAATATAATGAGGTCACACATAGCAAGGGTTAGAAGAATGCCTGGCATTTCTAGAAATGTCAGATTTTTCTGTCACCATTTTATAGATGAGAAAGCTGAGGCATAGAGAAGTGAAGTGATTTGCTCAATGTCACCAGCAACTCAATAGAAGAAGTTTGCATTGAAACGCAGGCATTGGACTTCATAGTTTATTTTCTTAACTATTGTAATGCCTGTGTTTAATATATATTACATATTATTTTTATTGTTAGTAGTTAAGTCAGAGGTGGCACAGAACGATGATTTCAAAACATTTTCTAAAAAAAAGAAAGATTAAGAAATGAGTCCCGTTCATTTCTTGGATAGTGGTTATTGCTCCTATGTACGTATGTATATAAGTATCAATACCTATCCATTTATGTATATCACATTTAATCCTCTACCTCTACAATCCAAATAATATGATTCTCATTTAGATAAAAATTGAGTGTGAGGAATGCTATGCTTTAATTTATGTGAAACTAACATTAGAATTAAAATTCAACCTCAAAGTCTGGGTCTTTCTATGACACAACACTACACCAATGCCTTAATATTGGTTCTGATGTTCATTTTGCTCCTGCATAGTCACTGTACTCAGAACCTAGGGTTGTTTCATATTTAGGGTAACCTGCAGAAGACACTTCCATTGCCTTGGTTTCCCTGGAAATCTCAGGCTCTGAGGAACATCAACATGGGGGTCAGGAGATGGCAAAGTGAAATAATCAGAGTTTCACTGACGACTTCCTCCCTCCCCACTCAAAAGAACCTTTTCCAGAAAAACAGAAATCCAAAATGGGTCCATCCATGATAAAAATACTAATAATACAGTAGTTCCCATCTTCAAAGACTGTGATATTGCTAAGTGTTCTATTGGACAGAAAACATCAACACTCTTTCTCCTCCTTTGATCTGGATCTTGAATTATTTGACATTCTGGTGCCCAGAGTCTACCCTTTCAAGGTTTTCAGGGTAGGTGCTCCACAGCCAGGCTGTCTATGTTTCATTTCTGGGTAAACACTGGAGCTTCATTCAGGAGAGATGGGATTGCTTCAGTAGTAGGCACTTACTGGCTGCCTCCTCAGCTTCCTTTTTTTCTGCCAGCAAGAGTTGAATTTCTTTTTGGTAAATTACTTCTCTACCATTGCGCTACAGCCTCAGTTTTGGTAGAGACTGACCCCCAATTCCTGGGCTTCCCAAGCGGCGCTAGCGGTAAAGAATCCGCCTGCCAATGCAGGGGACTCAGGAGACTTGGGTTCAATACCTGGATCTGGAAGATCCCCTGGAGTAGGAAATGGCAACCTGCTCCAGTATTCTTGCCGGTGAAATACTATGGACAGAGGAGCCTGGTGGGCTACAGTCCATGGGATCGCAAAGAGTCTCACACAACTGAGCAACTGAGCACTCATGACCCCATTCCTAGTTTCAGAGGTGGAGCCTGATTGGTCTAAGCTAATGCTCCATCCCCTCCAACTACAGTGATTGGTTGAGGAATGGATGGAGGATCCAGTTTTGGCCAATGAAAGAGACTGAATCTAAACATCTGAGCCCCACGTGGCTTATATTAGCTGCTTAGTCTTGGCTAAGTTACAATGCATATATTTCTCTATCTGTAAATTTATCTATAAAATTTGATGGGAGAATTATTAATAGATACATGCTTACTGAGTGCCATGAGAATTATTGAATGGGTAACTCCATAGTTTAGTTGCGCAACGGTTAAGGCCCTTGGGGCTCTCTGCTGTCCACCATAGCAAAAGGAAGCTATTAATTCAATAGAGAAATGATAGTGAAAGCAATTCCTTTTAAAGATGAAGAGTGCACTGATCAGAAGGTGGAGTGGCTAGACCTAAAGGTATGAAAATATGCTTCAAAACAGTACGAATTTCTTTTCTTTGTTTAATTGGAAAATACTGCTTTCTAATCCATTCCTTATCACCTTGATCTTGTTTATTCAGCTGAATTCCCCCCACCCCCTCCACCCCCTCACCCCCCCCCACCCCCGCCCCTGAGCTAGAATTCTCACCATTAAGAGTCATGAAAAGAGTTATTCTCTCAGTCATGTCCGGACTCTTTGCAACCCCATGGACTGTAGCCCACCAGGATCCTCTGTTCATGGGATTCTCCAGGCAAGAATGCTGGAGGGGGTTGCCATGCCCTCCTCCAGGGGATCTTCCTGATCCAGAGATAAAACTGGAATCTCTTGTCTCCTGCATTGCAGGCAGATTCTTTACGGATAAGCTACCCGGAAGCCCTCAAAGAGGCACAGGGCTCCCTTAATTATTGCAATGTGAAAAAAATCAAAAGATACTGGTTTCAGAGAATCTGCTACTAATGCTAAATATGTTAATTTCCTCATTTGGACAATAAAATAATCACCAGGTTCCACTGAGGAAAAAATTCCTGTTGCTGCCTGTTGTCACCTTGTAAAACTCTGACTTCATTCACTGCTATTGAACAATTCACTGCTATTTTAGAACAATAATTTTAGCTTCCTTATTCAAAAAGACCAAATCGTTATCTAAATATGCTACTGATTGAGTCACTTCTGGTCTTTGCCATAATTCACACCAATGTTTAAAAATTCTAATCATTATTAATTATAACCCAGATGCAAAATAATAATAACAGTTAACTTTTCTTGAGTGTTTTCTTGTGCCAGGGATTGTTGTTAGCAATTTATACATATTAACTAATTTAAACTTCCCAACCTAGTCTGATTGGATAGGTTTATTGTTATCATAAACCTCATTTTAGAGGTGAGACAAGGCATCCACAGAAAATTAATGCAACTTGCTCATGTTTTTTCACTAGTAAATATTATAGCCTGGATGGGAACTCAGACAGTCTGTCTCCTGGAGTCAGTCTCCTATTGACTGCAAAACACAGCAAAATGTAATTGCTACCTCCTCAATTTTCCCATGTGCCTTTTGCAATAGTAGCAGACCCATGTTATACATTGTAGTTTAGCTATGCCAAATCAGGAGACTGTGCCTCCCAAATTCTTCTTGCCAAATAAAAAAAAAAAGTCCTATCAAAAGTTATAGGTAGCATGCAGACAGTATAGACAATCTGGTTTGAGTAGACCTAATGAATAAATAGGAAAATGATAAAATCGATTTTGAATGTTTATTGTAGTTTTAGGGAAGTCCTCTTTTATTTTAATATTCATTGAAACAGTCCAAACACCTGAATACAAAAAGTTTAGGACAAAAAAGAGAAAAAAACTAGGAACTAAACATTAAGCTTGATGTTCAGTTGCCAAGTCATGTCCAACTCTTTGTGACCCCACGGACTGCAGCACGCCAGGCCTCCCTGTCCCTCACCATCTCCTGGAGTTTACCCAAGTTCATGTCCACTGAAGCTATTAAGAAGCAAATTTATTTGCTTGTATCTGAATGAAATTGTTGTATCTGAATCAAAGAGTAAACACAAAACTGTGTCTAAAACACACAATAACTTCCAAGTTGTTTTTTAATTTTTAAATTCTGAGTAATTACTTTTAATAATTATTTTAAAGGTAACATATGATATATTTATTTTTTCTTATTTAGAAACAGCCAAGTGTCCTTCTGGGAACAATGAGACTGAGCTGTTTCTCATCTTTCTTTTATGCTTCAAATATAATCTTTCTTTTCCCCACCTCCATTCTAAATTAGCCTGTTCTTTTATCCATCTTATCAAACCCCTATTCTCTGTTTACAAAGAAACAGGAAAGCTAAACTGATACATTAATTCCTGGTCATGAAAAGGGGTATATTTACTGACCCTTCTTTATATACAATATAATCACTTTATGTTTGTAAAGTCTAAAGAAGAGACAACAAGAACAGTCCTAGATAATGAGTCCAATTAAACAAAACAAACCAAGTGAAAACAGCTGAAAATTTTAAAAAGTGGAAAAAGAACTTTTGAAGTTATTCTTTCTCTCTGATTTTGATTCATTTTCAGTTTTCCAAAACAGAAAGAAGGAAGGGAGGAAAAGAGAACACAAAAAGCACAAGTTCCATAGGCAGGGGGAGATGGTGGATAGCAAGTTTTCTTACATGCTTCTACTTTCTCATTTATGTCCTTCACTTTTGGCTTTTCTGTGTCATTGTTCCCAGGCACTTGGGCTTTAATGGAGAAGCAAACTCAGTAACTCCCATGAATCCAATGCCGCCTGTTACCTTTACAATCAGAGCCCACATGACAATTACTGTCATCTATATAATCAGTGTTCCTGAATACTCTCAATTAATATCACTGAGTGATAAGGCAGACATATGTTTTTTTTACATTTTATGAGCTAGGCAATGGATGTAAATTTACTATTTTGCACAATCGGATGCCATTTCATCATAATGTAATTAGTCAATTAATGAATAAATATTGCTGAGTATTTAACACGGCTCCAGAGTGGGACATAGTCTTAAGGCCCAAGGCTAACTGAGTGAAATATATTTCCTATTGATGTAGTAACCATAATTCTAAATTTTGCCTGAAATAAAGTAATTTATTACAAATGAAAATACATATCACCCGTGTAAGTTTTGGTTTAAATAAGGATTTTTACTTCTAAAAGAAAATTGGAAGATTACTGTAATAAAGTATCAAAAATACGGAAAGTATGTATGTTGTGAACCTCCTGTATGTGTCAAACATTGGTCTGACCTGCATAAATGCCCCTTTGGCGTATTAGAATGTTTGAAGTCAAGATCTACAGATGAATGTGGACGTTACAGGTACTGTATTTAGCAGAGGGCTGGTAACTAACTCATCAGAAACAGTCATTGGGAACTGCATTACACAAGCGAGGAAATGTTATGGGCACAATAAAATTTAGATTCAAATAAACCTCTTTCCTTGCACCCAAAATAAACACAAGATATCTTTCTAAATCACTGTTTCTGTGTGTCAACAAAATGCTTGAGAATCCATGGCCCTGATATCATTTCTACACCATTAGAACAATGCTCATCTCTTACAGTCTTTAAAATGGCCTCCATAGGCAGTTTTTCCTGCTTAAAGACTCGCTGGTTCTTGAAGTAGTATTGCACAGTGAGGGTTAGAATTTGGAAACTGGAGTCTGAGCCTTCAAACCCGTTTGTCATTTACTCATTCCTGTAAATTTAACTTCTTTTCGTTTTGTCAGTTTTATCATCTATAAAAAGGATCTATGATAATAATGTTGTGTACCTCCTAACTATTTGTGTGAATCAGATTAGTTTATACATAGAAAGTGCTTAACACAGGAGTTAACTCTAAATACAGTTTAGCGATTGTTAAATGCATCGGGTAAAAGGAAACAGCCGAATATTGAGTGAGGGCGAAAGTGAAGGCTAAGAGAATGAAGAGAGAAAAAGCATAAAAAAGATTTTCTAAAGGTCAAAGGAGCTCTTTCTTCAATCACTGGCCATATTTTGGTTTCTTACTACTACAGGTCTTGCGAAACACTCCCTAAGACAGCAAGATGAATGACCCCAGGGTGTTGAAAACAGACGCCGGGCGTCAGGAGTAAAAAAGGGAGAACAGCTGGGTGTTTTCACTGATGCGACAAGTTTGTTTGCACCATAAGGTATTTGACTTTAGCCTCATATTTTAAGCCCCATTTTATATATTTATTTAACAGACGAGCAGATTGTAGCGCAAATTCACCTTTTGTGCTTTCTTTTACATGAGTTTCCTAAGCCATAATATAAAGTCATATAGTAAAAGTGCTTCCTCTTTTTGAAATGAAACTTTCAGATAAATGGGAGTTTTGCCACAGATATTATCAATGTAACTGAGACAGAATAATAAATAATATTTGCTTTGTTTTCCCTTGAGGATGGTAAAAATAAAATTAAGATGACTTGCACAAAGACCACATCAATCAACAATATTGCCAGGCAGCCTGGTTTAAAATCCTTTCTCAGTGTGTGATCTTCATCAAATTATTTAATCTTTCTAAAATTTGGTTTTCCAATCATAAAATGGGGATCATCACAGTCCTAGTTTGTAGAATGTTTGAAACATTTAAATGAGTATGTACAAACTTTGTAGAACAGAACTTGCATATAACTACCCATCAGTGTTTGCCCGTATAGTGTCATTATCAGTGATTGACATTTGATGGAACGGGTCCTATTAAATTGTTTCCTATGATGTACTTCATAAGTATAACCAATTTCTTGAACATGACCAAGAAGAAACCAGTTCTAAGGAACAAAGTGGAGAGCAAGTACATATTTATCATCAATTTTTCTTCAAAGACATAGATACCTGTAAAGATGGAAGATACCCCTTGGAAAGATAGCCCTTCTATTCCACACTCCAGGGAATCTACACCATGGTCATGACAGCCACGTTATTTTACAAATGATGAAATTCATCAGCTGCCCCTTTTTGGGAAACTGGTGCCCACCCTTAAATTATGAATGTGGTTGAGCACTTTTGTGGGTAACATTCCATGAACTTGTCTGGTGTCCCATACTCTTGATCTTAAAGTCAAGTCTACTTCCTCCCAGTGAAACCCACATGCCCCAAATGCATTCACAACACAGCAATAGACAGAGTGGCCTCTTGCAACCATCTTTCTGAAAAGCTACCAAACTATACTAACAATAAAGGCATTCACTTTCAAAAACTCAATATTTGCCCTTACTCTTTTTTTAAACAAGAGAATTTTAATGCAGGAGTTTGTTTGTTTGTTTGTTTGTTTTTTACCGAGGTGAAGAGGAGCTAAAAAGCCAAGGGCAGGACAGTGAGGTAGCCCAGAAAATGATAACAACCGGAAATGTCTACTACCCTCTAATAGAGAGACAAGGGAGGAGGTTCACAAACAGCCTAGGGGCTGATGTCTGTTGTTGGAAGTTGGAGCCCTGAAGGGTTGAACCACCAGGGAGATGCGGCTGCTTATGGAGGTGCCACCAGTCAGAAACAGGGAATAAACACCCAAGCTTCTTCCCTCCTCCCACCACACATCTCCAGCCAGTGATTCTCGTCAGCCAAAGCCAGCTGACATGCGAGCCAGGGAAACTCAGGGTGCAGGGATCTAAGAATTCTTAGCTCTAAGGAGAGGATTTCCCCCAGAGTGAAGAAAAGATAATATAGGGAAAAAAATATTATTTGACACAAGGTTCATGCTTCAGCCTCTAACAACTTACCACACTGGTCTTCGGCATCCTGTCTGATATTGTAGTAAGCACAGATATTTAGTATCTAAATGTTTGCTAATAGAACTTTCCATTCTCTTTGCTCTGACTTTTTAACTTAGAAGGCTGGAAGGACAAAAGAAAGGAAAGCCAAGGTGTGCTTTGAATGTCTCTGTTCTGAGGTATCTGTTTCTTCACATATTCGGTCTCATAGGACATGGTTTTAGCACCTTTAAATTCATTTAGCCTGCAGATACTTTACCAAGTTAAAACAATGACTGAGTTATGAGTCAAGATACCTAGGGCAGGAGAAATATCCATAGTCTCTCTCACAGATGGAAATATAATACCAGTAAAAATCATTTGGAATCTCAAAGGACCACAAATCTCTGCATAGTCAAAGCTAAAGTTTTTCTAATAGTCATGTACAGATGTGAGAGTTGGACCACAAAGAAGACTGAGCACCAAAGAATTGATACCTTTGAATTGTGGTGCTGGAGAAGACTCTGGAGAGTTTCTTGGACTGCAAGGAGATTAAACCAGTCAATCCTAAAGGAAATCAACCTCAAATATGCATTGGAAGGACTGACGCTAAAGCTGAAGCTCTAATACTTTGGCCACCTGATGCCAAGAGCCAACTCACTGGAGAAGACCCTGATGCTGGGAAAGATTGAAGGCAAAAGGAGAAGAGGGTGGCAGAGGATGAGATTGTTACATAGCATCACTAACTTAATGGACATGAATTTGAACAAACTAAGGGAGATAGCCAATATCTGCTGGATCATCGAAAAAGCAAGAGAGTTCCAGAAAAACATCTATTTCTGCTTTATTGCCTATGCCAAAGCCTTTGACTGTGTGGATCACAATAAACTGTGGAAAATTCTGAAAGAGATGGGAATACCAGACCATCTGACCTGTCTCTTGAGAAACCTGTATGCAGGTCAGGAAGCAACAGTTAGAACTGGACATGGAACAACAGACTGGTTCCAAATAGGAAAAGGAGTACGTCAAGGCTGTATATTGTCACCCTGCTTATTTAACTTATATGCAGAGTACATCATGAGAAATGCTGGGTTGGAAGAAACACAAGCTGGAATCAAGATTGCTGGGAGAAATATCAATAACCTCAGATATGTGGATGACACCACCCTTATGGCAGAAAGTGAAGAAGAACTAAAGAGCCTCTTGATGAAGGTGAAGGAGGAGAGTGAAAAAGTTGGCTTAAAGCTCAACGTTCAGAAAACTAAGATCATGGCATCTGGTCCCATCACTCCATGGGAAATAGATGGGGAAACAGTGGAAACAGTGTCAGACTTTACTTTTTTGGGCTCCAGAATCACTGCTGATGGTGACTGCAGCCATGAAATTAAAAGACGCTTACTCCTTGGAAGGAAGGTTATGGCCAACCTAGATAGCATGTTTAAAAGCAGAGACATTACTTTGCCAACAAAAGTCCATCTAGTCAAGGCTATGGTTTTTCCAGTGGTCATGTATGGATGTGAGAGTTGGACGGTGAAGAAAGCTGAGAGCCGCAGAATTGATGCTTTTGAACTGTGGTGTTGGAGAAGACTCTTGAGAGTCCCTTGGACTGCAAGGAGATCCAATCAATCCATCCTAAAAGAGATCAATCCTGGGTGTTCATTGGAAGATCTGATGTTGAAGCTGAAGCTCCAATACTTTGGCCACCTCATGCGAAGGGTTGACTCATTGGAAAAGACCCTAATGCTGGGTAGGATTGGGGGCGGGAGGAGAAGGGGACGACAGAGGATGAGATGGTTGGATGGCATCACCGACTCGATGAACATGGGTTTGGGTAGACTCCGGGAGTTAGTGATGGACAGAGAGGCCTGGCGTGCTGCAATTCATGGGGTCGCAGAGAGTCAGACACGACTGAGCGACTGAACTGAACTGAACTGAAGGGAGATAGTTGAGGAGAGGAAAGCCTGGTGTGCTGCAGTCCATGAGGTCACAGAGTTGGACATGACTTAGTGACTGAACAACAACAAAAAGGCCCAAATAAAGGTCATTTTCTTTTCTTCCTCTGGAGCTAGGAAAGAGATCTCTCTTTTTCATGATATATTAAAAAAAAAAAAAAGGGATTTGTACAGCATTATTTATCTTATAGTCCCTGCAATTAGGAATCTCAGTTAGTAGAGAGATACCTTGGTTCAGAGAAACATGGGCTCTGCCATTTAGAAGACTAAGTGTTCCATGCAAACCTTTTCCTTTCAGACATCATTTTGCAGGAGAATGAACTCGCCCCATCTCCCCTCTACACTGTGAGCTCCTGGAAGCCAAAGACCAGGTTTGACTGTCTATTTCACTCTCTTTCTCTAGTTATTAGCACAGGTCCTTAATTTTAACAAATGAGTCAATTAATTAATTGATTCAAGAAGTTCTTAAATCTTTTCTGAACAGTCTCACTCATATCATATGATCCTTTGTTAGTATTTCCTAAGGATCTGATACAACAATTATTGAATAACTAAAATCTTCTAGAACAGTCCAAATTTTGAATATTCTACATACCATTATGGCAAATGCCAGAAAAGATGTCTCAATCTCTGGCTTGAGAAATATCAATGCAGTGGACGAACTTTACACAACTGGGGCAGAAAAACTGTGAAACTTCAAGACCCTTCGCTCAGCCCTAGTGTATTAATCAACATGACACAAAGTACGGAGTATACCTTCCGGAGTCTAAAGGTCTTGGTTTCAAATCCTCATTCTATTCTTTACTAAAGGTTTTCCAAAGAGTTTCCAAGAGTCTTTTTTTTTTTTTCTTTTTTAATATTTATTTGATTGCTTTTGGTCTTAGTTGCAGCTTGTGGGATCTTCAGCTGCAACATGTGGGATCCCATTCCCCAAACAGGGATCGAAACTGGGCCCCCTGCATTGGAAACATGGAGTCTTAGACACAGGACCACCAGGGTATTCCCTCCATGATTTCTTTTTCCTTTAGAAAGCACTGTTCAGTCAGAATTTTACATGGAAAGCAGATACATATAATAGATCAAGTTTGAACTTTCCTCTTGGGGGCGGGATGAAAGACCTACACGTCAACCCATTTGGTTTTCCCTCTATCACACCTAACTCACCACCCTGTGTCCCACTGCATTCACAAACACCAAGCTCTATGGAACAAAGGTGGGAAACCACTGATTTTGTCTTTCAGAATTTGAGTTTCATCATCTCTAAATTAGGAATGATAATACTTATCTGAATCAAGCGTGTTTATCACCAAAAAATTTCACAGACGCAGCACTGATTTAGTGTTTCATCTTCAGATAATATCTTACTCTTGGAAGCTTTTTCCTAGTTGGGGAGAATGAATTTGTGAACAGTCTAAGTTTCCAACTTAAGTCCTGACTCCTCACATTTTCTCCGAATTCTGCTTGGAAATGAAACAATGTTTCCTTTTATCTTATTTCTCTCTTTCTGAGCTTGACACACAGAGCTAAACATTTCAAGCTGAAGGGAATATGACTTCAGTTTTTAATGTAAAATGGACCTTTAGTATAAGAGATGAGTGAAATGGATGGGGGCCATCTTTACAAATAATCAACTCAAGTCAGATCCAAGATGACCCTAGGCAGCAGTTTTATCAATTGGTTGACAGGTACAAAACATAGATCACCAGTTTGATAGCCTTCCATAGCAGTTTGAAGTATTTCCAGCCTTTGCTAAGAGTTCTTCACCAGCCTCTTCTTGCCAACCCATCTCAAAACCAATGAAACATCTTTTCCATTTTTGTAACCTACTACACAAGTTATGCTGCTAATTTCTATATCAATTACTTTATTGCTACATGAAAAACCACCCCAGAAGCAAAAGGTAAAACAACTGTCAATAATTTGTATTTGCTTATGATTCTGGGTTAGTGATTCAGGTTGTGTTCAGCGAGATGCTTTTTTTTATTGCTAGTTGCAACAGTGTGCTTTATAAACTTGTACTTAGAAACTGACTCAGTTGTGACCACATGATCTACAATGGCCACAGGCATGTGCCTGGGCTTTGCCAACTGTCAGCTACAGCATCTCTGTTCTCTTCATTTCCAAGTGCCTAAGCCAGGATCATTGCCATCTCAGTCACAGTGTTCCTACTACCAATAAAAGAGGCTAAGCCCCAGTGTGCAAACACCTCTGCTTGTGTAGCATTTGCTACTCTTGCAAAATTCAAGCATAGATCCACAGGTTGATGACATACATTTCTTCTCTTGATAGGGAATATGCCAAAGCCAGACTGAAAAGGTTCATGTATACAATGTCAGTGTGTGCTTAGTCACTCAGTCATGTCTGACTCTTTGTGACCCCATGGACTATAGCCTCTTGGGCTCCTCTGTTCAAGGGGATTCTTCAGGCGATAATACTGGAATGGGTTGCCATGCCTTCCTCCAGGGGATCTTCCCAACCCAGGGATCGAACCCAGGTCTCCTGCATTACAGGTGGATTCTTTACCATCTGAACCACCAGGGAAGCCCAGGCATACAAGGATGGGAAGAATTACTGAAGCTCTTTTTGAAACAGTCTAACACAGATTTATTACAATCAATTGTGAGCTGTTTTTTTGAAAATCTATATTTATCCTGATAATCAAGTAAGGAAGATTAGGAAAGTCTTATTTTAAAAAATAAGCAATAATGAATTCAAAGTTTTTCCAGAATTGTTTCTCAATCACTTGAATTCATAAATACTTTTTCACAAGTGAGAAAGGAATGTGGAGTTATATCTTCTGTCTTGAGAAGTATTTATTATCCTTGGGTTTCTTGATGGAAGGCCAAAATATTCTTGAAAGAATATTGACAGCTCACAATTTCTTGAGAGATGAGAGAATCAGACTTTAAAACTTGTAGGAAGAGAGGTAGCTAAAAAGAACATGAAGCAAAAAACCTAACAGTGGTCTATTAGTGGATATCATGTGGCCTCCACTAGGACACAATGAAATCTCAAGCATTTTGAGTATTTTTGCCTCTCTACTTCAGCTTTAATTTCTAGAAAGTAATAATCTGAAATAACCTACCTTTATCATATACTGTTTTTTACTCAGTTGAGGGCCAGGTAACTAGATATGGTCTTCATGAACTGGGTCCAGTAGGAACTAGATATTTCATCAAAAGGTGACTATGGTCTCACGGGGAAATAAACGGATGCTGGCAACAAGTCAGTGGCAAAAGCTCACTTACTCTATCTGATGAAGATTGTTATGCCTACAATAGAGGAATCTGACAAGTCAGTCCCAAAGTGGCAAGCAGAAGTTTCATAATCACGTGCTTAAATTATTGAAATGTCGATGATAAGTCAATTTCAGGGACAAGAGAATATTCATTTTCCTTCTGGATCAACACTGAAGACTTTACTGGACATACACTTTGAGAAAACTGCAATTCAAAAAGACACGTGTACTCCAAAATTCATAACAGCACTGTTTACAATAGCCAGGACACAGAAGCAACCTAATGTCCATCAATAGATGAATAGATAAAGAAGTTGTGCTACATATATACAACAGAATATTACCCAGCCATAAAAAAGCAATGTGTTTGAGTCAGTTGAAAAGAAGTTAAATGAGATGAGGTTAAGTGAAATGAGGATAAACCTAGAGCCTGTTATACAGAGTGAAGTAAGCCAGAAAGAGAAAAACAGATATCATATATTAACACATACATATGGAATCTGGAAAAACGATACTGATGAACCTATTTGCAGGGCAGAAGTAGAAGCACAGACATAGAGGATGGACTTGTAGACACAGTGGGGGAAGGAGAGGGTGGGACCAATTGGGAGCATGGCATTGACATATATACACTATCTTGTATATAACAGACAGCTAGTGGGAAGTCGCTGTATAGGACAGAGAGCTCAGCTGGGTGCTCTGTGATGACCCAGAGGGGTGGGATGAGGAGTAGGGGAGACTCAGGAGGCAGGGCGTATATGTATACTCATGGCCGATTCACATTGTTGTACAGCAGAAACTAACACAACGCTGTAAAGCAATTATCCTCTAATCAAAACTAAATTGAAAAATAAATAAAAGAGAAAAAACATTGAAGACTTTCAGTCTTGGCATGGAGGATGTAATTCGATTGAGCAGAACCACTGAAAACCCTTCTTTTTTAATGGTAAGTCCTCTGGACACTCTTCTATCTTGTGGGGTTCCTGACACTAAGGAAAGGGAAAAAGGCAAAGCCTCACCAGACCTGATGAATCGTCACACTGTCTCTTGGAGCTTCATCCTCGCATGCCTGCGTTCACTGCCCTCTCAGCAAGCTCTGCAGGGCTGAGGTCATAACTCCACCTCCAGCTGCGGCTGTCTGGTGTGTGGTGGTTTGGAATCTGATGACTCAAAGCCATCATCCCAGGTAGCAGCCGGCTGTCTTTGGATTTCTCTCCTCTCCTAATGTTCCATTAACCTCTCACAGCTGGTCTCCCTTTGCACCATCAGCACTTTGGCTGATCTCTCCCCTTTTGGCAGGGAGGCTCATCATTAATACATCCTCCCCCTGCTTCCTCTCCTCGCGGCCTACCAGTGCTCTCTATTACTGCCTGCTGTGCCAGAGGCAATCCATCCGCCTGCCTGCTCAGCATCAGCTTCGTTGGGTTTCAGCACTGTTGGCCCCTAAGGCAATGTGGGTCCAGGACCATTAGATACTGGGTTGGAAGCAATGTTAGGGCACCTACTTGTGTGAGAACAGGAACTCTAGGAGAGTTGAGCCCTCATTCTCTTACTGACCTGCTAGCACGCTCTTGTTCAGACTCCAATATCTGTAAGTGGATGCTCTCTTGCCTGGCTATAGCTCAAATTAACTGCAACAATAAAAATCATAGCAACAACAGTTAACACAATCATAATTTAAAACACTATCATTATAATAACGCTGGTCAATTTCATGTATAGGGTGTTAACTGTGCTAAAACTGTGCCAAACGCTACACTCTCCGATTAAATTCTAACAGCGTCTCTGTGAGTTAGGTAATGATGGTAAGGCTATACCAGGTCACAGAAAGTTTAATAAAGCTGTCCAAGCCCATCCCACTGGTAAGAAAAAAGCTTGTACTTGATCCTGACTTCTCTATTTTCTTTAAAGCTTGAGATTTTAACCATTGTGCATACTAATAGAATACCTACCAGCTTGGGATTTTATCTGTATCAACATTTCAAAACTAAATATCATCTAGTATTCAAACCATTAGAAAGGTTAATAGAAATGAATTTGGTCTACTTAAATATACAGTGCATTTAGTTTGTATGGATTTAAAAATAAAACATGAAAAGAATTCCCAAGTGTAGTTCTTCAGATAACCACGGACATTTCCTCCCTCTCTCCCATTTTTAAGGGCAATGTAATGGGAAAGGTGTGAGAGGCACTGATGTTTTGTGACTATTTGATTAATAATTACTTTCCTCATCAGAATAAGTTAGAGTATAACTTGCAAGAAAACTAGGGTCATGCCTGCTTACTTGTCCCAGTGCTTAGGATAGTATCTGGCATACTGTGGATGCTCACAGCTGTTTAATGAATAAGGAAAGAAAAGAAAAAAGAAAAAGAATGATGTAAAGAAAGAAGCATCTCCAGTGATGACAGTACCATTCCTATCAACAATCAGTACAGACAGTTCACATCCATGCTGGTAGTTTCCCCATAACTTCATCTGAGGGCATTATTTGGACTTAGGAGTATTTGTCCTTTATGCTGAGCAGTTCAGAAGGTCCAGGGAGTTAAGCCCCCAAGAAGTTCTCTCATTGAGTAATTCAAGTTTGTGGATAAATAACCCAATTTCTTAACCCCTCAGTAGGTGTTTCTGAGTGAAAGGAAGAAAGAAAGGAAGTAGGAAGAAGTGCAATGGAATAAAGAAGAAAAGTAATCAAAGAGAGAAAGACTATAAATGAAGAAATAGGAAAAAAGAAGAAAAAAAAAAGAGCCAACAGGAGGAATGGAAACAAGGAGGAAGGGAAGGAGGTAAAGAGACCAAGGGGAGAAAATGACAGAAAGGAGACAAAGGAAGCAGAGGGGGAAAGGAAAACTCGAGGGGAGGCTATAAGAAAAATAAGTAGAAAGGAGGGAAGTGAAAAAGTGAAAAAAGAAAGAATGAGAGGACCAGAAGAATATTAGGAGGAAGAAACTATGGAGCAAGTGAGAAAGAAAGATTTATTTTAAAAAGAAAAAAAAAAAAAGGTAGCAGAAGAAACAGGAATTTAGAGACGCGGATGGCAGGGAGACACAGAGGATGTTGTGAAAATAATTTCCTAAACAAACTGATGCATTGTTGTGCTTCTCTTCCACAGTTCAAAAGAACATTTCCTCATGTCTGATTACAACGCCTGGTTCAGTATGAAAGCGCATATCCCGGATTATAGCAGCAGGGTCTCGTATATCTCCTGAAGGGCTGCTTTGCCTGTCTTCCTATGCACATGCCATGCATCCCCTATTCACGCATATGCCTTGGGTTCTTTGGTTGTTCCCCATGAAAGACAAGCTTGAGAAATACAGACTGGGGCAGCTGTAGGTTAGGCCACCTTGAGCATCTCAGGACATTTCAGGAGTCTGGGGACAGATGTATGATGCATTCCCTGGATCAAGGAGAACTTATAAGTCAGAAACAAATTTACTGAACAAGACAAATGCCTATCATTGGCATGTCATTTCCACTGTGGTTTAATACATTCCTATTTATGAGTGAGAAACTTTTTCTATCACAAGATAATTATAGCCCAGTCATTGAGAAAATTATTCATTTTTTCTTTTAAATATTTTCCACTTTAAGTATTTTTTCCCCTCTAGACTGAAAAGATTGACCCAACCTCAAAGATGGTGACAAGAATCAAGAATCTATAGTTTACAGTCAGCTCCATCACCAGTTAGGAACATAGCCTGATGAGCTATTTCATTCCCCTACATCTTGCTCCAGAGGAGTTAGGATAAATTCATTAGTATTCCAACTGGGCTTTGTAGAACACCTTCCTGATCTCCAAGAACTGGGGAGATAGGGAGGGAGCCAGACACTCTGGCCGTGTCTCATCTAAAACAGTCCTGAGACTTCCCTGATGGTCCAGCCGCTAAGACTCTGCACTTTCAAGGCAGGGGGCCTGTGTTTGATCCCCAGATCCCGCATGCCACAACTAAGAGCTCTAAGGCCATGGTGAAGAGCCAGTAAACCAAATAAATTTTTAAGAAAGAAAATAAAAGTAAAGCAGTCCTGATGATTGATTTCACCATGTTGAGGTTCAAAGAAGCTTTTCTTCAAAGAAAAATTTCCATGAAAAATATGAATAATGTTAACATTAACACATTTAATTACAAAGTAATAATATTAAACATGTTTAAAGTCCTTTTCAAGTCTTCTTCTATCAATCAGTTCTAATTCTATAAAGAAGCAAATAAACCAAGATAAACATCCTGTAAAAAACAGTTTAAGGCACAAATGGCATTTTCTTTCAATGGAAGTGGACAGAATTATTCTAAAGCAAAATTCAAGAATGTATTAAATTATAGAGACATTTGTAGGGACACCTGGCAAATGTGTTTCTGTGGGTCTGTTTACTCTTAAAATCTTTTGTCAATTTCCCCCCTGCAGACTACAAGCAGGGCTGCCAAGCTCTCTGAGAAGCTCTGCAAAGGCATGTCTTTAGAAAGGTAGTTTAGGGGATGTACCGCCTCCCCATCCCGTGCTCTTATCAAAATGTCAGAGAGACACCCATGCTGAGATGATTTCTCTCCCCTCCACATGCACCAGCCCTCAGTCTGCGGATTAGATGGCTATCACGGAGACCGAAAGCAAGCTGAAAAAGACATTAAAATATTTCTTGCCTTAAGTCCCCTTTGTGTTTTGTCCAGGCCAGAAGGGAAGTCAAAACTGCTTCTCTCCAGGGTTGGCAGTTTCCAAGAGATCAAGCCGAGTGTAGCATAAGGAGCAAGCAGCTTCTTGGGGCCCCTCAAGCTCCAGCTGTTTTCTTGATTTGTCTATGAAAGAATCAGGAAAAGGTGAAAGGTATTAAGGAGATGAACTGCAAGGGTGGGAGGTGGGAACTCCTTGCTAAATTGTAACTCCAAATTGATTTAAGAAAAGGTCCCTGGGTAGGAGCAGCAATTATGTGAACATGGAAGTATTCCTGGATACTTCTGAAGGCCATCAAATACTTCGCCACTTCTATGACTCCGAGGGACAGAAGACTGTGTTTTGTTTGTTTGGAAGTTTACAGTCACAGCTCCTTACCTCAGGCTTCAAGTCACACCTGCAGACAAGACGTTATTCTGGGACTCTCAGGCTCCCTCAGATCATCTGAAGTAGATGAAAAAGTTCCTCCCCAAAAAGAGAAAGCTGTTTGTTTGCAAGTAGACTGTTCTTATCAAGATAATTCTACTAAATGTTTATTCTTTAAAAGTAATTCTGTAATATGGATCCTGTTCTGTAGAAAGAAGATGAAGACCCTTATAGTAAAATAATCATCAATTAGAAATCCTGGCTTTTTCTCTTACTAGCTGGGTGACCATAGGCAAGTTACTTCATCTGTTTTCTCATCTGTGCGTGCAAAGTCACTTCATTCACGTACTACTCTTTGCGATCCCATAGACTGTAGCCTGCCAGGCTCCTCTGTCCGTGGGATTCTCCAGGCAAGAATACTGGAGTGGGTTGACGTTTCCTACTCCAGGGGATCTTTCCAACCCAGGGATTGAACCCACGTCTCCTGTGACTCCTGCATTAGCAGAGAGATTCTTTACCAATGATGGCTCAGGAGAGATGTCACTATTTTAGCTTAATTTGAAACAGGATAGTTCTGAAGCTGACAATTTTATGAAAGGGCAGAGTAGAATGAAAAAAAGAGAGAAGGAATTAAACAGCTCATTTTATATGATTCATCCCCCTCAAAGGAAGAAGGTAAATGAGTTTACCCAGGAGGACTCTTGGGAAAATCAGCATTTTGCAAATGTCTGCATTGAAAACTGCTTGAAATTCTAAAAACACCTATCTGTTGTTTTACCAAAGGGAAAATATGTCACAATCCATGACAAGAATTAGAAATACCTCTGAATATGCCATAGAGAAAACAGCTATTTACTCAGCCGAAATAGCTCAATAACTTTATTGCTTAGAAAATGATTGTTTCTTCTCTGTAGAAACGATTTTCCCATTCTTGAAAGATATCCTAGGAACTGACTCAGTTTCTTTCAGGTAATCCTAAGTGAGATCTGAGTTTACCAAAAATGAGTCGGCAAGTCACCTTGAGAAGGGTGGCATGTTGAACTGAGTTAATAAACATTATTCATATATTCTGTTTTAAAATCAAATCACCAAATATGCTGTTAGGCTTTTGTAATGGAGAAATGTAAAAGTAATAATGAAGTCCATGCATTATTTAAATATCAAATATAACACTGTAAACAATGCTATTGAGATACTGGATACAAACAAATGCAAAATGTCAAATAGAGGAGTATAATTCAAAAGAAAGTTAACGTATACATGCTGAATGCAATATATATGTATTCGTATATAATTAAGATAAACATTAAATTACCAAGTAAATTATCCAGAAGGTAGAGGTCACATTAGGATTTAAAGATGAGGGAACACTTTATAAAGGAAGTATTATTTTACTTTGTATCTGGAAAAGTGGGTGTAATTTGTGTAAACTTGTAGAGAAATTTTAAAAAAAGCATCTTTGTTTACTGGGTTTGCTGAAGTAAAACTGTGAAGGCCAAAAAAATGTGAGATAGATGTAAGGACAGGAAATGGTAAATAGATTTGACCTTTGACATCTGGTTAATGACATAAGTATGCTGGATGTCTGGCTAAGGTTTGTAGACTTTATCATGTATGCATTCCAGAGCCCAGGAAGGTTTTCCGACCAGGAAGAGAAGTAGAGTTTGAGGAATAATATGACAAAAGTGCAGATAATAAGCTGGAGAAGAGAATGAATGGAGTTAGGACAAGCAGCTATCAATTCCTTTCAGAAGGTTTGGCTTAAGACACAACACAAACAATATTCCAATATTTCAGATTTCAAATTATGACTGGCAGTATTTATATGAGGTGGGGCACCTTATGCAAACTGATGTTAGCTGGGCTATCAAAAGACATGGCTCCCTCTTCCTACCCAGCTACTGAGGGATAAAATGATCTCTTTCCGTAGTCAGTGCAAGAACACTGACGAGTTCTGGCCACTGCTAATGTGTCCTAGATGCCCTGGTGGCTCACATAGTAAAGAATCTTCCTGCAGTGCAGGAAACCTTAGTTTATTCCCTGGGTCAGGAAGATCCCCTGGAGGAGGGCCCAGCAACCCACTCCAGTATTCTTGCCTGGAGAATCCCATGGACAGAGGAGCCTGGTGGGCTACAGTCCATGCAGTCACAAGAGCTGGACATGACTAACTAACACACATTGTATCCTAAATGTCTATCTTTCTGAGTAAACTGCTTTACTTTCCCGTGTGTCAGTTTCCCACTTTATAAAGCTGATTTAGTAATAGTTCAACTACTTCCAGTACTCTTGCCTGGAGAATCCCATGGATGGAGGAGCCTGGCAGGCTGCAGTCCATGGGGTCGCTAAGAGTCAGACACGACTGAGTGACTTCACTTTCACTTTTCACTTTCATGCGTTGGAGAAGGAAATGGCAACCCACTCCAGTGTTCTTGCCTGGATAATCCTGGGGACGGGGGAGCCTGGCGGGCTGCCGTCTCTGGGGTCGCACAGAGTCGGACATGACTGAAGTGACTTAGCAGCAGCAGCAACTACTGTAGGAAAAGTTTAAATTAGTTCATCTATGTAAATAAAGCAAACAGAATAGCACCAGGTACATAGTAGATGCTGTATGTGTTTTAGCTATTTTTATTATTTATTGCAGATGATGCAACTTTAATGGCAGAAAGTGAAGAATTAAAGAGCCTTTTGATGAAGGTGAAAGAGGAGAGTCAAAAAGCTGGTTTAAAACTCAACATTCAAAAAACAAGTCATGGCATCTGATCCCATCACTTCATGGCAAATAGATGGGGAAAAAGTGACAGATTTTATTTTCTTGGGCTCCAAAATCACTGGAGACTGTGACTGCAACCATGAAATTAAAAGTTGCTTGCTCCTTGGGAGAAACGCCATGACAAACCTAGGCAGTTTATTAAAAAGCAGAGACATCACTTTGCCAACAAAGGTCCATATAGTCAAAGCTATGATTTTTCCTGTATTCATGTATGGATGTGAGAGTTGGACTATAAAAAAAGCTGAACGCCGAAGAATTGATGCTTTTGAACTATGGTGTTGGAGAAGACTCTTGAGAGTCCCTTGGACTGCAAGGAGATCAAACCAGTCAATTCTAAAGGACATCAATCCTGAACATTCACTGGAAGGACAGATGCTGAAGCTCTAATACTTTGGCCATCTGATGTGAAGAACTGACTCATTGGAAAAGACCCTGATGCTGGGAAAGATTGAAGACTGGAGGAGAAGGGGACAACAGAGGATGAGATGGTTGGATGGCATCACCGACTTGATGGACATGAGTTTGAGCAAGCTCTGGGACTTGGTGATGGACACGGAAGCCTGGCGTGCTGCATTCCATGGGGTCGCAGAGTCGGACGTGACTGAGCGACTGAGCTGAACTGATGACTACCTTTAAAGTCCAAACCATATGTGATGCAAGTGTTATGCTTCAGGGCATGATGTAGAAAATAATCACTGGCATTATTTCTTATTGCCCAAAATAGGAATTTTTTTCAATGGATTTTATCTTTTCTTATAAATTTTACCTACTAGTTAATAGGGTGATGAAATAATATTTGACAGTCTCTTTCCTCCACCTATGGGCTTCCCAAGTGGTGCTAGTGGTAAAGAACCCACTTGCCAATGCAGGAGATGTAAGAGACATGAGTTCAATCCTTGGGTTGGGAAGATACCCTGGAGAAGGGCAGAGCAACCCACTCCAGTATTCTTGCCTGAAAAACCCCATAGATAGAGGAGCCTGGTGGGCTACAGACCATGGGATCACAGACAGTCAGACAGAGACTGAAGCAACTTAGCACACATCGTCCAGCTATGAGAATATTTTGTTTCCTTCTATGTTTTCTCTTCAGCAAAAGTAATTTAAAGGGACTATCTATCCATATATCTAAAAGGTATTGGTTGAAATGGAAACATGAAAAAGAAAATGAAACTGTTAGCTACTCAGTCGTGTCCGTCTATTTGTCACCCCATGGACCATAGCCTGCCAGGTTCCTCTGTCCATGGGATTCTCCAGTCAAGAATACTGGAGTGGGTTGCCATGCCCTCCTCCAGGGTATCTTTCTGACCCAGGGATTGAACCCGGGTCTTTAAAGCAAAAATAATTTAAACAGAGTATCTATTCATTTATCCAAAATGTGTTGGTTGAAATGGAAATATACATATTAATAAAGGAGGGACTGAGGGACTCTAATATATGGCCCTTTATACTTCTAATTGGAGTTTATCTAATACTGCATCCTTTCCCTTTGCCAATAATGGACAACCATGAAAAATCCATAAGTATTTTTAATTTTGGCCACTTCCCTTCATATAAAGAAGATAAGAAGTTAGCTCTGCTCATTGGGAATATTTCCCATCTCTGCTGTCTTTAAGGACTACTCTATGTGAGACTGTAACACAGAGACCATCAATTTTTGGCTCATGCAATATACCCATACATAAATCAAGTTCAGAATTTTTGGCTCATACAATATTGAATCAAGCTCTTTTTCTTCCTCCTCCTTCAAAGATAATCCTCTATGACCAATAGGTTTGAGCTGTGCAAGCAATAGCGCTGTGACTGTGGAGACACTATATTATTCTGAGTCAACTTTTTGTGTACCTGCCTGTGTTACTGATCAGCTCTTGGACGATCCTGGCTCTACCATTTTCATCTTATCATACGGTCTTTCTCAGCTGATAGAACTAAAAACTACAAAACATTTATGGAAGAATTTTTTTTTTAATTTGGAAAGACATCCATTTTCATTAACTGGAAGACTAGATTTTTGTTAAAATGACCATACTATCCAAAGTGATCTACAAAATCAGTCAATGCCTATCAAAATCCCAGTGGCATTTTTTTTTTAAATAGAAATAGAAAAACAGTCCAAAAATTCATGTGACACCACAAAGAACCCAAAGTAGCCTAACCAATCTTAGGAGGGAAGAGTAAAGCTGGAATCACCACACTTTCTGGTTACAAAATATATTACAAAGCAACAGTAATTATAAGAGTGTGATACTGGCATAAACACAGGTCTATAGACTGACAAAACAGAATAGAAAGTCCAGAAATAAAACCACACATAAACAATCAACTGATCTTTGACAAGGTTGCCAAGAATATACAGCCTTGAAATGATAGTCTCTTCTACAAATGGTGTTGGTAAAATTGGATATCCATATGGGCTGCTTTTTTCTTAAGGTGCATAATTCTTTGTTGGCGATGACATGGAATTTTTTTCAGCTTATATCATAATTCTCATCAGAGATCGAGCTATAAATGTTTCATGTTTTTCCTACCACAGATAATTTTTGTACCAAAGGGTTTGCTCAGCTGTATGACCCAAGCCACTAGTATATATGCCCTGAAATCTTGTCACCTTATACGAAACATAATTGTTTTTCTAGAAATATGCTATTTCTAGAAGCTGGAGATAATACCAAACATTATGCTTTCTTCTTATTTTTGAGGTTAAGAGAAACAATAATTTGTCCTTCATTTTGGATGGGATTTCCTGACATAATTTCCAAATTTTCATAGGCTTTATTTCCTACCTTCCAGATCCAGTATTCATACCACAATCTACTTGACATTTCCTGCTCATATAATTTGATTATTGTTATGCTGTTGATTTACTGAGTCAAGGTAAGTTTATGTGGAATAATCACATAGTCAAAGTCCCTTTAAACTGTAACAGTACAGACGGTGAGAATGTCAACATAACCCCAGTGAAGTGAAAGTCGCTCAGCTGTGTCCGACTCTTTGCGACCCCATGAACTATACAGTCCATGGAATTCTCCAGGCCAGAATACTGGAGTGGGTAGCCTTTCCCTTCTCCAGCAGGTCTTCCCAACCCAGGAGTTGAATCAGGGTCTCCTGTATTGCAGGCAGATTCTTTACCAACTGAGCTATCAGGGAAGTTCATAGCTTCCTTGTCATAACCCTTTCTTTTCTTGTAATTTCTTGTCATAACCCTGGACAAGAATATAAATGTAGACTGTTGTCTGTCTTCTATGATGGCAAACTGCTTTTTGCCCCCTTTTTGGTAGAAATGGAAAAGAACATGGCTGCCAATCAATGACTATATTTATCTAAGACCATGCTAACCTCTGTCGGTAAGCATTTCATATTTGATGTAGCAGCTGCAATAAGAAGTGCTGTTTGATTGAGTTTGGAGGAAATCTACTTTCCTACTCTAAGACTAGAGAGGGGGCAATTTCAGAGGATTTCACTTGACTTTCCTTACTATAATAACTCTTAGTCCATAGGTCAGAGAATAATATAAATGTGTAAATTATCAAGTATGTCCATTCCAACTGATCTTTGGACACTGGGAAATAACCATAGACCTAGTGGATCACTGTGAGCTGGATATAGATAAAGATTCCATTTATTACCTCACTCACTCTAATAGTATCAGTGAATAGCATCTGGGTGTCACTGCAAACTCAGCCCCTGTATCCAACAGTCCTTACATTGTCTGGCCATTCTCTTTTCCTCAGTGTATGATTTTAGTTACTGAAAAAGGAGAGCAAGTCATTATTGAGCACATTTGGTGTTGCAGATTCTTTCTTCCTGATGAGACAGCTTCAGCTTCAAAAACTGGGCTCTAGATCTGAAAAGTGGCTTAGACCATGAAACCAGTCAAAGGATCTCTGATTTCTGTTATTTTGGGGTTCTGTCATCTCTGTTGGTATCAAAGAACCCAGTTTTGTTACACAAAGCATCTTCTTCTATTATGTCTAACTTTGAGAAGAGAGTCAACACTGATCTTATTACCCATTACCTGTGCATTAGTTTTTCCAATAAACTTTAATCTAAATTTTAGTTTTTTATTGTCTTTACATTTTTGTGAGAACACTAAAGTTGTACTCTCTGAGCAAAATTTCAATTACACGATACAGCATTATCAGCTATAGTCACCAAACATTAGATCCTCAGGCATCATTCCTATTATAACTGAAAGTTTGCACCCCTTTATCAGCTTCTCTCTACTTGACTCACCCTCGCACCAGTCCCAGCAAACACTTTTCTACCCTGTTTCTATGAGTTCAACATTTTTTCTCTTTTTTTTAGATTCCATGTGTAAGTGATACCATAAAGCACATGTAGTATTTGTCTGGCTTATTTCACCTGGCATAAGGCCCTTCAGATTATCCATGTTGTTGAAAATGGCAGGATTTACATCTTTTATAAGGCCAAACAATATCCCATTGTGTGGATATTATGCTTATTATGTTATATTAATCCATATATAGGTATATGTATAAATTATATATAATATGTGTGTGTATATATATATATACACACACACATTCTACTGCTGTGATACATCAGCGAATAACAGATATTTCTCTAAGATAATTATTTCATTTATTTTGGATATTTATTCAGAAGTGGGGTGCTAGATCATATGATAGTTCTATTTTTTATTTCATTAAGAAATCTCCATCAGTTCAGTTTAGTCAGTGGCTAAGTCATGTCCAACTCTGTGATCCCATGGACTGCAGCACACCACGCCTCCCTGTCCATCACCAACTCCCTGAGCTTGCTCAAACTCATGTCCATAGAGTCGGTGATCCCATCCAACCATCTCATCCTCTGTCATCCCCTTCTCCTCCTGTCTTCAATTTTCCCAGCATCAGGGTCTTTTCCAATGAGTCAGTTCTTTGCATCAAGTGGCCAAAGTATTCTTTGAAATCTCCATACTGTTTTCTATAATAACTGAACCAGTTTATATTTCCACCAACAGTGTATGAATGCTTCCTTTTTTCCCACATCCTTGCAAGCATTTGATATTGTTGTCTTTTTTATAGTAGACATCCCAAAAGGTGTGAGGTAGTATCTCACATTTGCATTTCCTAATGATTTGCATTGCCCTTGTAATTAATGATGATGAGTGCCTTTTCATGTACCTGTAGGTCATTCGTATATTTTCTTTGGAAAAATTACTATTCAGGTCCTTTTTCCACTTTTAATCAGAATTTTTGGGGGGTGTTGAGTTGTATTAATTCCTTGTATATTTTGGATATGAAACACTTATTGGATATGTGGTTTGCAAATATTTTCTCCTATTCCATATGACTTTTCATTATGTTGATGATATCCCTTGCTTTGCAAAAGCTTTTCAGTTTATTGTAGTCCTACTTGTTTATTTTAGCCTTTGTTTTTGGTATAAAATTCAGAAAATAATCACCAAGACAAATGTCAAGGAGCATACTCCTAATACTTTCTTCTAGGAGCTTTGTAGTTTTGGGTCTTATGTTCAGGTTCAAAATCTATTTGGAGTTGATATTTTTGTACTGTGTAAGACAGAGATTTCATTCTTTTGCATGTGGATGTCCAGTTTTCTCAACACCTTTTATTGAGGAAACTGTTTCCTGCATTATTTATTCTTGGAGACTTTGTAGAAAATCAACGGACCAAATGCATGGGTTTATTTCTGAGCCTTGTGATATAGTCTGGTATCAGAAAGCGTGATGTCTTCAGCTTTGCTATTCTTTCTCAAGATTGCTGTTTGAGGTCTTTTGTGGCTCCATATGAATTTTAGGATTGTTTCTTCTATTTCTATAATAAAAGCCATTGGAATTTTAATGGCATTTGCATTAAATCTGTAAATTATTTGGGGTAGTATAGACATTTTGACAATCTTATTTTTTTCTAATCCATGGATATGAAATATCTTCCTATTTACTTGTGTTTTCTTCAATTTTTTTTTCAGTATTCAGATCTTTTTCCTCTTTGGTTAAATGTATTTCTAAGTATCTTATTCTTTTCAATGTGATTGAAATTATTTCCTTAATTTATCTTTTCAGTAATTCATTGTGAGTGTACAGAAACTTGTTCAAATTCCCACAGCTAGAATATTATAGCACTGCGGAATTTAGAAACAGACATTTTTCCCCTTGAAGACTGAGTTCCTAACAGCCTATGGAACTGTCTCCTTTTCTCTCAAATGGTAAGCTTCTGTCTTCTGAGATGGTGACCCTTTTAATGGGACTTCTTTCTTCCTGGGTTCTCATATCCTCGATGTCATAAACCACGTTTTATGTCTGGATTATACATGAGTTCTTCTTGGAGGTGGCTCCAGTCTAACAATCCAAGACTTTGAAGAGCTTTAATAAATGCTATTTGATCATCATTTTTCCCTCAGTCATTTTACCTCTGATATTTAGTAGGTATTTAATAGGTACTTAGGGCTTCCCTTGTGGCTCAGCTGGTAAAGAATCCACCTGCAAGGTGGGAGACCTGGTTTGATCCCAGGGTTGGGGAGATCCCCTGGAGAAGGGAAAGGCCACCCACTCCAGTATTCTGGCCTGGAGAACTCCATGGACTGTATAGTCCATGAGGTTGCAAAGATTCGGACATGGGTGAGTGAAATTTCACTTTTAATTTTCATTTAGTAGGTATTGCTTATTTTTCTTTATTTATGCTTCTCTGAGAAATCAAGAGCTATATTTTAGTTACACAGATATGCCCAGTGCCTAGTAAAGTGGCAGAAATATTTTGATCATTCTGTACATACTTGATGAATAAAATAATGAATAGAGAAGGCCTCTTTTAAGTTCTAGCATTTCATTTACATTGATCATCCTGCATCAGTTTAGGATAATGACTCACAAAACAGGAGTTCAGGTCATAAATCTAATATCCTCTAACTATATATCATTGGGAAAGTTACCAAAAACATATAAACTCCAGTTTATCTATCTGTGATATGAGACATACACTTTAAGTTGTCAGTTCTGGAATAAAAGATAATGCATAGGAAAAAGTCCTATCATTTTAAAGTTTACATAAGTGGAAAAAATTGATGACAGATACTAAAAATAACCATGCACTCTTTAATCAAGGATGTTTTGAGAATTCCCTTTAGCTCTTCTTATCTATACCAATCACATCAATTTGTTGTTAATTTACTTTTCACACATCTACATTTTATTTCCTCACCTATAAATGGTGACTTAAGGGTTAGACCTTGTCCAGTTATTCCCTTGCATTTTCTTCTGGATGTATTCATAGAGCAGTGTTCATGCTATCTAGGCTTCCCTGGTGGCTCAGATAGGAAAGAGTCTGCCTGCAATGCAGTTCTGTCCCTGGGTTGGGAAGATCCCCTGGAGAAGGGAATGGCCACTCACTCCAATATTTTTGCCTGCAGAATTCTATGGACAGACGAGCTTGGTGGACTACAGTCAGTGGGGTATCAAAGAGTCAGACATGTCTGAGTGACTAACACTCTCACAGTATATACTCAATAAAACTCTTGGGTGCTTTAGAGTTACCTCAAATACTTTTTAAAATAAAATTCCTTTGAGACTTTTATTTTCTTTGCTAATATGAAAAATGTCACCACCCCTATGGGTTCTTTCAGATTGCGCTTCATCTGGTTATTAGTTCAGTTCAGTTCAATCAGTCGTGTCTAACTCTTTGCGATCCCATGGGCTACAGCACGCCAGGCCTCCTTGTCCATCACCAACTCCCAGAGTTTATTCAAACTCATGTCCACTGAGTCGGTGATGCCATCCAACCATCTCATCCTCTGCCATCCCCTTCTCCTCCTGCCTTCAATCTTTTCCAGCATCAGTGTCTTTTCAAATGAGTCAGTTCTTCGCATCAAGTAGCCAAAATACTGGAGTTTCAGTTTCAGCATCAGTGGTTCCAATGAACACCCAGGACTGATTTCCTTTAGGATGGACTGGTTGGATCTCCTTGCACTCCAAGGACTCTCAAGAGTCTTCTCCAACACCACAGTTCAAAAGCATCAATTTTTCAGCGCTCAGCTTTCTTTATAGTCCAACTCTCACATCCATACATGACTACTGGAAAAACATAGCTTTGACTAGAGGGACCTTTGTTGGTAATGTCTCTGCTTTTTAATATTCTGTCTAGGTTGGTCATAACTTTTCTTTCAAGGAGCAAGCGTCTTTTAATTTCATGGCTGCAATCACCATCTGCAGTGATTTTGGAGCCCAGAAAATAAAGTCAGCCACTGTTTCTATCGTTTCCCCATCTATTTGCCATGAAGTGATGGGACCAGATGCAATGATCTTAGTTTTCTGAATGTTGAGTTTTAAGCCAATGTTTTCACTCTCTTCTTTCACTTTCATCAAGAGGCTCTTTAGTTCTTCACTTTCTGCCATAAGGGTAGTGTCATCTGCATATCTGAGGTTATTGACATTTCTCCCGGCAATCTTGATTCCAGCTTGTGCTTCATCCAGTCCAGTGTTTCTCATGATGTATTCTGCATGTAAGTTAAATAAGCAGGGTAACAATATACAGCCTTGACGTACTCCTTTCCTGATTTGGAACCAGTCTGTTGTTTCATGTACAGTTCTAACTGTTGCTTCTTGACCTACATACAGATTTCTCAGAAGGTAGGTCAGGTGGTCTGGTAGTCCCATCTTTTTAAGCATTTTCCAGTTTGTTGTGATCCACACAGTCAAAGTGTTTGACATAGTCAATAAAGATTTTCTGGAACTCTCTTGCTATTTCGATGATCCAATGGATGTTGGCAATTTGATCTCTGGTTCCTCTGCCTTTTCTAAATCCAGCTTGAATATCTGGAAGTTCATGGTTCATGTACTGTTGAAGCCTGGCTTGGAGAATTTTGAGCATTACTTGGCTAGCATGTGAGATGAGTGCAATTGTGCAGTAGTTTGAGCATTCTTCGGCTTTTCCTTTCTTTGGCATTGGAATGAAAACACCTTTTCCAGTCCTGTGGCCACTGCTGAGTTTTCCAAATTTGCTGGCATATTGAGTGCAGTACTTTTACAGCATCATCTTTTAGGATTTGAAATAGCTCAACTCTTTATTTCCACCCATTAAACATTCTTATCCTTTACATATATACACATATATATATTCTTTATATATATATATTCTTTTGGAATTGTCAAGTCTCTCTCCCTAATAGCTTTATGACTGACTTGTCTTTGATTCCCAAAGGGACAGAGGGGGGTGAAGAAAGAAAAGTAAGAAAAGTATAAGACAAGAGGTAGTAAGTCATAAGTAATATTGACTGAAAAGGAACAGAGGGATTTTTCTTTGCCTTTCAAAATTTGCTCAAATTTACTTTTGAAATCACTTTCAGGAGGAAATAGATTACAAACGCAATTTTCTCAAGAGATCACCCAAGTTCTTTTTATCCTCTGTGCTTTTCAAGGAAACACAACAGATGGGTGGGACTTGTGAAACCTAAACTACTTTCCTAAACAGGAGGATGAGTTCAGAAAAGAAGTTTCTGCACTCCTGAAACTCTCCAGTGCTATGAAGATTGCAGCTTTCTGAAGTGGCATTTATTGCATCTTGGGATTTAAACATGCTGGAAAAAAAACCACTTGCTGAGTATACTACCACGGTACACAGAACAGTCCAATGCACATGCAATTGAAGTGAATGAAGTGGAATTTTGGAAGATTTACAGGGAAAAAACTACACTTGAAGCAAAAATTCTTTGCTTGGAGGCATCTACATTTGCACTAAAGGGTCTCTGAGATGGACAGTTGTCCTCATTCTTTCCCCCATCACTCTTTTTTTTCCTGAAATGTCTTTTAATTTATGGGGAAGTGGGATGTTGCTGACCACAGTAACTTGGGGAAAGAAAGGCATTGCTAAGTAAGACACTCGAGTAAATACAGTCTGACATTCTTCCTAAAAACTCAAATCATTTTCTTGGTGACATCTGTCATCATCATGATTGAAAATTTATTCTATGACACCCCCCCCAAAATCAACAGAGCCAGAGCAGAATCACACAATGTAGCTTTTCTGATGGAATTTAGAAGAAATGATTCAAATTTTTCTTTTTGAAATTGGGACTAGGTTATTCATTCTTTCTTTTACCTACTTTATCAAAAACTATATGTGTGTGTGCACTCAGTTGTGTCTGATTCTTTGTAACTCTGTTGACTGCAGCCCTCCAGGCTCCTCTGACCATGGGATTTCCCAGGTAAGAATACTGGAGTGGGTGGCCATTTCCTTCTCCAAAAACTATATAGGGTGAACAAAACAGAAGCAAATATTGATGAAAAATCTAAACACAGATTGAATTCTTGAAAGTGGTATTTTGCCTGCTAGTCGCATGACCTCTTGCTAGTCTTGTGTGCTTTGCCACTCAGTCGTGTCTGACTCTTTGCGACCTCAAGGACTGTAGCCCGCTAGAATCCTCTGTCCACGGGATTCTCCAGGCAAGAATACTAGAGTGGGTTGTCATTCCCTTCTCCAGGGTATCTTCCTAACCCAGGTATTAAACCTGGGTATTCTGCAGCTCCTGCATTGCAGGTGGATTCTTTACTGTCTGAGCCATAGTCTGGCATTAATTTGTATAGTATATACTATAGTATAGATCCTTGGCCAAAACACTTTCTTTTTCTATCCTTAAAATAATGGCAGTCATAAAATAATGAATATGAATTCAGAGGTCTTTATGAGACCTTTAAAATTTCTTTGGGTAATAAGCTCTTTTGAAGCTCTGATAAATTCTCAAAAAAAAAAAAAATACATAAGCACACAAAATTTCGCTCTCAAATTCAAGAGTTGATGTACCTGTGTCCTGAAGAACATAAAAGAGAAAATAACTTTTTTGGACTCATCTTGCTAAGGGCACAAAACATGTACAACTGAAATGACTTGAAAATGTATATAAAGTTACAGTTACAAATTCAAATGTGACTACAAGGGTTTCAGGCAAGAAATATAAATGTGTAAAGGGACGAGGACAATGAGTTAATACATCTCCATTATTTTAAAGCTATGGTATTCATAGACAGATGGACAGATAGATACATATAAAAATAAATAAGTGCATATATACATATTGGGTTGGCCAATAGGTTTTTTTGGGTTTTTTCATAAGATGATATGGGAAAATCCAAATGAATGTTTTGGCCAACCCAATACATATCCATGCATACATATACTGTGTGTGTGTGTGTATACATATGTGTATATATACATATATATTTCATAGGATGAGTAACATGAGTTCAGTGATTTAGCCCTTGTGCTACCACTTTGTGATCTTTGAAAAATAGCATAGCTATGAAGCAAATAATGCCTATGACAGACAAGGCCTGCATACCACTCACTCACTAGGAATGAGTTAAGAGTTAAGAAAAAAAAAAAAAGGAGTTAAGACACTTGCAAAACCAGGCTTTCTGATACAGAGTTAGAAAAAGTCATCACAGTCAAGATTTGCCCACATGTTATAATGTATTCATAAATAGCACCTTAGGAGACATTGACATTCATACATATGCTTTCAAAAAGTACTTTAACTCCTAGAGGAGTGGTCAGGTGTTCCAAGAGCTACATCTTAAGGGAGCATGCCTGCTTTTCAGTGTGTGTGCATATGTTATTTCAGTTGTAGGGAATTATTGCCTGTTATTCTCTTTGCTACTGATGCTCAACATGCTTTGGCTCCACACTGGGGCCTTAGACCTAGTGTTTATGGATCTTATTGGCTTTGATGAAAAAGAGAGAGATGGAAAGAATGGTTTTAAATAAAAAAATCTGAAGCTCCAATCCCTCCAAGTGGCAGCAGTGTCATTAAGTATGACAAGGAATGTATTTTTATATTATATTTAGGAAATTTGTGAATGCTGATGAAGCTTTTCTGTTTTTTCCCTGGGCAATGTCATTGCATTGCCGTGAATGCTGCCTGAACATACATATTTCTCCTTTTTCCTCTTGCCTGGGTTGTAGGTTTATTGACTATTTATCCTGATCTGACTAGTTAGAGAATGTGCCTGTGGCTTTTATTGGAGGTTAATTTCAGTGACTGCTTGGCCCAAGGTCATCTTAAATAGAGCGAAGTTGTAAGTTGACTGTGGTAAGATAACATATTTGCCTACACCTCTGCTGTACTCTGTCCTGGTGTGTTGTCATGGGGAGCTGTTCAAGCGAAGTCTCAGTTTCCTCAGCTATAAAGCAGAGATAACATTAGCATTTCCTTCACTGAGTTTTTGGGAGAAAAAAAATCATCAAATGAGAGTCTTGAGCAGAGTACATGGTATGCGGTAAGGTGTGAAAAATGTCAGCCATTGCTGCTATGCATCTTTGTGTGCATAGTCGCTCAGTCATGTCCGACTCTGCGAAAAAGTTCTGTATCTGTCAGTAAGCGTGGAGGGCAAAAGGAGAGTGGCGGGCAGATCTCATTTATCTCCGACTCCTGCCACTCCCCACTATATGCTCCCTGTATGACCCTTTTCCCTTGAATGTGGGTGGGATTCAGGAGTACAATGAGTTATTGCACCTGTGATTATGTTACATTATACATCAAAAGGGATATTTCAGCTGTAACTAAGGTCCTTAATCAACTGACATTGAGTTAGTAAAAAGAGAGGTTATCCTGTGTGGGCCTGACCTAATCAGATGAGTCCTTAAAAGAAAGAAAGTGAAAATGTTAGTTGCTCAGTTGTGTCTGACTCTTTGCAATCCCATGGACTGTAGCCGGCCAGTCTCCTCTGTCCATGGAATTTTCCAGGCAAGAATACTGGAGTGGGAAGCTATTCCCTTCTCCAGGGGATCTTCCCAACCCAGGGATCAAATACTGGTCTCCTGCATTGCAGGCAGATTCTTTACCATCTGAGCCACCGGGGAAGCCTAGTTAATTTACTTTGAAATCAGCATTACCCTTAACTGTTAAGCTACATATATCAACTTGTGAGATACTGCAAAAACTTCTAGAGTAGCAATTCTAAGTCTACCCCCTAGTTCTTGTGTGTCAAGAGCGCTGCCTTTCAATATGACACCATACCTATCAGTGTAAGCTAATCAATCAAGGCCTCAGAATCAGAAGGCTAACTTCGGCAAAAAGTAGGCTTTTTCAGGAATAGGATCAGATTCGATTTATATCACCTACCAAAAAAACGAAGCATCATGAAAATATTCACATAACAAGAAGAAATACATACATGCATACATATGTGAATATATATGTGCATGGATGTGAATATACAAATAAACACACAACATACAAATTTATGTGTATGTAATATATACTATATATATATATATGCATATATTAGACACACAGGCATGCCTATATGGCTTCAATGAAGCAACATTGAGAAAAATAAATGCTGATCTTCCCTTTCATCACTGAGAAGTGATTTCCATAAGCCCTTTCTTGTGACTGTGCTTCGTCACTGTCTTTCTCTCCCATGGTCCCCATCACCAGCCCTAACCAAATCCCCAGTATGAACTTCCATACAGTGATGCCAAAGTTAACTTGGGATCCTGAGATAGCTATGTTGGATAGCATGTTAGTTTTGCTAAATTTGCAGGTAATTTCTTTTCACGTCTTTTAATTATTGAGAAGGTTGCCTGTTTTAGCACCTTTCCATCGTATTCTTCACTCAACTTCTAGGTTTCATAGCAAAAGAACAGGAAGTTCCCCAGGGAGAAGTAACTACTGGTTTTCTAATCATGCAGAGTTTCAAAGAATAGCAAGGAGAGATAAGAAAGCCTTCCTCAGTGATCAATGCAAAGAAATAGAGGAAAACAACAGATTGGGAAAGACTAGAGATCTCTTCAAGAAAATTAGAGATACCAAAGGAACATTTCATGCAAAGATGGGCTCGATAAAGGACAGAAATGGTATGGACCTAACAGAAGCAGAAGATATTAAGAGGTGGCAAGAATACACAGAAGAACTGTACAAAAAAGATCTTCATGACCCAGATAATCACAATGGTGTGATCACTCACCTAGAGCCAGACATCCTGGAATGTGAAGTCAAGTGGGCCTTAGAAAGCATCACTACGAACAAAGCTAGTGGAGGTGATGGAATTCCAGTTGAGCTATTTCAAATCCTCAAAGATGATGCTGTGAAAGTGCTGCACTCGATATGCCAGCAAATTTGGAAAACTCAGCAGTGACCACAGGACTGGAAAAGGTCAGTTTTCATTCCAATCCCAAAGAAAGGCAATGCCAAAGAATGCTCAAACTACCACACAATTGCACTCCTCTCACATGCTAGTAAAGTAATGCTCAAAATTCTCCAAGCCAGGCTTCAGCAATACGTGAACCGTGAACTTCCAGATGTTCAACTGGTTTTAGACAAGGCAGAGGAATCAGAGATCAAATTGCCAGTATCCGCTGGATCATCGAAAAAGCAAGAGAGTTCCAGAAAAACGTCTATTTCTGCTTTATTGACTATGCCAAAGCCTTTGACTGTGTGGATCACAATAAACTGTGGAGAATTCTGAAAGAGATGGGAATACCAGACCATCTGACCTGTCTCTTGAGAAACCTGTATGCAGGTCAGGAAGCAACAGTTAGAACTGGACATGGAACAACAGACTGGTTCCAAATAGGAAAAGGAATATGTCAAGGCTGTATATTGTCACCCTGCTTATTTAACTTATATGCAGAGTACATCATGAGAAACGCTGGGCTGGAAGAAACACAAACTGGAATCAAGATTGCCGGAAGAAATATCAATAACCTCAGATGTGCAGATGACACCACCCTTATGGCAGAAAGTGAAGAAGAACTAAAGAGTCTCTTGATGAAAGTGAAAGAGGAGAGTGAAAAAGTTGGCTTAAAGCTCAACGTTCAGAAGACTAAGATCATGGCATCTGGTCCCATCACTTCATGGCAAATAGATGGGGAAACAGTGGAAACAGTGTCAGACTTTATTTTTGGGGGCTCCAAAATCACTGCTGATGGTGATTGCAGCCATGAAATGAAAAGATGCTTACTCCTTGGAAGGAAGGTTATGGCCAACCTAAATAGCATATTTAAAAGCAGAGACATTACTTTGCCAACAAAAGTCCGTCTAGTCAAGGCTATGGTTTTTCCAGTGGTCATGGATGGATGTGAGAGTTGGGCGGTGAAGAAAGCTGAGCACCACAGAAGTGATGCTTTTGAACTGTGGTGTTAGAGAAGACTCTTGCAAGTCCCTTGGACTGCAAGGAGATCCAATCAATCCATCCTAAAGGAAATCAATCCTGGGTGTTCATTGGAAGGACTGATGTTGAAGCTGAAACTCCAATAGTTTGGCCACCTCATGCGAAGAGTTGACTCATTGGAAAAGACCCTAATGCTGGGTAGGATTGGGGGTGGGAGGAGAAGGGGACGACAGAGGATGAGATGGTTGGATGGCATCCCTGACTTGATGAACATGGGTTTGGGTAAACTCCAGGAGTTGGTGATGGATAGGGAGGCCTGGCGTGCTGCAATTCATGAGGTCGCAAAGAGTCGGACATGATTGACTGAACTGAACTGAACTGAATCAAACAAGATCATGTATGATTTAGTTCAGTATCACTCTTGGTAAGAAGCACCCACCCCTGTGAGTGATGTCAGAAATGAATATGTGGGTGGTATCTCTGTTAGTAGAGGCCTAGAGTGACTTCATTTCCTCTGATCAGTTGGAAGCTTCCATTTTTCAAAAGCATTTAATACCAGGATATGTACCCATTTATTTATTATCCACATTCAGTGGCATGTAGGGGCTGGAAGGACCTCAACTCATAAAATCCCATTGCTTGTTTCTCCCATGGCTCTGCTGTCTACAAAGGAGAATGAGAGAGAGAATGAGTGTGTGTGCATGTATGGGGTGATATGGTGGGTGTTTTCTCTTGCACAGACTTACATGGAATTGTTTAGGGGAAATACCTATTTGAGACTAGCTGCTTAGTAAGTCTGTTTGCCTATGTATCCGTTGTTTCTCTCAACTGGATAGAAACTGTATGCCCTGGGCATCTCTCTTTTGATAGTTGTATCCTGTTTATTTCTTCAAGTATTTTATCTAGATGCCATTTTAGTTCTTCAAATATATGCTTCAACTTTATTTATATCACTGAGAGCTACACCTTGGGCACACATCACTCAGTAAGTCTTCCGTGTAGCTTGCTCTTTCATACAGAGCACAATGTAGCCAGATGAAGGACTCGGGGGAGCCTATGTCTTAAAAACATCCCCTGCAAATGGATTGCCTGCATTCATTGCTTACACTGGGACCCACAAAAGGTGAAAAACTATAGACCTAATTCATGTGGGATTTTTGACATGAGGACTATGTCTTAGTTCTATGGGTGGCTATAACAAAATATAGACTGGGTGGCTTAGAAACAACAGATGTTTATTCCCACAGTTCTGGGGGTTGAACGTCTGAGATTAAAGTGCCAGCATTATCAGAAGGGAGGAGATGGATAAGCTTGCTTCTACTGATTTTTCCTGAGCATTATATATATATTTTTTTTTCTTCTTTGTCAGAGATTGGCATCTTGTGATGTCAACTGACACTTTACACATGAGCTTTAAAGTATATGTAATGTTCAGCATTAATAGTTTGCTTGAAAAACACTTAGATATGAATGGATTCTACTCAATTATATCATAAGAAAAAAATGAATAAAGATCTGGAGCATGGAATTATTGTTTTAGCCTGGCTGTTTTTCATTTCTGCTCCTGTTTTGCTTCTAGTTTTATTGACATATAGCATGGTATAAGCTTAAGGTGTATAGCATAGCAATTTGTACATATATCATGAAATGATCACCACAATAAGTTTAGTGAACATCCATCATCTCATATATTTACAAAATAAAAGAAATAGGAAACTTTTTTTTTCCTGTGAGGAGAACGGTTAGAATTTATACACTTATCAGCTTTTACATATAACATACAGCAGTGTTAATTCTATACATCAGGTTTTGCACTGGATCCTTGGTAGTTCCTTATCTTACATTTTGAAGTTTGTGATTTTGGACTACCTTCATCCAATTTCCCCTCCCTGCAACCCCTGCCTCTGGTAATCACAGATCTATTTTTTTTTTCTATGACTTTGCTTGTTTTCGAAAAATAATTGACCTACAATGTTATGTTAACTCTTGGTGTACAACATAGTGATTCAATATTTCTATACATTTCAAAATGATCGCCATGATAAATCTAGTTATGGTATATCACCTTACAAAGATATTACACAATTATTGACTATATTCACTACTCTCTAAACTCCGTATGGATTACTCATTTATTTTGTAACAGGAAATTTTACCTCTTAATCTACCACACCTATTATTCCTCTCATCCAGCTCCCTTCCATATGGCAACTACTTGTTCGTTCTTTGTATCTGTGACTAAGGTTCTGTTTTGTTATGTTGGTTCATTTGCTTTGTTTTTTAGATTCCACATATAAATGAAAGCATATGGAATTTGTTTTTTGCTGTCTGACATTTCACTTAGCATAATACCCTATAGGTCCATCCACATTGTCACAAATGGAAAGATCTCATTTTTGATGGCTGAATAATATTTCACTGTATATATGTATACACCAGGAGCTAATTCCCTGGAAGCTCAGTCGGTTAAAAAAATCCCTGCCTGCAGTGCAGGAGACCTGGGTTGGGAAGATCCCCTGGAGAAGGAAATGGCAACCCACTCCAGTATTTTTGCCTGGAAAATCCCATGGACAGAGGAGCCTGGCGGGTTACAGTCCAGGGGGTTGCAAGAGTCAGACACGACTTAGCAACGAAACTACCACCAACATAGTGCTGCAGCTGCAGAATCTCCTCGTGGAGTTTACATTTCAGGGCAGCAGAAGGTGGACAAACTAAGACCTACAAACCATGTAGTCCGTCACATAGAGGTAAGTTCCACAGAGAACAGTACAGAGCAAGGAAGGTGGGTGGAGGGCATGGGCAAGGGCTGTGTTATGTTTATGGAGTGCTCAGGAAGGTTTGAAGAACTCTTGGTATTTAACTGTAGACCTGAAAGAGGTGAGGAAACAAACCTTACATGAGATAGCTCATAGTCTATGTGATGTGCACTTTCTAGCATGGGACCCAAGCTGAGCTAAATTCCTGTCAAAAATAAGAACTTTTCTTAACGCTAATGTACATACAAGTTCTTGGTAGCTGCCTTGGCTAACGTTTTGGAAGAATGTGCCTAAAAATGACAAAGGAAATCAAAATCAAGCTCAAGACTCTCGACCCAGTCCTGACTAGAGACTTCTTAAAATTATTAGTTTTCTCCACACTAGTTTGAACAAGTTCTATCACATACAAATGGAATAGTCATGTCTTACATGTCTATTTATTATTAAAGAAAATGTAAAAATTTTAGATGTGTGTGTATCACATTTTCTTTATCCATTCACTTGTCAATGGGCACTTAAATTGCTTCCATAACTTGGCTATTGTAAATAGTGCTGCAGTAAATATGAGTGCAGATATCTCTTCAAGATACTGGTTTTATTTCCTTTGGATGTCTATCCAGAAGTGAGGTTGCTGGATTGTATGGCAGCTCTATTTTTAATTTTTTGAGGAACCTCTGTATTGTTTTTCATAAAGTGAAGTCACCCAGTTGTGTCCAACTCTTTGTGACCCCATGGACTATAGCCTACCAGGCTCCTCCGTCCATGGGATTTTCCAGGCAAGGGTACTGGAGTGGGTTACCATTTCCTTCTCCAGGGGATCTTTCCGACCCAGGGATCAAACCCAGGTCTCGCACATTGCAGGGAGAAGCTTTACCGTCTGAGACACTAGGGAAGTCCCTAGTGTTTTTCATAAAGCCTCTACCAATTTCCATTCCAACAACAGAAACTTGTTAAGTAGATCTTGAGTGTTCTCAACACACACACACACAGTCTTTATACAGAAAAATGTAAAATATAAAACACTAACGTTGCTTAATTTGAAAAGCCTACAACTCTAGCCCCCTAATTCTTAAGAAGCGAGCATAGATACAACACTTACCTAATTCTGAGTGAATTCCACCCAGAAATATTGCTCCTAATTGCGTCTTCTACTCTGACACTATAATCTGGTAGTCATGCTGATATCTATGTCTTGCTATGTTTCTGTAAAGATCCTGCTTCTTCTATTAAACCACACTGCAGTGAAGAGAGACAAATAAATGGAAGACAGGTATGGCAGCATGATAATTCTTCGTACAAATATAAAGGTATGTACTCCAACTCCTGGGCTTCCCAAATGGCGCTAGTGGTAAAGAACCCACCTGGCAATGCAAGAGACATAAGGGATGTGGGCTGAATCCCTGGGTCAGGAAGTTCCCTTGGAGGAGGGCATGGCAACTCACTCCAGTATTCTTGCCTGAAGAATCCCACAGACAGGAGCCTGGCTGGCTACAGTCCATAGGGTCACAAAGAGTCAGACATGACTGAAGCAACTTGGCATGCACACATTCACTCCAACTCTAAGGCAAGCTATTTACCAAGTGTCTGCAATATACTACCTCATTCTAAAGACTATCACATTTAAAGCAGCTTATTCTAGAGGTCTGCAGGTGGTGATGACTGATAATTCCAGGTTCAGTGTTAAGTGCAGGGGTGGGGAGCTGACACGTCTTTGAATGGTGAGTCTTCTAGGTCCTAGAGAGAATGGCTCCAGAATGGACAAACTTTGATAAAAGGGTAAAAGTAAGGATGATTCAGGGTGTGAAGCAAAAAAAAATTATTCTATACACTGGAAAGAAAAGTTCAAAAGTTCAAAGAGCTTTTAAATTTTTTTTTAATTAATTATTTTAATTGGAGGTTAATTATTTTACTATATTGTGGTTTTTGCTGTACATTGACATTGACAAAGAGCTTTTTTAAGACAGAATACTAAAAAGGAAAGGAATGATATTTAAAGACAATGAAGTGACATCTACTAACTAGTTTCTTCCAGAATCATTCAATATGATTTAGCATTTATAAAAAGTGGGGGGCATATTTAAAATTATTCTGAATAATTGGACATAAGAAGGATTTCCACTTTATGTTTGTATTGATTCAAATATCTCTTTGAACATAAGACAGGAAAAGAGGAGAGAAAAATAATCTTAGGGAGAAAAAGGGAAGAGAACAGTTCTCCTAAAAGATGTCTTTATTTTCTCTCTTAATCTGTAGGAGAGATAGTAACTTCAAAAAGCCCTTTAGCTTAAGTTCAGAGAACATACTGCTCTTCCTCAGTGGGGTTTGCAAATTCAGATCAGCAATTATTCCTATTAAGTAATCACCCCATTAAATATTTCATCAAGGAGTGGGTTGCTGTGCCCATCTGTCTTGTCCATTTTCAATTACAGTGGCCATAATTCTTTTATGGGGAGGTGCATGTAACTTTTCAATCTGCCTTAAATTTTTCTCCTGTAAAATTGAAATTTTATGGGATTTTCATAGGATACAACTGATAGCAGGCATTGGAATTCTGTCCCTTTATTCTTTCTCATTTTTAAAGTCAGGGCCATTTCCACCTACATAGAAATTGTTAAGAAAAGGGGTATCAGACAAGGCAGGCAATTATGCTGGTATTTCTATTTGCCTCTCTGATCTGTGTAAATCATTCAGTAACAATCAAATTGTCAAACTTCCCCCTCATACAAATTGACCAGCTTAAAGATTAGAAGTTTCTCCTTTATTAGGGAAAAACCACTGGAAAGCAAAGAGTAAATCAAACAAAACGGACCTTAGCTTCCAGTGCTCCTTCACAAGGAGACAGAGAGGCATTGGAGAGAGAACCACACCCACTCCTCAACAAGCATATGTCCTATCCACTGTTGCTCACTTCCTTAGTAAACTGAAGTCAAAGCAACCTTGAACTAATCCAGATCATCATTCTCAATGGAAATGTTGATGAGATTTTAGGATCGAGCCAACATATCAGAATCTTCCATTTTTCTTTTTTTTGTAAAATGTAAACAGCATTCATCTAATGGATTTCTCCATGTTATGAATTCTAAGCATATGAATTCTTTTCACACTCAATGACATTTCACATGCAACATTTTTTTTTTTCAAACATGGGGCATTGAAAATTTAAAGACTTAAGAGTTTAGTGTGCTGGAAGTATTCAATATGTGGATAGAAAGTCACCCAGGCTGATAACAAGAGTCAGGAATGAGAGGGAGACCAGTACCCACCACAGAGAAATAAAGGGAGTCCTAGAGAAGGTCCCCGGAGAAACACCTGGAATATAATCCCCTCAAGTGTAAATCTAGTGACCATGCAAGCCTAATGCTTCAGAGACAATTCGAAGGCCAGGGGAATGCTTTCCGGAGGCAAACTAGCCTAGAGGCCAGGAAATGTTGGTGTTTTTGTGTTACGGTTGCTAATGAAATCTGTCCAGACTAATAGGAAAGGGAAAAAAAGACTCTAGACAGCTTTTTAAAATGAAAATTAGTTGTCCCGCTAAGTACTTGAGAAAAAAATTAGAGCCTATTTTGCATGAATTGTTAACTTCTAAAAAGAAATGGATGAGGACCAAAATAACTCAATCGAGAGTGTTCTCTTCTAAAGAACTCAAGAGAAAAATAAAATGGAAAGAGGAGAGCAGAGAGTAGACACTGGCATCGGAACTCGGAGTCTCTGACAGAGTCTATGTCTTATAACTCTGTTTATTTATCAGCAGCCCAGGTGGGATCACTGAAGAATGTAGCCTCAGATAGCACATAATTTATTACAAAGTTTAATTTCTACCTCAATGTGAAGTCAAGTGGGCCTTAGAAAGCATCACTACGAACAAAGCTAGTGGAGGTGATGGAATTTCAGTTGAGCTATTTCAAATCCTCAAAGGTGATGCTGTGAAAGTGCTGCACTCAATATGCCAGCAAATTTGGAAAACTCAGCAGTGGCCACAGGACTGGAAGAGGTCAGTCTTCGTTCCAATCCCAAAGAAAGGCAATGCCAAAGAATGCTCAAACTACCGCACAATTGCACTCATCTTACATGCTAGTAAAGTAATGCTCAAAATTCTCCAAGCCAGGCTTCAGCAATACGTGAAGCGTGAACTTCCAGATGTTCAAGCTGGTTTTAGAAAAGGCAGAGGAACCAGAGATCAAATTGCCAATATCCGCTGGATCATCGAAAAAGCAAGAGAGTTCCAGAAAAACATCTATTTCTGCTTTATTGACTATGCCAAAGCCTTTGACTGTGTGGATCACAATAAACTGTGGAAAATTCTGAAAGAGATGGGAATACCAGACCATCTGACCTGTCTCTTGAGAAACCTGTATGCAGGTCAGGAAGCAACAGTTAGAACTGGACATGGAACAACAGACTGGTTCCAAATAGGAAAAAGAGTACGTCAAGGCTGTATATTGTCACCCTGCTTATTTAACTTATATGCAGAGTACATCATGAGAAACGCTGGGCTGGAAGAAACACAAGCTGGAATCAAGATTGCCGGGAGAAATATCAATAACCTCAGATATGCGAATGACACCACCCTTATGACAGAAAGTGAAGAAGAACTAAAGAGCCTCTTGATGAAGGTGAAGGAGGAGAGTGAAAACGTTGGCTTAAAGCTCAATGTTCAGAAAACTAAGATCATGGCATCTGGTCCCATCACTCCATGGGAAATAGATGGGGAAACAGTGGAAACAGTGTCAGACTTTACTTTTTTGGGCTCCAGAATCACTGCTGATGGTGACTGCAGCCATGAAATTAAAAGACGCTTACTACTTGGAAGGAAGGTTATGGCCAACCTAGATAGCATGTTTAAAAGCAGAGACATTACTTTGCCAACAAAAGTCTGTCTAGTCAAGACTATGGTTTTTCCAGTGGTCATGTATGGATGTGAGAGTTGGATGGTGAAGAAAGCTGAGCGCCACAGAATTGATGCTTTTGAACTGTGGTGTTGGAGAAGACTCTTGAGAGTTTCTTGGACTGCAAGGAGATCCAATCAATCCATCCTGAAAGAGATCAATCCTGGGTGTTCATTGGAAGGTCTGATGTTGAAGCTGAAGCTCCAATAGTTTGGCCACCTCATGCGAAGGGTTGACTCATTGGAAAAGACCCTAATGCTGGGTAGGATTGGGGGCGGGAGGAGAAGGGGACGACAGAGGATGTGATGGTTGGATGGCATCACCGACTCGATGAACATGGGTTTGGGTAGACTCTGGGAGTTGGTGATGGACAGAGAGGCCTGGCGTGCTGCAATTCATGGGGTCGCAGAGAGTCGGACACGACTGAGTGACTGAACTGAACTGAACAGGAGCATGGGGTTTTATCTCTGGAATATCAGCAGTGGGAGGATTCATATTAACTAGAGAAGCAGCTACAACTGGTTGATAATTTTAAAGCCTTTAGACAATGCTACATATCCCCAGGCCCTGGATCTGTAGTAATGGACATTCTAATAATTGATGCTCATCATTTCATTAACTGCTTACTGTGAGTGAAGTATGTTAGAGGTGAATCTCCTTTCTTATTGGGAGATGAAGTTATCTTTTATGCTGGAGAAAGCCATCTCCTGTGATGATTCAGAAAACCTGGACTTAACTTTCAGAGCTTCTTATAATGTCCAAATCCCTCTTAACATATATCCTCAATGCACTTTGCTTAGTTGCTCAGTCATGTCCGACTCTGCAGCCCCATGGACTGTGGCCCACCAGGCTCCTCTGTCCATGGAATTTTCCAGGCAAGAATACTGGAGCAGGTTGCCATTTCCTACTCTAGGGATCTTCCTGACTCAGGGATCGAACCCATGTCTCCTCCATTGGCAGGCAGATTCTTTACCACTGAGCCACCTGGGAAGCCCCACATTCTCAATAGGCAGAGAGAAATGCAGAAGCAAGATCAGAGACTGAATTGATCATTTGCTTAGTGGAATTCTTATACAGCTCAGTATGCCAAGGGAAAGTGTGTAACAAAACCACTGCCCTGTCTCAGGTCCTATTAGTTAGTTCAGTTGCTCAGTCATGTCTGATTCTTTGAGATCCCATGGGCTGCAGCATGCCAGGTCTCCCTGTCCATCACCAATTCCCAGAGTTTATTCAAACTCATGTCCATTGAGTCGGTGATGCCATCCAACCATCTCATCTTCTGTTGGCCCCTTCTCCTCCCGCCTTCAATCATACCCAGCATCAGGGTCTTTTCCAATGGGTCAGCTCTTCGCATCAGATGGCCAAAGTATCGGAGTTTCAGCTTCAACATCTGTCCTTCCAATGAATATTCAGGACTGATCTCCTTTAGGATGGACTGGTTGGATCTCCTTGCAGTCCAAGGGACTCTCAAGAGTCTTCTCTAACACCACAGTTCAAAAGCATCAATTCTTTGGTGCTAAGCTTTCTTTGTAGTCCAAATTTCACATCTATACATGACTACTGGAAAAACCATAGCTTTGACTAGACCGATCTTTGTTGGCAAAGTAATATCTCTGCTTTTTAATACGCTGTCTAGGTTGGTCAAAACTTTTCTTCCATCTTTATTTAACTAGTGAAACAAGTCCCTGATCCAATCCCTCCTCACTGCCTCCATGGACATCACTCCAGTCTTGTGCAATCAACATTTCTTGCCTGGATAAAGTCCTGATTGATCTCACTTCTTTCCTTCTTATTCTCCCTAAAGTCTCTTTTCTATACAGCAGCTAAGTAAATCTGATCACATCACTTACCTGCTCAAAACTAACTGGTAACATTATTTCACATTCATAATACATTTAGGCTTTTACCATGGTCCACAAAATTCTACATAATGTAGCTCCTGGTTCTTGGTTACTCCTCTGATACCATGTTTTACCTCCTGTAATCATTCAGACTGGGCTTCTGCTTATCAAACAAGTTCCTGCTCAGAGTAATGATACTTATTTCTGTCTATACCTAGAATGGGCTCCCCTGGTGGCTCAGACAGTAAAAAATCTGCCTACAATGCAGGAGACCCAGGTTTGATACCTGGGTTAGGAGATCCCCTGGAGAAGGGAATGGCTACTCACTCCAGCATTTTCCATGCCTGGAAAACACCATGGATAGAGGAGCCTGGCAGGCTGTAGTCCATGGAGTCACAAAGAGTTGGCTAGGACTGAGTGACTAACATTTTCATTTTCATGTCTAGAATACTCTTTCTTGGGTACTCCTGGGCTTGCCCTATGGCTTAATTCATACATATATTTTTGATGCAAATTTATTGGACCAACAGATATAAAATGGAGGCATCCTTTTTGCCATTTGTTGGTTTTCCTTCACAGCTCTTATCATTTTCTGTGTTTAGTTTCTGATCTTCCTGCTCCTTTGAGTATAGAATATTAGCACTGCATTTCTAGTGCTTAGAACAATTTCTGATGCACAGAAGACACTCAGGAAATACTTGATTGAGGGATAAAAGAGAAAGAGATGAAGGGCGGGAAGGAGGGAGAAAGGAAGGAAGGAAAAAAGGAACATAGAACCTAAATTTACAAAAAAAACTAAGCAGTTCATATCCTTTTATCATTTACTACCCAAAAGGATGAAATAAAAAGATTTAGCATACTAAGAAAGCACAGGTAAAATTCCAACTCCTGAGAAACTTCAGACATGCAAACATTTTTTCTCCCATTGAAAGCAGCAAATATTTTGAATGACTGTGGATGTAGGAATGACTGTGTGATGATAAAGAGGAAAAGCAACTTTAAGAGTTAACTAATTTGCTTTTCTTTCATTTTGGCTGATTATCAATTTAGTGACCAACAAACACACACAAAAAATGAACCAAAAAATTTTTCGAAAAAAAGCGAGGAGGAACTGAGATTGTCAACTAGCACCCGCTGTAAATCAAATCTTACAATATGTGGTCAATTACATTAAATGCCATGGATCTTCTGCACCAACTACCAGGGTTCACACTGATTGTTAGGAGAGAACTTACTGCACAAACTTTCTTATTGATACTGCTCATTTGACTAATTTTCTCATCTAGTGTAAACACCAACAAACAACCATAATCCACCTGTTGTGGATAATTTCTTCCTCGTCTTGACTGTTGGAAAATAAAATCTCAGCAAATATTTTGTTTTACCTCAACTCACCATCTAGTGGCAAAGTAGGTGAACGCAGGATTCCTGTTGAAAATAACACGTCCTCCCCACAAATATTTGCTTAATGTTCACTTTGTGCCAGGAATTATATCTGGTACAGTATGAAGAGGAGGTGCTTAATACAAAATACAAAGTGCTTACAGTGGGTATTACTGGACTTCCCTGGTGGTCCAGTGGTTAAGACTTTGCCCTCCAAAGCAGGGAGTATAGGTTTGATCCCGGTCAGGAGCTAAAATCCTACAATGCCTCGCCACCAGAAGACTGAAACATAAAACAGAAGAAATATTGTAGCAAATTCAATAAAGTCTTTAAAAATGGTCCACATGAAAAAAAATCTTAAAAAAAAAAGCATATTATCATCCCATTTTGCAGATGAGGACATCAAAGCCAAGAGTGATGGATATAGGAAGTAGTCCAGCTGATAAATGAAAAAAGCCCATAAACCTATCCAGCACTGTGCCCCCCGTCTCATCATAATACCCTCTCATTAAATTGGAGGTATAGTCTATGGCTGCTGCTGCTGCTGCTGCTAAGTCGCTTCAGTCGTGTCCGACTCTGCGCGACCCCATAGACGGCAGCCCACCAGGCTCCGCCATCCCTGGGATTCTCCAGGCAAGAATACTGGAGTGGGTTGCCATTTCCTTCTCCAGTGCATGAACAGGAAAAGTGAAAGTGAAGTCGCTCAGTCATGTCTGACTCTTAGCGACCCCATGGATTACAGCCTACCAGGCTCCTCCGTCCATGGGATTTTCCAGGCAAGAGTACTGGAGTGGGGTGCCATTGCCTTCTCCGATAGTCTATGGCTAGGTAACATTTTTTCTTCTGAGAAATTGCGTGAACTTGGCGCAACTGACAAATAGGAATAGTTATCATATAATCTTAGTGAATGTTGATTTCCAGAACAATATCACTTGGACAACTGGGTTACTAATTCAGAATGGTTCAGGGGATAATTCCAGGTATCTGCACATGGGAGCAATAGCAGCATGCACACTGATGGCCCTTAAATCATGGAAACTTGAATAAGTCAATGTAAAGAGTTTAGTGAACATACAGGGAATAGTTCTCTGTAGGAGTAACCTCCACTAGGCAATGAACATATTTCTGGGTTTAGAGACCAAACACATTTTAGTTCAAGTGAAAACACATCAGAAGTTAAATGTGTATCGTTAGCAAATATGAATAAAACCACTTTACAGACAATATGGTTAAACTTAATAGGCAGATGGAAAGTATATCTAGAAAATTAAAACTCAAAGAGTAAGAATTTTTTAGTGCATTTTGGGGCACATTGGGGCTATTTACCATATTCCAATTCTCATTCTTTAAGGTATAAAATATGTTTAGTGGGCTTTGAAGTCAGGCACAGCCATCTGTCTTTCTTAAGACAATGGTGAATGAGAGAAAGCTTTGTGCTTCAGCTTCCAGGGCCAAGCAGTTAAAAACTAGTGCACAGTTCACTTTATTCCTTTTTCCCTGGCACAGTGATGGTAAGGTTCATGATGGTGGAGGTTCTCATCAGCTTGGGTCCTGATGGAACAATGAAGACCGACTTCATATGGACCCGTGGATGAGTGAGAAATAAAACTGTGTTGTTTTAAGCTGCTGAGATTTGGCCATGGCTTGAAGCACACGAGCTCATCCTTAAACAAAAGAGGAAGTCCAGTCTGACATTTGTTCAGTCAGTTAGTCGTGTCTGACTCTTTGAGACCCCATGGACTGCAGCACACCAGGCTTCCCCGTCCTCCACTATCTCCCAGAGTTTGCTCAAGTTCATGTCCACTGAGTCAGTGATGCGATCTAACCATCTCATCCTCCACCGCTCTCTTCTCCTTTGCCTTCAATCTTTCCCAGCATCAGGATCTTTTCCAACCTGACATTATTCTGACATTATTTGGGACAGAGGGTCCTCTGAGTACAACCATTTCAGGTTCACCTATAAAATGAAAATAATCTCATGGGTAATCATCTTGGTGCCACAAGCCATTGATAGTGTCTAATTAACTCATCTGTATCTTATTATTCTTTACCAAAATATCTTTCAATGAGAACTTTTTGCACCATGTAGCCTGCAGGAAGTAATGGGAAACAGCTGCCCTGCCTGTCAGTTATATTTCTTTGTCATTAAACTGATTCCTTGGCATCTTAAACTAGTAAGAGTCCTATTAGTTTGGTTAATGTAGCTCTGGCCCTGAGAGGTGGACTGCATGAGTAAGGGTCCATTGGCTAAAATGGGCTTGGGGAAACCACACAACTGCTCCTAAGATGCAGAGGGAGAGGCAGAGGTAGATAAATTGCCTGGCTATTCCCAACAAGATCCTTGTTTAAATTCTGCTCTCATGAGAAGACCAATCACCCCCTAGTCCTTCTGAAGCTGATGAAGCAAAATATGTTCATAAAGCTATGTCTATACTTTTAATCAGTGCTTTTCAGACATTTATTTCTGGTCAAGAAGGCAGGTGGGAGAGCAGGGGTGTCTCTGCTTTCCCTATTGGATTTCCAGACTGCCTCATGTGCTTGGATATTTTGTTGAACAAATAACCTCCTCCATCAAATTGACAGGTCTTTTTGGTTAACTTGTTTCCATAATAAATGTTCTATCACCTACATCTATTTTTATTAAACAAGGTGTGGTGAGGAAAGAGAAAAGGTTTTGTACAGTCAGTGGGCACTTCTATTTTCAGCAGCTATGGTATTTTTAATTCTTGTTTTTATATTCTTTAGGATAATGTGTACCAGATTATGAATGTCAGGCATGTAATAAGATTATTTTCTACTGCCATCCATTTTCATAGGAATTCATGGATAGGTTCTACCGGTTGAGACCCACAAGTATTTGACAGCACCTGACTTATATATTTCTCCATTCCTTCAGCTGTTGATTGATTTCTGGACATAAATAACAAAGGAAATGCCAGAGTAATAATTCATCCATTCTTTGTGGTCACGACTTGTGTTTCAGAAACATTGTTTATTTTGCTGGGGTTCTGACTGGACTTATAATTTATCTGGCCCTGGCACACACTGTTTTTGCTTTTGCTGTTTCAGATTACAGTCCCCAGGAAGGAACAGCAAGTATCACACATTCAAGTGATTAAACCCAAAGCTCTGTACACCGAGGACCACCAAATCTGAACTGAATTTGCTAGAAAGAAGCCAACACAAACTGTTGAGAGAAAGCATTAGCTAAGCCCATTTGTGGGATTAATTGCAAATCTCTCAGCCTGATAAAAGATAGATATCAATGCAGGAGACCTGGGTTCAATCCCTGGATTGAGAAGACCCTCTGGAGAAGAGAATAGATACCCACTCCAATATTCTTGCCTGGAGGATTCCATGGACAGAAGAGACTGGTGGGCTACAGTCCATGGGGTCACATAGTCAGACATGACTGCGCAACTGAATAAAAATTTCTTGACAGTGTTGTATTAGTTTCCGCTGTATACAACACAAATCAACTATTATATGTGTGTGTGTGTGTGTTTATCTCCCCTCCTCACAGTCGCACCCCGTCTAGGTCATCACAGCACAGAACTGAGCTCCCTGAATATACAGCATGTTCCCACTAGCTACTTGTTTTACACATGGTAATGCATATATGTCAATGATACTTTCTCAAACATCCTCCCCTCTCCTTTGCCCACTGGGTGCACAAGTCTATTTTCTATGTCTTTGTCTCTAGTCCTTCCCTCAAATAAGTTCATCAGTATCATGTTTCTAGATTCCACATATATGTGTTCATATGTGATATTTGTTTCCCTCTTTCTGACTTCACTCTGTGTGACAGACTCTGGGTTCATCCGTCTCACTAAATCAGACTCAACTGTGTCCCTTTTTATGGTGTTTCTTTTCATTTGTCCGTTGCTTCCCTTCCCATTTCCACGTCCCCATTTCCATCCTTTCCTCCCCCCTTCCTTCCCTCTATCCTGAATAAAGCACTCATTAGTGTCTATAGACTTCTTAAGCTCAACTGTACTATTCTTCATACTTCCTTCTCCTCAAGTTCTGTGCTCTCGCTCACAACTTCTCTGTCTGGAGTGCTCACTTCATTTCCTATGAACATAAATAGTCTCCATTCTAAAGCTACTGGATATAATTCCTTTTCCACTAAGTCCTCAACAAACACTTGAAACCGTATTACCTCTCTCTTATGGCATTTACCAAAATATTCATTATTTTAGAAATATTTGTATGCTCGATGCTCACCTTTTTTACCCGTCTAGGTTGTTAGCATGCGAATTGCTTATGAGAAGAGTGCTGTGCTTAGTCACTCAGTTGTGTCCAACTCTTTGTGACCCCGTGGACTTCAGCCCACCGGGCTCCTCTGTCCATGGGCATTCTCCAGGCAAGAATACTGGAGTGAGTTGCCATGCCCTCCTCCGGGGGATCTTCCCAACACAGGGATCAAACCCAGGTCTCATGCATTCCAGGTGGATTCTTTACCATCTGAGCCACCCACATTGCCTTCCATTGAATGTATAGAAAAAATATCTACACAAAACCCCAAGCAATAACAATAAATACTACAGAAAGGTTAAACGCTAGGCTGCAGATGTATCTCAGTTCGAGACCCCCCTCTGTAAACTTACTGATTTGAAATTCTGAAGACCCCTCTGCATCTCAGTTGCCTGCCGTACAAAGTGGAGAGAACTACGTTGGAACATTTATGACTTCAAAATTCATGACTCTAATACATACCTTCTGTTAAATGATTCAACATCAGATAAATCAGAGCATCCTCACTATCACAGATAGAGGCTTTAAAACATTCAGGGATAATTTTACAGACTCTCTCTGGATAAAAGAATCAACATATCAAAACCCTTTAATGTAATAATAGCAGATATTCATTATTGAGCTTCACAGATGGCAGGTATTGTGTTAGGTTTTTTTTTTTTTTTATTGGAGTGTGTGTGTGTGTGTGTGTGTGTGTGTGTGTGTGTCCTCAGTTGCTCAGTCACATCCTACTTTTTGCAACTCCATGGACTGTGTCATGCCAGGCTCCTCTGTCTATGGGCTTCTCCAGGCAAGAACACTGGAATGGTTTGCCATTTCCTTCTCCAGAAGATCTTCTCTGCCCAGGGATCATACCCTTGTCTCCCGTGTCTCCTGCATTGGCAGGCAGATTCTTTACCACTGAGCCATCTGGGAAGCCCAACATAGTAGCGTATATATGTCAGTCCCAATTTCCCAATTCATCCTACCCCCACCTTTTCCCTCTTTGGTGTTCATATGTTTGTACTCAACATCTGTGTCTCTATTTCTGCTTTGCCAAAAGGTTCCTTTGTACCATTTTTCCCAGGTAGCTCACTGGTTAAAAAAAAAAAATAATGCACCTGCCAAGCAGGAGACTCAGGTTCAATCCTGGGGTCAGGAGGATTCCGTTGAGAAGAAAATGGCAACCCACTCCAGTATTCTTGCCTGGGAAATCTCATGGAGAGAGGAACCTGGCAGGCTACAGTCCATGATGTTGCAAAGAGTTGGGTTTGACTTAGCAACTAAATAGCAATAATACCGTTTTTCTAGATTTCATATATATGTGTTGATATACAATATTTATTTTTATCTTTCTGACTTACTTTTCTCTGTATGAAAGACTCTAGGTCCATCCGCTTCTCTGCAAATGACACTGTTTTGTTCCTTTTTTTATGGTTGTGTAATATTCCATTGTATGTATGTGCCATATCCTTATCCATTCTTCTGTTGATGGATATTTAGCTTGCCTCCATGTCCTGGCTATTGTAAAGAGTGTTACAATGGACATTAGAGTGCATTGTTTGGAATTATGGTTTCCTCTGGGTATACACCCATGAGTAGAATTGCTGGGTCATATGATGGTTCTTTAGTTTTTTGAGGAATATCCTTTTCCACAGTGGCTATATCAATTTACATTCACACCCAAGAGTTCACAAGGGTTCCATTTTCCCCACATCCTCTCCAGCATTGTTTGTAGATTTTTTTTTGATGATAGCCATTCTGACTGGTGTGAGGTGTTACTTCATTGTAGTTTTGACTTGCATTTCTCAAATAATTAGGGATGTTGAGCATCTTTCCATGTGCCTCTTGGCCATGTATCTTTTTTGGAGAAATTTCTATTTGGGTCTTCCACCCATTTTTTGACTGGGTGTTTGTTTTATTGATACTGAGCTGCATGAATTATTTATTCTGGAAATGAATCCCTTGTCAGTTGCTTTGTTTGCAAATATTGAGCTAAGTATTTTAGATTATGCTCTCCAATCCTCACCAGAATAAATAAATAAAATCATGTAATAGACTTTATTGCACTTATTTTACTTGTGAAAAAAACCGAGGCACAGTTAGGTTAATCACTTAGCCCATTCAAAGTCAGAATTCAACCAATGTCTATCTGATACTCTTTCTGCCAAAGGTATAGGTAAAAATTCTTATGTAGTCTATATACATGTTAATTGGTATCAATACATAGTATATTAACATGATTTTTTTTGGCACAGAGGATAATTAATGTTTTAAAATATTTCATGTAAGTTCAGTTTCTTTCAGTTAACTTTTAGACTTGACATTAAAGACCTTTGTCAATTGCCACCCCTAATAAGTGATGTTTTAATTAACTCAATAGTAGCCAGTGACAATGCCTGAAGGAGCATGGAACCTACAACATATTCTCTAATGCCAATCTCCCTAAGCCAAGTATTTCCAGTAGTGGATACTGTTTGTACAGAATCCTCTATGCTCTGTTCTCTTCCATGTGCTCCATGGTATACATGAGAAGGCTGGAATTAATGATGCAGGCTGGACCCAGGGAACACAGCCAATAGAGACAACCAAGATAATGTAAATCATGTCTTCATGTAAGATCTTCACATTCTAGCCTATGATAGTCCAGACTGAATTCTCTATCTTTTATGGAATTCTCCTAGAAATAGTTCAGTCATCCTGTCGAGCTAACACTGCTGCATCTTTGTGTGTGCATAAAAGCCAATGTCAAAAGCACATTTAAGAACTGACAAAGCATTCACAGTCACTTGTTTGATCCTAACCACCCTCTGAGGGAGGTGTTTCCCCTAACCTCTTAGTTTCAGAGAATGGTTGGTGTTCTCTTACTCTTTCATTTCCTTTTAAAACACTTCCCACCTTCATTTTTCTCCCTTGTAACTATTGCAACATTTTTATACACATCCACTAATTTTTTAAATAACATGCAGTCTTCCATTGTATATGTATTATTTTACACAAGCAAACACTGCTGTACAATAGATCACATTCTGTACATATTTTTTTTCCCCCTTCACTGCTGTATTTTTAAGATTGATCCATGGTGCCATGTGTATGTCTACCTTTTTATTTAGCCTTAACTGATGGCACAATTTACAGTGTGTGTCTGTTGTATATAAATTATCCTGCCCCAATGATAAACACAGAGATGGCCTACAACTTAATCTTTTTCCAAACAATACTGTACTGAATATTCTTATGCAGAAACCCATGTGAGCCATTCTCAAGGTGATTAGCCATAGAAATCCCCATAGAAAATTCGACTAAATATTGCTTTAATGGTTTGTAGAATGACTGCAACAGTCTGGACTTAAAGAAGCAATGCTCAGGAATCCTGTGACTCCATACTCACTCCCATACTTGGCATTCCTTAGCTTGCTAATTTCTTCCAATCTGATGCATGCAAAGTGATATTTGTTTAATTTGCATTTTGCTTGTATTGAATCTGAAATCATATAGACATGGATTTTTGATTATGTTTAACGATATATCTACTTTTGGCAAGGTATAGGCTCTCAGTAAATGTTTAACTGAATGTTTCATCATATACTGATGGTCCGTTTGCATATTTGTTACTACTACTATTACTGTTTTTATCACTATTTTGTCTATTGGGTTTTCTGCATTTTCTATTTGACTTGTGTGAGTTCTTAGTATAATATAGATATAAATAATCGTAAGTTTTATTTAATCTCTTCTTCCAATCTGTCATCTGTTAGCTTTTTCCCACCTCCTTACCATAACAGAAGTCCCTAATTTTAGTATAATTAAATAAATAAAAGGCTTGCCATGTAGTCTATTCTATGATAATTATGATAAAAAGCTTTCGCCAATGTACAGATTATAAACATGTGCTTCTCATTTTCCTATATCAACTTTAGTAATTTTATATTTCATACTGTTTCATAATCTATCTGGAGCATACACTTATATGTGATATTACAAAAAAAAAAAAAAAAACTGATTTTTTTAATCCCCCCCATATTTGGAAGCAAATTTCACATTATCTATTAATGTCACTACAACAGTGTCACTTCAAAGACTTGTACAGTTTCTTTCTGGTTTAGTCCTCTGTAGACCCACAGACAACAAAATCTGCATGGATAGTGTCCTTGGAGTTGGGCACAGTGATGACCTGTGCTCTTGTTAGATATTGCTCTGAGCAAACTTGACTCATCTCCAGTTACAAAGACAGTGCCTGAATTTTCCATTATACATAATATTTGTTGCACGATTTTGGTAAATAACATTTAATCAAGTTAAGGAAGTTCCTGAAGTGCAAAGAGTTTTTTTTTTTTTTTTAATGTTTTACTTCCTTGAAAACAGAAAACACAATTTTTTTTTCTTTGGTTAATAAACTAGAGAAATTACATTGATTAATTTTCTGATAAATGAAAAAATCATGGGTTAAATATGACTTGATCACACGTGTTTTAATGGACTACAGTTTTATTAAGTATTTTAATATCCATAGTCTTCCAAAATAACTTTATTTCTGTGCAGTCCCACCAGCAAAAAATGAAAGTTCCTCTTGCTCCATAATCTTGTCAGCATTTGATATTTTGAATTGTGGCAGTTCTGTTAAGTAGGTAGTGGTAACTCATTGTTTTGATTTGCAGTTCCCTATGGCATATATATGATTGCTGAGCATCTTTAGTATGCTTATTTTATCTTTGGTAGGATATCTGTTCAGGTCTTTGTTTTCCTTCACCATTATGTTGGCTGTTTCAGATCTTTCGTTCTCCATACAAACTTTGGAATCATTTCAATAATGTCTTCAAAATAATTTGCTGGGAATTTGATTAGGAATGTGTTGCATCTAAAATCAAATTGGGAAGAACTGACATCTTCACAACATTGTCTTCCTACCCATGTGCATGGAATTTCTCTCCATTTATCTAATTCTTTAATTTTTTATTAGAGTTTTATATTTTTTTTTTCTTATAGAGTTAATACAGAGTTGTTAAATCTGTACCTAAGTATTTCATACTTTGGGTGCTAATGTAATGGTATTATGCTTTTACTTTCAAATTCCACTTGTTCATTGCTAGTATTATAGGAATGCAGCTGACTTTTGCACATTAACCTTTTATCCCATAACCTTGACTTGTTCCTGATGTTAGAGAGAAATCTTCAAGCTTCTCACCACTAAGCATGATGTTAGCTGTAGCCTTTTTGAAAGTATTCTTAATCAAGTTGAGAAAGTTCCTTTTCGTTTCTTGTTACTGAGAGTCTTTATCATGAATGGATGTTAGATTTTTATCAAATATATTTCCAGTGTCTAGTGATATGAACATGTGATTTTTCTTCTTAGCCTATTGATGTGATAAAGTACATTAATTGATTTCCAAATGTTAAAATGGCTTTGCTTACTTGAGATAAAAAGTGCTTGGTCATTGGTATATAACTCTTTTTATACATTGTTGGGTTCAATATGCTAATAAAAATCAACAACCCTTCTAGATCCTTCAGAAAAATGAGGTCACGAGGCAAACTGCTGCCTCCAAAACTGGAGAGAAAGGGAAAAATACAGGTAATTACAACTTACCAAAGCAGAGACCGAGGAGCAGAAGCCCTGGGGGACCCGTCCCAGAGAAGGACAACTTCAACCGTAACTGACAAATTGCTGGAGGCTCAGAATGGAAAAGTCTGAGAATTAAAAACTCCAGAGGGGCCCAATCATAGAAGGATGCCTATGTCCTCCTTATGAGTTTTACATCCAGCAGCTGAACAGTGAATTCAACTGGTTCTTACAGTGAATACTGGAGAAAAATCTCCTCCTGTTTCATAAAGGGAAGGAGAAATGGAACCATTTGAAATAATCCTGAACAATTTGCTTTTCTTAATAAGACCTGCCCTAGGAGAGACTGTTTTATCAGAGCCTAAACACGTATACTTAATTTAGTCAAGTGAAATGTAATGCTTGGAATTCACTGGAGACAAAGTGCTAAGTAGGCAACGATCTGAAGAACTTTCCAGAACCCTCTACTCGATTCCTCTCTCCTCTATTCCTACCAACAGTTTATATGTGTTCTTTTCTATCTATGACAGATTGCTTGACAAAAATATTAAGTAAAGATAGCATATCTCATCCAAATTAGATTAATTTTCCAAATATCAGCCAAACAAATATATCTCTAAGTTGAACATTAGAAAAAAATGAGGGGTAAGATTAGGTCAAAGTGCCTTTACAGTCCCTAGAAATCATGTACATCACACACTCAGCCAGAAAATTTATCTTGAAAAAAAGGAAAATGGATCCAAACAAACAAAAAATAGTCCTGATTGTTTTTCTATATGGAATCATTAATTCTTGATTAGAGGCACAAGCTGCTTGGAAATGGATGCCAGAAGATAAGAAAATAAAAACACTCCTAATAATGGGCTCTAGGATTATGTACTTAAAACATTTCTCTCTCACCAGCTTATCAGGCAACCAAAAAATTGAAAGCAATTTGCATTGGAAATAGAGAGACACTTTATGATGGTTACATTCTATGCAGCATTCTGGAAAAGCCAATAAAAGCAATTATTGTGCAGTTGTGTTGCTCATTAGATGATCAGTGTAAACAAATAACATGGCTCAGAATCAATCACCTGTTTCTCCTAGAAGCAAAGGGAGCTTGCTTGGTACATAGAGAAGGAGGAAACATTCTGGACAGGACTGGCTCTTCTGGGTCAGCTTCTGAAAGCAACTGTTGTTTTACATGACATATATGTTTGTTTAAGAGGGTATCAAGATGCCCTCAATGGCACACTGAAGGGCAGAAAGAGGAAAAAAGAGAGGAGTGCTCCATTTGTAACATCTTCATAATAGCCTCCAGCACATAGTAAGCACAGGCAGATACTGGTTATTAGAGCTGAATAAAGATAGCGAAAAATAAAATAATTCCTATCCTTGGAAAAAAGTAAAAAGAGGGACAAGAGGCAGAGTCCTCCAGTTTGGATGCTTGTTATGGTCAAAGGGTCCTTGGAATTATGTCATTCCCACTATCGCGATGTGACCCCTTACACAAACACACAAATTAACAGAGCTCTTCCTTCCTTATGTAATAGCAAAGAATCCTTCAGGGAAAAACAAGGTGATTGTCTTAAATTTTATCTAACACATTGTAACAATATTCCTCAACTGGCAGTCATTTTGCCTCTCACCCACTGGTACCATTTAGTAACACCTGGAGATATTGGTTGCTAAAACTGAGAAAGGTATTACTGGCATTTAGTAAGTAAAGGGCAGGGATGCTGCTAAACATCCTTGAATTCTCAATGAAACTGGAAAGAAAAAATATGTCATCCAATGCACAGGACAGATTCCTTCTAACAGAAAATTACCTGTTTCAAATATTAATTGTGCCAAAGTTGAGGATTGATGCAATAAATAACAGTAGGTAAAATTAGCTGCACATGAAAGATAGGTCCCTGTTGCTGTTTATTTAATTTCCTGACACTCTATAAGAATCTTAAGCTTTCCTTAATAGATATTAGAAAGAAATCTTAAATAAGATGTTGTCTCTCAGGGACAGACTTAACGTTAAAATAAGTGCTTGTTCAGATTGCACCCCTCTTAGCTCCATAGAATAATGTTGCATTATTATCATCAACATATATTTTACCAAAGCAAAATAAAGCCTTTCCTTTTCATCACATGGGTTAAGATACTGTGGCGTAGTTACAGTTATCTTACCACTGAGATCTTTGCCCTACTTCCCCAAGAACTGAATACTTTAATATTTCAACATCTCAGGGCACAGTGTTGCTAGAGAAAGTTGAAGTGATTCATATATGCTTTCTTTTTCTCTACAACTAAGTAACTGATGTCTTTCACCAAGACAATTGGAAAAAAAACTGAAGTAGTCCTTGGATCCTTTGATTCAGTCATTAATTATCTCAAGATACATATTGACCTCAATATTCATAGGAAGGACTGATGCTGATGCTGGCCACCTGATACTAAGGGCCGACTCATTGGAAAAAACCCTGGTGCTGGGAAAGACTTAAGACAAAGTCAGAAGCGGGTGACAGAGGATGAGATGGATGGATGGCATCAACGACTCACTGGACATGAGTTTGAGCAAACTCCGGGAGATAGTGAAGGAGAGGAGCCTGGCATGCTGCAGTCCATGGGATCACAAAGAGTCAGACATGACTTAGCAACTGAACAACAACAACATATTGACCTACTACATACTAGGCATTTTGCCAGAGCTTTGATAGAACATTGATAAGAGGACAAATACCATCCTTTTCCTCACAAAACATAAACGTATATGGCCCATGAGTTGCTAGGGCAAGGGGACAGAGGTGAGACAGTGTTCACAGACAGGTAAACCCACAATTATTGTGACAGGAAAAATAATCTCCCTTCCACCAAGAGAAGTCTACTTCCAATCCCTAGGATCTGGGAATACATTATCTTACACAGCAATAGGGAATTTAGACGATGGATAGAATTGATAATCAGCAACAAGAGTCTCAAGAGAATTCAACATGAGACTTCTGTGGGCATCGTGACCTCCAAAGCAGTAGGATAATATATTTCTGTTGTTTTAAGCCTATACATGTGTAGGGTTTTGTTACAGCTGTTGTTGTAGTTGTTGTTTAGTTGCTAAGTCATGTCCGACTCTTTAGCAGCTCCATGGACTTCAGTCTGCCGGCCTCCTCTGTCAATGGGATTTCCCAGACAAGAATACCGGAGTGGGTTACTATTTCCTTCTCTAGGGTATCTTCCTGACCCAGTAATTGAACTCACATCTCCCGTATGACAGGCGGATTCTTTACCACTGAGCAGCAGGTCACTAACACAAATGCCTAGTGCTTTGAAGAGGAAAAATGAGATATACCTGAGCAAGGCAGAGTTATAAGGTGTGTGTGTGTGTGTGTGTGTGTGTGTGTGTGTGTGTGTGTGTGTGTGTGTGTGTGTGTGTGTGTGTGTGTGTATGTGTGTGTGTGTGTGTAACAGGGTCTGAGGGGCTAGGCAATCAATCAAGAAAAGCTTCCAGATTAAACTCTAAACTGGATCCTGAAGAATACATATGTGTTAGTGTTTTGAAGAGTAGTATAATAGAGCTCCAGGCAGAAGGAATAGCTGCAAAGGTTTGAAAGTGAACAAGATTGCGCTTCTGGTGAATTGTGTTACATTGCTCAGTTAGTAGAGCAAGAGGAATGCAAATAATGAGAGCAAAAGCAGGAGCTATAAAGATCAGAAGATTGAGTATTGCAGATCAAGCTACTGAGTCTGGATTTGACTCTCAAAAATAGTCAATAACAACTTTTAAATAAAGAAATGGCAGGGTCTAATTTTAGAGAAGAAGAGTGCTCTGGTTGCTGCATGAAGAATGGATTGGAGAGAGAAAAACTGGGAGCAGGGAGACCAGTTTGAGAGAGTTGCCAGCAATTCCTGGGAAAATGGTCACCTACAAAAATCCATTGCACTGGAGATAGAAATAGATGGGTTAAGAAAAGTAGGATCAAGAAGAATTGGTTAAAACATGTAGACAAACAACTAGCTGTCTATGCTGACGAAGAGGAGGAGCCAAGGATGAAACCCAGGTGTCCAGTTTGGAAAATTCAGTGGATGGGAGAGACTTTGTCTGTGGAACAGAGAAACATGAGCAATCAAGAATTTCATTCAGAAAAAAAAAGAAAATTAAATATGCTTGTGTTGTAGGGTCTGAGAAATACAAGGATGGACCAGAATGCCAGGAAAGCAGTTTGCAGGCTCCATGGCTGTGTGATGTCTTACAGCTACACATTCCTGCAGGACCATTTGCTAGGGTCAGAATTTGAGAGTGCCTAGGAAGGGGGTCCCTGGTAGCTCAGACGGTAGAGTCTGCCTGTAATGTGGGAGATCCGGGTTTGGTCCCTGGGTCAAGAAGATCCCTTGGAGAAGGAAGTGGCAACCCACTCTAGTATTCTTGCCTGGAAAATCCCATGGACAGAGGAGCCTGGCAGGTTACAGTCCATGGGTCACAAAGAATCAGACACCACTGAGTGACTTCACTTTCAGGAAGGGGGTCAAAGGAGGATTAGTTTCTGAATGACTCACCTCTAAACTTGGTGGTCTGTTCCTTTTAGTCTTGAAATTGGCCTTTGGATCATAAATAAAAAGCAATTTTTAATATAACATAGAAAAAATGAGGGGAAAATTCATCTTTTAAATGATTTTCTTCTGAGTCAAAAACATCTCTAAAAATTAAAGAAATTTCTGGCCTTTTACTCACAGACATGAATAGATATCTAGAATCAATCAAGATTTGTGTAAAAAGGAGAGAAGAGGGGAAGAAAGAAAGAGAGTAAGAGAATGAGAGAGAGAGAGAGAGGAAATCTTTTTCCTAAAAGACAACTGAATGGGGGGTGGGCGGGGAAGGATTCCCTTTCTTAAAAGATAGTTGAATAAAATATACCCTTGCAATGACTTTGAATAGCCCAGGTGGTTCTGGCACAATAAATATACATTTCCAAGTTATTATTGATTTGCAAACATGATTCACCTGTGGCTGATTTATGAGCATCAAAACATTGATACATGAATTTGTTCCTGAATTCCAGCATATCCTAGTGAGCCAGGGGACTATTTACAACCCTTTGCATTCTTGTAGGTGTGGGCTGCAGATGTTTCATTTCATTGTTGATAATATGCATTCATAAATATATATGTAGGCAGACACTTGAAAATTTGGAAGTTGTTTTATTATTCAAAATATATTCAATATGCCTCTAACCCTTGTATCTCCACAACATCATTCTTTTTCATTCCTGCCTTTTTTTCACATCTATATAATCAGCTTACTTGCATTCTTTTCCCACCTGATCTTGTCTATATTGAACTGAAGATTTTTTTTTTTTAACTTCTATGGATCCCAATCTCGCTCATTTTCCTTTTCTTCCACTTAAATTTGTATTCTAAAATGGTATTTAGTTTTATCAAATTATAGGTATGAGAGCAGGAAGACCATCCTTAGATGGAAATAGTTTCCTTCATTTACTAGCTATGTGACATTGGCAAGTTATGTAACTTCTCTAAATTTCAGTTTCTTCATTGGTAAAGTGGAGGTAATATGACATATGTTTATTTTACTATTGTGTAACATGGCCTTCTTTGTTCTACAGAAGATTTACACCACCAAATAGTTCTCCTTTTTTTTTTTTCTTTTTTGTTCCTGAATTATCCTGTGTCTGAGAATACAGCTGAGTGTAGAAATAGGTAGAGTGTAGCCGATTATGTGGCAGAGATGTGCTCCACAGTGATAAACATGACCCAAAAATGTAGTAAGAAATACAGAGAGAAAAGGAAGCATAGTTTTATGTAACATGGTTTTACTTTAAATCTTTTTCTGTTATTCCAGATATGCCAATTCATGAACCTGTAACTTTCAGGCCAAAATCTCGTTTCAATTGTGATGATGCATTTTAGAAGGCCAAGGAGAAAATAAAATACCTTTTGAAAGAAATTGTTAAGTGATGTAACTTTAATTTATGTGCACTTATGTGGGTGCTATCATCTGTAGGATATAAACCTGATATCTTTTAAAATCACTAACAGGGATGACATCTGTTCCATCAAATTTCATTAACTTGCATCCTTATCTGTGCTAACGGAAAAAAAAAAAAAAAAGGTATGTAAGGGATTATTTAATGCAGAATATGCTCCAAACTTCCTTTCATACCTGCCCAAAGTATGTGTGAACATATGTGGAGCCTGCTTCCTTCTCGATGGCTTCCTGAATCCCAGCTTTGCCCCAGATTTCTTCCTGGCTAGTCTTTCAGGAAAGTAAGAATTGTGGGTACCTGTTAAGTAATCTCCATTTCAAGACCCAATCACTTTCCATACAAACTTTTATTGCAAAGGGCCAGCCAGTAAATATTTTAGGATTTGAAAACCATGAAGTCTTTGTGGCAGGTACTCAACTCTGCTACGGTAGCGAAAAATCAGCCATGGATGAAATGGAGACAAATGAGTATGGCTGTGTTGAAATAAAATTTTATGTACAAAATAGGCAGAGGGCTGGGTTTGCTCATGGGCGAACTTTGCAAACCTGGGTTCTACATCACCTGGGGTTAATTTCTGTGATCTGATATTACTCCCTTAGAACAGGTCAACATTAAGGTACAACATCAAAGTGTTGATATCAAAATGCAACTAAGGAAAATGCCCCGTGAGATGAAGGGAACAACAGAAATTCACACTTTGGCTGCAAAATTGATATCTACAGGCTAAGCACCCCATGGGGGAGGCACTAAGGTGCTCTCAGGTTATCTGTGGTAAAGAACCAATTCTTTTCCAACCCATATAGATTGGAAAGTATTAAATCATATACTTTGATGACAATGGCAAATTGTTCTGAGAAATTCCTAAATGTTTAATTTCATTTTTGGTATTCTTCTCAGTGTGAACCAGTAGCAACCTGATTAGGACCAGCAGAGGTCCATGGACCATACTCTGAGGATGCTATGTAGTGTGTGAAAGGCAAGTCCCCGCCTGATATGTTTCAGGCTGAAAGTCTTTATCATTTGTTGTTGTTCAGTCACTAAGCCCTGTACTTCTCTCTGGGATCCCATGGACTGCAGCACGCCAGGCTTCCCTGTCCTACACCATCACTCAGAGTTTGCTCAAACTTATGTACACTGAGTCCTTGATGCTATCTAACAATTTCATCCTCTGCCACACCCTTCTCTTTTTGCCTTCGATCTTTCTCAGCATCAGGGTCTTTTCCAGTGAGTCAGCTCTTCGCATCCAGGTGGCCAAAGTATTGGAGCTTCAGCTTCAGGATCAGTTCTTCCAATGAATATTCAGGGTTGGTATCCTTTTGGATTAACTAGTTCAATCTCTTTGCAGTCCAAAGGACTCTCAAGAGTCTCCTCCAGTCCCACAATTTGAAAACATCAATTCTTCAGTGCTTAGCCTTCTTTATGGTCCAACTCTCACATCTGTACGTGACTAGTGGAAAAACCACAGCTTTGACTCTACCAACCTTTGTCAGCAAAGTGATGTCTCTGCTTTTTAATATACTTTCTAGATTTGTCATAGCTCTCCTTCCAAGGAGCAAGTGTCCTTTAGTTTCATGGCTGCCATCAATATCTGTAGTGATTCTGGAATCCAAGAAAATAAAATCTGTCACTGCATCTACTTTTTCTATTTGCCATGATCTTCATTTTTCTGAATGCTGAGTTTTAAGCCAGATTTTCACTCTCCTCTTTCACCCTCATCAAGGGGCTTTTTAGTTCCTCTTCACTTTCTGCCATGAATGGGATCATCTGCCTATCTGAGGTTGTTGATACTTCTCCTGGCAATCTTGATTCCAGCTTGTGCTTCATCCAGCCCGGCATTCCACATGATAGAGTCTGCATATAAGTTAAATAAGCAGCATGACAATATACAGTCTTGTCATACTCTTTTCTCAATTTTGAACCATTCAATTTTTCCATGTCCAGTTCTAACTGTTGCTTCTTGACCCGCATACAGGTTTCTCAGGAGGCAGGTTAGGTGGTCTGATAGTCCCATCTCTTTAAGCATTTTCCACAGTTTGTTGTGATCCACACAATCAAAGGCTTTGGCACAGCCAAAAAGCAGAAGTAGATGATTTTCGGGAACTCTCTTGCTTTCTCGATGATCCAACAGATGTTGGCAATTTGATGTTTGGTTCCTCTGCGTTTTCTAAATCCAGCTTGAACATCTGAAAGTTCACAGTTCATGTACTGTTGAAGCCTCACTTGGAGAATTTTGAGCATTACTTTGCTAGCATGTGAGATGAAGGCAATTGTGCAGTAGTTTGAACACTCTTTGGCACTGCCCTTCTTTGGGATTGGAGTGAAAACTGACATTTTCCAGTCCTATGATCATTGCTGAGTTTTCCAAATTTGCTGGTATATTGAGTGCAGCACTTTAACATCATCATCTTTTAGGATTTCAAATAGCTCAGCTGGAATTCCATCACCCTCACTACCTTTATTTGCAGTAATGCTTCCTAAGGCCCATTTGACTGCACACTCCAGGATGTCTGGCTCTAGGTGAGTAGCCAACCACACCAGCATGGTTATCTGTGTCATTAAGACCTTCTTTGTATAGTTCTTCTATATATTCTTCCCACCTCTTCTTAATCTTTTCTGCTTTGGTTAGATCTTTACAGTTTCTGTCCTTTATCGTGCCCATCTTCACTATGACCCATCTGTCCTGGTTGGCCCTGCATGGATGGCATGGCTCACAGCTTCATTGAGTTCTGCAAGCTGTTTTTATCATACTTGTTCACAAGATTATCTGCTGCATTCCTGGGAAATAAATGTGCACTTTGTTCTAGCATCCAAGGTCTTACATAATCTTGGTCCAGTTGTATCATTTTGGCAGCATCTTCCTCTGCATCCACATGGATGACTTCCTGTGCCCAAACACACCTTCTGCCTTTCTAAATCTTGCCTTTGTCTAGACTATTTCCTAGTTCTGTAGTGCCTAGGTAAGTCTGTCCTCAAGATCATTCAAAACTCTTTCCATGAAGTCATATTTCCTTTCCCCTGGATGCAATTTGGCCCTCCACTGGACATTCATAAAACATCGCGTGTATTTTCTCTGACTGTCCTTGCTTTAAATAATATTGTAATGCCCTCTGTACTTGTCTTGTTGTTGTTTGGTTGCTAAGTTGTGTCTGATTCTTTTGTGGTCCCATGGGCTGTAGACTGCCACGCTCCTCTGTCTGTGGGATTTCCCAGGCAAAAGTACTGGAGTGGGTTGCCATTTTCTTCTACAGAGGATCTTCCTGACCCAGGGATCAGACGCAGGCATTGAACTGAGTCTCCTGCATTGGTAGGCAGATTCTTTACCACTGAGCCACTTAGGAAGCCCCTGTATTTGTCTTATCCTGAGACTAAATAGTGAGCTTCTAGAACATGAGCTGTATCTTATAGATGTGAGAGTGTTCCTCAGAGTGCTTAACACAGTGTCTTTTATACAATTAAGGTTAAGTTAGCTCATAAATGAATGACATTGAACCCACATCATAAACATTCTCTCCTACAGATCTCCTTTGCATGCTTTTAGAAATGCATTCCTCTGCATTTCTGTCCTCTCTCTCTTCCACTTAGGACAAAAATGCTTATCAGCAAGAGAGCTTGTGTACATAAAACCATAGGACACAGCAAATCTGTGGTGTCAAAAGAAAACGAAATACATGCATGACTCACTTACAGAATTTGTAAAATGGAGCCTAGAGAATGAAAATGCGATTTTTAGCTGATTTGTACTATTCTGAATGTCACTGTAAAGCCCACATTTCACGGGGCAGAACGAAGACAGCCATGATTAACATTTATTTCAGCCACAAACCAGGGCAACTGTTTGTTTCCACTGTGATCCCTAAGACTTTGCTCTAAGGATGAAAACGTCATTGGTTATACTGAAAGAAAGAACTGCCATTGGTAAATGAGTAAAATTGTATAATCTCCATCAAAGATACACATTTGCAGAATTATGAAGCCAAGTTGGTATTTACCCTGCCACTGAATATGACTTGAATAATAATAAACTGACAGTGTTAAGCTATGTTAGTGACACATGGGGAAAGATAGTACAAGATCCACTCAGGTATATTATTATTATCATTGCTACATCTGTAACAAATTAGAAGATTTATGACCATCCTATCATCCTACATTTTATTGGTTTGCCTCTATATTTAATACATTTGCAAATAAGCAAATCTGATGAATGTTTTCTTGGTGTAAGGTTCAAACATTTCATTGACATAAAACTTTCTTTTAGATAAGAATGTTCACTGTATGGAAGAAGATGGCAGAGGAGTAAGATGTGGAGATCACCAGCCTCCCCACAAATACATCAAAAACTCAGTAAGATATGGAACAACTCCTACAAAGCAACCTCTAGACGACAGCAGAAGACCCCAGGCCTCTGAGGAGCGGGGGGCAGGCTAAGCTCCCTGGAATGAGGTAGGAGAAAGGATAGATAAATAAAAAGGGACACGACAGAGAACCTCTGGACAGAGCTTGTGTCCAAGGGAGGGAGGGAGTCCTAAAACAAGAGGAGCTCCCATGCACAGGAAAGCTCCCTCCCAGGCAGACCTAAGGGGGAGCTGCAGAGTCTTGGAAAACCAGGCAAAACAGGGACTTAGAGAGCAGAAAAGAGAGAAAGCTGCACTTCTCAGCTAAAGGACTGTGGCCCCAATCAGATAGTAGGCTCAGGAAACCGAGAGAGAAGCCTACAGAAGCCCTGGGGCACAGAGGGCTGTCACGCACACAACCCTCCTAGCGCAGAGAGCGGCCTAGGGAGCCAAAAGAAGAATATACAAGCCCCACGACAGAGTGCGTGGACCTCTGAAGCAAGTGCACACAAGCCCTGAGACGCAGAGGGCGGGCCCGGGAGCTGAGACAAGTGCACTCTAGCTCTGCGACAGAGAGGGTGGGCTCGGGGGGCTGAGGGAAGCCCACATGAGTCTCTGTGATGCAGAGGGCACAGTTGGGGAGCTGAGAAAAGATCTACAGGAGCCCCTACCTAGCAAGCTTCGACTAGCAGAGCAGGGCAGGACTGGGGAACAGAAGCACCAGCAGTGATTCCAGGGACAAGTAGGGGGTGGGCGGCGGTGCAGATATGCTGAGAGGGCCACTTTGAAGTGGCTACAGAAATAGACGCAGCTAACACTGCCAAAGCCAGAAGGACTGCCGAAAGTCATAATGAACCCGTAGATGCTCCAAAACCTACTACTGGACACTGCATTGCTCTTCAGAGAGACGAGATACAGCTCCATCAACCAGAACACAGGCACAAGCTCCCCCAACCAGGAAAACATCACAGGACACTAATCCAACCCCATCCACAGGGGCAGACTCTGCAACCGAGAACTATGACCTTTAGAACTTTTTATTTTTCTCTTATAAATCACACTGTTTATTCCCCCTACATATTTCTACCTTCAAATTAGCCTTTTGCAGTGCTGTGGAGTTTTCCTCTTTGTTTTTCTTGTTTTAAAAACATTCATTTTAAGATATTTTTTCTTTTTCACTCTCTTTTTGGTGATTTTTCTGATTTTGTTTTTGATACATTCAAATGCTTTTCTTATAGTTCTTTAATGGCTATAGCTATTTCTGAAAATATATAAATCTTTTTTGCATGTGTCTAAACATTTGCATTTCTATTTTTTCTTCTCTTTATTTTCTATCCTCTTTTCCACCCCCTTCCTTTTCTCTTTTCCCTTCCTTCTTCTCTTTCTTTTCTTCTCCCTTTCTTCCTTCTACTCTGTCTTTTTTCACCGAGTAAGTTAATTTGTGAAATTTTGCTTTATGTCCCAGTTTGCACTCCGCTCATGCTCCGTTTTCCAGATTGAAAGTTAGCTAGCTCTGCTTTTAACTGGCCGATATCACTTTTGGTTTCCCCTGGACTCTTTTCTTTAGAATACTTTGGTGATAACTGTGTGTGTGGAAGAATGTGTATATGTCCCATTATTTCTGTAATTACCTGCTTGATCTGCTTGATCTCCTCCCACTATAACATAGATAACTTAGGCACAAGTCACCCCTAACAATAAGTCAACACAAAGAACTCAACCAACCTTTCCTTCCAAAGGCAAAAACCAAAAGTAAGAAGGAACACAACTCCAAAACCTGGGAAAAGGAGGCCTCAAGTGGAACAACTTAGAAAAAAAAGAAAAATGAAAAGACAGAGAAATAGAGAAAAAATGAAAGAACAACGTAGAATTTCACAAATAAATGAAGAGGAAACAAGCAATCAACTTGAAAGAAGATTCAGAATGACAGTAAAAATGCTCTGAATACTTGAAAATAGAAAGGAGGAAAATGCAAGAAATATTTACCAAGTTAATACCATCAGCAAGGACTTAGAAGAAATAAAGAATAAGCAAACAGATGAATAATACAATTACTGAAATTAAAAATACTCTAGAAGGGACCAATAGAAGAATAACTGGGCAGAGGAATGGATAAGTGAGCTGGAAGATAGAATGACAGAAATAACTGCTAAAGAGCAGAATAAAGGGAAAAGAATGAAAAGAATTGACTATAGCCTCAGAGACCTTTGGGACAATATTAAATGCACCAACATTCGAGTTATAGGGGCCCCAGAGGAGGAAAAACAAGGCACTGAGGAAGTTTTTGAAGAAATTATAGTTGAAAACTTCTGCAACATGGGAAAGGAAATAATCAAGTCCAAGAAGCACAGAGAGTCCCTTATAGGATAAACCCAAGGAGAAACACATTGAGAAACATATTGATCAAGCTAACAAAGATTAAGCACAAAGATGTTAAAAGCAGCAAGGGAAAAGCAACAAGTAACATACAAGGAAATACCCATATGATTAGCAGTGGATCTTTAACAGAAACTCTGCAGGCCAGAAGGCAATAGCAGATATATTTAAAGTACTGAAAGAAAAAAAAAAAAATCTACAACTAAGATTACTACACCTGGCAAAGATTTCATTCAAAATTGATGGAGAAATCAAAGGCTTTACATACAAGCAAAAGTTATACCAGCCTTACAACATATACTAAATTAACTCACATAGGCAGTAAGCACAAGAGAAAGGAAGAGCTACAAAAAAAACCCAAAACAATTAAGAAAATGACAATAGGAACATATATATCAATAATTACCTTAAATGTAAACAGATTAAATGCACCAACCAAAAGATACAGACTGACTGAATGGATACAAAAACAAGACCCACTTCAGACCTAGAGACACATACAGACTGAAAGTAAAAGGATGGAGAAAGATATTCCATGTGAATGGAAGTCAAAAGAAAGCTGGAGTGGCAATCCTTATTTCAGACAAAATAGACTTTAAAATAAAGACTATAAGAGACAAAGAAGGACACTACATAAGGATCAAGGGGTCAATCCAAGAAGAAAACCTAACAATTGTAAATATTTATGCACCCAACATAGGAGCTCATCAATACATAAGGGAAACACTAACAGGCATAAGAGAGGAAATTGACTAACTCAATAATAGTAGGGGACTTTAACACCCCACTTAAACCAATGGACAGATCATCAAAACAGAGACTAAACAAGGAAATACAAACTTTAAACGAAACATTAGACCAATGGACCTAATTGATATCTTCAGGACTTTCCATCCAAATGCAGAAGAATACACTTTCTTCTCAAGGGCACATGGAACATTCTCCAGGATAGACCACATCTTGGGCTACAAATCAAGGCTCAGTAAATTTAAGAAAATTGAAATCATATCAAGTATCTTCTCTGATCACAATGCTATGAGACTAGATATCAACTGCAGGGGAAAAAAAACTGCAAAGAACAAAAACTCTTGGGGATTAAACAATACATTACTAAATGACAAAGAGATTACTGAAGAAATAAGGGAAATCAAAAGATTCCTAGAAACAAATGACAATGAAAACATGATTCCCCCAAACTTATGAGAGTCAGCAAAAGCAGTTCTAAGAGGGAAGTATATAGCAATACAAACCGGCCTTAAGAAACGAGAAAAGCATCAAATACACAACCCAACCCTACATCTAAAGCAGCTGGAAAAAGAACAAACAAACAAAAACCCAAAGTCAGCAGCAGGAAAGAAATCATAAAGATCAGAACAGAAATAATTGAAAAAGAAATGAAGGAAACAATAGCAAAGATTAATAAAACTAAAAGCTGGTTCTTTGAGAAGATAAAATTGACAAACCACTAGCCAGACTCATCAGGAAAAAAAAGGGAGAAAAATAAAATCAACAAAATTAGAAATGAAAAAGGAGAGGTTGCAAGAGACAACACAGAAATACAAAGGATCATAAGAGAATATTATGAACAACTCTATGCTAATAAAATGGGCACCCTAGAGAAAATGGACAAATTCTTAGACAAGTTCAGCCTCCCAAGAGTGAATAGAAATTATGAACAAAAAATTACAAACACTGAAACAGAAACTGTGATAAAAAATCTCCCGAAAAACAAAATCCCAGGGCCCATGTGGCTTCTCCTCACAGGGGAATTCTATCAAACATTTAGAACAGAGCTAATGCCTATTTTTCTGAAACTCCTCCAAAAAATTGCAGAGGAAGGAAGAATTCCAACTCATTCTACAAGGCCACAATCACCCTAATACCAAAACCAGGCAAAGACAACACAAAAAAAGAAAATTACAGGTCAATATCACTGACGAACATAGGTGCTAAAATCCTCAAAAAAAATTCTAACAAGCAGAATTCAACAACACATTAAAAATCTCATACAACATAATCAAGTCAGATTGATTCCATGGATGCAAGGATACTTCAAAATATGCAAATCAGTGTTACGCACTATATTAAGATGAAAGAAAAACAAACACACGATCATCTCAACAGATGCAGAAAAAGCCTTTGGCAAAATTCAGCACTCATATATGATAAAAAAAAACCTTCAAAAATGGACATAGAAGGAACCTACCTCAATATAGTAAAAATATATGATAAGCTCACAGCAAACATTATTCTCAATGGTGAAAAACTAGAAGCATTCCCTCTAAGATAAGGAACAAGACAGTCTTGAGAAAGAAGAATGGAGCTGGAGGAATCAACCTTTCTGACTTCAGACTACATTACAAAGCGAAAGTCATCAAGACAGTATGGTACTGGCACAAAAACAGAACTATAGACCAACAGAACAAGATAGAGAGCCCAGAGACCTATGGGTTCCTTATTTTTGACAAAGGAGGCAAGAATATAACATGGGGCAAAGATAGCCTTTTCAGTAAGTGGTGTTGGGAAAACTGGTCAGCTACATGCAAAAGAATGAGATTAGAACACTTCCTAATGCCACACACAAAGATAAACTCAAAATGTGTTAAAGACCTACATGTAAGACCAGAAACTATAAAACTCTTAGAGGAAAACATAGGCAGAACCCTCGATGACATAAATCAAACCAAGATCTTCTATGACCCACCTCCTAAAATGATGGGAATAAGAAAAATAAACAAGTGGGACCTAATTCAACTCAAAAGTTTTTGCACAGCAAAGAAACTACAAACAAGGTGAAAAGACAACCCTCAGGATGGAAGAAAATAATAGCAAGAGAAACAACTGACAAAAAAATGATTTCCAAAATATGCAAGCAGCTCATACAACTCAATACCAGAAAAACAAACAGCCCAATCAAAAAGTGGGGAAAAGACCTAAACAGACATTTCTCCAAAGAAGACATACAAACATACAGATGACTAACCAACACATGGAAAGATGCTCAACATCACTAATTATTAGAGAAATGCAAATCAAAACTACAATGAGATACCACCTCACACCAGTCAGTATGGTCATCATCAAAAATTCTACAAACAATAAAGGTTGGAGAGGGTGTGGACCTTCTTGCACTGTTGGTGGGAATGTAAAATGATACAGCTACTATGGAGGACGATATGGAGATTCCTTAAAAAACCAGGAGTAAAACCATCATGTGACTCAGTAATCGAACTACTAGGCATATACCCTGAGGAAACCGAAATTGAAAAACACATATGTACCCCAATATTCATTGCAGCACTATTTACAATATCTAGAACATGGAAGCAATCTAGATGTCCATCGAAAGATGAATCGATAAAGAAGCTGTGGTACATATATGTATATAACGGAATACTGCTGCTGCTAAGTCGCTTCAGTCGTGTCCGACTCTGTGCGACCCCATAGACGGCCGCCCACCAGGCACCCCCGTCCCTGGGATTCTCCAGGCAAGAACACTGGAGTGGGTTGCCATTTCCTTCCCCAGTGCATGAAAGTGAAAAGGGAAAGTGAAGCCGCTCAGTCGTGTCCAACTCTTAGTGACCCCATGGACTGCAGCCCACCAGGCTCCTCCGTCCATGGGATTCAGCCATAAAAAGAAATGCATTTGAGCCAGCTCTAATGAGGTGGATGAACCTAGAGCCTTTTATACAGAGTGAAGTAAGTCAGAAAGAGAAACACAAAATATCATATACTGACAGATATATGTGGAATCTAGAAAGATGGTACTGATGAATTTATTTTCAGGGCAGCAATGGAGAAACAGACACAGACAACAGACCGATGGACATGGAGGGAGGCAAGGAGGGAGAGGGTAAGATGTATGGAGAGAGTAACATGGAAACTTACAACACCATATGTAAAACACCCAGTGAGAATTTTCTGTATAACTCAGGGAACTCAAACAGGGGCTCCATGACAGTCTAGAAGGGTGGGATGTGGAGGGCTATGGGAGGGAGATTCAGCATGGAAGGGACATGGGTGTACCTATGGCTGATTCTTGATGTTTGCCAGAAAACCACAAAATTCTGTAAAGCAATTATCCTTCAGTTAAAAATATAAAGTGGCCAAAAAGAAAAAAAAATAATCAAAACATCTGAATTTTACCCCAAAGGATTTTCTTCACTTTGCTTTTTAGCTGTATGTGCTGAACCTGTGAATCAACTTTTCCCAGTTCTTATCTCAACGGCTGCCCCTTATATAATCCTGCTCAAATTTGTTGATTCCATCTTACACTTTGTATCTTGTCTCTGATTTGATTAGGGTGCTGATGCTAGTGACTGATCCTCTGGCCACTATGCTATTAGTAGCACACCCACGCACTATGAACCTAAAAAAGGAAGTTTGAGCCATTTAATAAATTTGTGTATTATTTCCCTTAGAGACTAGAAAGTCTATGTGGGAAGTGATTGTGTTTATATACTTGTATTCTACACATTAACCAGCACAGTGATGCTCAGTCAAACCTATAATATATTCACTGAATAATTTTGGTTTTTACCTCCAAGTTGATTTGACCAACTGTTTTGTCCCTATTTTACTTCCTTTTCTGGTAAAATAAGGCATGAAACAAAGGTTATAGGAAAATGAACTTTGTAACACACAATCTATCACAATGGGCGTTTATATTAATTTTTATGTTTTATTAAATTAGTAACCCTCCACCTATAAATCTGTACCTTATTATAAATTCTTAAACACCACCTCTGTGACTCAAAACTTACTGCAAAATTCGATGAAATAGTCTTACAGTACTATGGTAAATGAAATACGGTCATAGATTGTATATAGCTCCTCTAGTTAAAAGATGAAGCCTGTTTCCCAACCTCCTGAAGCTTTGCAGCCCTTATAACCTGCTTTGAGTAACAAACGGTAGTAGAAGTGACACTGTGTGAATTTTGAAACCTAGGTTTCATAAAGTTTTGCAACTTCTACCTTGATGCTCTTTGGCCATCACAAAAAGAATCATATTCTTACCTCCAGTAAGTTGAGAGGTGCTGTAGAGAAGAACCAAAGTGCAGAAGCAGACAGCCAGCCAGCAGCTCTGAGACGGTGAGTGAAGCCATCTTGAACCTCCCAGACCAACCGATCCTCTTTCTGAAGGTAAGCAAGTGAATGAGCCCAGGTGCAACCAACAGAGGAAATGACGAGCTAAACTGCATTGAGAGAAATAACAAATTAGGTTTACCTCAAAACATCTGGGATAGTTGGTGCTGCATCAACAGTAATCTAAAATTTAAAAATACTAATTATCTACATGTATATGTATGAGTCCTTTTGCTGTTCACCTGAAACTATCACATTGTTAATCAGCTATACTCGAGTACAAAGTTAAAGAAAAGATTTAAAAATAAATAAAAATACTAATTATATTATGAAAAAAAAAAGAATGTTCACTGTAAAAGTAAGGAACTGTGAGTTTGCTTTGCCTCTCAGGGCCTGTGTCCTGACTGCCATGGTATTAAGGAGGGAGGTGAGGGAAGTGGGGTTCTACAGGAGGGGTTTCATTGCCAGGAGCCATACCATCGTTTCTTCTAGAAACTCTTTCCATGACAGCTTCTGGAAGGAGCAGATCCCCATACTCTGTTATCCTGGTGTCTTTTACCTCACAATGGATGACATCTTTGATTGCCAGAAACTAATACAATCCTTTCTTTTGATTATTTTAACTAAAAGAGAGTGTGTGTGTGTGTGTGTGTGTGTGTGTGTGTGTGTGTTAGTCACTCAGTCGTGTCCAACTCTTTGTTACCCCATGGACCCCTATTCCTCCAGGCTCCTCTGTCCATGTAATTTTCCAGGTAAGAATAACTGGAGTGGGTTGCCATTTCCTACTCCAGGGGATCTTCCTGACCCAGGGATCAAACCTCGATCTCCCACATTGCAGGTGGATTCGTTACTGTCTGAGCCACCAGGGTTTTCTGTGTGTCTCTTTGGATGGGATACCATCCCATTTACTCAGTCAAACACTAAGCCAGGTGTTACTATAAAGATATTTTAATAGATGTGATTAAAGTCCACAATTAGTTGACTTTAAAGAGGGGAGATTATCCTAAAGTGGGACTGATTTGATCAGTTGAAAGTTCTCAAGAGCAAACTGAGGCTTCCTGAAGGAAGAAGAAATTCTTCTAGTAGACTGCAGTCTCAGCCTGTTCCCAAGAATTTCTTCCTCTCTTTTCTGATGGCATGCTTTGCAGACTGCTGACTTGCCCCACAACCATGTAAGCCAATTCCTCACAGTATCTTTCTTAATATGTATTTCCTACTGGTTCTATTTCTCTGGTTGAATGCTGGCCAATACAGGCAGTGTTTCAGTAAGCCAAAGGACCAGGGACTAAATTATAATAAGTGGAAAAATGGTGAGCAGAAGAAAGGGGTCTCCTTAGAGAAACAACAGTGAGCGGTCACATCATCCTAGAGAAAATACGATACAGTCACATTCTTAAACCCTCAGCTTCAGTGTCTGAGTCCCAGTCCTATCTCACTCCCATGAGATCTTGGTGTCTCCTTGAATTTGTTGGGAGAACTTGAATATGTTTGTTGTAACCAAAGGGCTTTGATAAGAGCAATTATTATGTGCCTGATACATTCTAGAAGATGGTGAAATCTGTACTTTTTTGAGACATTTATTTTTCTATTCATTCAATAAAAAAATCTGAATTATTTACAGGTGTTAAGATATACTGTAATAGGCACAGAGAAGACACAAAGATGAATATGGAATATGGCATATGGAATCACCCCGAGGAGGACAGAATTAGGAGAGAGCTGTTGAGGTGGTGGGTCTAATGCAGTCTGGAGGGTGATTTTAGTAGGTATTCCTCCTCAACTCAGCTGACTGCTCCATTACTTAAGAACAGTGTCAGAATGGGGAGCCCCAAAGTTTAGGCACAAATTGGAGGCTCCTACCATCTGTATTGTATCATAATCGATACAATGGACATGAACGTGGGCAAACTCTGGGAGACAATGAGGGACAGAGAGACCTGGCATGCTGCAGTCCATGGGGTCTCAAAGAGTCGGACACGACTTGGTGACTGAACAACAATGACAAGCATTTATATACAACCATTGGACATTTATTACGTACTTTATTCATGAGGGTGGAGTTCACAGTGCTTTCATTCAGGTACATGTTCTGGAAAAGAGAAAATATCCCACTTATCCTATTCCTATATATCCAGATTTATAATTGCTGAGTGATTATTTGGGCAGTTCTAATCCACTTCAAATATGTATAAGGTCTATCCAAGCAGTGATGGGGTGGGGGAGAAGAGTAATATATGAAGAGGGACCATTAGCAACAAAACAAAGGCACAAGATACTAGTAGATCAGTGTGGTGAGAGGGATGAATTCATGAGGAGGAGAAATGGGGAATAGTTTTCAAACGCAGGGGGAGATAATGTGGTGGAGGGCTTAGAAATCCTGAGGAGAGCCAGTCTAAATCCTTTCTAAAGGAAGGTGGAAGGAAGGAAGGAGAGGAAAGGAAGGGAGAGAAGGAGGAGGAAAAGGGGGAAGGCAGGAGAGGGGGATGGAAGGAGGGAGGAAGAAGAAAGGCTGTCTCTTTGACGCTGCACAATGTTATTTGGCAAAGATACCTTTTCAAGTTTGCTCTGTGGGTCCAGTGACATTTTGTACTGGAAAAGTGACTGAACCATCATTAGGGCAGAGAAAAATGTGGCCATCACTTTCTATGTGAGATATAGGAGCACTTTATTTCCTTCAAGAAGAGTCTTCATTGACCATTTACACACACACACACACACACACACACAAAGTCGAGAATAAGATATAATAAATGGAATCTTCATCTAACCTCTTGAGTGGCTGCAAACGTTGACAGTGACCAGTAACTGCTCTACAGATGTTTAAAGCTAAGGCAGGGTCATCCCCTGGTGCAGCTGAGTGGAGTTAAGGATTAGAAATCTTCTCTCTGACCTCAGTGCTCTGTATGTGAGCTCGTGCACTTGGGAGCAAGTGGGTGCAAACATGTGTTTTCTCAGAGAGAATGTAAATACCTTTGGGTTGTTTTTTTTTTTTTTTTTTGAGACAATGTTCATTCAAAAATCCAAAGAGTGAAGAGTGTGTATTTATGTGAAAGACAGTTTAGGTAAGTGAGGTGCAGGGGGTTTGCAACCTGATTGTATTCACACATAGGCTATTTTATAAGGATGAATATGAGGCTACTAGTAAAAATAAACTGCATTTTGTTGAGCAGAGACTATATGTCAGGAATCATGCTAAGCGTTTTACACACTTAGTTTTCTGTGATTTTGGTTTTCATTTTGTCTGCCCTCTGAGGGATAAGGATCAGAGGCTTATTGAAAAAAAAGAGAGAAAGAGAAAATTTCTTATCTCATAGAGCACATTGTCTAGGGAATGGGACAATATTTGTAAAGCTAAATATGCCCAATAATTAAATAAATGTATAATTATAAGCTTCAAAAATGATATAAAATATTAAAAGACATAATGCACTTAATGTGTTTAGCCTAGTGCTGAATTTTTAATATTTTTTTTAATATATTCATGCTCAACAAGTGGTGGTGATAGTCATAACAGTGTGATCATCAGGATAAGACACTCACAGGCCCAACTTTTCTGAAGGCTCAGATTACTTTCATATCTCTCTCTTGTGCGTGGTTTATTTCCAGTAAGAATAAGAACCCTGATCAGGTTTTTACACTGTTAGTGAGTTAATACTAAACTACATAATCTTAGCTACATGGATTTGTCTTTCCTGATGCTTCTCCAAGAGCTCATGAACCAAGAAAGATGACAGTCTTTGTGGAAGAGGACATCTGTGTAAAATCATCAAGCCTGCTTTTTCATTCTGAGCTAAGGGACCCGTATAGGAGGGGAGCAGAGAGGAGCAGGGTGATGTCAACTGTATCTCTGAAATGTTCTTGCCATTTGTGTTTAATGAGACCTACTGGGCCCCCAGCAGAGGCCCCAGCAGCCACATGGAATATAAATGATACTGAGCTCCCTGGGATTTGATAAATTGTATAATCGGAGGGCGCTGAAAAAGAGCAGTGGCACGCCTAGATTCCAACTAATCAAACTGATCGCACGGACCACTGCCTCGTCACACTCAATGAAACAATGAGCCATGCCGTGTGGGGCCACGCAAGACAGACAGGTCGTGGTGGAGACTTCTGACAAAATGTGGTCCACTGGAGGGGGGCATGGCAAACCACTGCAGTATTCTTGCCTTGAGAATCCCATGAACAGTAGGAAAAGGCAAAAAGATGGGACACTGAAAGATGAACTCCCCAGGTCAGTAGGTGCCCAATATGCTACTGGAGAAGAGTGGAGAAATAACTCCAGAAAGAATGAAGAGAGGGAGCCAAAGCAAAAACAACGCCCAGTTATTAATGTTACTGGTGATGGAAGTAAAGTCCGATGCTGTCAAGAAAAATATTGCATAGGAACCGTTAGGTCCATGAATCAAGGTAAATTGGAAGCGGTCAAACAGGAGATGGCAAGAGTGAACATTGACATTTTAGGAATCAGTGAACTAAAATGGACTGGAATAGACAAATTTAACTCAGATGACCGTTATATCTAGAACTGTGGGCAAGAATCCCTTAGAGGAAATGGAATAGCCCTCATAGTCAACAAAAGAGTCCAAAATGAAGTACTTGGGTGCAATCTCAAAAACAACAGAATGATCTCTGTTCATTTCCAAGGCAAATCATTCAATATCACAGTAATCCAAGTATATGTCCCAACCAGTAATGCTGAAGAAGCTGAAGTTGAACGGTTCTTTGAAGACCTACAAGACCTTCTAGGACTAATTCTCTAAAAAAGATATCCTTTCCAATATAAAGGACTGGAATGCAAAAGTAGGAAGTCAAGAGGTACCTGGAATAACAGGCAAATTTGGCCTTGGAGTACATAATGAAGCAGGGCAAAGGCCAATAGACTTTGGCAAGATAACGCACTGGTCATAGCAAACACCCTCTTCCAACAACACAAGAGAAGACTCTACACATGGACATCACCAGATGGTCAACCCGAAATCAGATTGATTATATTCTTTGCAGTCAAAGATGGAAAGGCTCTATACAGTCAGCAAAAATGAGACCAAGAGCTGACTGTGGTTCATATCATGATCTCCTTACTGCAAAATTCAAACTTAAATTGAAGAAAGTAGGGAAAAGCACAAGACCATTCAGGTATGACCTAAATAAAATCCCTCATGATTATACAGTGCAAGTGACAAATAGATTCAAGGGATTAGGTCTGATAGAGTGCCTGAAGAACTATGGACAGAGGTTCATGACATTGTACAGAAGGCAGTGATCAAGACCATCCCCCAAAAAAAGAAATACAAAAAGGCAAAATGGTTGTCTGAGGAGGCCTTACAAATAGCTGAGAAAAGAAGAGAAGTGAAAGGCAAAGGAGAAAAGGAAATCTACACCCATTTGAATGCAGAGTTCCAAAGAACAGCATGGAGAGATGAGAAACCTTCCTAAGTGATCAGTGCAAAGAAATAGAGGAAAACAATAGAATGGGACAGACTCTAGATCTCTTCATGAAAATTAGAGATACCAAGGGAACATTTCAAGCAAAGATGGGCACAATGAAGGACAGAAATAGTATGGACCTAACAGAAGCAGAAGATATTAAGAAGAGGTGGCAAGAAAACAGAAGAATAATACAAAAAAGATCTGAATGACCCAGAAAAACATGATGGTGTGATCACTCACCTAGAGCCAGACATCCTGGAATGAGAAGTGGGCCTTAGGAAGCATCACTACAAACAAAGCTAGTGGAGGTGATGAAATTCCAGTTGAGCTATTTCAAATCCTTCAAATCCTAAAGGATAATGCTGTTAAGGTGCTGCACTCAATATACCAGCAAATTTGGAATACTCAGCAGAGGCCACAGGACTGGAAAAGGTCAGTTTTTATCCCAATCCCAAAGAAAGGCAATGCCAAAGAATGTTCAAACTACTGCACAATTGCACTCATCTCACATGCTAGCAAAGTAATGCTCAAAATTCTCCAAGTCAGGCTTCAACAGTATGTGAACTATGAACTTCCAGATGTTCAAGTTGGATTTAGAAAAGGCAGAGGAACTAGAGATCAAATTGCCAGCATCCGTTGGATCACTGAAAAAGCAAGAGAGTTCCAGAAAAACATCTGTTTCTTTTTTATTGGCTGTGCCAAAGCTTTTGACTGTGTGGATCACAACAAACTGTGGAAAATTCTTAAAGAGATGGGAATACCAGACCACCTGATCTGCCTCCTGAGAAATCTGTATGCAGGTCAAGAAGCAACAGTTAGAACTGGACAGGGAACAACAGATTGGTTCCAAATCAGGAAAGGAGTACATCAAGGCATATATTGTCACTCTGCCTATTTAACTTATATGCAGAGTACATCATGTGAAATGCCAGGCTGGAGAAAGCACAAGTTGGAATCAAGATTGCCGGGAAAAATATCAATAACCTCAGATATGCAGATGACATCACCCTTATGGCAGAAAACGAAGAACTAATAAGCCTCTTGATGAAAGTGAAAGAAGAGAGTGAAAAAGTTGGCTTAAAGCTCAACGTTCAAAAACTGAGACCATGGCATCCAGTCTCATCACTTTATGGCAAATACATGGGGAAACAATGGAAACAGTGAGAGACTATTTTCTTGGGCTCCAAAATCACTGCTGATGGTGACTTCAGCCATGAATTTAAAAGATGCTTGCTCCTTGGAAGAAAAGCTATGACCAACTAGACAGCATATTAAAAAGGAGAGACATTACTTTGCTGACAAATGTCCCTCTAGTCAAGGCTATAGTTTTTCCCGTAGTCATGTATGGATGTGAGAGTTGCACTATAAAGAAAGCTGAGCACTGAAGAATTGATGCTTTTGAACTGTGGTATTAGAGAAGACTCTTGAGAGTCCCTTGGACTGCAAGGAGATCCAACCAGTCCATCCTAAAGGAAATCAGTCCTGAATATTCATTGCAAGGACTGATGTTGAAGCTGAAACTCCAATACTTTGGCCACCTGATGTGAAGAGCTGACTCATTTGAAAAGACTCTGATGCTGGGAATAATTGAAGGCAGGAGGAGAAGGGGACGACAGAGGATGAGACGGTTGGATGGCATCACTGACAAGATGGACATGAGTTTGAGCAGGCTTTGGGAGTTCATGTCAGACAGGGAAGCCTGGCATGCTGCAGTCCGTGGGGTCGCAAAGAGTTGGACATGACTGAGTGACTGAACTGAACTCTTTATTATTTTTTTTTTTCATTTCAACTGTTGTACCATTCTTAACTGCCTGGTGAATCAATAAACATTGATGTCTAAAATATGTTTGTGAAATGAGTGTATTAAGAACCCTCCTATAAGGTGGACATAATTTTTTCACTTTTTGGATGAAGAAATTAATGCTGTAAACTTCCCCTCAAAAATGTTTGAACTAACAGTTCTTTTTAACTTTTTTCTATTCTGAATGCCCTCACACTAGATGAAATTAATGCTGGCTATTACTGTTCAGTGGACATATCTTTGCTTTCTTCCTATGGGACTTAGGAAGATACAGATTTCCAGACAGTCTCAGGCTCTTAACTCAAACTGTTTATCTTCTAGTTCATGAGGTACCTCACACCCCAGAAATAAGTAGTTATAACAGCATTGTTGTTATCCTTATGTCACTAAATTCTGTCTGACTCCTTGCAACCCAATGAACTGCAGAACACCAGGCTTCCCTGTCCTTCACTATCTCCCAGAGTCTGCTCAAACTCATGTCCACTGAGTCGGTGAGACCATCCAACTATCTCACCCTCTGTCACCCCCTTCTCCTCCTGCCCTCAATCTTTCCCAGCATCAGGGTCTTTTCAAATGAGTCAGCTCTTCGCATCAGGTGACCAAAGTATTGGAGTTTCAGTTTCAGCATCAGTCCTTCCAGTGAATATTCAGGGCTGATTTCCTTTAGGATGGACTGGTTGGACTGGTTTGATCTCCTTGCTGTCCAAGGGACTCTCAAGAGTCTTCTCCAGCACCACAGTTCGACAGTATCAGTTCTTCGGCAGCCTTCTTTATGGTCCAACTCTTACATCTGTATGTGACTACTGGAAAAGTCATAGCTTTCATTATACTGAAGGACATTAATCTTGATTCATTTCACCAAAGTTTGATTCCTGAGAGAGAAATTAAAAGTGAAGAGATGGTCAACTGAACAATCTTCTATGTCGATTATTGTTATCAACTAGATTTTACTATGACAAAGAACCATAAAATGTCAGTAATATCAAAGAATAAATACTCATTTCTTGCTCATATGCCTATGGGCATGGTTATTGGCACTGTTTTTAGGGTGAGGGTTTAATTTAGGCATGGCTTACGGCTAGAAATTGGTTTGTTCTGCTTTCGATCCTTCTGAGCCTAGGCTCAAGGAGTAGTGACCTCCCTAGGGAGGATGGGGGTGGAGTTCTTCTCATAAAGGATGATTGGAGCCCCAAAATTATACATGGTACTCCACAAGCTTGTGGCATGCCTGCTCATGTTCCACTGGCCAAAGAAAGTTCCATACCCAGGCCCAAGATCAGTGGGTTGATGCATGCAACAGGGAAGTGTACTCCTGTCATAAAGATGGGAGAAAAGGGGAGAGAGGGAGAGACAGAAAGGAAATTGTTTACTGACTGAAGATGATTAGATTTACCCTAGCTGTATCATATGCATAGAATCTTCAGCCCTTTCATTTAATTACTAGGCTGCAAATTAAGTAAGATGTGAATGCAAATCACTCTTTTATCTTCATTAAATCTATAGTTGACTTCTCTAGAGTTTAATCATGCCTCTGCCCCCTCTAGCAGGCCACTTGTATTTTTTTAGGACACTTACCTCTATCTTACTGAATAGTCCTCAGGTTCACCTGAAAAAGAACCTCTCATATATTTAGCAGATACAGTCAGGACAATTATGATGGTACAGTAGAGACGGCACAGCCCTGTCTTCAAAGAATTAGCTGAGAAAGAAAATCAGTAAGTCAGGGTAAGTGGTAAACGTTGTCACATAAGGACACAGGGCATCAGTATAGCCTTAGGCAAGTTACTCAGATTCTTCCCCCATCAGATGGGGTTGATAAGATCATCCATTCTGTAGACCTGTAGGAATTAAATGAGTGAATGTTTAAAGTACTTAATAACGGGCGCAGTGACAGTTCTGCATTTATAAGGGATCCATAATGTTAATTTGTGATTATTACTATTTTTAAGCAAGTATGAGTTTTAGTCTACATACTCAGATGTACAAGAGATACAAAATTCCGTTTTTCTGTTTTTTACCTAAAAGTATAAGACAATAGAATTTCATTTTTTTTGGCTCAGTTGAGGTTGACTGTTTATGACCCCCGTCCAGGACTGTGGCATGGCTTCAAACCTTAATTGCTATCAAGTAGTTGGGAGCAGGTCTGGGAGGTCTACCATCAGGTCACAGGTCATTGGTGACTCATCTGTCACTGAGACATGCACTCTTCCATCTAGATGATAATTTTGTCTACTCTCCGCAATGTCTATGTCACTCTTGAGTGTATGGAACTCTTCTCAAGGCTTCCTATTTTCCCACCACGTAAGCTTCCCAAGTGGCCACTTTCTCTCTGGGGTCTCAGTGCCACCCCCTCACCCCCATGACCCCCATCATCACACCATCCCCGACCAGGGACTGCTTTCTCTCTTCTCTCCCTTCCTTGTGTCAATGGGTATAATTTCTTTCTTCCCAACTCTATCTAAAGCATTTTATCTGTATCTTAAATCCTCTCCCTCTTCTGATTCTTGGTTTTTAAAATAAAAAGTGCAAGATTTCTGCTTTTAGCACTGTAGCCTCTCTTGACTGAGGAAAATGCATAGGAGGTAATCTCTGCTGGAATACAGGTTAAGACAAGAGAAATTCAGGAAGCCTGAAATAAGCAAACATGAGTTTCCAATTCAAAATATTATATGACTAGGACTTCCTTCATGGTCCAGTGGTTAAGACATAGCCTCCCAATTCAGGTGGCATGGGTTTTGATCCCTGACCAGGGAGCAGAGATCCCACATGTCTTGCAGCCCAAACAATAGAATGTAAACAATAGAAGTAATATTGCAACAAATTCAATAAAGACTTTAAAATAAATAAAGGGGGTCCAGGAAGGGGAACACATGTAAACCAATGGCTGATTCATGTCAATGTATGGCAAAAACTAAAAAAAAAAAAAAGAAAAAAAAAGACAATGGGAAAAAAAAAAAAAATGGTCCACATCAAAATATTATGCTACTGTCATTATCATTATCTCATCCTCACCATCCTGCTTATAGTTCTTATTATTGATATAATCAATGGATTTCTGAATCCCCATTAACACTTTTTTCTCCAAATCCTCAGTCCAGAACAAACACTTCATAAATGTTGTCAGTTTGTTAACAACAAAAAAAAAATTGCACAGCTTGGGAACTCAAACAGATACAGGTTCACTGCTGCTGCTAAGTCGCGTCAGTCGTGTCCGACTCTGTGCAACCCCATAGACGGCAGCCCACCAGGCTCCACAGTCCCTGGGATTCCTTTGGTAAATATCCTTGGGTATCTAAACTATGTGTTCTTCATCTCTAAAATGGGAATGAGAATGATCAGGTTCCAATTGTGTGGTGAAGAGTAACGATCATTTATTTAAAACACCTGATGCAATTCTAGCACTTATTCAGTAAATGCTGGGGAGATATTGTTGGAGAGAAAAGGATTCTGCCCGTATTTTCCTGCAGGCCTCTAATTTCCAAGAGCTCCCTCTGCAGGAAGGTTCAGGTTCAGGAAGCCAGAATGCCTTGTGGATCTGGGTTATTCTGTGCACAGTCTCTTAATGCATCTGCAGTCAACGCCCTTGGCCTTATTGCCTTATTTCACATAATCTGCCTCTTGCAGAGAACCTTACAAGGTAAATGCCAGAGGCTCCAGGATCAGGAATTAATTATAAGAATTGCACAACCCAGGAAACTGGTTGGCAGGAGGTGCCCCGTAAAATGGCAATTTGTTGGCCACTGTTGGAGGAATGAAGACAGCAAGCCTGATGGCCACTTCCTTTCCCTTTGACTTGGAGCACTTGGCTTTCATTTATGAGGCCATCGGGTTCAATTAAGTCTCTGCATAACAAGTTGTCAGTCACCATCAAGGCACTTCCTGGATACATGTCAGAGCAGCCTCCTCCTTGTCACTTCAATCTCGTTCTAGAAACCTGCGAGCTGGATTTCAAGGAGTTGAGCTGGTGCATATTGTGTAACACTGTGTTTTCCTCCCTTTCTATTCTGACTCTTTTTCCAGAGGCTTCAGCCATCACAGGTCAGGCTTGCAGAAAGCCGAGGGGTGCCAGGCTTGTGAGTCCTCTGGGAGTGCCCATCTTCGTGAGCTTTGACAAGGACATCCTTCGGGGAGACTGTAGCAGCAGCTTGATCAGAGTAAGCAGCCCTGGGCCACAGCTTTTCTGAGGGTTCACATTAACCCAGCAAAGATGGAAAGGTGGCCACTAATCCCAAAGAACAAACCAAAGTACTGAAAAGTACTGCCTGGGCGGTAGGTTGAGCAAAGAGGTTGGCTCCACTCTTTTCACCTTTGAAAGCAACTGTGTTTAATTTTTTTCTTTATCAGACACACCTGACAGCTGACATCTGTCTACATGGCACGCATTTGCAATTTGCCAAATTGCCTCTAACATCACCCCTTTCCCAGCCACTCAAAAAAATATATCTGAATGCAAATGAGAGAGAGAATGGTTATGCGGATGACCTTGAAACTGCTTCTTTTAAAAAATGTATGGTTATAACTGTTTGTAGTCCTAAGTTCATCTTATATCATGGAAACAAGTAGCAGAAGGTCTGCTTTTCTAAAAAGAAAGTGAAATGAAATTAAAAATGCATGGTTATATGTATATGTGTGGCTGAGTCCCTTTGCTGCTCACCTGAAATTCTCACAACATTGTTAATTGGCCCTACCCCTATACAAAATAAAAAGTTTTAGAAAAATGCATGCTATTCACAAGCTTTACTGCTCAATTATCTGTAACAAATATCTGGACACACCTTATAGTAGGAAATGGCAACCTACTCCAGTATTCTTGCCGGAAGAGTTCTATGGACAGAGGAGCTTGGCGGACTACAGTCCTTGGGGCTGCAAAAGAGTCGGACACAACTGAGTGACTAATACGGTAGATTAAGGGATGCGATTGTATCAAGAGGTTGTGGCTAAAAATTCTGAGGTTTTTCATTTTTAAAGATACAAAAGCAGGTTCTTCTTCTTTCTATCCATTCAGTAAAGCACTACAGAGTGAGAAGCATGCAGTAAGAACCACGCGAGGGATGCTCCCATATGCTCCATTTACCAGGTGCCATCAGAACTCCAGTATAGGCAGAGCTATTTTTCTAAGAAAGGACTTGGGCTCAAAAGAACCCAGTTTTGCATCCCTCTTTGCATCTGTGACCTTGGAAAAATTTCTGAACTTCAATAACTTAGGGCTTTCAATTTCTTCATCTGTAAAGGAAAGAGATATATGTAGCTCAGAGCTGGTACGGGAATTGAATAATAATTGCTGTGTGTCAGGCGATCCATTAAGAGCTCTACACAGATTCATTTACTCTTCACCGTATGTTTGGTCCAGGCTTCCCTGGTGGCTCAGCAGTAAGGAAACTGCTTGCTAACGCAGGAGACTTGGTTCGATCCCTGGGTCAGGAAGATCCTCAGGAGAAAAAATGGCAAACTTCTCCAGTATTCTTCCTCGGGAAATCTCATGGACAGAGGAGTCTGGCGGGCTACAGTCCATGGGGCTGCAAAAGAGTTGGATATGATTTAATGACTAAACAGGAACAACATGTGTTTGGTCCCTTATACAGATGAGGAAATTGAAGCTTAGAGACTTTGTAATGATGTGTTTGTGTAAGCCTGGATTCAAACTCATGCAGTCTGACTCTAGAGTAATTATTCTGCTATATTGTCACCATTAGTTTAAATATATAATTGTTGGTTATTCCCTAAAACTGAATAGGAATTTGTATGTGTAATGGAGAGCAGATTTCAAGAAATAATTGAGCAAGAAGAATAGAGATGTTTCCTATCAAATGACATGTAAATTGCACATAAATGGTTTTTGCTTTTTATGTACTAAATAAGGAATTGTAAATTTTTAGTGTTGGAAGAAACTTTAAAGACTTCTTATTCTAGCAATTTATAGTCAGCACATCAGTCAGGTCCATTTTTAGATTTTAGCTCTCCATGGATGCTGCACTTTTAGACTTTTCCCTTCCAAAATTAGATTTATCAAGTGGAATTCACTTCTCAAATTAAAAAAATGTAGGTGTATATGCACCCACATGACACTCATATGCACATACATAATGCCTAAGTTATGACTAAGTATATAGAAATGTCATCCAAGTTGATCAATAGGAGACCAAGGTTTTTTAACTTCTCTCTCTATTCAAGCCACTATTTAATGGATTATTTCGGAAAGGATTTGCCTGATTTGTAGGCTAGGTTCGGTTCTCTTGTGTTTTTCTTTTTTAACAATCATTACTTACAATTGTTTAACTTCTTGGTCTGTATTCAATGTTAGACTGTATATGCTCCTAGAGAGTGTGGCTGGGCAAAATTGTTTCTCAAAGCATCCATATAATCTAATGATGTTTGCATAATCCAATGACACATGTGTGATCTAGTGGAACTTCCTTCCTGTAATGTCTGTCTGTGTCCTTCCTGGAACATCTGTCTGTCCTTTCTTCACACATCACTAAAAATATAACAGTGAGTTCTCCAAGAACAAGATGCAATAAAGGCATTATTGTACTCTCCATGCTTTGATGAGTAGGATGTTCTCATTACTAAACATTTATTTCCTCCCAGTTTTCTAAACTTGGATTTATTTAAGACTAGTTCAAACATCATGTCTTTTCTGACTCTTCCAGGTGAAATTAGTTGGAATATTTTCCTGATTTCCACAACTATTTGGTATCTCCTTTGGAACTAATCCTAAGGGCTGGAGAAGCCAGCATGTTTTTTGGATTATTGCAAACAGGGAGAGATAGATCACCTTTTCTTGCTTTGAGCTCTAATCTACTTTTCCAGCTCATCAGCAACTCTTTGAGGGGTAAACGGGAGTCATCCTACAGACTTTGCATTGTAGCTACTGGGAGGAGGAGCTGGAAGTCTGTTCAAATCTTTCCTCTCTATAACCTCAACTTAAAGTGTAGACATATATGTCATAACATATAGTCTTAGGACTTCAGGCATTTTGAAAATGTTAGTCACTCAGTTTGTGACCCAGCCCATCAAGCTCCTCTGTCCATGGAATTCTGGAGTGGGTAGCCATTCCCTTCTCCATGGGATCTTCCTGACACAGGAATTGAACCTGGGTCTCCTACATTACAGGCAGATTCTTTACCATCTGAGCTACCAGGGAAGCATTTTGAAGTGACTGCAATTCACAGCTTTCACTGACTTTTCTGAAAAGCTTACATGGAAAAACTTTCAGGAAAGGAGAGAACTAGAGAAGCAGTATATATACTTCTGGCTATAGAATGATTTATACTTTTTCTAAGAACTGACTTCTTTGATGGCAGAGTCAGAAGAAAATGCATGTAAGGAGAGGTATAGTGTATCCATTTTGTCAGTAACTATAGTATATACCATGAATTAAGTCCTTACTCTGTGATAGATATTCTGATCAATATTCCAGGTACATCACATATTAGGGAGGTAGAAATTTTTCCCTCTTGAAGAGATGAGAAAACAATAATACAAAGAAGAATGACAATAACAGCTAATATTTATTAAACATTTTATTGAAACTCTTTTCTAACTGGATCACATGCATTAACTTTTTACATGCTAACTGATTTACTCCTCATGGTAACTGGTTAAGACAGTTATCCTCATTATCTACATTTTGTAAATAAGGAATCCACAAGGTTGAACAATTTATCTGCGGTCACACCGTTGGTATGAGGCAGAGCTGGGAATTTGAATTTGAGTTCAGCTCTAGAATCCACACTTGGGAAACTGAGGCTCAAAGAGTTTGTGAAAATTGCACAAAATCCCCTTTCTTGGCGTAGAATTCTGTGTCTGGGATCCAGCTACATTTAATGTTTGTCTTCTAAGTTGTGTCATTAATGTTTTTCTGCTTACCATTCTAGATACTATCATTTTCTGCTTGCCATGCTAGATAGTATTTAAAGTGTGTGGTCAGAGATAAAAATAAAATGCTTAAATTTATATTATTCAAGAGGAAAATTGGCCTGAATTGCCTGGATAATGACCTTTAATTCACATTTTCCTTAGAACCGTCTGTGTCCTTCATAATGCATTCCCTCTTGTCCCTTTGATCAAAGGCAATAGTCAGGAACCAGCTCAAAGATGGCTGCCTCATCCTCTTGGAGTTCAGTACCAGCCAACCTGAAGCATCCACTTCTTCTCTGTGTAATGAAACTGCCTTGGGTTAAAGTTGACTTTCTGTGCTACCCATTCTCACTGCCCGCTGTTCCCAAGTTAAGTCCCTTATAATGAGAATAAGAGAACTAGATTAACAAGAAAGTGCTTCCGGGCCCCTGGCATTTCATCAGGAAAGAAGAGTTCTTCAGGTTTTTTTGTTTTCTTTTTTTTCAACTCTATTTCCCTGAGACAATAACAAACAGGAGAAGGAAGTAGTTACCTAAAAGATGCTTGATTAGCACTTTCATTTTAAGCCCCATGTACAGGCAGACAAATCCAGTTCATCTTAGTCTCGTTGAGTGACATCAAGCTACCTTTCAGAGACTTTTCCAAACTTAATTATATGTCATCAAATGATGCCACCTTCCTGAAAATTCTGGCTGGAAGACAGGCAAACTTGTGGTCAACATTTGTATTGGGACCAATCAGATTTCAATGTAGAAGTTCCTTGCCACCATTCTATAAGAGGAAAATGCTTCAGTATTCTGAATGTAAAAGATAGTTCAGAGTTTGCCATATTTCTTATAACGCTGATCTGATTACATTCTGCTTCTGTGTTGTGTTTACCCAAGGTTAAAATAGTGCTAAATTAATTGAATCCAGCTGAGACACCTGCCATCCCAATGACCTGGAGTCCCATAAATCAAATCCAACGTGATTAATCAATTAAATATCAGTAAAGATGCTTTGGAGTAGGTGGGTTTTTATAATTTGCTTCAGCTTTCAAGGACATTAGGTAACCTACATCAGGTTCTAATTGAAATGTTATTCAGTTGATCATACAGGTAATACAGGTTAATTATCAGATGGTAGCTGAATAATTACCTAGCAATTGGCATCTTAGATTAGTGTTATAATTATTTTGGCCCTCTCCACCAAAACACAGATTGTCCTCACTAATTACTTACGGATTCACTGAGCATTATTAAGAGGAGACCTGTTAATGACAGAAAATAAATGGTAATCATAGCCCTGATATCAAAAGAAATAAAAGAAGGTTCACATAGCACCCCCAAAATTTAGTGAGGGCTTTGTCTATATCATGTGTTGTTTTATTTTACACAGCATGTTGGAAAGTACTGAGAGTAAATAGAGTCTTAAGTTGATTATTTAAATTTCAGCGGCTCCTGTAGGAAAAAAGGGGAAAAAATAAAGAAGAAAGAAAGAAAGTAAAAAAGAGGAAATGAAGAACAAAGGGAAGGAAAAAAGGAGGGTAGGGGAAAAGACAGATGTTAATACAGATAAATAGCAGGAAAATTAGAAGGTAAGGGTTGAGAGGATGAAAGGACGGGTTGCTAAAAATTAATGAAAACTGAGAGTCATTATGGTAAATAAGCACCTCTCTGAAAAGGTAGTTACATCCTAATCTCTGGAACTGGTATTTTATTTGGCTAAAAAGGACTTTGCCAAACTGATTATGATAAGGATCCTGAGATGGAATGATAATGCTGGAGTCTCATGTGGGCCCTAAATGCAATCATATATATCCTTATAAAATTATGACATCCTGTCCCATCACTTCATGGCAAATAGTAAGGGAAAAAATGGAAACAGTGACAGATTTTATTTTCTTGGGCTCCAAAATCACTACAGATGGTGACTGCAGCCGTGAAATTAAAAGACGACTGCTATGACAAACCTAGACAGCATATTAAAAAGCAGAGACATTACTTTGCCGACAAAAGTCTGTATAGTCAAAAGCTATTGTTTTTCAGTAACCATGTGTGGATGTGAGAGTTGGACCATAAAGAAGGCTAAGCACCAAAGAATTGATGCTTTCAAATTGTGGTGTTGGAGAAGACTCTTGAGAGTTCCTTGGACTGCAAGGAGATCAAACCAGTCAATCCTAAAGGGCATCAACTCTGAATATTCATTGGAAGGGTTCTTGCTGAAGCTAAAACTCCAATGCTTTGTTTGGCCACCTGATGTGAAGAGCTGAGTCACTTGAAAAGACCCTGATGCTGGGGAAAATTGAAAGCAAAAGTAAAAGAAGGCGGTAGAAGATGAGATAGTTGGATAGCACTACTGACTCAGTGGACATGGATTTGAGCAAAATCTGGGAGATCATGGACAGAGCAGCCTGATGTGCTACAGCCCATGGGGTCATAAAGAATTGGACACGACTTAGCAACTAAACAACAGCAACAACAAGAGGGAGATTTGATACAAAGCAAAGAGCAGCAAGCAATGTGACCATGGAGGCTGGGACCGGTATGATGTGGTAACCAGACAAGGAGGGCTGGCAGCCACAAGAAGTTCAAAGAGAAAAAGAACAGGGACTTGCCTGGTGGGCTAGTGGTTAAGGCTTCACTTTCCAATGCAGGCGATGCAAGTTTGCTCCCTGGTCGGGGCCTTAAGCTCCCACATGTCTCGCAGCCAAAAAAAAAAAACAAAAACAACAGAAGCAATGTAACAAATTAAATAAAGACTTTACACAAAAAGACAAAGAATAAAATTTACTTTAAAAGCTCAGATTTAAGCATGACTTTTCCTATACCTTGATTTTGGTTCAGTGATGCTGAGGTTGGTCGTCTGGCCTACAGAAGTCTTAACAGAATACATCTATGGGGTTGTCAGCCATCAGGTTGTGATAATTTGTTACAACAGCCATAAGACACTTACACAGTCACTGAGCCATTCACTGTTTCAGGCATTGCTTCTCAGTACCAGGTGCTGCTCTGAACATCCGGGACAAAAAGAGGTGCCCAAGAGGAGGAAAAACACAAACACGCTTAATCGCATAAGTAAAAGAAGATTATTTCAGATGGTGATAGGCTTTCCAAAACACATCAACAGTGAAATCAGAAAGAAAAAGACAGAAAAGAAGGGGTGAAGTGAGGTGAGATGAAGGAAGGGACCAGACAGAATATTTGAGCCAGTCATGCGAGGAGAGCATAGTCTAACTTCTTTGAAATCACCATCATTTTTTGTTCTCAAAACAATCTTTGAAGATAATAAGGGTTATCCACAGTTTACAGAGGCTTAGAGGGCTAAAATATCTGACCCTAGGTTACCGTGTTAGGACTGGTAGAAATGAGATTATACCTTGAGTTGGTCTATGCTAAACTTTTTCCTTGTGATGGATTAAAATGTCACCAAAAGTTTTCCAACTGTCTCAAGTGAAGATATTAGATTTTCTGTTTAGACCTACATAATCTGACACTTCATGTTTACTTAGGTCATCACGCATCAAGTTCTAAATGGTATCAAGATCACCCATTTAGACAAGATTCTCCACGGTTTCAAGAGCAAAGCCGGCTTCCCAAATGGGAAAATGAGAATCCACCTGACTAGTAGACCCCAAACACTCATCCTCTTTCCCTTCAGTCTGACTCAGCTCTCCCTGAAAAAGCTTCCTGATACTTAAGTGAAAATATCATATGCAGATGAATGTGACAGGCATGTTAGGGCCCCGGAGCAAGCAGAGAAAAATAAGTCCTACCGCTGAAGGCCTGAAGAATCCTAATTTCATAGTTAGGGCCTTTGGCTTGATTAGGCCGTGCGAGAGAGAGGTATTCTGTTCTGTTGTGTCAGTTTGCAGACTCCAGGGAATGGCTGGCTCTGAGGCAAGGGCCTGTCTGACTTGTAACCAGCAGACAGGAGCCCACACACAGCACTCACACCATTATTAATGGTGGGGCTCGTCTGGCTACAGAGACTCCTGGGGCAAAGCCCACAAGCCTGTCAACGCTTGTCAGTGTCACTGTGACGACTGGACAGTCCAGAAGGAGCTGTGGGAAGAGGAGCAACAGATAATGAGGCCACTTTGAGAAGTCCCACGCTTTGAGCACCTGAGGAATACCACGAAGGAAAGTCGAAGAGTGTGGCTCACGGTCCCAGCAATTGTTCATGGGAAGGTCATGAGCGTTGATACCACAAGAGGACACGTCTACCAAAAGCAGAATCAAGAAAGGGTTTTAGATATTGAGACTCTGGTCATAGCCTGTGTTGCCTTAAGAGAGAAGTAAACCCAACAACAAGAGCAACAGCAAAAATGATAGCCAACATGCATTCTGTCCTCTTACCTGCCAGGCTCTGTTAAGTGATTGAGGCATGCTGATTCATTACCTCCTCACAATGGCCCTGGGCAGCAGACATTACCGTTATCCCCCTTCTATAGGTCAGGGGAGTGAGAAGAAGGAAGAGCACTAGAATGAAAGCATCATTAACTTCAAGAGGATTCAGCCACAGGTCAAGCCAAGAAGTGTACCATGACCTACGCTGTGGTACAAACTATTTTAGAGAATGATTATAGGCATTATAGTTCAGCTCACCTGAATTGGAATCCTGATTCCACCACTAATTAGTGAGATAACCTTGAGCAAATTATTTAACCCCCCTAAGACTTAATTTTCTTATCTGTAAAATGGAGATAATATTATCTACACTTTATGTTGCTCAGAAGGTCAATAGAACAAGATGAGTAAGTGACTTAGAACAATTTGTTATGAATAACAGTTTCTCATGAAGTGATCATTTAAACAATTGCATCAGAGATGCCTAGGCACAGAGTCTCGCTATCCAAGGCCAAACTTCTTTCAGTTTGTTTGCTCATTTGTAAAATGAGGCCATTTAAGCCTGTATTATAGACTATGCAAAAGAATTGTAGTTGATCACTTGTTTAAAGTATTTTGTAAAATACAAGGCTCTTTTGAAATATTGTATTACCTCCCTAACAGGATTCCATTATCTTTAAAATAGAAATTATAACTGCTTGGTTGTGAGGTCAGGGTTGTGAAGATCGGACAAGTAACATGTACCACACCTAGCTCCTAGCATGATGCCAGGGGTGTAGGCTCCCCTGGAATCAAGAAAAGTTCTCATTTTTAAGTGATGGTGATTACTGAAGAGATGGCTCAGTGGGTAAATAATCTGCCTGCAATGCAGCAGGCACAGGAGACGCAGGTTCGATCCCTGAGTTAGGAAGTTCCCCTAGAGCAGGAAATGGCAACCCACTCCAGTATTCTTGCCTGAAAAATGGACTGAGGAGCCTGGCAGGCTATAATCCGTGGGGTTGCAAAGAGTTGGACAAGACTAAGACATTGAGTACAATGCTTGGGAATGCACACCATACCTTAATTTCCATCAGAGGTTTCTTTTTCTTTTTTTTAATTTTTATTTTTGACTCAAAACAAACTCACATTATTCACAGGCCATTAAACCTCTGCCTGTTGAAGATCTTTTAACTACAAGTCAATGGGACAATATTTGGCCATGTTTAAGTGGTCTGTTCAATTTCTTCGGGTGGGGGAGGGGGGAAACCCATCCCTGGAGGAAATTATTACACAAAATTGTGAAAACTGCTCATCCTCTGACTTCTTGTAGAAGGAGCATGACAAGTCACGGCTGAAGAAAAAGATGAGCGGGCAGCATGAGCTTTTCAGTAAATAATTCATGGACCATTCTGTGCTGCAGCTGATTTGAGATGGTGGGGAGGAGGTTGCTTCAGGTTGTTAAAAAATACAAAAACACTGTCTTTGAGCTGACTGAGTCTGCCACAAGCAAGGTCATCTTGATGTTCAACTGAGGAAAGACATCTAACATTGTCTGCTTGCTACTTACTGGATTGACAATATCTAGATAAAGCCTTTAGAAAAATCAATCATTGCACATAGTGGACTTTGGAATCCCAACCTGCTCTTCAAAACCAAAAACTAATGGGGTGAGTGCCTGTGATTTGGGTAAAGTTAGAAACAGCTCATTACTCAAAGAGAACATGTTGAGAAGTCTTAGTTGCTGGCTTTTCAATGACAGCAACTCAAGGAAATCTCTTTCCAAGCTTGCCTAAATGCTACATAATATATAATTCCATTCATTCTAATCAAGGACTAATTAAACCAGGGAAGAACAGAATACCTGTGTGTAAAAAATGCCTTTTTGTAAAACCAGTTCAGTTCAGTTCAGTTCAGTCGCTCAGTCGTGTCCGACTCTTTGCAACCCCATGAATTGCAGCACGCCAGGCCTCTCTGTCCATCACCAACTCCCGGAGTCCACCCAAACCCATGTGCATCAAGTCAGTGATGCCATCCAACCATCTCATCCTCTGTCGTCCCCTTCTCCTCCCACCCCCAATCCTACCCAGCATCAGGGTCTTTTCCAATGAGTCAACCCTTTACATGAGGTAGCCAAAGTATTGGAGTTTCAGCTTCAACATCAGACCTTCCAATGAACACCCAGGATTGATCTCTTTTAGGATGGATTGATTGGATCTCCTTGCAGTCCAAGGGACTCTCAAGAGTCTTCTCCAACACCACAGTTTAAAAGCATCAATTCTGCGGTGCTCAGCTTTCTTCACCTTCCAACTCTCACATCCATACATGACCACTGGAAAAACCATAGCCTTGACTAGATGGACTTTTGTTGGCAAAGTAATGTCTCTGCTTTTAAATATGCTATCTAGGTTGGCCATAACCTTCCTTCCAAGGAGTAAGCGTCTTTTAATTTCATGGCTGCAGTCACCATCAGCAGTGATCCTGGAGCCCAAAAAAATAAAGTCTGACACTGTTTCCACTGTTTCCCCATCTATTTGCCATGAAGTGATGGGACCAGATGCCATGATCTTAGTTTTCTGAATGTTGAGCTTTAAGCCAACTTTTTCACTCTCCTCTTTCACCTTCATCAAGAGGCTCTTTAGTTCTTCTTCACTTTCTGCCATAAGGGTGGTGTCATCCGCATATCTAAGGTTATTGATATTTCTCCCGGCAATCTTGATTCCAGCTTGTGTTTCTTCCAGCCCAGCGTTTCTCATGATGTACTCTGAATATAAGTTAAATAAGCAGGGTGGCAATATACAGCCTTGACATACTCCTTTTCCTATTTGGAACCAGTCTGTTCCATGTCCAGTTCTAACTGTTGCTTCCTGACCTGCATACAGGTTTCTCAAGAGACAGGTCAGATGGTCTGGTATTCCCATCTCTTTCAGAATTTTCCACAGTTTATTGTGATCCACACAGTCAAAGGCTTTGGCATAGTCAATAAAGCAGAAATAGATGTTTTTCTGGAACTCTCTTGCTTTTTCGATGATCCAGCGGATATTGGCAATTTGATCTCTGGTTCCTCTGCCTTTTCTAAAACCAGCTTGAACATCTGGAAGTTCATGGTTCACGTATTGCTGAAGCCTGGCTTGGAGAATTTTGAGCATTACTTTACTAGCATGTGAGATGAGTGCAATTTTGCGGTAGTTTGAGCATTCTTTGGCATTGCCTTTCTTTGGGATTGGAATGAAAACTGACCTTTTCCAGTCCTGTGGTCACTGCTGAGTTTTCCAAATTTGCTGGCATATTGAGTGCAGCACTTTCAGAGCATCACCTTTGAGGATTTGAAATAGCTCAACTGGAAGGACCTTAGTTATTCTAATCAAGGTGGAGGCTCTGACTTACAAAATGCCATAGTTGAGTCACAGATATGGATTTTGGCATAACCCTATTGAAAAGAGATGTTTTCTGTTTGATATAATCTTAAGCACCATAAAATTCCAGTTACTTTCTTCTTATCACCTTGCCCTAGTCACCTATCCATTTTATTTTTATTTATTCATTTTTAGTTTCTATATTCTTTTTCAAATTATTTTCTCATTTATGTTATTACAGAATATTGAGCCGAGTTCCCTGTGCTATACAGTAGGTCCTTGCTGGTTGTCTATTTTAAATATAGCAGTGTGTACATGTCAACCCAAAGAAACTGAGGCCAGCTCTATAAGTCATGGACTCAGATTCACACAGTTACTGAATAATAGAGCTAAGACATAGATGGATGGAATCCTCAGAGTCAGAGTCCTCTTGTTCTTTCCAGTACAACAAGCTTGCTGACTCCTTAGTGATCACTTAAGTCATATGGCTTATTTTACACATGTTCAAACACAGGCCCAGAGGGTTTAAATGACTTCCCTAGAGTCTGAAGTTGCTGGGAAAGGATTTCTGACGTGCCTCCGGCAGCTGGTATTTCACAGTTCAGCGTTTTTTAAGAGATAGTTCTCCAAATACTGTGTTTACCAAACTACCTCCAACATACCAAGATTCCTTCCAACACTTTATGAGTCAGCTCAGACAGATATTTCACTATTCATGAAAAGGAGTGAGCCAAATTCTAAGCTGATGAGAGTACAATAGGAAAGTCAGATACACTTCTAGCTACTATTCAATAAAATCAACTAGAGTATGCCCAGAAAACTGATAACAACAGGAAGGATGATAAAGTAAGAGCCACATTGTAGGAATTTGGAAAATTCTCATCCTGGAGAAAACTTACCAGAAACTCTGAGCAAAGTTAATCAGAGTGCTCTTCCCAAAGAGAGATGAACCTCATTCTTTATGTCTCTAAATTTCTAGGGACCAATGGACCAAGAAGGCTTCAGAGAGATAAATGTGGGCCCACTATAAAGGAAAAATCTTCTAACAGTCAGGGTCAGCTCTGGGTGCTTCAAGAAAGAGCACAGAGACACAGAGAAGAAACCATTGAACCAGAGACAGAGATCAATTAATTACTATGGAATGAGTAGCGATGGGCTGGTCATTCATCCTCTCTCAGCCTTGGTTTTCCTCTTCCTAAAACTGCTGTGTCAGAAGAGCATTGAGGGGTTACTTACTGATCTAAAATTCTAATGTTATTTGTAGTTATACTCACTGATGTGTTTGTGCAGAGGGAAGATCCCTATGATTTGGAGGTATTATAGGAGACTCAAACATTAAGATGGAACTAAATTTATTTTGAGCTAATTTTTCTAACTCTAGGATTTAATTTATTTAACTGAAACTTGATATTAGCTCCTTTTTAAATGAACTATTAACTAAGGCATAGCTGATCATTTCACATTTATCATCTAAATCTTAAGAAAATACAGTTGAGATGTGTAATGAGAGAGAAAGGAGGGAAGAGGAAGAGGAGGAAAAAAAAGACATTTTATTCTTTCGTATAGATTTTTAGATGCAGTTATTCTAGTATGTTATAATACTTTGGCATTCTTGACCTAGAGCTGTTTAGGATAACTTCTTGTGTGATGTATACATGTAACTTGGTAAGTACAGCCGTGAAGAATATTTAAAATTATACCAAACTTATAGTGGTGACGTGTTGAAAATAGTGCTGAGCATAGCCACTACTGCTTGCATGACAAAATTTCAGCACAGGGCACTGCATTCCAGCACCAGAAATCCCGCAGTTACCACATTGAGAACTTACCTAGGGAGACTACCTCTGTTATCCTTTGTCACCTGGACCTGTGTGTGTGTGTGTGTGTGTGTGTGTGTGTGTGTGTGTGTGTGTGTGTGTGTGTGTGTGTGTGTGTCAGTCACTCAGTCCTGTCCGACTCTTTGTAACCCCATGGACTATAGCCCACCATACTCCCCTGTCCATGGAATTCTCCAGGCAGGAATACTAGAGTTGGTAGCCATTCCCTTCTCCAGGGCATCTTCCCAACCCAGAGATCGAACCTGGGTCTCCTGAATTGCAGGCAGATTCTTTACCATCTGAGACACCAGGGAACCCAGTCTTTGTAATCTTGGCTGGTTTGCATCATTGACTGTGATTCAAAGTCTAGGGTTGATATATATGAGTATGGGAATTAAAAATTAGACATGCTCTTGTCAGAAGCTGATGAAGTGAGTGTCTGGCATTTTCGGTTTCCCAAGTGGAAAAAGGGTGCTACCTCAAAAATGTGAGGCTTCTCCTAACAGAGCAAGGAGATCAGATGCTAAGAAACCAAAACAAATGATGAATATCATTGCAGCCAAAGAAGCCAGAGAGAGCAAATGTTTTAGGAAAAAATGAAAACACGAGGCAGTGGTTTCAATCACTGCTGAGAGGTCAAGGGAAAGGAAAACTGAGATGATGCATTTGAGTTTTGCAAATAGAAAGTCATTGGAATCCTTTGCTTTTTCAGCAGAGTGTTGGAATCAGAAGCTAGATATTGTGGGTTTAGAAGTGAATGTGAGCCGAGGAAGTATCATAAATAGTGAATACATATTCTCCCTGACTACTGATTAAATTCTACAGTGGGAAGATACCATATCTCATTTTCATCAGCTCACAGGCAATTGGCCCAATTGCCCAGAGGCAGGTGATTGCTATTCTCAGCCTCTCTCATGGATGGGAATGGACCTCAAGTGCTTTCAATATGAATTATGCCACCACTGTATTGTGCACTAATCAACTATGCTTTGTGAGCTTTTATTTGATTCTAGTTACATTTTAAACTCTGTAGCTTCAGCCATCTTAGTAATGGCTCATTCTCTCTGTAATAATACAGAGCAAAGAAAGAGGGTGATATGTCATAGGAGATGCTGAGCAACAGCAAGTTCTATGGAATTTGGCTGCTTTTATATAACCTTGTTTCACATTCTTAATGGTCCTTCTTCTACCAGCTCAGCTGCTAACATCTTCTCTGCACAACCGAGCACTGTGTGATAGTTTCATGCTTTTTCTATTTTTTCTGTTCTGTTTTGGTAATTTTTCTAGTAGATCGTTTCCTTCTTCTCTTTTAACTGCTTCAGTCTTAGACATTGATGTTCATTCTCAACAGGGACACAGATATAATGCTCTTTGCTTCTTAGTCCTTGAGTTGATGAGTTTCTGGATTTCTCCCATGAGAAGGTCGAGCAAACTCTTGATACAATATTCAGTTATTCAATATCTATGTCATTAAACTGTTCACTCATTCATTTACTTTTTCAATCAATAAATGTTTTGAAAGGACCAACTAAGCATCAAGCAATAATCCTGTTGATTATTCCAGGTTTGTACTTTTCATGATATATCACAAGAAAAAGTGTTCAGTAAGTATATGCTGAAGGAATAAACAAATAAGTAAATAAATAAGTAGTTGGACATAAATTGAGGGGACATATTTAATACATAGATTGTATATTGAGAGGCTTTTTAGAAAAATAGTCTAATTTTGCACATTCGGTAGCATCTGTGATTATGTGAAATTGGGTTCACTAAACATCAACAAAAATGTATTTAACAGACAGATAAATGCATTAACAATACAGAGGGAAACATTCTTGCATACTTCACATTGATGCTATCAGTGGGGATGAAATGGAGGCTTGAGGCAGCCACTGAAATTCTCACAAAATTGTAGATGTCAGCAAGTGAAATGTCTGATGTCAAGCAAAAAAAGGAAGTGTCTGTCAGAGCATTCTGATGAGGGCTGGGTGTCTGCTACTGGCAATAGTAATGAGCTCAATAGGGTCCCAAAGGTCAGAGTTCCAGAAGGAGAAAAACCACTTGGGAAATAAATTGTATTTAATGACAAAGAATTAAGACTGGCAAGTTTTCAGAATGCCAGAGATTTAGTCCAGGAGAAAAAGAGCAAGGAAGCAGAGTTATATAATAAAACCAGTGGAAGAGGAGATGGAAAACAACAAAGTCTAGCTATGCACATTAACATTTTTGGAACTGAAGCATAAAGTGAGTTCTCAGTAACTGGTGAATCTGAATTTGCCTCTCAAGCCATGATAGGGAATTCTGCTAACAAGAGATAAATCAGAATTAAAATAGGATGATACATTTAATAGTAAAATATCCACATTATGGTGATGACTTATAGACAGTATATGATAAAGTGGTATAGGAAAAGAAACAGTACAAACTTGGGGGTTTTGGAGTATTTTCAGTGAATCTCTTCCCTTTGTGATTTAGAAGAAATTTGGAACTAGGATTATGTATATTGAAATCCCCAAAGAAAAAAAATAATTTTAATAGAAAAGTAGAAATTATAATTTCAAATCTATAAATACATAATATTCCTCAAGCAGCAAAGATAAATCATGAAGCATTGAGTTTTGGAAAGTAAGAGATTTGTGTTCAAGACCTGGCTTCACTTCTTGTAAATGGTTTGTTATCTATCTGTTTAAGACTGACTTGCCTCTTAGGTAAGTGGAGATAATTTTAGTACTTGTTTCACAGGTTTATTGGATAATTATAGAAAATTATGCATTAAGGCACTCACCTCATGCCTCAAAACACTGCTATTCAATAAATTCTGACCCATTTCTATTAGTATTAGTTCTTGTTTTAGTTGAAAGTAGAGCTGCAATTACATTGTTCTGTTCTTTTGCAAGTTGGTTAACACTATCTGCCTCAGCTACTTCGTCATGTAAAATCATAAATCCTACCCCATAAGGTTAACTCTTCCAAAAAATGATGCTAGACTAATTTAGTATCCATACAGGAAAAAATAAAGCTCGACCTACATATCAAAGCTTATACAGACAGTAAGCACTCTTAAAGTATTAACTACTTAGACTGAAACAGGGAAATAAAATTACTTCCCCCCATTCCTTACATTCTCTAAATATTTCTTGATATTTCTCATACTCTTTTACTTTAAATCTACTTCAATTTACCATCTTCTTTCTCTTAGAGAATTGCAGTAGCCTTCTAATTAGTCTTCCTACATTATTTTTTTTTTTCCAGTTGGTGGTGGCAATTTTTTTTCAGCTTTATTGAGATACAACTGACATACTAGAAAAGGTCAGTTTTCATTCCAATCCTAAAGAAAGGCAATGCCAAAGAATGTTCAAACTACTACACAGTTGCACTCATTTCACATCCTAGTATGGTATGCTCAAAATCCTTCAAGCTAGGCTTCAACAGAGTATGAACCAAGAACTTTCAGATGTACAAACTGGATTTAGAAAAGGCCGAGGAACCAGAGATCAGATTGCCAACATTTGCTGGATCATAGAAAAAGGAAGGGAATTCCAGAAAAACATCTGCTTCATTGACTACACTAAATTCTTTGACTGTTTAGATCACAACAAATTGTGGAATATTCTTAAAGAGATGGGAATAACAAACCACCTTATCTGCCTCCTGAGAAACCTGTATGAAGATCAAGAAGCAACGGTTAGAACTGGACATGGAACAACAGATGGGTTCCAAATTGGGAAAGGAGTACATTAAAGCTGTATATTGTCATCCTGTTTTCTTAACTTATATGCAGAGTACTTCATGCAAAATGCCAGGCTGGATGATGCTCAAGCTGGAATCAAGATTGCCAGGAGGAATATGAATAACCTTAGTTATGCAGATGATACCACCCTTGTGGCAGAAAGCAAGGAAGAACTAAAGAGCTACTTGATGAAGGTGAAAGAGAAGAGTGAAAAAGTTGGCTTAAAATTCAACATTCAAAAAACTAAGATCATGGCATCTGGTCCCATCACTTCATGGCAAATAGATGCAGAAACAATGGAAACAGTGACAGATTTTATTTTGGGGGGCTCCAAAATCACTGCAGATGGTGACTGCAGCCATGAAATTAAAAGATGCTTCCTCCTTGGAAGAAAACCTATGACAAACCTAGACAGCATATTAAAAAGCACAGACATTGCCAACAAAGGTCTGTCTAGTCAAAGTTATGCTTTTTCCAGTAGTCACGTATGGATGTGAGAGTTGGACCATAAAGAAGGCTGAGTACTGAAGAACTGATACTTTTGAACTATGGTGTTGGAGAAGATTCTTGAAAGTCCTTTGGAATGCAAGGAGATCAAACCAGTCAATCCTAAAGGAAATCATTCCTGAATATTCATTGGAAGGACTGATGCTGAAGCTGAAACTCCAATACTGTGGCCACCTGATGCAAACAGCCAACCCACTGAAAAAGACCCTGATGCTGGGAAAGATTGAAGGCAGGAGAAGGGGGCAACAGAGGATAAGGTGGTTGGATGGTATGACCAACACAGTGGACATGAACTTGGCCACACTCTGGGAGATGAGGAGGGATATGGAAGCCTGGCATTATGCAGTACATGCTGTCCATTTTGCAGCACAAAATTAACACTAATCCTTCTCAAACTTCAGAAAATTGAAACAAAAGGAATACTACTAATTTAATTTTATGAGATGAGCATTACCCTGATATCAAAGCCAGATAAAGAAACCACAAGAAAATTATAAGCCAATATCTCTGATGAATATAAATGCAACATACTCAAGAAAGTACCAGTCAACTAAATCCCACATCATATGAAAAGGGTCATACATGATAAACAAGAGATATTTACACTGGGATATAAGGATAGTTCAACATACAAAAATCGATCAAAGTGCTGTATCACATTAACAGAATGAAAGAAAAAACATACGTTATCATCTCAATAGATGAAAAAATGTCATTAGTAAAATCCAATACCCCTGGACTTCCCTGGTGACTCAGAGGTAAAGAATCTGCCTGCAATATGGGAGACCTGGATTCAGCTGCTGGGTCAGGAAGATCCCCTGGAGAAGGGAATGGCTACCCACTGCAGTATTCTTGCCTAGAGAACTGGACCCAGGAGCCTGGAAGTCGCGACTCCATGGAGTCGCAATGAATCAGACACAACTGAGTGACTAACACTTTCATTTTCACGTCAATGATAACAAAATAAAACTTAATCTAGATACAGAAGAAATGTACCTCAGCATAATAAAGGCCACGTATGACAAGACCATGGCTGACATAATACACAGTTGTGAAAACGGAATCATTTTCCTCTAAGTTCAGGAAGAAAAAGATGTTCATTTTTGCCACCTCTATTCAGTATAGTACCAGAAATCCTAGCCAGAGCAATTGGCTAGAAAAAGAACTAATAGGGATCCAAATTGTTAAAGAAGCAAAGTTTTCCTGTTTACACACAGAATCTTATGATTAAAAACTATAAAGACTCCATAAAAACACTATTAGAACTAGTTATTTCACTAAAGTTGCAGAATATGAAATCAACATACAAAAATCAATAGCATTTCTGTACATCAACAACAAACTATCCAAAAAGGAAATTAGGAAAGTCATCCGATGTATAGTACAACCACAAAAAATACTTAGGAATAAATGTATCTAAGTAGGTGAAAGACTTGTTTACTGAAAACTATAAAATACTGATAAAAAATTTAATAAGACACAAATGGAAAGGCATCATGTGTTCATGGACTGAAAGATTTAATATTGTTAAAATCTACATATTCAAGGCACTCTCTTTCAAAACCCAGTGGCATTTTTTATAGAAATTGAAAAATCCATTCTAAAATTTATATGGAACCACAGAGAACCATGAATGAATAGCCAAATGAGTCTTGAGATAAAAGAACAAAGTTGCAGGCACTACTTTCTGTTTTCAAAATATATTACAAATCCGCAGTAATCAAAACATTTACTGACAAAAGGACATTTAGACCAATGGAAATGATCAGTTCAGTTCAGTTGCTCAGTTGTGTCCAACTCTTTGCGACCCCATGAATCACAGCACACCAGGCCTCCTTGTCCATCACCAACTCCCAGAGTTCACCCAAATTCATGTCCATCGAGTCGGTGATGCCATCCAGCCATCTTACCCTCTGTCGTTCCCTTCTCCTCCTGCCCCCAATCCTTCCCAGCATCAGGGTCTTTTCCAATGAATCAACTCTTTGCATGAAGTGGCCAAAGTATTGGAGTAAATGATAGCTCTAAAATAAATTCATGCATATATGGTCAACTGATATTCTGGAATAATTGCATATCCATATTCAAAAGAATGAAAATGGTTCTTTGTCTTTCACCACATATAAAGAAACCTCCAAATGGATGAAAGTCATAAGCATAAAACCTGAATGCATAAAACTCCTAGAAGAAAACATAGGGGAAAAGTTGAATGACACTGGTAATGGCAATGATTTCATGAATATGATACCAAAAGCACAGGCAACAAAAACAAAAATTCAGAGTTGGGGCCACATCAAGCTAAAAATCTTCTGCATAGCAAAGAAAACTATCTGTAGAGTGAAAAAGCAACCTATGGAATGCAAGGAAATATTTGCAAATCATGCATCTTCTAAGGGATTTATCTTCAATATACACCCTGAACACCTAAAACTCAATATAAAAAATAATAACTCAATTTGCAAAGGATTTGAATAGACATTTCTTCAAAGGAGATATAAAAATGATCAACAGGTATGTGAAAAAATGCTTAATACCACCAGCTATTAGGGAAATGCAAATCAAAACTAAACGATGAGATATCACCTCACATATGTCAGAATGACTATCATTTAAAAAAGAGGGAGACCACAAGTGTTGGTGAGGATACAGAAAAATTGGAATCCTTGCATACTGCTGCACCATTGTTGGAAGTAAAGAGTGATTCAACTGCTACAGGAAACAGTATGGAAGCTCTTCAAAAAATCAAAAGTAGAACTACCATATGATCAGTTAATCCCACTTCTGAGTATTTATTCAAAATAATTGAAATCAATACCTCCAAAAAATATAAGCACTCCTATGTTCATGGCTTAAAAGATGCTTGTTCCTTGGAAGAAAAGCAATGACCAACCTAGACAGCATATTAAAAAGCAAAGACATTATACTTTGCCGCCAAAAGTCTGTATAGTCAAAGCTAAGGTTTTTCTGGTAGTCATGTATGGATGTGAGAGTTGGACCATAAAGAAGGCTGAGCACCGAAGAATTGATGCTTTTGAACTGTGGTGTTGGAGAAGACTCTTGAGAGTCCCTTGGACTGCAAGGAGATCCAACTAGTCAATCCTAAAGGAAATCAGTCCTGAATATTCATTGGAAGGACTGATGCTGAAGCTGAAGCTCCCAATAGTTTGGCCAATTGATGCGAAGAGCTGACTCCTTAGAAAAGACCCTGATGCTGGCAAAGATTGAAGGCAGAAGGAGAAGGGGAGGATAGAGGACGAGATGGTTGGATGGCATCACCGACTCAATGGATGTGAGTTTGAGCAAACTCCAGGAGATGGTGAAAGACAGGGAAGCCTGGCATGCGGCAATCCAACAACTGAGCGACTGAACAACAACAAATGTTCATGACAGCAATATTCACAATAGCCAAGAAGTGGAAACAACCTAAATGTCCATCGGAAGACAAATGGATAAAAGAATAGTGTTGCTGCGTACAGAGGAACACTACTTAATCTTAAAAAAGAAGGGAATTCTGCAACATGTAGCAACATGGATGGACCTTGAAGACATGCTAAGTGAAGTAAGTCCAGTCACAGAAAGAGAAATACTTAATGATTCCACTGATATGAGGTATCTAAAATAGCTTAAGTCATAAAATTAGAGAGTGGAATGTGGTTGTCAAGGGCTGGAGAAAGGGGGAATGGTTTATCAAGGACTGGGGGAAGGGAGAAATATGGAGTTAGTAATCATTGTGTACGTTTCAGTCAGGCTGATGAATAAGCTCTGGAGATCTGCCATAGATCATTGTACCTATACTCAACAATAACAGTTGCTCACTTTAAAATTTATTAAGAGGATGGATCACATTTTAAGTGCTCTTTCAACAATAAAATAAAATGAGAGAGAAAGAGAATTAGCAAAAAATGAAAAAAGAAAAGGACATACAAAAAGAATTAGAAAAAGGAGATATACAAAAGTCCAATTAAACAAATGTAAAAATGCTGAACATAATTAGTCATGACAGTAATTTGTATTAAAACCACAATTAAACATGTTGCACACTGACTTAAATGTTTAAAATTGAAAAGACTGACAATATCAAGTGTTTGAGGGGGACGATGAAAGACTGATACCCTCAGACAGAGCTATTTGAAATTAAAATGTTTCAAGAATATGAAAACAGTTTGGCTATAACTTAAAACTGAAACATACACTAACCCATGATCTCATAATCCCGCTTCCAGTATTTATTTAAGGGGAATGAAAACATACATCCACAAAATATTCATGGGAACTTTATTCATAATACAGCTAACCTGGAAACAAGTCTAATGCCCACCAACAGGTAAATGAAAAAACAAAGCATAGTGTATTGACAACACTCAATAATATTCTGAAACAGGCAAACAAAAACCTATAAGTAGAAACTTCCCTGATGGCCCAGTGGCTAAGCCTCCACTCTTTCAATGCAGAGTGCCTAGGTTTGATCCCTGGTCAGGGAACTGGATCCCATATGTTGCAACTAAAGATCCAATATCCTGTGTGCCACAGCTAAGATCCAATGGAGCCAAGAAACAAACAAACAAACTACAGACACATGCAACAGCAGGAATGTTACTCAGAAAAGTTATTCTGAGCAGGGGAAATACAAACAATACAAAGAGAATAATTCCACATGTGAAATTCTAGAACAGACAAAACTGCCACTGGTCTGTAGGGGCCGAAAGTATGGGAAAGTGAAAGTGAAAAGTTTAGTCACTCAGTCATGTCTGATTCTTTGTGACACCGTCGACTGTAGCCTACCAGGCTCCTCTGTTCATGGGATTTTCCAGGAAAGAGTACTGGAATGGGGTGCCATTGCCTTCCCCAGAGGATCTTCCTGACCCAGGGATTGAACCCAGGTCTCCCACATTGCAGGCCGATGCTTTACCATCTGAGCCACCAGGGGGGCTGACTTTAAAGGTCATAAGATAAATTTTGGAGTGATGGGAGTGTTCCATAGGTTAATTATAGTAGTGATTACCTTGTCACAGCATTCAAAATGGTGGATTCTAGTTTCAGTAAACTGTATCTCAAAATTATTAATTTTTTTTCAGTTCTTTCCCTCAGTGTGATTGGTATGTTTCACCTCTTTGCAGTTACCATGGCTGTACATACCATCCATTCAGTATTGAGCTCCTTCAATCCATTCTTAGCACCTTAACTAGAATGACAATTTTGAAATGCAAATTAGACCCTGTCCCATCCACACTAAAATATGTCAAAGTCTTTTTATTGCATTTAGGATTTAGCACCAGGCTTCCCTGCTGGCTCAATGGTAAAGAATCTGCCTGCAGTGCAGGAGACACAGGTTCAATCTCTGGGTTGGGAAGATCCCTCGGAGGAGAGCATGGAAATGGACTGTAGTATTCTTGCCTGGAGAATCCCATGGACAAAGGAGCCCGGCCAGTTAAGAGTCCATAGTATTGCCAAGAGTTGGACATGACTAAAGCTAGTAGCATACAGGCACATTAAGTCCTTTAGGCCTCCCCAGGTGGCTCAGTGGTAAAGAATCACCTGCCAATGCAGGAGATATGAGTTCAATCCCTGGGTCAGGAAGATCCCTTGGAGGAGGAAATGGCAACCCACTCCAGTATTCCTGCCTGGGAAATCCCATGGACAGAGGAACCTGGCGGGCTACAGTCCATGGGCTCGCAAAGAGTAGGACAGGAGCATGCGAAGGGTTGACTCAGTGGAAAAGACCCTAATGCTGGGTAGGATTGGGGGCGGAAGGAGAAGGGGACGACAGAGGATGAGATGGTTGGATGGCATAACCGACTCAATGGACATGGGTTTGGGTAGACTCCGAGAGTTGGTGATGGACAGAGAGGCCTGGCGTGCTGCAATTCATGGGGTCGCAAAGAGTCGGACACGACTGAGCGACTGAACTGAACTGAACTGAAGGTCCTTTACCTGGTTCACATGTTCTGTGTTCATGTCCAATGTTCTGCTTCACATGGACAGCTCTTTACACTAGCCATTTAGTACATCTCTCATGATGAGGGCCTTCCATTTATCTGCCCAGAATCCTTTTCCTCACCTCCATTCTTCCTTTGGCTAGTTGCTGCTTACTATCCTTATGGATGTCAGCTGAATTACACTTCCTCTAGAAAGTGTTCCATGATCTCTTGAATTATTAGGTCAATTCCTCTTATTTGCACTTTCACAGCAAGCACCTAAAAGTGTAATTCTTAGAATGGACATAGGCATACTTATAACTGATTCACTTTGCTGTACAGCAGAAACTAATACAACACTGTAAATCAACTTTTTAGAAAGAAAAAAAGAAAGAGTACAACTCCTACTAAAGTGGTGAATTGACTCAAAAAAAAAAAAAAAAGAGAGAAATCATCATACTCTACTGAGTTTTGAAGCACTTAGCTGAGTCTTCCCAAAGTCCTGTTTGGTCTAAAATGTTATGATTTTATAAACTGAATTACTTTTACTTGAATTCAGTGAGAGTCTTGCAAGACAAAATACTAAATTCCAAAAAGATTACTTTAATTCCTAAAGTTGACTACTCTAATGATGAGAGAGTTAATTCTTAGGTAGGGTGATAAGAAGTCCAGGGTCCCTGAGGAGGAGATAAGAGATCTGGGGCTCTCAAGGAGGAGAAAAGGACTTTGTTTCTACATCCCTTCATCTTGGTCACACGTTTTTTTCTTTAAGCCTGAAGCTAATGATTCAGTTCAGTTCAGTTCAGTCACTCAGTCATGTCCAACTCTTTGCAACCCCATGAATCGCAGCACGCCAGTCCTCCCTGTCCATCACCAACTCCCGGAGTCTACCCAAACCCATGTCCGTTGAGTTGGTGATGCCATCCAGCCATCTCATCCTCTGTCTTCCCCTTCTCCTCCTGCCCCCAATCCTTCCCAGCATTAGGGTATTTTCCAGTGAGTCAACTCTTCGCATAAGGTGGCCAAAGTATTGGAGTTTCAGCTGCAACATCAGTCCTTCCAATGAACACCCAGGACTGATCTCCTTTAGGATGGACTGGTTGGATCTCCTTGCAGTCCAAGGGACTCTCAAGAGTCTTCTCCAACACCACAGTTCAAAAGCATCAATTCTTCAGCGCTCAGCTTTCTTCACCATCTAACTCTCACTCACATCCATACATGACTACTGGAAAAACCATAGCCTTGACTAGATGGACCTTTGTTGGCAATGATTACACAACAAAATAACTCATCTTGCTCAAGGGTTTGTTTTCCCTTAAATTGCTTACCAATAATTATATAACAACAATGTATCCTGCTAGAGGATGTTTCTCCTTAAGAACCTTCTGACTAATGTGTTATCTTAAAATGTATATTGTGGGAGTGTGTCTGGTAAGACCTTTACAACCTTGAGACATTCTTTTGATTTACTGTAATAACCAACTGAACAAGTATACAGCTCCCTTGCTGAGACTAGCAAGGGGGGCACTCTCCATCCCCCTTCTGATATCTATGTCAGAAGCTTTCCTCTGTTCCTTTTTATTCTTTAATAAGACTCTGCTACACAAAAGCTCTTGAGTGATCAAGCCTGGTCCCTGGTCCTGAAGCTAAATCTTCTTTTTAAGAGATCATGAATCTGACGTCGTTCACTGTAAGCTATCAATGCAAGTATTGTTTGCAATATCTATTTACTTCTTCTTGGCATCACTATTATAATTCTGAGGAATAATGTCATCTGTCACCTGTGAAGTGTTTATACTACCTACTCTATGTTTTATGAAAACAACACATTTGAATTACAAATTAAAGTTCCCATTGTCTTAAGGCTTTCTCTTGAGGTAGTCAGCCAACCTGGAATTGGAGCTTGCTCTGGTATATTTGCTGTCCTGAAGTATTGAGGGAGTTAATTCATTGATAACTTCTTCTATTCCTCCTATTTGTAAGATGAGAATAATATTATCTATATTATTAGCAATGTATTTTTTATATTGGGACTTCCCAGGTGGTGTGGTGATGTGGTGGTAAAGAGTCCCCCAGCCAATGCAGGGGACCCAAGAGATGTGGGTTTGATCCTTGAGTTGGGAAGAACCCTTGGAGAAGCAAAGGGCAACCCACTCCAGTATTCTTTCCTGGGAAACCCCATGGATAGAGGAGCCTGGCAGGCTGTCGTGCATGGGGTCACAGAGTCAGACACAACTGAGTGCACACACACTCATTATCTATATTATTCTTAAAATATTGCCTATTAATATTTGAATGAATGTGACAGACCTAAACATAGTAAGCATTCATTCAATGAACAGTAATCATGAAAAAAAAAAAAAATCCAGCAGTGAAGAGAAAAGGTAGTTTTGTTTTGGTTTTTTTCCACTTGCGGGAGCCTAAAGTGCCAGCTGGGAGAATCAATACAAGCCACTTCCTTAGGTCTTGAGGTATAATTGAATTAAAACATTTCTGTCTCCATCTGCAATTCTACTAATAGGTGCCGAGCACTTAAATCAATGTGTCCCAGGCCTGCCTGTCTGCATAGGCACATGCCTCTTTGAAGCAGAGACACCTACATTTGTAAGTGTCAGAGGGTATCACAGCTGGGGGACTGAAAGTCAGCACTGAGGAACCTAGAGTGGTACAACTCTAAGGCTGGAATCCAGCCATGTCGATACTACATTCATTCTTTCAGCGTGATTAAAGGCATCCCTTCTCTGTGTCTGTCTCCCATTGCCCCTACAGACTCAACGCCATCCTGAGTTTATCACATAATCTTTCGTGAATTGATACTAATCCTTTTCTCAGAAGGAATTTGCAAGAAACCTCTCCAGATATGTTATAAAATCAGGCTACCCAGATGAAACAAATCCCCTAACAAAGGATCTTAGCGACCCTATCAAATTGGTTACTTTGTACACAAATGTCCAAAGTAATATAAATGAAATTGCTAGATGTGGATGCAATCTTGGCACTTTAAAACAGCAGGCGAACATTTCGCCCTTCAAGACCAGATGGACACTAATAGTTACTACAATCAGGACATCAAAATGATTTCAAAGCATTAAAAACAACAACCAAAACTGACCTGGAAGAGTTAGATAAAATAAAATTTCAAGTCTGTGAATGGATCCAAGGGAATAAGTTACATATAAGAAGGAACTAGCTCAAACTTCTAGCCAAACTGGATGTCTTTTGGTTTTGATTTTTTTATTTTTCACAGGTTTTTACAGTTTTATTGAATGCTTATAGTTAATAGTAGAGTATTCTATCAAACTAGACTTATGACATAATGTTTGAAAGTGAAAGGAAAGTGAAGTCGCTCAGTTATGTCCGACTCTTTGAGACCCCATGGACTGTAGCCTACCACGCTCCTCCGTCCATGGGATTTTCCAGGCAAGAGTACTGGATGTTTAAACAATTCATGTTTTTCCCAAATGGATTTATTTTAAACATTTCTGACAGAAAAGTTGACAGTATAACACAAAATATATACTCTCCATCTATAGTCAATGATTGCTAACATTTTCTTTCTCTCTCTCTCTGTTTCCCACACTTACAGATAAACATATTTTGATGACCTTGTGAAAAAAGTTCAACCATCCTGACACTTCATGCCTACTAACTTTGAATTTCTAATAATAAGATGGTATAATAGAATTTCTAATAAGAAATGCGCATTTGGTCTTTGTCTATATTCCTGCCATACAACTCTTAAAACCCTTATGATTTCCTAAGGTGAGAATATTTTGTCATAATATTTGAGCCTTTGTCCTCAAACAGTTCCAGCTCCTTAAATAGTTTCAAAGTGACAACAGTGAAAAGAAGTGTCTTGTTATTCCCAACAAACCCCTCCCAGCTGTAAACCTGAGTTTATTACTGAGGTGACTCTGGATGGGCTTCATTGCCAGAGAAGCCAACCATGTGATCAGAAGGTGGGAACTTTCCAGCCCTCCCTGAGAGAGGGACTGAAGGCTGAATTAATCACCAATAGCTGGTGATTTAATCAATAATGTCTACCTAAAGGAACTGCATAAAAACCCTAAAAGAAGGGGTTCTGAGAGCTTCTGGGATTGATGAACATGTAGAGATGCTGAGAGAACAACAAACCCAGAGAGGGCATGGACCCTCCACGCTTCTCATATATTTTATTTATCTCTTCCATCCTTCTGTCTTGAGTTATATCCTTTTATAAGAAACTGTTAATCTAGTAAATATGCTCTTGAGATCTGTCAGCCGCTCTAGCAAATTAATCAGACCTGAAGAGAGGTTGGGACCCGATGATTAATAGCCAGTCAGTCAGAGGCACAAGAGAAAACCAGAACCTGTGGTTGGCATTGCAAGTGTGGAAGTGTGTCTGTGTGCCAAGGTGGGGGGCGGGGAGGAAGAAGCTCGTTAGCGGAACTGAGCCCTCAACCTGCGGGAGCTGATTCTGTTTCCAGGTAGATAGTGTCAGATCTGAGTTAGACAGTGGGATGCCCAGCTGGTGTTGCAGAATCGCTTGGTATGGGGAAAACCCACACAAACGGTTTATCCGAGTCAAGTATTGGATGTAAAGGAGACACACAGAAGGTGTTTGCCCCCCCTCCCCCTTTACATAGGGACATTTTATTACATAATTGCAACAGTGTTATCAAAACTAAGGAAATTGTCAAGCATTTTCTAATATCATCTGATTTCCAGTTGATGTCCAGATTTCTCCACTTGTCAACAAGTATTTATTTCCATGGTTTATTTTTATTGTATTGATCCAGGAACACAACAAAGCTTACACACTGTATTTTGACTCTTTTGTCTTTATCATCTCTTTAATTTAGAGATGGCAACCCATTCAATGGCATCCCCCTCCAGTATTCTTGCTTAGGAAATCACATGGACAGAGGAGCCCACTGGACTACAGTCCATGGGGTCACAAAGGAATCAGACATGACTAAGCGGCTAAACAACAGCAAAATGTTTGCTGAGAGCTTGCTACCTGCCGGTCGTTGTTCTAAGTACTTGGCTTTAATTAACTCTTTTAAACTTTTCGACCACCATATGGCTAACCCATTTTAGTGCAGAGCACACTGAGGCACAAAGAGATTAACACATTTCATTCCTTTCGCTACTAAGAGATGAATCCTGGATTCTAAACTGTGTGGTCTGGCTTCAGGGTTTTTATACTACAATGCCATATTATAACACTTCTAAAAATAGGAAAAAAAGGAAAAGAAAGACCTAGGCTGTGTTTTCCCACAAGCTTCCCTAACCATTCAATATCTTGATTGCCCACTAGTCAGTCATACAAACCTCCAGTACAGCCTATAATGGAGAAGAAGAAGAAATGCTGTGTTTCTAGTAAAGCGACAAGAACATCAGACTTGGATGTGAGCCTTGTGTCAGTCAGTTCTGGCTAGGAGACCATAGGGACTCTTAGCCCCTTGAGCTTCAGTTTCCTCTGAAGTAGGATTAGATGGTTTCTCAGGTTCTTGGCTATTCCATAATCAAGAAATAATTATCTTTCTGGATTATGCTGAACTATCTGGAATTTGGGAGAATGGGTTCCCATTTCTCCACATAAAGAGAACCACAGCTGCTTGCCTGAAAATGTGTTTATCATCATAGCTGGTCTGGAGAAAGCATCAAGTTATACCTTTTAACCCTGTACTTGCTTGAGTTAAAGATGCAGACTTATCCTAGAAGCTAAAACCTGGTGACAGAGGGGCAATCAGCTTGAGTCACAGTGAAGAGACTTCCCCATTTCAAAGTGAGCGACCAAAATGCTACACTCTGTGACAAGCAGGTGAACTCTAAGAGGCCCTGAAAAATCAGTGAATCCATCAGCATGGGGAATTGGCTATCCTGATTGCAAATCAATGACTCATTCTGGCACCTCCTTGACAGCTACTGATGTGTTTCCTTAAGACGGCTTTTTAATTAGAGAAAGACAGGCAGATATGAGCTGCATGGTTTCACATTAAGAGAACAAACAGAATGAAACCTAGGCTATCTCTCTCCATCAATAAATTGAAGCAAACAAGCCATCCTTGCAAAAAATAGCTACCTCTCTCTTTCTTCTTTCACAACATAGACACTTTCTTATTAGTAAGATTATCTACAGTTAAGTCCCATCCTTCCAACCAACATTCTACTCCTCAAACTGATGTACTATATACGTCCACTGTCGATTAAAACACCACACACACACACACACACCTATATCGCCAAAGAGAAGGCAAAAAACAAGGAAGCATATGTATTCATTCAATCAGTCATTCTACTGAAAAAGAGGTGTTAGTATTCTCTATATATCATGTTGGGGCTTCCTACATGGCTCAGTGGTAAAGAATCCACCTGCAATGTGGGAGACATGGGTTTGATCCCTGGGTCAGGAAGATCCTCTGGAGAAGGAAATGGTAACCCACTTCAGTATTCTTGCCTGGAGAATCCCATGGACAGAGGAGCCTGGCGGGTTACAGTCCATGGGTTCACAAAGAGTCAAACATGACTTAGAAACTAAACAACAACAACACATATATCATGTTATGCATTGAAAACACAGAGGTGAATGAAGAAGACAGATTTCCTTCCAATGCGAGAGGTTATAAATCTAGCACAGGAAATAGAAAAACACATCCATAATTAAAATAGCAAGTGAAAAAGGTACTGCTCACTGCAAGCACAGGGTGCTTTTTAAGCACCAGATGGACATCTTAATTTGCTGGAGCAATCAGAGAAAGCTTCTTGGAGGCAGTGTCACAAGTTGAGTTTTAAATGGTAGAGAGATTTCAGACGAAGGGACCAAAGGTCATTTTCAGGTAAAGAAAGAAGCTTATAAGAAAGGTATAGGGATCTGTGAAGTGGGAAGTTAGCCTCGATAACATATCAGAGCTTCCCAAGTTTAATATTTTATTATTTGATTTTTGAAATAGGCTTTATCAGTGTAAAAACAAACAGATAAATATATAAATGATAGTTTAAAAAAGTAAGCAAACTTGCTTTCAGGTCAAACATACATCTACAACAATGACTGCTTTCATTTTGGTGGGGAATGGGACAACAACGAGAGGGAAACAAAGAGTGGACATTCAACAAATATTGATGTGATAGTTATACATTATACACAATGAGAAAAACACATGAATGAAATACACTATCCTGGTTACATTAATTATAATACATTTACACTATTTAATAAGATATAGCTTTTAAAAAGAAGTATAATTATACATGTTCTCATGGAAGAAGATTGATTTGAGTAAATAAAACAGTTTATGAAAATCTATGTATGCTAGGATACCATTTTTGTTCAACACAAAACACCTGTAACACTCTGTGTTGATGCATTTGAGTGAGTTTAGAATATGTGTGCAAAAATATAATAATTTATTGTTAATGATTATTGTTACTGCTGGATAAATGGGGTGATAGAAAAGATTGTAGAGACCATTCTATTTAAAAAATCTTTTATAACTTTTTTTTTTTACAAAATCCTTTTTGGAAATATTTAAATATAAAAATTATTATTTTACTATAATATATAGACTTTATATACCATAGTATAGATTCATGTATATTTGTTTTAAATATAGTAATATAGGGACCTATATTATCTATTCATCTATTTATTTTTTAAGTTTTTAAATTTCCCATCTGCTAGCAACCTATTTCACATAAGCAGGCTTTGACTTTTTTTTTTTCATTGGCCCAGGTGATGATTTTTATGGCCACCATATCGCATCTATTCTCTGGCGAGTTTTATGTGACATGCTAAGTACAAGGGTCAACACTTTTATAACAACTGATCACAGTCAACCATGCTCCTGAATCCACCAGTATCCACCCACTCTGGCAGACTGGCCCAGTTGATTCAATGCAGCTATCAAATCACCAACACAATCTGCTCCCAGTACTTCTAGTCCACAGGAGTTTGCAACGTTTTTTACTATAGGAAAGAAAAGACTGACTCTGAATCCTTGTCTGGCCGTAGCCATGTCTTGGTTAAGACACTTTCCTTCTCTACATCATGTTATCCATAAGAATAATAAACAAAAGAGACAACAAAGGTTGAGTTACTTTGAGTAAATGATGAGTTTTTAAATATTACATAAAATCCTATTATATCATTTAACTCTATACAGGGAACATTTAGAGGGCAAAGTTATGACTAATGGCACCGGGTATCACTGGCATTCATTTTTCAACAAATATTTATCAAGCACTAACTATGTTCCATACACTGATTTATATCCTGGGGGAAGTAACAGCATAAAACCATAAAGAAATCCATACACCAAATCAATGAACTTACTTCATAGTGGAAGATGTACCACAAGCAAAATAAATAGATATTAAAAACAGCAAAACAATGTGCATTTCAGGATTAACAAAATATGATTCTGCATATTTTAATTATCTCTGAAGTCAGGATGAATTTTATAGTCAAGGACATGTAGTTTAATTTTTTTTTCTTTTCTTCCAGCACATATATAATGTTAAATCTCATAACATTGATATCTAAGAGTTGATAATACATGAAGTAGTATGGGGATAAAAAGCAGGAAAAAGATAGCATTCTGGAAAATATAGATTTAAATAGGGTGAGGGCTCCTTAGAAATGTGGTATTTGAGCAACAAACAGGAGGAGGTGAAGAACCTGGCTGTGAAGATATACGGAGAAGATCACTGTAGGCAGATGGAGAAGCAAGTGCAAAGGCCCTGAGACAGAGGTGGCCTGTGTGGGGCGGCAAGAAAATGAGTGTGGCTCCCCTGGTAAGTGGTAAGGAATCTGCCTGCCAATGCAGGAGACACAGGAGACATGGTTCGAACCCTGGGTTGGGAAGATTCCCCTAGAGAAGGGGATGTCAAGCCACTCCGGTATTCTTGCCGGGTAAATCCCATGGACAGAGGAGCCTGGCAGGCTACAGTCCATGGGGTCACAAAGAATCAGACACCACTGAGTACATATGCAATTAAGAGTCAACTCTCCATCAGGCAGTTTTCTTTAAAGGCATCATCTATAATTCTCACAACTCTTTGAGACATGCTATCATTCCCATTTTACAGATGGGGAGACACAAAACCTGTAAAAGATACCCCAGGACAAGCATGGCATAAGGCATTTGACCTTTCAGAGCTAGTTCCACGTTGCTGTCCATGATCCTTATGGACCTTGACAGTGGTCTTGAAACCACAGTGTAGTTTCCTGTCTCATTTGGGGAAAAAACCCAATCTTATCTGAGGTCTTTTATATGCTGGGCATTGCACTAGAGTATTCCATAGCGATTTCAGATAAGTATGCTTCCAAAGCAAAGAATAGGTTCTTGCATTTTAGAAAGACTGAGAACGATTACACTTTTTAAAAGGAAAATAAGTTTATTGTCTAAAAACCCTAATACAGGAACAGACATATTACTCAAAATACAATATAACAAAGAACAAGAGCCTTGGAGCAGACAGATCTGGATTCAAACCCTACCTTACATCTCATATTTACTATACCCAAAGGACCCAACTCTCTGAGTCTTTTTTTTTTTTATCTGTTAATAGATGAGAAGGCTTTCTTCTTTCAACAATGACCAAGGGTAATATATGTAATAAAACTTAACTTCGTCTATCACAAGTAGTTAATATTATTGAGGATTAAGGCAGTGTGGTATCGTGGTAAAAGCTGTGTGTCTTTGCCCCTTCTGGCTGCCATAGAATGAGTGGTTTATGAACAGCAGACATTTGTCACAGTTCTGGAGGCTAAGTTCAAGGTCAGGTTGCTACAGATTCAGTGTCTGATGAGAACCGTCTTCCTAGTTCATGACAGCCCTCTATTCCTTGTGTTCTCACATGGCAGAAATAGCAAGGGAGCACTCTGAGGTCTCTTTTATATGGGCACCAATTCAGAGCCCTTGTGACCTTGTCACCTCCCAAAGGTACCACCTCCAAATACTTTCACATTTGGGAATAGGTTTCAACACAGAGATTTTGATGGGACACGAATCTTCAGTCCATAGCACTGTTGTAGGCAGAGTGATGGCACTCCCAAAGATGTCCACATCTAACCCTTGGGACCTGTGAATACATTATGATACGTGACAAAGAGGAACTAAGGTTCTAATAAGCTGAGTTTAAAATGGCCAGAGCATCGTAGGTTAGATGTGTGAGGGCTTCCCTAGTGGCTCAGATGGTGAAGAATCTGCCTGCAATGCAGGAGACCCGAGTTTGATCCCTGGATTGAGAAGATCCCCTGAAGAAGGAAATGGCAACCCACTCCAGTATTCTTGCCTGGAGAATTCCATGGACAGAGAAGCCTGGAGAGCTACAGTCCATGGGATCACAAAGAGTTGGACACAACTGAGCGGCAAACACTTTTACTTTCACTTTACATGTGTGAACCCAATATAATCATGCTACACTATGCTAAATTCCTTCAGTCATACTCTGTGTGATCCTATGAACTGTAGGCTCTCAGGCTCCCCTGCCCATGGGATTCTCCAGGAAAGAATACTAGAGTGGGTTGCTATGCTCTACTCCAGCGGATCTTCCCGACCCAGGGATTGAACCTGTGTCTCTTATGTCTTCTGCATTGGCATGAGGGTTCTTTACCACTAGTGCCACCTGGGAAGCCCTCAACAGAATCATAAGAATCCTTAAAGTGTAAGAGGGAATAAGAAGAGAAAAAAAACCAGAGAGATGGCCATATAAGAAAAACTCAGCTTGACATTGCTGTGAATGGCTGGAAAGGACAGAGCGGACCAACTGTCAGGGAAAGCAAATGGCTTCTGCTGCTGCTGCTAAGTCGCTTCAGTCATGTCCAACTCTATGCCACCCTATGGACCGCAGCCCGCCAGGCTCCTCTGTCCATGGGATTCTCCAGGCAAGAATACTGGAATGGGTTACCACGCCCTCCTCCAGGGGATCTTCCCAACCCAGGGACTGAATCTGTGTCTTTTAAGTCTTCTGCATTGGCAGGCTGGTTCTTTACCAGAAGTGCCACTACTTCTGGGAAGCCCCAAATGGCCTCTAGAAGCCGGAAAGAGAATGGATTACCTATTAGAGCCTTGAAAAGACGTTTGAGCCTTGAGAAGCCCTGATAATACCGTAATCTCAGCCCAGTGTGAGCCTCACAGTAAGACTCATTTCAGATTTCTGACTTCCAGAAGTGTGAGATAATACATTAGTACTGTTTAATCTACTAAATTCATATATTTTGTTGCAGTAAGCAACAGGAAACCAGTATGAAAACTTAGAGCCAGGAGGTTCGACTTACACTTCCTGCTCTGCTGCTGAAGAGTTCTGTTCTCGTCGAGTTTTCTTAACCGCTCCAAGTCTCATTTTCCTCTTCTGTGAAATGGGAATAATATTAGCTAGCTACCTCATCATCTTAGGGGATAAGAAGTATTAATACACAGCTTAACCAGTCAAAGTAGTGTTTGCCTTATAGCAATTACTTAATGTTTATCAGCAATAAGCACTTTCTTAGAGACCAGCAATAATGGTCTCAGAGATTTGGTTTCTTTTCTTTTAATGCTGTAAACATGCAATATGTAATTTGCAGTTAAATGCAATATACAAATGTGCAAACATTTACTACTTACATATCGCATGTTATTTTCAGGATACACAATATGTAAATATGTGGACATAAAATGCTGGACACGTCTACATTTCTAAATTATTTGTTGCATAAACTTGGAGAATGGTTAATAGAGTGTAGAACTCACATCCAGGGATGAAAATTGAGGTCATGCTGGTAGGGAGGGCAGAGGCAAGGAAAAACAGTCTTCAGCTGTGATAATGAAAAAGACAGAAAGGCACGTATGTAAAGAACTCACAACAATGGCAGATCGGCTGCCATTTTTAACCTAACATTTTATCACTTTTTTCTTTAGAGAACAACCCCGTTGCTTTCAATCATGGGTGTAGAGAATGCACATAATTATTTGGCATTTCAAAGAAATAAAATTTCAAAGAGCCACTAAAGTTATCCACCTCTCTTTTCTAAACTCGAAACATCAAAAATAGATGTCCCTGGCATGATAACGCACTGAAGTCATTCTGAAAGAAAATTAGAATTTCCATTCCTCATTTTCCTTTCTCCCCAGTAAGGTTTTCAGCAGATGGGAATATCAATTTAGTTACTTGACATTTAGAAGGATAAATGACTTAAGAGCTTTATGATCCCCTCTCATTGAAGCATATTTGATAACATCTGCCCAACATCTTACACTCACATCAGAGCCAAGATGGTTTAACAAGAAGAGAACGGCTAGAATCCAGGACCCCAGGGTTCCATCCTTGGTTCTGATATCAACATAAGCATTGGGAGCATCAACCCAATAATAAGTAGAGTTTCTTATTTTGTAGACTATTCATGTATTAATACCTTAGCTAATATGTAATTATTAAGACTGGCCAAGCAGTCAGAAATGGGATTTGTAATGATTTCTTCAAGGAGAAAATAATACTGTACTTAGGGACAAGGTTTCATTCTAAACTCTAGGAGGAAGAAAAATCTATCTTACTAGATTGTATTAGGGAAACTGCAAAAAATATTGGATACTATGGCTAAAGATCCTATTCTTAAAGAAGAAAAGTTTCTCTACTCTCATTATTCCTTTTTAAAGACAAGTTGCCATCTTTACCAGAAATTCTAATTCTTCTTTGATGTAATAAATTACATTGATGTTCTTACCTCACTAGCTATCAGTCTCAAGTCAAGAACATAAAAGAATGTATAGTCTGATCCTTTCATTTGATAGTGTCCTTTTAAAGAAAAGAAGGGACTGTCATCCCTAAGGCATTTATGAAGACTGATTGGGCAATCTCCAGCAAATAAGAGCCATAAAACAATTAGCAACATTCATCAAGATCAGCTGAACAAATAGAAAGCAAGTATCTCTAGACATGATATTCACATCTAAGTGAAACGCAAATCTTTCCTAATACCTGGTATTCGGATATGGACTAAGGAATAGTTTCATTCCTTCAAAATTATTCTCTCTTGGTATTATGTGTAAGGCAACAGTCTCTGTGTCCTAACAAACTATGCAAACATCCAGGACTTAAGAAATAATTGCAAAATGAAGAGATGGATTAAATAACTTATTTACACGGCTCTTCCATTCTATTGGCTTGGCTTGTAAGATTAAGGAGTTTTCTGGTACCATATATGTGGTCTCAGTGGAATTTAGTTTGCTAAGTTACTCTATTACATAAATAATGATAATGAAACATAGAATTCTGAAACTTGAAGGGATATTAAAGGTCAACTGATTCAATATCCTGATTTTCCAATTTGTAGGATGATTTTAGCATTTCAGGGGCCCTCAACAGGTCATCTAGTCAAAAGTTTGACAAAACATTTCATGAAAGATGGTAATACATTTTAGGCACCGGACTGGAATTAAATGCCAATGGTTTAGTTTAGGAAACAATTTAATGTTACATTTCATTTGCTTAAATATATATGTTTTTATAAACTATGACTCTGGAGGAAACTACAACTTGCTGATAGTCTTTTCTGTCAAAAGATCTTTATCAGATGAGTGACATATTTATATAATCTGCTCCAGCGGTTAAAAATTAGTGTTGGTGGGCTATTAAAAACATGGAAATTTTTAACTGAAGGGAAGAAAAAAATTCTAGTATTCAAACTACATGGCAATAGAATGATATGCCCTAATAATATTAATATAGCTCTGACCTGGTATAGTCAATTTAATAATTAAATTTAAAATTACATATTTACTTAGGGTTTTCTCAGTCAATGTCTCTAGAATACAAACTTTAAAAGCATAGCAATTACATGTGTTCACAACAAAATACACTGCTTAGCACCTGGTAGATCATCAATAATTAATTAGTAAAAAAAAAAAATGAGTTAAAGGGGTAACCAAAGAACTGGACATTTTATTACGATAGTCATCCCTACTATGTCAACCAAGCACACACTAGAAAGCAGAAAGACAGCATTAAATAAAGAAGAAAGTCCCAACCATGGCAGAAAGGTGTTCCTTGTGAGGTGTTCATAAATCAACATGGAACAAAGACTTATGAATAAAATATCCCACATCTTTTTTGTTCTAATTTAAATCTATATCCTCTTACTGTCACAAAATATAATTTTGTTACCTTTAAAAGACACGTCTTTTGACAGTTTTTTTTAATTGGAAGGTAGTTGTTGTACAATATTATATAAGTTACAGGTATATAATACAGTGATTCCCAAATGTTAAAAATTATACTCCATTTACAGTTATTATAAAATATTGGCTATATTTCCCATGTTTAACAATATATCTTTGTGTCTTATTTTATACCTAATACTTTGTACTTCTTACTCCCCTACCCCTAAATTACCCCCTACCTTTCCCTCTCCCCACTGATAAACACTAGTCTATTCTCCATATCCGTGAGTCTGCTGCTATTTTCCAAAAAGAACAAAAAAATTAATGGCCATTTGTTGTTTACTATACAGTGAAACTATCCATTCTCTCTTCTTGTAGTGACAACATACTATTTGCTTTGCCTGTCACTGGCATCCTACCATTGGATTCAGTTTGGAAGGACCATCATGTACGGCACACTGCCCATTAATATCTAAGATGTAGGAAGGTAGCCCAAGCTCAGAAAATTGGCAGCTCTTTCTCTGAAACTTGTTTGCAGCAATCAAAAGACTGAAAATATTTGGGATAGTTTAATAGCAATGCTAGAAACCATAGACACTGCCCAACAATTTCTGCAACTTGAATGCCCAGGGTTCTTCTGGTTCTCAAGCTTTCCTTTAGAGTCATCTCCATATCAACCAGAAATTAAGTTTCTGCTTATATAAACCATAGCCAGTTTCTGTTGCTTGCAATCCAGACATTTTAACTGGTGCAGAGTTCTGGGGAGGATTTTAGAATCCTCAGGTCTACATTTATGTATTTGATCTGTCACTTACTGACGACATTATATTCGGAACATTCCTTGCTCTGTGGAAGCCCCAGTTTCCCTACCTGCAGAATGAAGATAAAGAATTTACCAAATAGAGTTGGTACAGGGATTAAATGGTATTTGTGTAGCATCAAGCATTGCAGGCTAATATGAATATAAAAGGTAAAATGACTTTTCATAGAGGTACTGTAATTCAAGAATAATAAAAGATAAAATTACTATTTCTCCAAGAGTTTCTACTAAGTTCAATTCAGTTCAGTAGCTCAGTTGTGTCTGACTCTGCGAGCCCACGGACTGCAGCACGCCAGGCCTCCCTGTCCATCACCAGCTCCCGGAGTTTACCCAAGCTCATGTCCATTGAGTCGGTGATGCCATCCAACCATCTCATCCTCTGTCGTCCCCTTCTCCTCCTGCCTTCAATCTTTCCCAGAATCAGGGTCTTTTCAAATGAGTCAGCTCTTCGCATGAGGTGGCCAAAGTATTGGAGTTTCAGCTTCAACATCAGTCCTTCCAATGAACACCCAGGACTGATCTCCTTTAGGATGGACTGGTTGGATCTCTTTGCAGTCCAAGGGACTCTCGAGAGTCTTCTCCAACACCACAGTTCAAAAGCATCACTTCTTCAGTGCTCAGCTTTCTTTATAGTCCAACTCTCACATCCATACATAACTACTGGAACAGCCATAGCTTTAACTAAACGGATCTTTGTTGGCAAAGTAATGTCTCTGCTTTTTAATATGCTGTCTAGGTTGGTCATAACTTTTCTTCCAAGGAGTAAGCGTCTTTTAATTTCATGGCTGCAGTCACCATCTGCAGTGATTTTGGAGCCCCTCAAAATAAAGTCAGCCACTGTTTCCACTGTTTCCCCATCTATTTGCCATGAAGTGATGGGACCAGATGCCATGATCTTAGTTTTCTGAATGTTGAAGTGTTAGGCATTGATACAACATTTCTTAGATTTTAAGATCCATGGATTAAAAAGGAAAATTTATAAACTAGGCATCTGATGGTCAATATCTTCATTTAATGAGGTAGTGTTCCTCTACTCCTTTCTATTGGTTCTGCTCTGAAAAAGTGAAAGTGTCAGTTGCTCAGGCGTTCCTGATTCTTTGGGACCCCATGGACTGTAGCTTGCCAGTATCCTCTGTCCATGGGATTTCCAAGGCAAGAATACTGGAATGGGTAGACATTCCCCTGTCCAAGGGATTTTCCCAACTCAGGAATCAGACCGAGGTCTCCTGCATTGCAAGCAGATTCTTTACTGTCTGAGCCACTGGGAAAGTCTCTGCTCTAACCTGTTATCAATAGATGATGCAGTTTAAAATCAGTAGGGTCCCAATCCAGGAAGCATGGTGACTAACAGGACAGGTTCTGAATCACCCACACAATACACAGGGCAAACTAACCCATCCATTGCACATTTTTCAGCCTTCATTCTCTACCCAGGGGTCCCCAACCGCTGGGATCTAATGCCTGATGATCTGAATGAAGTTGAAAGGTAATAATAATAGAAATAAAGTGCACAATAGATGTAACGCACTTGAATCATCTTGAAACCATCCCCCCACCTCCCATCTATTGAAAAATTGTCTTCCACAGAACTGGTTCCTGATGCCAAGAAGATTGGATACTGCTGCTCTAATTTAGACTTCATGGAGAAAAAGACAAAGTAACCTTACTAAATAATTGTGCTGACCTCCACTTGTCTTAAAGAGAAACCCAATTCTGGTTGGTGTTCAAGGGAGCTCTGTGTTCAGCCTTCTGTTGTTGTGACTGTTGTAGCTGAAGCTTGTTTTCTGTTGGGATAGCAGAGGACTGTTAATTAAAGCACACGCTTACTGACCTATGGTCTTCTTTCATGTTTATTGCCTCTGCCATCATGATCTTAAAGGGAAGTAGAGAAAAGAGCTCTCCTGCTAGAGCTGACTTCTGTTCCCTGTATGAGCAATATTAGCATTCACTGAGAGCTATTGATTTTTCCTGTGGGGGCTGGAGGCACATGGGTGAATCTTTTCATTTTCCAAATCGCCTCAGTTTACCAACTTATTAAATGAACTAAATGCTTGCTGCTGTGTAGAAGGGATAAATCTGATTGATTAATTGTTGTAAAAGCCCTGGGGATCCAGGGACAGAAAGAAATAAAAAGACACAGTGCATTGTTTTGTTTGTGTTTTTTATTAATGTTGACTGAGGGGTATTGAGCCAGCCAAGCACACAGTGCTATATTGATTTGCAAAGTGAGCACTTAACTGATCCATCAACATTAAATATAAACATAATCCTATCGTGGGAAATAAAGCATGATCTTCTTCTCGCCAGGTTTCGTTGATGCAGGGTTATTTAAAGCGTGAAGGCCTCAGTCCCATTAGTGTCCCGAATTGCTCAAGTTCAGTGTTTAAATAGGGGATACTAGAGTGCCAGCTTCAAGCCTAGCATTTTAATAATTTATTTGAGGCTTCCCAGAACTGTGTGATGATTCTGAAGCATGGAGAAGGGAGAAAATGAAAAATAATTTCAAAAGTAGTGTTTTTTGGAGACACACAGAGGTGGATTCCAACTCTTGACCTAACATTTGTACAACTTACTAGATGTATTTGAACCTCAGTTTCCTCATTTGCAAAACTGACATAATCTTACCAATAACTTTGGACTATTATAAATTTGGGGCTTCCGTGCTAGCTCAGTGGTAAAGAATCCGCCTGCAATGCAAGAGACACAGGTTCGATTCCTGGGTTGGGAAGATCTCCTGGAGAAGGAAATGGCAACCCACTCCAGTATTCTTCCTTGGGAAATCCCATGGACAGAGGAGCCTGGCAAGCTTCAGTCCACAGGGTCACAAGTGTTGGTCACGACTTAGCAACTAAACCAAAACAGTAATTGCAAATATTGCAAGTATATGTAAGTTAGGTATCTAACTGTTAGTTGGAATACAATAAATATTTGTTCTTTCCTTCCAGTTTTAAAAAAGCAGACTAGAAGCTCCTGACTATGGGAGGAAATACTTTCTACAGATTACAAGTGGGTAGATGACATTGAAATAAAGACTGCTTGGGATCCAGGAGCACAAAAGTCCTTAAATCATCTAGAAAACTACAAAGTGCATTCAAACTCACTTTCTTTTTTTTCTTTCAATTACAAAACTATAGTCAAAATAAGGTTAGATTATTTTTCAGAGGTAACTTCCTAGCACTACTTATCAAAAGGTGGTGGATAAATGACTTCTGTGACCCTCATCCCCAAACGCAGCATGAGTGGTAATGGTAAGCTATAGGTGGGGTATTGCATGGAGGAGGTGACATTAAAAAAAATAATGCAATAAAATACCAGTGACTGGTATAAGAAGAGAAGAGAGTTCAAAGGGGGAGAAAGCACCTGTGGTGTGTGCTAAGTCCCTTCAGTCATATCGGACTCTTTGCGACCCATGGACTGTAGCCTGCCAGGTTCCTCTGTCCATGGGATTCTCCAGGCAAGAACACTGGAGTGGGGTGCCAAGCCCTCTTCCAGGGGATCTTCCCAACCCAGGGATCGAACCTGTGTCTCTGCCTCCTGAATTGGCAGGTGGGATCTTTACCACTAGCACCACCTGGGAAGCCTTGGAGAAAGTACTGTGCTATTTTAAAAGAGGGGCCTGGAGGACCTCTCTGAGAATGGGCTGTCTGAAGGCACCCGGGGAAAGTGGAGAAGAGAGCCCTGTGGATGCCTCAGAGACGGCATTCCTGACAGGAGGAGGGTCAGAGCGACCTCACAAGATGGGGGGTGGGGTGGGGAGGCTGGAGCTGAGACCTGAGATGGGGTCACAGTGGGTCCAGTGGCTTTTGTTCTAAGTACAATGGGCAGTCAGCAGAGGTGTGAGCAGAGGAGAGATGTATCTGACAATTCTAAAGGTTAATGTGGTTGATGTCTCAGAAGACAACAGAGAGCAAAGTCTTACTGGCCTTATCTTACTTCACAGCAATGCTAGAATGATGTCTATACTGATGAGGTCTGTACATAGAAATGAAAAAAAAGAGGGGGGGGGACCGATACCTTAGGAAGAAGCAGGCACTCCTTTTGAGCACTTACTCCTTCCAAAATGTAAAGAGCTGAAAGGAGTGATTAAACATAAGCGTGTCACTCTTCTCACTCTTTATGATGCCTTGAAGTGAAGTTTCTAGGACTAGCTTTGAATTTTGGAGTACTTTACTAATGATTTTGTTTTTATCTTTGAAGGCAGACATGGAGTCTTAGCTTTGTACTTCCAGCTCTTATTACAAAAGCTGACACCTGGTAGACACAAATATATGTTGACTAAATTAATACCTCAGAAAGACTAATATTTGTACATATACTACTTCCAGTTGCAATTCATTTGCTTCCACATTTATTATCATCTTATTTGATCCTGAGGTAATCCTGAGAGGGGACTATTACATCTTATGACACCCAGAGCTGTGTCATAAAATGCGTTGAGATCACTGAGGCTTGGGGAGGTTAAACAACAGCTGAAGTCACATAATAAAAAGTGATAAAAGTTGGATATAAACACTAAATCACATTATCTCTTGCCAAGATCTTATGCCACATTTGCTGCAAATGTCCTTCCAATATCCACCTTCTGAGCTAATCCTTTACTCTACATCCCAAGACTGTGTGCTGGGTGCTATGGTTATTTGCTCAGTCATGTCCGACTCTTTGCAACCCCATGGATGGTAGCCCACCAGGCTCCTCTGTCCATGGGATTCTCCAGGCAAGAATACTGGACTGGGTTTCATGCCCTCCTCCAGAGGATCTTCCCAACCCAGGCATCAAACCCAGGTCTTGCTCATTGCAGGTGGATTTTTTACCATCTGAGCTATGAGGGAAGCCCGAGAATACTGGAGTGGGTAGCCTATCCCTTCTCCAGGGGATCTTCCTGACCCAGGAATTGAACCAGGGTCTCCTGAATTGCAGGCAGATTCTTCACCAGCTGAGCTACCAGGGAAGCCCCAGGCTAATCCCAGTGAAAACTATCATATCTGATGTGTATATAAGGGCTGAAAATCGATAGGTAATATCTATAGGTATCCAAAAACAACTGTGCACAATAAGGAAGTGGGTGAATTTTCAGACATTAGGAATGCACATTTTTCACCTTAAATGTATTGGAACAAGAATTCTTCAGAATTAACTGAGCATAGAAAGCACTGAATGAAGACTCTAATATGACAGATTGACAGCTATACAGGGTAGCTATCCATTTATGCCATGGTCTAGAGTTTTGAAAAGGCACCTAATTTTAGTGGCAGGTAAGAGATCTAATTGCGTGTCAATATCTTGACTGTTTTTTCTACTCTGGCAAAACTGCATGTTTCTCTTACATTTTTGTCATCTTACCAGAGCCCTATTGTTGGTCAGTCTCCATTTACAGAGATCAAGTTAGTTTCTCCCACCGTAAACTTATCCCTTGCCTTTTAGTAAACCTATACAAAGTGCCAAACTTGCTCATTCATAATTTAAACCCAGGGAAATAAGACTTATCATGAAATGAGCATTTAAGCAGGTTTTTAACTACAGAGAACCTCTGGAGACAAAGCCATCACCCCATCTGATCGACTCTCCTCTCCATCAGTGACTCTTGGGGTCTCATTATCCTATTTGGTATTTCAAAACTGAAACAACTGTACAAATACCAAGGGCATCACTCATTGCTACCAGATAAAAAAGGCAGCAAAAAAAAATGTGCCAGTGTCTGCATGCAATGAGGGTCCAAAAAAGAAACAGATGCACAAACGATTCATCATCATCAATAGGGCCTGCCTAGATGAAAAGGGAAAAAAATTAGAACCTCTTTCCATTTTGCTAATGATACCGCTGTCTGAGATTGAAGGGGAGCACAGCTCTCCCACCATCAGTTATATTTTGCTATTTAATTTAATTTTGGTGACGACTCAGTTCAGAGGTAGAGAGGAGAGTTTTCACGTATGTATTTAGCACACACCTAAAGATCGTGTACTCTGTGCTCTATTCTATACTATGAACTTTATAAATACTTATTTAAATATCAGAAATTCTTGGTCAGTTTCCTTTCTAAACAGCTTCTTCTTCTCTTTCTCCTTTCTCTTCTTTATCATTAGCATGTAATATTTCTGTGAATTTTCCAAGGTCAGTCTTTACAATGAATACCAGTTGACAGTTGACCTCCTGACTTTATTATTCTAGGGGACATTAAGGAAAAAATCCAAAATATATTTATTTTATGATTTCTAAAATCTAATTTTAACTATGTCACTGTAAAATCTTATGCACAGAAACTTAACGACTTTTGCAGAGAAGAAATTTTTTCAACATTGGACAAATTGTGCAGTTCTTTCTCTATAAATGCCATTTACCGTGCCATTTTTTCTCTATGAATGTTACTGTCATATTTCCTGCACTACCAGTGAGGGGGAAACACTCAGCCAAACAGCTATTATAGCAATAGTTAGAAAAAAGTCAGAAGAAGGAGGCAATAAATGCACCTCTCCCCCCTGATGAATAAGTGATTCTTCTAGGCATCTGCTGGAGAAAAGTAATAATCATAATTTATATTTTCTTTCTTCATCTACTGAAATCACCATTTGTTCTGAGTTGTAAATATAAACAAATTAAAAAGAAAGCATGAATTACAAAAAGGCTAGTTCAACTTTTTTCGCCCAACCTGCAAAAAAAGAACTTGATACTGAAATAAAACTATAAATCAGTTAATGACAGTGTTGGATTTTGTGAGAGGTTTAGCTTCGCAGCTAACATGTCTCCCATTGGGGTGAAATTTCAATATGACCCAGTGACTATTTTTGCTTTTATTTCTCTGGCAAGATGGGAGGAGGGGCGTGAAGGGTGAGAGCTGGTAAGACTATGACTCTGTAGCAGACACTACAGTTTTCTTGTTTGTGAATGTATTGAATCGTAGTGACACACCTGACAAAAAGAATTCTGTCTTTTCGTGGGCTTGTATTCTTTACTGCTCACATTAGCTCTTGGAGAAGAAAAACAAAAACAGGTGAATTCAACAGGCTATAAATCTTCCCTGACATACAGTGTGATACTGTCTCCTGGTGGAAGAGAAGGCTCAGGGAACATAGAGAACCTCCCTACCATGGATGGAACACGTGTTGGAGAGAGAAAAGAAAAGTCACAACGCTGGGGCTTCCATCCCGCCTCCCCAAAGGAGTCTTTCCCTTTAAGTTTCCAAATCAGACTGACAATCAAGAGGGATGATTACAGCCACCCACAATCTATCTGAACTAATACCTCCTTATCTCCAATAGGTTAGTTCTGTTTCTAAGGAAGCAAACCACATTAGTGAGCATATGCAATTCCCTATTTACACCAGTAACAAAGGGGGGAACAGCAGCCCCCAAAATATTGGAAAGTAAATCTAGCTTTTAATATTGAAGAACACCCATAATTTTCAATATGCCTTCCAATGCTACTGCTGCTAAGTCGCTTCAGTCGTGTCCGACTCTATGCGACCCCAAAGACGGCAGCCCTCCAGGCTCCTCCGTCCATGGGATTTTCCAGGCAAGAGTACTGGAGTGGGTTGCCATTGCCTTCTCCAGTGCATGAAAGGGAAAAATGAAAGTGAAGTCGCTCAGTTGTGTCCGACTATTAGCGACCCCATGGACTGCAGCCTACCAGGCTCCCAAAAAAGGGCAAAAAGTTAACAACCAGACTATAAACGAAAAATAAGACCTAAAGCAATGTGTGAGGGAAATCGCTAATAACATCATTAGTGAAGACAGATTGAGAATATTTTTAAGTCCATATATAGTATTTTTTTCTGAGCCAGAATAGCCCAGATGGCCATAAGAAACTGAAAAAAAAAAAAAAAAAAAGGAGTTTGACTCAACCCCTGCTGACCATTCAGCTCCTAAGTCTGGGGGATGGGAGCTTCCCTAAAAATCCTCTTCTTCTTCTGCTTTTTTGTTTTCCTTTTATATTCCTTCCTTCCTCCCTTCATCCTTCCCTCTCTTGCTTCCTTTCTTTCTCTTTCCTTCCTCCTACCCAACATCCCTCCCTCTCTTTCTTTCTTTCATTTCCTTTCCCTTCCTTCCTCTGTCCCTCCCTTCCTCTCCTTTTTCTTTCTTTTGGTCTTTTTTTTTCCTTTCTTTCTCTTCCTTCCGTCCTTCTTTTTCCCCATCCATCTTTCTATACAGGGTTCTAACTGTTGCTTCTTGATTCGTATACAGGTTTCTCAGGAGACAGGTAAGATGGTCTGGCATTCCTATCTTTTTAAGGGCTTTCCACAGTTTATTATGGTCCACATAGTCAAAGGCTTTGCCATAGTCTATGAAACAGAGGTAGATGTTTTTCTGGAATTAGCCAGCTTTCTCTACGATCCAGAGAATGTTGGCAGTTTGATCTCTGATTCCTCTTCCTTTTCTAAATCCAGCTTGGACATCTGGAAATTCTTGGAGCAAGAACTTTACTTCTTGCAAAAACAATAAATAAATAAATAAAATAGCGCCCAGAGTATGTGACATTGACTTTAGGCTTAGGAATAGAGCGGTGAGAGACCTGTTCATGGAGATTGGAAAAATGACTTCTGTGGACCTGTATTCATTTCTCTCTTCAACTAAGAGTGTTATTCAGGGGAAAAATATTTGATATTACTATTGCTTGAGATAATTTGGAATACAAATATCATAGCTATGGCTTTAGGCAAAGGCACAGCACAACTGAATTTCACCAGCTTGGATTAATTGTTATCAAGTGCACTGGACATGGTGCTAAGATGGAGATGACTCAGAAAAGACCTTGCAGGTTTGCAAGAAAATATTATTGGTAAAAGAGTTAATACAGAAATTCTTGCACTGGAGGGGTAGGAAGTTGTAACAATTTCTCATTGCCATGTTACAGCTGACAAAATGGAATAATGATAAGTCACAACCTCAGGGCAGAGAGCAAATCAATAGCATGTCCATAAAGTTCTTGGTTAAATTTTCTAAACAGATGAAACTGGGCCCCAGAAAATCCTCTCGTTTGGACAAACTGGCTCAGGAAAAAAAAAAAAAAGACTCAAGACATAGTCTCAAAAAGTCCAACAAATTCATGGTACTTAAAATTAAGTCTAAAGTTCAAGACACATCAGAACCTAGGGTAGCCCCCATAACTACAAATCCCTGTTATTCACACCCTTTTATAATCACCTCCTCTTGACTGTGGACAGGATTGTGATTTTAAACAATAGAATGGGAAAAAGTACTTAATATTTACAGGAAAAGTTTGCTGACCTCTGAATAGAACAAAAGCAAGCAAATAACCATCTTTTAAGTTCCCTAACTTATTTGATCATAAAACATATTATTTGGTGCTAACACTTATTTTTCCAAGAAGCACAATAATTAAAAATACTTTTAGCGTTTCGAGGAAAGAAAAGTTGGGATTTAAGTTGCATAGTGTAAAAATAAAATTCTCTAATAAGCTTTGTCTATTACTTCAGTTTAAATTTATTAAATTATGATTGTGAAGGCATGCATGCATGCTCAGTTGTGTCCGACTCTTTGCAAACCCATGGACTGTAGCCCACCAGGCTCCTGTCCATGGGATTTCCTAGGCAAGAATACCAGAGTGGTTGCCATTTCCTTCTCCAGATTAAATTATGATATCATATGTGTAAAATTTCATATAACATATATATATATAAATATATATTTGTCTAAATAAACAATTTTTTTTCTAAAGCAATATTCACTGTGGCAAGGGCATATTGATAAAGACATAATTATATATATTGATATGCCTGCATGTATGCTAAGTCACTTCAGTCATGTCCGATTCTTTGCAACCGTATGGACTATAGTCTGCCAGACTCCTCTGTCCATGGGATCCTTCAGGTAAGAATACTAGAGTAGGTTGCCATGCCCTCCTCCAGGGGATTTTCTGACCCAGAGATCAAACCCATGGCTTCCGCATTGCAAGCAGATTCTTTACCACTGAGCCACCTGGGAAGCCCATATATTGATATATGAGTGTTTAATTTGATGAAACGGAGAAGGCAATGGCACCCCACTCCAGTACTCTTGCCTGGAAAATCCCATGGATGGAGGAGCCTGGTAGGCTACAGTCCATGGGGTTGCTAAGAGTCGGACACGACTGAGCGACTTCACTTTCACTTTTCCCTTTCATGCACTGGAGAAGGAAATGGCAACCCACTCCAGTATTCTTGCCTGGAGAATCCCAGGAATGGCAGAGCCTGGTGGGCTGCTGTCTATGGGGTCGCACAGAGTCGGACACGACTGAAGCGACTTAGCAGCAGCAGCAATTTGATGAAATCTTTCAGGTAAGTACTTATTTAATTGCTTATGTGTGTTATTTAACTAGCATAGAATAGATTTTATTTCCATTTTTGTAATCCTTAATGAAATAATTGATTTAAGCAGTGTTCATCAATGATTGCCAAAGCCTCTAGAGGAAAAGTAAACAGAGAACTTATTCCAGAAAGTACAATATTATTCCATGAATGCCTTGCTGATCATATAACAAAACATGCACCTTTACAACAGAGGAGTCAGGCTGACACTGGGAAATCAATCATCTTCCCATAATGCATGACACTGTGTGATTCCTGATGAGAAATAATATGGACAAAACAGCACCTAGAAAGTAGTCTTGCCAGGACTTTAGACTTTACAAAAAGAATAAAAGATACAGGAACAAGCTAAATTATATCACGAAAAAGTAATCAAATGAAACCTGAATGTATAAGTTCTACTAAGAAACTGACTTGTTTCCTGAAACCAGTTAATGGCACAGGGAAAATAAAATGGAAAGGTGGACACATAAAAGAGATTTAAGAAATAGAGGACAACCAAATGCAGTGGGTGTAAATGGTAGATTTTGATTCCAACTGACTAACTGGATGACAGGATTCTTTTTCTTTTTTCTTTAGTTCAAATATGAACTGAGCACTTGATGAGAGAAAGCAACTACTGTTAATTTTTAGAATTTAGAATTCTAAATTTCTAGAATTTAATTTTTATATGTAATAATAATTTAGGCATTATGTAAAGTGTTCATATTCTTTTTATAAAAGAAATGTATACTGAAAAATTTAGTAGTGAAAAATAATAATATATTAGATAAAACACAGCAAAACAGCTTAAAAAATAAAAAATGATTTAGGAAAGAAATAGATTAAATCTAAGAGGACAAGTTATTGACAACTGTTGTGTATAAATAAGGGGTTGATGAGGGTTAACAGGCTATTCTGTTTGATATTATATTACATATCTGAAAATTTTCAGAATGAAAGCCTGATTTCTTTTAATCTTATATCCTTTAGTTTAACTAGTTCCCTTCTGGGATGTAGGGCTATTGTAATTATAAGAAAAGTGGACACATAATTTTGCAAAAAGATATTAATGAAAGCATTATTTATGTTGGGTTAAAAAAAACCTCACCTTTAGGGTGTTTTAGAATTAAATATTAATGAAGCTTGGACTACTATGCTTACAAAAAATTTATACTGACATGAGAAAAATTCCTACAAACTTTAAGGAAAATGCTCGATAAAAATTATATGTGTGTGTGTGTGTGTGTGTGTGTGTGTGTGTGTAATATATAACACATAAAATAAACATAGAAAAAAGAGGAATAAGCACATCAACTTTGATGTCCTTCTCTAGGGAAGCTTCCCGATCCAGGGATTGAACCTGTGTCTCCTGCATTGCAGGAAGATTTCTTACCGTCTGAGCCACCAGGGAAGCCATTATTTTCTTAATACATGATTTTTTGTTCTTTACACACTTTAGTGTACTCATAAAAATTTCTATAATTTGTAAACATGCATGTATTTGATAACTACTGAAGTTCAATTCAGTCGCTCAGTAATGTTCTACTCTTTGCGACTCCACGGACTGTAGTAAGCCAGGCTTCCCTGTACATCACCAACTCCCGGAGCTTACTCAAATTCATGTTCATCGAGTCGGCAATACCATCCAACCATCTCATCCTCTGTCGTCTCCTTCTCCTCCTGCCTTCAATCTTTCCCAGCATCAGAGTCTTTTCCAGGGAGTCAGTTCTTCACATCAGGTGGCCAAAGTGTTGAATTTTCAGCTTCAGCATCAGTCCTTCCAATGAATATTCAGTACTGATTTCCTTTAGGATGGACTGGTTGGATCTCTTTGAAGTCCAAGGGACTCTCAAGAGTCTTCTCCAACACCACAATTCAAAAGCATCAATTCTTCAGTGCTCAGCTTTCTTTATAGTCCAACTCTCTCATCCATACATGACCACTGGAAAAACTATAGCTTTGACTAGACGGACCTTTGTTGGCAAAGTAATGTCTCCGCTTTTTAATATGCTGTCTAGGTTGGTCATAGCATTTCTTCCAAGGAGAAAGTATCTTTTAATTTCATGGCTTCAGTCACCATCTTCTATGATTTTGGAGCCCAAAAAATAAAGTCTGCCACTGTTTCCATTGTTTCCCCATCTATCTGCCATGAAGTGATGGGACCAGATGCCAAGATCTTAGTTTTCTGAATGTTGAGTTTTAAGCCAACTTTTTCACTTTCCTCTTTCACTTTCATCAAGAGGCTCTTTAGTTCTTCTTCGCTTTCTGCCATAAGGGTGGTGTCATCTGCATATCTGAGGTTATTGATGTTTCTCCAAGCAATCTTGTTTCCAGCTTGTACTTCGTCCAGCCTGGCACTTCTCATGATGTACTCTGCATATAAGTTAAATAAGCAGTGTGACAATATACAGCCTTAATGTACTCCTTTTCCTATTTGGAACCAGTCTGTTGTTCCATGTCCAGTTCTAACTGTTGCCTCTTGACCGGCATACAGATTTCTCAGGAGACAGGTCAGGTGGTCTGGTATTCTCATCTCTCAAAGAATTTTCCACTGTTTGCCACACAGTCAAAGGCTTTGGTGTAGTCAATAAAGCAGAAATAGATGTTTTGCTGGAACTCTTGCTTTTTTGATGATTTAGCAGATGTTGAAAATTTGATCTCTGGTTCCTCTGCCTTTTCTGCATCCAGTTTGAACATCTGGAAGTTCACGGTTCATGCACTATTGAAGCCTGGCTTAGAGAATTTTGAGCATTACTTTGCTAGCATGTAGGATGAGTGCAATTGCATGGTAGTTTGAACATTCTTTGGCATTGCCTTTCTTTTGTATTGGAATGAAAACTGACTTTTCCATTCCTGGGGCTACTGCTGAGTTTTCAAAATTTGCTGGCATTTTGAGTGCAGCAGTTTTACAGCATCATCTTTTAGGATTTGAAATAGCTCAACTGGAATTCCATCACCTCCACTAGCTTTGTTCATAATGATGCTTCCTAAAACCCACTTGACTTCACATTCCAGCATGTCTGGCTCTAGATGAGTGATCACACCACTGGGGTTATCTGGGTCATTAAGATCTTTTTTGTATAGTTCTTCTGTGTATTCTTGCCACCTCTTCTTAATATCTTCTGCTTCTGTTAGGTTCATACCATTTCTGTCCTTTATTTTGTCCATTTTTGCATGAAATATTCCCGTGTTACCTCTAGTTTTCTTGAAGAGATCTCTAGTCTTTCCCATTCTATTGTTTTCCTCTATTTCTTTGCATTGATCACTGAGGAAGACTTTCTTGTCTCCTTGCTATTCTTTGGAATTCTGCATTCAAATAGATTTATCTTTCTTTTTCTCCTTTGCCTTTAGCTTCTCTTATTTTCCCAGCTATTTGTAAGGCCTCCTCAGACAACCATTTTGCCTTTTTGCATTTCTTGGGAATGGTCTTGATCCCTGTCTCCTGTACAATGTCATGAACCTCTGTCCATAATTCTTCAGGCACTCTGTCTATCAGATCTAATCCCTTGAATCTATTTGTCACTTCCACTGTACAATCATAAAGGATTTGATTTAGGTCATACCTGAATGGTCTAGTGGTTTTCCCTACTGTCTTCAACTGAAGTCTGAATTTGGCAATAAGCAGTTCATGATCTGAGCTGCAGTCAGCTCCCAGTCTTGGTTTTGCTGACTTTATTGAGCTTCTCTATCTTTGGCTGCAAAGAATATAATCAATCTCATTTCAGTGTCAACCATGTGGTGATGTCCATGTATAGAGTCTTCTCTTGTGTTGTTGAAAGAGGATGTTTGCTATGACCAGTGCGTTCTCTTGGCAAAACTCTATTAGCCTTTGCCCTGCTTCATTCTGTACTCCAAGGTCAAATTTGCCTGTTACTCCAGGTGTTTCTTGACTTCCTACTTTTGCATTCCAGTCCCCTATAATGAAAAGGACATCTTTTTGGGGGTGTTAGTTCCAGAAGGTCTTGTAGGTCTGCATAGAACCATTCAACTTCAGTTTCTTCAGCATTACTGGTCAGGGCATAGACTTGGATTACTGTGACATTGAATGGTTTGCTTTGGAAACAAACAGAGATCATTCTGTCATTTTTTTTTTTTTTCCTTTCTAAAGCTCTTTTTTTTTTTTTAATAAATTTATTTATTTTAGTTGGGGGCTAATTACTTTACAATATTGTAGTGGTTTTTGCCATACATTGACATGAATCAGCCATGGGTTTACACGTGTTCCCCACCCTGAACCCCCCCTCCCACTTCCCTCCCCATCCCATCCCTCTGGGTCATCCCATTGCCCCAGCCCTGAGCATCAAACCTGGAATGGTGTTCTGTTTCACATACGATAATATACATGTTTCAATGCTATTCTCTCAGAACGTCCCACCCTCACCTTCTCCCTCAGAGTCCATAAGACTGTTCTATGCATCTGTGTCTCTTATTCTGTCTCGCATATAGGCTTATCGTCACCATCTTTCAAATTCCATATATATGCATTAGTATACTGTATTGGTGTTTTTCTTTCTGGCTTACTTCACTCTGTATAATGGGCTCCAGTTTCATCCATCTCGATAGAACTGATTCAAATGTATTCTTTTTAATGGCTGAGTGATATTCCATTGTGTATATGTACCACAGCTTCCTTACCCATTCATCTGCTGATGGACATCTAGGTTGCTTCCATGTCCTGGCTATTGTAAACAGTGCTGCGATGAACATTGGGGTACACGCGTCTCTTTCAATTCTGGTTTCCTCGGTGTATATGCCCAGCAGTGGGATTGCTGGGTCATATGGCAGTTCTACTCCCAGTTTTTTAAGGAATCTCCACACTGTTCTCCATAGTGGCTGTCCTAGTTTGCATTCCCACCAACAGTGTAAGAGGGTTCCCTTTTCTCCACACCCTCTCCAGCATTTATTGCTTGTAGACTTTTGGATAGCAGCCATTCTGACTGGCCTGAAATGGTACCTCATTGTGGTTTTGATCTGCATTTCTCTAATAATGAGTGATGTTGAGCATCTTTTCATGTGTTTGTTGGCCATCTGTATGTCTTCTTTGGAGAAATGTCTGTTTAGTTCTTTGGCCCATTTTTTGATTGGGTCGTTTATTTTTCTGGAATTTGGCTGCAGGAGTTGCTTGTATATTTTTGAGATTAATTGTTTGTCTGTTGCTTCATTTGCTATTATTTTCTCCCATTCTGAAGGCTGTCTCTTCACCTTGCTTATCATTCTGTCATTTTTGAGATCGCATCCAAGTACTGCATTTTGGACTCTTTTGTTGACTATGATGGTTACTCCATTTCGTCTAAGGGATTCTTGCCCACAGTAGTAGATGTAATTGTTGTCTGAGTTAAATTCCCCTGTTCCAGTCCATTTTAATTCACTGATTCCTAAAATGTCGATGTTCACTCTTGCCATCTCCTGTTTGACCACTTCCAGTTTGCCTTGATTCATGGACGTAACATTCCAGGTTCCTATGCAATATTGCTCTTACAGCATCAGACTTAAGTTCCATCACCAGTCACATCCACAACTGGGTGTTTTTGCTTTGGCTCTGTCCCTTCATTCTTTCTGGATTTATTTCTCCACTGATCTCCAGTAGCATATTGGGCACCTACCGACCTGGGGAGTTCCTTCAGTGTCATATCTTTTTGCCTTTTCATACTGTTCATGGGGTTCTCGAGGCAAGAATACTGAAGTGGTTTGCCATTCCCTTCTCCAGTGGACCACGTTTTGTCAGAACTCTCCACCATGACCTGCCCATCTTGGGTGGCCCTACATGGCATGGCTCATAGTTTCATTGAGTTAGACAAGGCTGTGGTCCATGTGATTAGTTTGGTTAATTTTCTGAGTGTAGTTTTCTTTCTGTCTGCCCTCTGATGGATAAGGATAAGAGACTTATGGAAGCTTCCTGATAGGAGAGACTGATTGAAGGGGAAACTAGTGAAACAAGCAACTAATATCTAGGTAAATGGTTTCTAATTGTTTTAGAGAATTCCTACAAAGTAAAACGGCTTCCCTGGTAGTTCAACTGGTAAAGAATCCACCTGCAATGCGGGAGACCCTGGTTCAATTCCTGGCTATGGAAGATCGCCTGGAGATGGGATAGGCTACCGACTCCAGGATTCTTGGGCTTCCCTGGTGACTCAGGCAGAATCCACCTGCAATGTGCAAGAGCTTTGTTAGATCCCTGTGTTGGGAAGATCCCCTGCTGGAGGGCATGGCATCCTGCTCCAGTGTTCTGGTACATGTCTGCTCAGTATTCACATTTCAATTTTTCTTTCCACATATATTTGTATTTTCTTATAATTTGAAGAAATTCTTTTTAAATTACCATGTCAATGACTTGTTAACTTCATAACTATGTAGGTTCTCTATGAGAACAGTTGGGATAATATTTATCCAGCTGAGTAATTAGAATATAGAGTTTGGTGGAGTTCAGGTTAGCTGACTGCACATTCTCTTCATAGTCTTTACCAAATGTCTTAAGTTTTTCAAATTATTATTTTTTTAAATCAAGTATTTGAAAAACATGTCTAGCACCTCTGTTCTCCCATCTGGAACCCAGAGATACTCAGAAGTTACGATGTAATGGTATTTCAACAAAGGATAGCTTTGCTATCTGTTCCCTCATTCTTGCTACACAATGAGAGCATAAGATAAATATTAACAGACACTGGCCAGGTATTTTTTCTCCCTTGGTAACTTGAGTTTTATATCTGAGAAGGCTAATTTGGACCTGACATAAGATGGGTTGTTTTTCTAATTCTGTAACCCTTTTTGATTCCTTTAAGTTTTTGTACAAGGAACTGCACTGTCTTCTATAACTTAATTATTTTTTCCCCTTAAGTCTACTTGCAGTGTGGGGTGAACATTCAATATAAGGGGATTCCTGCCTATAGAAATAAGCATTGCAAGCTTCACATCTGGGCTGAGAATTGGAAATATTGGGAAACACATTCCAGACATACTTTCACAAACTCTTCAGCCTCCACACTGTGCAACTACTGCATTTATATTTTATGCATATAGATATATACTGTTTAATAATTTATAGAGCTGGATACACTTGCTACAAGGCGATGTGATGTTCTCATTTGATCTACTTTGGTAGAATCACTTTCTGTCAGAGAATTTACTGCAGTCATGGGCCCAGTAAATATTTAATAGCATTAGAGACATCAGAGACTATTTTTCTTTGAGGAGTGCTTAATTATGTCAATTTCCCATGATGAGATGCTAAAGTCAGTGCTATTTGAATTTGCAGTAACTGGGTGGAGGTGGAGAAGTCTTGCATGAGGCTCCTCTCCCACAAGAAGTTAATGTATGTGAATTTAACAAGGTATTCAAGCAGAACTTCAGCCTCATTAATTTGGGCCACACAAATTAAATATTTGTAATACTTCAAATGTGCTTGAGCTAAAGTATACCTAACACTATCAGGAAAGATTGGCTAAGCTGCATGGGCATATAAACAACACAGAGGGAAAGAGTTCAAACTGCTTTTACTGTGTCCTCTCTATTCATTTATTTTGGTAGGTATTATTTGCCCACATATTAGATAGAATCACATGTTGATATTTGATGATTGTTATAAAAAAGGGCAATTTCATATAGGTCAACTTATGAGCTTTAATCACTTTAGCACAAAAACTCTGAGGATGGAATAAACATCTCTGTCAGTTCTTTCCAGTTGGTGACAAACCAGGCTACATTCTTGATACATTTTTCATATATTACCACTAAAATCTCCTAAGCCAAGACCTTAGCTGATGAAAAAGTTGATAGGATAAGCAACCAAGTTCCATTTGGCTTTCCAAATAACTACACACATTTGGCCTCAAGAGTGAGAGTTATAACTTGTAACTCTTAGTAAAGTCAGAACATATGGCTTCTCTCTGAAGAATAAACTATAACATGGTTCTCTGTGCATGATCACAGCTTTCACTCAAATATCTTATTGCAGTAATTTTTACATCTTCTAAAGAGCAAATTTTTTAAAATTTGTATTGTCTTCTGGACACAAAACAATATTAAAATTTTAGAATAATTGCCTTTGGAGAAGTTTGTTTATAGAAATGTAGCTATGATTAATCTAGAATACAAAACACATAAATTTTGTTTAAAACACTTTTATATTATTGAGTACTAAGTATTTTATGTTTAATGATAATAATTGAACACAATATTTGAAGTGAAAGAGAGTTACAGAGTTGCATTTCCAATTACATGTTTCAATTATATGTGTACTAACTTGAAGATTCTTGAAATCATAAAAGTAAAGGAGTAGATAATCTCAAAATTAACAATCAAAGATCAAACCAGTCAATCCTAAAGGAAATCAACCCTGAGTATTCATTAGAAGGACTGATGCTGAGGCTGAAGTTCCAATATTTGACCACCTGATGCAAACAGCCAATGCATTGGAAAAGACCCTGATGCTGGGAAAGACTGAAGGCAAAAGGAGAAGGGGGCAGCAGAGGATGAGATGGTTAGATAGCATCACCAACTCAATGGACATGAATTTGAACAGACTCCAGCAGATGGTGAAGGACAGAGGAGCCTGGCATGCTGCAGTTCATGGGGTCACAAGGAGTTGGACACAACTTAACAACTGAACAATAACAGCAACAATTTGCATTGTTAATCTCTTTACCAGGTGTTTCATTCATTTAAGGCAGAGAAAATCTCATGTATATTTTCAAATCTTTCAAATACCTATTAGGTACAAACTCTGTGATATTGTGCAAATGAAATCATATGAATTTGTTCCATCAAATCACATACTTCTATGTATAATATCTCAGGGACTCATATTTGGCCCATTTGTGCATTTTATGCCCTTGACCACAAAATGGGTGCAACAAGAGACAAGGGACCCACTCTGGGTCAATGGGGCTTACTTATGGGATTTTTGCTAGAATTGCTGGCAAAAAGAATCATCTATTTTATACCTTACTATAATGCAGTTCATCATAACTCTTTCAAAGAATATTTGCAAAACTCCTATTATGTACCAGGCCTTATATACCACAAATGGAAAGTCTCCCTGAGAGAAAAATGGGATAAAAATCAAAGACTGATGACATTACTTGAACATCAGAAGTTAGCTGCCAGTGAAGGCCATTTAAAAAGTTTATATATCTATAGTTTATATATTTACAAATATATAAAGATAGTTTATAAATACATAAAGATGATCTATAAATATATAGTTTGCTGAGTTGTCAATGGTAACAAAGTATCTGAAAAATATGTTTTCCAATATTAAGTTTAGGTATTGTTCAGACAACTTTATTATCTCTTAGATCCAACTCATCATTCTGAGGAGATAAGGCTTAGGAATCACATCACCCATGCATCTATGCATTTGACTAATGCAGTTTCAGTTATTGGTACATAGACACACTCACATGTACACATACACATCTCACATATATATTCATCTGTATATATGCATGCCTAAAATTTAAATTGTTTGGGTAATTCTGCTTGTCCCACATGAATGTGAAGGAGGAGTTGTAAATCTGTACCCCCTCAGATGATTTTAGTGTGTCTAGTCCTCTCATACTATAAACAGTTATATTAATGATTGTATATAAGGATTTTTCATATAATGTGTTTCATTTATTGAGGAATTATGATTTGAAAACTTTCCCTTGAATCACTGAAACTTTGCCTATCATAGCGAAAGAATTGGTATTACATAAATGGCCACTACTTTCATAAACTACAATATCCCTATGGCCTTTATATACCTAGATAGCCTCTAAAATTGAGAAATACACTAAATAAACTGGTGAGTGCTGAATGAAGCCTAAACATCAGTATAAGCATGTATAATTCTGTTTTTTAATAGGATATGTGTATATTCAAACTCATAATTTTCACATATAAATTCACCACTACACACACACACACACGCACATATACGCACAAAGGTCCAAAAGGTACTCTATAAATATGTCAAGAGTAATTAGCCCTGGAACCCTAAATTGTTTGAAAAAAATTTTAAAGCTATTGTCATTTTCTACAGTGATCCCTTATTATAACTTTTAGTTATGAGAAGGACAACATCCAAAAGACCTGATCCTATGATTCAAGATCAGAACAAACTGGCTTTACATCATTATTTGTATTTTTTTTCCCAAAATCACTGCAGATGGCGACCGCAGCCATGAAATTAAAAGACACTTGCTCCTCGGAAGGAAAGATATGACCAACCTAGACGGCATATTAAAAAGAAGAGACATTACTTTGTCAACCAAGGTCCGTCTAGTCAAGGCTATGGTTTTTCCAGTGGTCATGTACAGATGTGAGAGTTGGACTATAAAGAAAGCTGAGCACCAAAGAATTGATGCATTTGAATTGTGGTGTTGGAGAAGACTCTTGACAGTCCCTTGGACTGCAAGGAGATCCAGTCAGTCCATTGCAAAGAGCTGGACATGACTGAGCGACTGAAATGAACTGAACTGAACAATTTTTTCAACTTTTATTACATCAGTGATAACCAAAATCCATGCCATATAGGCCATCTGTAAGATATGGTCTGTAAGGAGAGGAACAGGACACTTGTCTAAGTTCAAGGCTTCTCCCTTTTTTCTCATTGTTTAGATATACTTTGTACATGTCTCTTGGTCCTAAATCTTTTCTATTTATTTTTTAATTGGAGAATTGCTTTATCATGTTATGCTTGTTTCTGCTGTACAACAACAGAAATCAGCCAGAATTTTTTTTATATATATATATATATATATATTTACACACACACACACACACACACACATATATATATATGTTCTGTTCAGTCGCTCAGTTGTGTCTGACTCTTTGTGACTCCATGGACTGCAGCACGCCAGGCCTCGCTGTCCATCACCAACTCCCGGAGCTTACTCAAACTCACGTCCATTGAGTCAGCCATGCCATCCAATCATCTCATCCTCTGCCATCCCTTTCTCCTCCCACTTTCAATATTTCCTAGCATCAGGGTCTTTTCAAATAAGACAGTTCTTTGCATCAGGTGGCCAAAGGATTGGAGTTTCAGCTTCAGCATCAGTCCTTCTAATGAATATTCAGGACTGATTTCCTTTAGGATTAATTGGTTAGATCTCCTTGCAGTCCAAGGGACTTTCAAGAGTCTTCCCCAACACCACAGTTCAAAAGCATCAGTTCTTTGGTGCTCAGCTTTCTTTATAGTCCAACTCTCACATCCATACATCACTACTGGAAAAAACCATAGCTTTGACTAGATGGACCTTGGTTGGCCGAGTAATGTCTCTGTTTTTTTAATATGCTATCTAGGTTGGTCATAACTTTTCTTCCAAGGAGCACGCATCTTTTAATTTCATAGCTTCAGTCGCCATCTGAAGTGATTTTGGACCCCCCAAAATAAAGTCTTTCACTGTTTCCATTGTTTCCCCTTCTATTTGCTATGAAGTGATGGGACCAGATGCCATGATCTTAGTTTTCTGAATGTTGAATTTTAAGCCAACTTTTTCACTCTCCTCTTTCACTTTCATCAAGAGGCTCTTTAGTCCTTCACTTTCTTCCATAAGGGTGGTGTTATCTGCATATCTGAGGTTATTAATATTTCTCCCGGTAATCTTGATTACAGCTGTGCTTCATCCAGTCCAGCATTTCTCATGATATACTCTGAATATATGTTAAATAAGCAAGGTGACAATATATAGCCTTGACATACTCCTCTTTCCTGATTTGGAACCAGTCTGTTGTTCCATGTCCATTTCTCATTGTTGCTTCTTGACCTGCATTCAGATTTCTCAGGAGGCAGGTCAGGTGGTCTGGTATTTCCATCTCTTGAAGAATTTTCCACAGTTTGTTGTGATCCACACAAAGGCTTTGGCATAGTCAATAAAACAGAAATAGATGTTTTTCTGGAACTCTCTTGCTTTTTTGATGATCCAACGGATGTTGGCAATTTGATCTCTGGCTCCTCTGCCTTTTCTAAATCCAGCTTGAACATCTGGAAGTTCATGGTCACATACAGTTGAAGCCTGGCTTGGAGGGTTTTGAGCATTACTTTGCTAGTGTGTGAGATGAGTGTAACTGTGCAGTAGTTTGTGCATTTTTTGGCATTGCCTTTCTTTGGGATTGGAATGAAAATTGATCCTTTCCATTCTCTCTCTATATATATCCCCTCCCTTTTAAGCCTCCCTCCCTGCTTTTGTCCTACCCCTCTTGATCATCACAGAGCACCAGACTTGGCTCCCTGTGTTATACAGCAGCTTCTCACTAGCCATCTATTTTACACATTATAGTGTATATACGTCAATACTAATTTCTCAATTCATCCCAGCCTCTCCTTCCCCTACTGTGTCCACAAGTCCATTCTTTACGTTTATGTCTCCATTCTTTCCCTGCAAATAGGTTCATCAGTACTGGCTCTAAATCTTTATCATGACCCCAGTTCAATTCAGACCCTTCATAATTCTGTCCTAAGCCCTTTGCTGCAGTCTTGTAATTACATTTGACCCTCTTTTGATCTTTGCAGCCATCCTAATGGTTAGGTAATTCTGTTAACCATTCTGTCAATGGTTAACACATTCTGTTAAATGTGTGTACTCCAAGATTCCTACCTTTCGGACTGCAAATGTGGACCTGTTAAGTAAATAATTTTTTTCAGGAATAATTTTCTAGTACTAATGCCGAGTGATAAAGAATTGATGCTTTTGAACTGTGGTGTTGGAGAAGACTCTTGAGAGTCCCTTGGACTTCAAGAAGATGAAACCAGTCCATCAGAAAGGAAATCAGTCCTGAATATTCATTGGAAGGACTGATGCTGAAGCTGAAACTCCAATACTTTGGCCACCTGATGTGAAGAACTGACTCATTGGAAAAGACCCTGATGCTGGGAAAGAGTGAAGGCAGGAGGAGAGGGGGATGACAGAGTGTGATATGGTTGGATGGCATCAGCAGCTGGATAGACATGAGTTTGAGCAAGCTCCAGGAGTTGGAAGGGAAGCCTGGCATGCTGCAGTCCATGGGGTTGCAAAGAGTCAGACGCAACTGAGCAACTGAACTGAAGAAGTAATGCTTTGGAAGAGATTATGTATTCCATCCATGCACAAAGTTTTAGCACCTTGTATATTATCAAATGATAAACTGACCTCATTTTTCCCCTTATTTAAAATCATCCCTAGGCCTTTCTTGCATTAAATATATCAGTTAACAATATATCATTGATTCTATCACCACACCTACAATCTGGGAGGTAGGTTCTCTCTAGGTACCCTTTCCCCTCATGCCTCACATTAACTTCTACATATTTATCCCCCTTCTACTTCAAATTATTCTTATATTCTTCATTTCTACTTTACTTACTTTCGTTTGGAAATGCATCCTCTTTCACTCACTTACATCTGCATCAGTTTCCACTACCTTTCATTAACCCTCCACATTGTTGCAAGTTATCTTACCAAAATATAAATCAGGTTATATCCTTGCCATCTTAAAATCACCCAGCAGCTTGACAGTGTTAAGATAAGTAGTCTACAATTTTATATTGTGTATGCTATAAGTCAAAACCAAAAAGAACAAGCACTCTCAGAACATCTATTATTTATTTATAAGTTATATATCTCCATTTTACATGTGATGTGCACATTGGAAACCATACACACAAAATATATGACGAGATAAAAGTACATGTAAGTCGGCGGTCTCTGTTTTCGTCCAGTATCTGCGTCTGAGAGGCTGGCTCATTCCACTTTCGCTGCAGCTGAAACTAGCTGCTGCTGCTCCTGCTGCTAAGTCGCTTCAGTCGTGTCCGAAACTAGTTGAGAACCCCTCTTATATGAGCCCTTGCTGTAAGCTCATCTCAGTCACTCAGTTATATCCAATTCTTTGCAATGCCATGGACTGTAGTCTGCCAGGCTCCTCTGTCCTTGTAATTCTCCAGGCAAGATTACTGGAGTGGGTAGCCATTTCCTTCTCCAGGGATTGAACCTGTGTTCCCTGCATCTCTTGCATTGGCAGGCGGATTCTTTACCCCTGGAGGCCCATGTGAGCCCTTATTCAGCCCTTATTCTTTTGGGCCTTTCAATTAGTCTCCGGTAGATTTTTTTCTCCCCATCTCTTTCTTGCTTAACTGTACTCTGAAAGTGATTGCCCTCTAGATAAAGTTGTGTCAGGCTCCTGGTGTTTCTCTCTCCAAGAAAAACACTCCTTTCCTTTGTGAACATCATTTGTTCTAGAAAGGTCAGGTAATGATAACCTGGAGGATCACCAGCATCTGTTCCAGAACCACCTGAGGCCAGCCCTGATGATCTCAGTGTCTCCAAGAGGAAGGCAGAATGAAAGTCTGCATCAGTCCCCATCCTTATCTACAGCCCTATTTTTCACTCTGAAACTAAAAGATCCCTTCCTGTTTCCCAGGTAGAGGGGCACAGTCTTGATGACCTTAGCCTGTTGTGGCCTCCTTTGTCTGGCAAAGTGATAAAGCTACTTACTCTTTTCTACTCCTCCAAAGCTCTGTCTCTGCATTTCTATCCAGCACTAGTGTCCAGAGGTCTGGTTTTAGGCAACACTTTGGAGCCCATTGTTTTAGTGGAAAAATAGAAACTCTTTCCTATCCATCCCTTTGGGTCATTTTGTACCTGTTCTTCTTTCCTCCTTAACATGGTGACTTATGATTTATAGCTTGTGTGTGATAAGACATGTATAGAGGAAGGATTAGGTTTAAGATTAGAGTTAGACTGAGCCCCTTTGCAGAATATAACACTTTTTTTCTTCTGCCAAGAGTATCCAGTGCATTACTTAGAGTATATAAATTAATGAATTAATATAATTAAATATGTAAGTTAATACATGAACTTAGATTAAGCTATAAACGTGAAATGTATTTGTTTGAATGGTTTGTGGTCTGATTATTTTTCTACTTCAAATACAACATACTCTGTAATTATTTTGTTTTAAAAGATGGGGCTTCCCTGGTGACTCAGATGGTAATGAATTCCCCTGCAATGCAGGAGACCTGGGCTCTCTCCCTGGGTTGGGAAGATCCCCTGGAGGAAGGCAGGGCAACCCACTCCAGTATTCTTGCCTTGAGAATCCCCATGGACAGAGGAGCCTGGGGGCTATGGTCCATGGGGTCACGAAGAGTTGAACACAATTGAGTGATTAAGCACACAAAAGATGGGGAGGGGTGAAATTATGCTTAAAATGATAAATAATCGCTTAGTGTTTTAGAGATATTACTATCAAAAGAAAAAATGCTAATTATAAGTGCTGTTTATTGCTGTTCCACATTGTGTTCCACTCTTTATGGCCCCATGGACTGTAGCTTGCCAGGCACCTCTGTCCATGGGGATTTTCCAGGCAAGAATACTGGAGTGCATTGCATTCCCTTCTCCAGGGGATCTTCCTGACCCAGGAATGGAACCCTTGTCTCCTGCATTGGCAGGCAGATTCTTTACCATTGAGCCACCAGGGAAGTCAAATTACAAATGAAAGCCCTCTATTTAGTTGTCAATCATTGTTTAGTTTGGAATCAGACCTATTTTGTATGCAGGCAAATCATAAAACTCTGTGTACTTAGAAAGAAATGAAATTGAATTTATTTATAATTCTTCTATAGTTTGGATTCTGGTTGTCCCTAAAGTATTGTTTTCACTTGTTTATGCTCTTAAGTTTCTGCAAAATAGATACTGACAGGAATTAGCATATTTTGAGAAAGATGACTGTGATGTTTTCAACTGTCTAAATCTCTTGAGTTGAGGAGATTGAAGGAACTGAAAGCATGTTTTCCTTCAGTCACATTTCCTTCATCTTGGTGCCTACTGTTTAACCATCTTTGCAGAGGATACATAAGAGCCTTCAAACCAGTTTCAGCAGCGACTCCCTAGGAAGTACTTGGGAAGCTATGAAGTTTGCAAATTGACACTCACTCTACAATTTCAGAAAACAGCCTCCCGTGGCGAGTTATAAAAAGGTCTCAAGATGGAGTTGGACTTTAGCATCATGCATTTATCACCATTCATTTCAAAAAATTGACTTTAGAAAGAAAAAAAAAAAAAAAAAATATATATATATATATATATATATATATATATTCTGCCAAGCACTGAAAGGGGGTAAACATAGAGAAAGAAAACCCACTTACATAAAACTTAATGATTGCTTCAATTTTTGTGAAAGTAAGCAAAATTTGAGGCCATGCATGAGCTAGTGATACAACTTTTCTCTCTCAAGGCAGCTACCACTGCCCTTTTGGCCAGATTTCTACAAAGAACACTTATTATTCTTAGGTTTAGCCTCGGAACCCAAGGAGACTTTGTCATTTAAAATTGCATCACCAGTTTCTACCAACTAAGCTTCTGAGTGTGCCATACAGACTCTCTTGCTGGTGTTGCTGGTGTTAATACTCTGAGACTTTCTGCTGCTACTGCTAAGTCACTTCAGTCGTGTCCGACTCTGTGCAACCCCAAAGACGGCAGCCCACCAGGCTCCCCTGTCCCTGGGATTCTCCAGGCAAGAACACTGGAGTGGGTTGCCATTTCCTTCTCCAATGCATGAAAGTGAAAAGTGAAAGTGAAGTCGCTCAGTCGTGTCGGACTTTGCGCGACCCCATGGACTGCAGCCCACCGGGTTCCTCCATCCATGGGAATTTCCAGGCAAGAGTACTGGAGTGGGTTGCCATTGCCTTCTCCACTGAGACTTTCTACATGAATGGAAATCACTAATCGTTAAAGCAGGGAGATTTTTTTTTCCTTCCAAAGTGCTTTAAAAACATTCTCCAATCCTCCCAGCTAAAAGCATACTTCATTCCCCTGAATTTTATAGTTCAGTTCAGCTGCTCAGTCATGTCCTACTCTTTGCGACCCTATGGACTGCAGCATGCCTGGATTTCCTCTCCATCACCAACTCCCGGAGCTTGCTCAAATTCATACCCATCGAATCAGTGATGGCATCTAACCACCGCATCCTCTGTTGTCCCCTTCTCCTCCTGCCTTCAATCTTTCCCAGCATCAGGGTCTTTTCTAATGAGTCAGTTCTTTGCATCAAGTGGCCCAAGTATTGGAGTTTCAGCTTCAGCATCAGTCCTTCCAATGAATATTCAGGACTGATTTCCTTTAGGATGGACTGGTTGGATCTCCTTGCACTTCAAGGAACTCTCAAGAGTCTTCTCCAACAGCACAGTCAAAAGCATCAATTCTTCGGTGCTCAGCTTTCTTTACAGTCCAACTCTCACATCCATACGTGACTACTGGAAAAACCACAGCTTTGATTAGATGGACCTTTGTTGGCAAAGTAATGTCTCTCCTTTTTAATATGCTGTCTAGGTTTGTCACAGCATTTCTTCCAAGGAGCAAGTGTCTTTTAATTTCATGGCTGCAGTCACCATCTGCAGTGATTTTGGAGCCCAAGAAAATAAAGTCTGTCACTGTTTCCATTGTTTCCCATCTATTTGCCATGAAGTGATGGGACCAGATGCCATGATCTTAGTTTTCTGAATGCTGAACTTCAAGCCAACTTTTTCACTCTGCTCTTTCACTTTCATCAAGAGGATCTTAGTTCTTCCTCGCTTTCTGCCATAAGGGTGGTATCATCTGCATATCTAAGGTTATTGATATTTCTCCCAGCAATCTCGATTCCAGTTTGTGCCTCATCCAGCCCAACATTTCTCATGATGTACTCTGCATATAAGTTAAATAAGCAGGGTGACAATATACAGCCTTGACGTACCCCTTTTCCTATTTGGAACCAGTCTGTTGTTCCAAGTCCAATTCTAACTGTTACTTCCTGACCTTCATATGGATTTCTCAGAAGGCAGGTTAGGTGGTCTGGTATTCCCATCTCTTGAAGAATTTTCCACAGTTTGTTGTGATCCACACAGTCAAAGGCTTTGGCATAGTCAGTAAAGCAGAAGTAGATGTTTTTCTGGAACTCTCGCTTTTTCGATGATTCAGAGGATGTTGGCAATCTGATCTCTGGTTCCTCTGCCTTTTCTAAATCCAGCTTGAACATCTGGAAGGTCACAGTTCACATACTATTGAAGCCTGGCTTGGAGAATTTTGAGCATTACTTTACTAGCGTGTGAGATGAGTGGAATCGTTCGGTAGTTTGAACATTCTTTGGCATGGCCTTTCTTTGGGATTGGAATGAAAACTGACCTTTTCCATTCCTGGTGCCACTGCTGAGTTTTCAAAATTTGCTGGCATGTTGAGTGCAGCACTTTCACAGCATCATCTTTCAGGATATGAAATAGCTCAACTGGAATTCCATCACCTCCACTAGCTTTATTCGTAGTGATGCTTCCTAAGGCCCACTTGACTTCACATTCCAGGATGTATGGCTGTAGGTGTGTGATCACATCATCATGGTTATCTGGGTCATGAAGATCTTTTTTGTATAGTTCTATAGAGTCAGCAAAAATAAGACCAGGAGCTGACTTCGGCTCAGATCATGAATCCCTTATTGCCGGATTCAAACTTAAATTGAAGAAAGTAGGGAAAACCACTAGACCACTTAGGTATGACCTAAATCAAATCCTCGGAGAAGGCAATGGCACCCCACTCCATTACTCTTGCCTGGAAAATCCCATGGACGGAGGAGCCTGGTAGGCTACAGTCCACGGGGTGGCTAAGAGTCGGACGACTGAGCGACTTCACTTTCACTTTTCCCTTTTATGCACTGGAGAAGGAAACGTCAACCCACTCCAGTATTCTTGCCTGGAGAATCCCAGGGACGGCGGAGCCTGGTGGGCTGTCGTCTATGGGGTCGCACAGAGTCAGCCACAACTGAAGCGACTTGGCAGCAGTAGCAGCAGCAAATCAAATTCTTATGAAGTTTATAGTACAGTTTGGAATTTGTTTGAGCATCATTTTCCCACTGGACTTAGAGTGGATTTGATAGTCAGCATATGAAAAGACAAAAAACAACAAAAAAAGAAGGGGTGATGGTGGGGTGGTGATGGAGTGAGGTTAGGGTCACAAAAAGAGAGAGGAAACAGGGCAAACCCAGTGAAACGTGATGTGTATAATCAAGAAGCTACTGTGCATAATGTATTATCTCGACATAGTGCCCAATGCAACCGTGAATGTGAGACTGTGCCAACAGCCAGGGTGGAAGGTTTTGCTGAACTTCAATTTATATACTTGTAGTTAGATATTGGAAGTAAAAGACATTATGAGAATTTATACATTGTAGGTAGTCTTACTCAGATTCAAGTATGAAAGGACATATTGAAGGAGGTGGTATTTGAAAAGGGTCCGAAGGCTGGGTAAACAAAATTGGAAGCACAGAAGGCAGTCTTGACAGAAAGGCAGACTTGAGCCCAGGCATGGAGGAGGATTCAGGAAAGCCTGTCCCGAGTTCCGTGCACGGAGCTGTTTGGCTGGAGGTGTAAAAGTGCCTGGGGTGTGAAGTGGAGGTGAGACTGGTAAAGGAGTGTCTGACTAAGTTAGAGGAGACTCTTCTCTAGCAAGAGGGGGGAGGACACCATTCAGTAGGTGGTGAGAGTCCTTGAAAGTGTTTCAGCAGAGGAGTGACATGATCACATGTCTGCATTACTAACAGCATTCTGCTAAAAGTGGAATTTTACAGCTGTGTTGAGAAATGTGGAGGCTTCATGTTAATGTAAAATGTATCCTCCCTAAGGGTTGTGAAAAAATTCTGACTGAGGTGTAATACAAATGGATCCCACTCTGCCCTGGAGCCATGGAGAAGACTGGCTAAGGGGCTTCACTCAAGACCCTTTGTCTATAATGAGGGAGATGGTGTGGCTGGCTCTACCTGAAAGTTTTTTTGCAATGAGTGATATTGCTCAGTCATCTAATTTAAACTTACTTGGATTTATCTGGCCTAAGGGAGTTGTTGAAATATTTTAACTGAGAAGGTAGGGATTAAAGAGTGACAGAAAAATCAGTCAGATGTCTTGCCTGAGAGGCAGCTGGTGAAGGGAGAAGCATCTGAGATGGTGCTCAGAGTACATCCCTGAGGGCTTCTGTTCCTTCCCGTGGCCTTGAGAGGAAAGGCACAGACCAGCCAGCCTACAGGATCTGAAAGTCACTGCAGTAGACAATGCACTGATGCTCTGGGCTCTGACCAATCTGACTTCAGGTCATCTTTCCAATGCCTCCTCTTAGGATGCAGGCACCAGATAATTGGAATAAAATTGCCAAGTCTCTGCAAGTCCTGCTCTGCCTTGAGATCAAGGTGGATCTCAGATAAGGATCTTGGGAAATGTTTGATCTGTTCCCCATTAATTTACTTCCTATGGCTTACACCCTTGACTGATCCAAATCTCCTCTTTAAATAGCTCATTTCTGTGCTTACTCTTATGTTCTTGGTTTTTCTGGCCAAGGACTCTATATAACTATTGACAAATGGAATATTGCCTGCCATATCGGTATATACAAAGGACGTTTCAGTCATCAGCAATTGCAGCCTTCCAATGTCAGCTGGTGAGTTCTGAGGAAACACCAGAAGGAAAGAATATCTGCCATCTAGCAATCAACAGACTTCAGCCACTCCCTATGGTGAGCCCTGAGGAAACTCAGGATGTGAAAGCACAGGACACGCCCCAGATAGCTGAGGAACATATTAAAAGAAAGATTTCACTGAGCGCAAACTCCTGAATCTTCCCATACACAGAAATATGCTCAATTCCTTAACTTGGGATATCTGGTTTTCTTTAACAGAAATCTTTTGACGTTCCAACTACCTGTCCTTATTGCAAAACTTCTATTTAACCTGGCTCCCTTGCTTTGTCTCCTCAGAGTAGGTCTCTCAGGATTACTTGAGATGCTGTCTCCTGGGCTCGAAGTCCTAAAATTCCTGCTGAATAAGGCGTATAACTCTCAACTTTTAGGTTGTGAATAAAGTCAACACTTTTCTCATTTTGGTACTTTTCAATTAGCCTTTGCTCTTCAATAAGGTAATCCAGCTTCTCAGATCATGTCCTTCCTCTACCAGACAGATTTTAATTCAGTAAGACAGGTGTGGGTCCAGGATTCTATACTTTTGAGAAATGTCTTACCTAGTCCTGATGCAGTAATTCACAGAATCACTGCTTTAGATTCTAAATGGCATGTAGGTAACTATCAAGTGGGGCTTCCCTGGTAGCTCAGCAGTAAAGAATCTTCCTACAATGCAGGAGCTGCTGGAGACTCGGGTTTGACCCCTGGGTCAGGAAGATCCCCTGCAGGAGGGCATGGCAACCCACTGCAGCATTCTTGCCTGGAGAATCCCATGGACAGAGGAGCCTGGAGGGCAACAGTCCATAGGGTCACAAACGGTCTGACACAATTAAAGCAACTTAGCACACAGCACAAATATTAAGTACATTTGTTTACCACTACGTTCCAGTGCCTAACAAAGTGCTTCTTACCAAGAAAGGGCTTAATATATGTTTACTGATAAAATGCATGAATAGATGTGTCGACCTAAAAAATATTCACAAGCTTAAAGTTGAGAGTTATGTTTTATTCTGTGGGACTTTGTAGGACTTCAAGCCTGGGAGACAGCTTGAAGTAACCCTAATAGAACTGCTCCCAGGAAATGAGGAGAGGAGCTAGGTTATATAGAAATTTTGCAACAAAAGGCAGGTAGTCTGAACATCAAAAGAGTATTGCTAATTAAAGAAAACTAGCTATCCCAAGTTAAGGAATTAGGGAAGATATAAGAGTCTGGGCTCACTGAAATCATATGCACCTCACCTATCCAGGGCCAGTATCCTGTGTTTTTAACATCCTGAGCTTCCTTGGAGCTCACTGAAAGAAGTAGCAGGAATTTGATGGCTGCAAGATCACAGGCATTCTTCTCCTTCCTGAGTGCCCTTAGGGATCACCAGCTCACAATGGAGGCTACAATCGCTGGTGACTGTGACATCCTTGTTTATTGATGCGGCAGGGAATATATCATTTCTCAGATGAATGAGTGAGTGAATGAGTGAATAACTATTTGAAACACACGGGCTGCAGAATTTTCTGCCTACCCTTGCCTCTGGAGCTTATATATTAGGGATCTTGGCCTGAGATCAATTGAAATTTCAAACATGTGAAATTTCATACAGAACATTTCAAACATATCTAGTAAAAAGAATCGATAAACATTTAGAATGTGGTTTACGTAGGACACATTTATCAACGTGAGAAGAAAGTGACTGTTGGGTCTTTCTTAGAAAGGAGAAACAGCGAAGGTCAGATCAGGATGATACCTGGGCCCGAGGCAGAGGGGACTCAAAGAGAAGCTGAAGTTTTTGCAGGATGGGCACAAGAAAAAAGTCAGGAAAAGGAATTTTTTAAAAACCTTGTTTTTCTGTGGAAGCTAGCATGATTTCACCAGAGGAAGACTTCAGTGAATATAGGGCTATTTTAGCACCATACGATTAAGAGTTGGAAATGTCAAGAGTTAATAGCCTTGAAATGTACATGAATGAGGTAAAAGGTGACAGAAATAGCAATGACAGTAATAAGATATTAAATGGCCATGGAAAGTCATGAAAAGACCAGAGAAGAATAAAATCATGTAAAATAACCCCTGAGAATCCTTAAGTCACTTCACTGGGAATTTTGTAGACTTCAGTTAATCAAAAACAGCCACATTAGTGTAATGTGATTTATACATGTTGCTATGTGATGTCATTAAACACCCATAACTGATGTACCCTGGGGACATTTGCATTGTGTATACAGTCACTGGGGGTGTAACCATCTCCCTCACCCACCTCTCCAAACTTCTCTAGCTATTTTCATTTCAGTATCCATTCTGCTTAGTTTAAGTAGTAGGTGCGCAAAAATCCCTAAATAAGTTATATATATTCAGCAAAATCTTCATAAATTTCCTAAGTCCTCAAGATTTAGGGAGGGACTGCAGTGTTACGTCAGGCTCTCTCCATCCCCCAAACAGCCTTTGGAGATGACTAAAAAATTCTGCAATGAATCTGTTCATTTGTTCCTTTGCTATTGATGGTTCTGTGTAAACTACAATATTCTGTTCCTCTCTTGGGTGGAAATCAGAATCCTGGCATCATGAAGTTCTGAAGCATAAGTCCCCCCAAAATATGCTGCCCAGTCTCATACTGCACTCTGTGTGGTTTCTCCTGTCTCCATTAAGGATTTAGAGTATCCACATGGGGAGTGACAGCTACATCATCTAGTACTGCTAGTGTTACAACATCAGTCATCTTTAGCAACAGCTTGTTCAGTCGCCTCTTCTTTACCCTCTTCTAGGGAAGACCACACCCAGCCCCTGAAGGCAAAAAGATGAGATCAGATGGGCGGCAGTGTAACAGTCAGCTACACTCACAGCCCAGGGCAGGAGGACATGTGGGGCCACACCCAGGGAGCTGCGCCTGGGAACAGAGTGAGCTAGCAGCTACCCAGGAGGCAGGCGCCATAGTAACAAGAGGGTGAGGTGACCCTGGCTTCTCACAAGAGGATGTGATTGGATTGTCTGAATAATTCTATGGCATGGCAGAGAGTTAAAGCATGCCACTCAGGGGTAAGTAGGCGCTCTGCCTTCTCTTCATGACACAGAGTTGTTCGTAGAGGACCTTCCCGTGGGAGTAGAATTGGAGAAGGGGGAGCAGGCGGTGGAGTCATTTGAGGTCCTCCTGGTTCCAAATGGCAAGGCAGAATTTAACATTGAGTCTCCATTACAGTTGACACCAACTGAATGCTTACTGTGTACTTAATGCTGGTCTAAGAGCTTAAAATGGATTTCTTGTTTTCTCTCTACATTTTATCTCTGTAGTATCTCTATACTTATAAGGGAGTCCTTTGAATTTCCTCTTTCTTTAGCACTTGTGGAAATGGTGCTAAAGTTCCCATAGTGAGGGGTAGGGCTAGAATTTGAAAATTATGTATACTGCCTTTCAATAACATCAATAAAGGCAGCAAGTTGGTCTGGCCTTTTAAATACAAATTTAGCTGTAGAATCCTTGAGTTTTAAAGCTGTAATGGGCCTTAGAGATTTCATGGTACCCTGGGAAAATGAATGACATAGTTCTTTTGAAGTGAAAAAAATAGGACAAGATACAAGGTAAAATAATTGTGGGTCACAGTTGAACTAATGCTAATTATACACAAGCATTTTTGAAGGATCTGGGGAGCTTGCTAATGCTAATGCTAAGTCGCTTCAGTCGTGTCCAACTCTGTGCGACCCCATGGACAGCAGCCCACCAGGATCCTCTGTCCATGGGGTTCTCCAGGCAAGAATACTGGAGTGGGTTGCCATTTCCTTCCGGAGGAGCTTACTGTTATTTAAATTGAATAGTAATGATACTGCCAATATGAAAAAGATAATGCATCATTAGGAAGAGGTCCTATAATTGCAATGCCCCGACCGAATGTGCTTTAAGCTTAGCTAACTCGAGCTTTGCTGACCTCACCAACCTGCGGTTATGATGGTAGACATGGTACTATGAGGAGTCCATTTTTAAGCGCCTCTTCTTCTTACTTAGTCATGTGTGAAAACAATCTCTTCCCCCGAATATTTATGCTGTTACTCAAGGAGATATCTCAAAATTCACAGACACAGAATTGCATCGTCAGAGTAGTTCACTGAGCATCCCTCCCAGATAGTTATTTCTGGGTTTGACCGTAGCCACCTGCTGGAGTTCACCCACTGTGTCAGATGCCTTAATCACATCTTACTAGCACTTGCCTTCTGCCTTCTCCCAAGCAGTGAGATAATTCTGCCATCCATAATGTCCCTAAGCTGCCACATGGTATGTGGCAATGGGAGAAGAAAACTCCTTTTTTCAGATTTTACTCCTTTAGAGTGGTTCCAGAGTGGTGTTGACTCCTAAACTTTGTAATGAAAGGGCTCTGATGTTTCATTTCACTTGGTTTCTTCCTGAAAGGGTGTATGTTCCTTTCATCAGATTTCTGACATTCTTGTCATAAGATCTCTTAACAGTGATTGAAAAAAAAAAAATTAAGATATAATTTACATACAGTAAAATTTACATTTCTGGTGCACAGTTTCTATGACAAATGTTCACGGTCACATGGCCCTCACCATAATCAAGGTATAGAGAAACACCATCACCTCCAAACATTCCCTTTGCTCCTTGCTTATCAAACATTCACCTCACTTTCAGCCTCTGGTAACTACTCATCTATATCCATCCCCATATTTTACCTTTTTGCGTGTGTCATAAATATGTGTGCTGCTTTTTTTGTTTTTACTTATAGCTAAAGTGAACATGGATCCATTTTCCTGGGATTGTTTTACTTTATGCATAATCATAAATGGCATCATTTCACTCTCAAAAGTGTCTCAGTCTGGATAATAAATTAGAGGATTGTGCTACTTATAGTAACACCCCCCCCACACACACACATACACACAAACATATCCCTCCAGGGAGAACTGGACTTAAGCCAAAAGTGAGAAAAAAAAATCCCCATGTTCTGTTCAAGCTTCTCTCTAATCCCACTATTTGAATAACCAGAAGAAAAACAAAATAAACATGAAGGCAACTCAATAAATTTGGATCTTTAAATTTTAAATGAAGTTATTTTCCCAAAGTAACAATATTGGAACATTCAAGTTTTTAGCATATACTACAAATATTAATAAGATGGGGGCTTCTCAAGTGGCTCCCTGGTAAAGAATCCACCTGCAATGCAGGAGATGTAGGTTTGATCCCTGGAATGGGAAGTGGCAAGCGACTCCAATATTCTTGCCTGGGAAATCCCAAGGGCAGAGGAGCCTGGTGGACTCCAGTACATGGGGTCACAAAAGAGTCAGACATGAGTTAGAGACTAAGCAACGATAAACAACAAATAAGATAGACAGTGATATACATACAAGTCCTAGTTCCTTGGCTGCAATGCCCCCACGTTTTCCTTACTCTAAAAACACATAAATGCATCACAATTCTTAAGTGTAAAATTGCTGCTTTATTATGCTAATGTTCTTAGTTTATTAATACACAAAGGAACTTGTCACTGGAGAAAGTCTACGTGCAGACAGATGAACTACGTGGCTGGACTGTGAAACAGATTATTCAGGAATGAAAAAAGAGGGAAAAGGCACTGGACTTTCTCTTATCTAAGATCCATTCCAGTCTAACACAATGGTGTACCACTGATGGAAAGAATGCAAACTTTTGATAAAGTTCAACTTGCATTTGAATTCTCCATCTGCTACCTCCTGCCTCAGCTTATGTTTCCCATTCTGTCAAACAGGGATAATACTTAACACAGACGTTAGAATTAAATGGGATAATGCATGTAATTTGTTAGCATGGTGTCCAGCCCATAGCGTTTTTTTCAAAGGTAGCTATTGTTAAATGGAAGCAAAGTGTTTATTAGTTGCTTTTTAGAGTTTATTAGCACTTGGAGCAATAGAAGTAGAAATGGTCCACTGAATGAGGCTTGGTGAAATGCAGCAATTCAACTTTGATTTTTGTCTTGCAGGAGTGAGCTATTTTCAGTTTTTCATTCCATTTAGAAGCACGTAGGGTGGAGCCAGCATTCCACTGGCTGTGCTTTGTCAGAGACGGCAGAAGCCCACACAAGAAGCATCCCTAATATTTTCAGAGCCCTGGGCAAGTGTATAGGCAGAACCCCACATACAACTCATCTCAGTGTTTAATGATTATAAGCTAAGCTGACAACCTACTAAATAAAATATATTCTAACTTCCTACATTATCAAATACATTCATAACCATATGAACAACCAGGTTTGAATTTAGGATTCTTGAACTTCTCAGGGTTCTATGCTAGAACACGGCAGCATGAGGAAACCTGTGCTTGGGCGCCCATCCCTCTACCATGCACCCCCCTTTTCTGGTCCACCCGGACTCCATCCTTCACCATATGGGACACCATAAACACCTGGGCTGATCACGCAAGCTTTGTCACAAAGGGCCAGCCCTTGGGTATCCCTGAGACCTAAGGATATTGCATAGGAGGGCCCACCAACCTTTGGGAAGATGAACCAAGGGAAAAGCACCCAGCTGCTCCTGGAAATAACTACAAGGACATGTTTTTCCAAAGAATATGGACCTTGGCCTTGAAGTCTCATTTCCTGTAGGGAATGGTACAGCCAGAAGAAATACTGAGAAGATCTGTCAGAAAAGTCATGCCCAGGGCAGATGCCCCTCTTGCTCAGGGTCTAAGAGCAATGCCAATTTTAAATGAAGGCTTTCTGAGCAATGAAATGTGGGAGGAGGTGAAGCAGCCAATTTCTAGGTCTGTTCTTTAAAACTTTTCACGAGATGTTCCCATTCTCTCTTCATTCATCAACTGGCCAGAGGCAAAGGATCTAAAAAAACATTCTGGGGGTCTAGAGTATGGCAGAGTCATTAGCTAGAAAAGGCTGGATCCCTAAGTTCAGTTCAGTTCAGTCGCTCAGTAATGTCCGACTCTTTGAGACCCCATTGACGCAGCATGCCAGGCCTCCCTGTCCATCACCAACTCCTGGAGTCTACTCAAATTCATGTCCATTGAGTCAGTGACCATCCAACCATCTCATCCTCTGTCGTCCCCTTCTCCTCCTGCCTTCAATCTTTCCCAGCATCAGAGTCCTTTCAAATGAATCAGTTCTTCGCATCAGGTAGCCAAAGTATTGGAGTTTCAGCTTCAGGATCAGTCCTTCCAATGCATATTCAGGACTGATTTCCTTTAGGATGGACTGGTTGGATCTCCTTGCAGTCCAAGGGACTCTCAAGAGTCTTCTCCAACACCACAGTTCAAAAGCATCAATTCTTCAGTGTTCAGCTTTCTTTATAGTCCAACTCTCACATCCATACATGACTACTGGAAAAACCATAGCTTTGACTAGACAGACCTTTGTTGGCAAAGTAATGTCTCTGTTTTTTAATATGCTGTCTAGGTTGGTCATAGGTTTTCTTCCAAGGAGCACGCGTCTTTTAATTTCATGGTTGTAGTCACCATCTGCAGTGATTTTTGGAACCTCAAAAAATAAAGTCTGTCACTGTTTCCATTGTTTCCCCATCTATTTGCCATGAAGTGATGGGACCAGATGCCATGATCTTAGTTTTCTGAATGTTGAATTTTAAGCCAACTTTTTCACTCTCCTTCTTCATTTTCATCAAGAAGCTCTTTAGTTCTTCCTCGCTTTCTACCATAAGGATGGTGTCATCTGCATATCTGAGGTTATTGATATTTCTCCCGGCAATCTTGATTCCGACTTGTGCTTCATCCAGTCCAGCATTTCTCATGATGTACTCTGCATATAAGTTAAATAAGCAGGGTGACAATATACAGCCTTGATGTACTCCTTTCCCAATTTGGAACCAGTCTGTTTTCCATGTCCAGTTCTAACTGTTGCTTCCTGACCTGCATACCGATTTCTCAAGAGGAAGGTCGAGTGGTCTGGTATTCCCATCTCTTGAAGAATTTTCCACAGTTTGTTGTGATTCACACAATCAAAGACTTTGGCATAGTCAATCAAGCAGATGTAGATGATTTTCGGGAACTCTCTTGCATTTTCAATGATCCAACAGATGTGGCAATTTGATCTCTGGTTCCTCTGCCTTTTCTAAATACAGCTTGAACATCTGGAAGTTCATGGTTCACATACTGTTGAAGTCTGACTTGCAGAATTTTGAGCACTACTTTGCTAGTGAGGGAGATCAGTGCAATTGTGCGGTAGTTCGAGCATTCTTTGGCATTGCCTTTCTTTGGGATTGGAATGAAAACTGACCTTTTCTAGTCCTGTGGCTACTGCAGAGTTTTCCAAATTTGCTGACATATTGAGTGTAGCACTTTCACAGCATCATCTTTTTGGATATGAAATACCTCAACTGGAATTCACCTCTACCTCAATTATCACCTCCACCAGCTTTGTTCGTAGTGATGCTTCCTAAGGCCCGCATGACTTCTCATTCCAGGATGTCTGGCTCTAAGTGAGTGATCATAGGATCGTGATTATCTGGGTCATGAAGATCTTTTTGTATAGTTCTTCTCTGTATTCTTGCCAGAATCTTGGATTCTGAATCCCTAAATCTCAGCATAAAGCAGAATTCCTCCCCATCTCAGATAAAGAGTTTTTGTGTTGAGTTGTTGTAACTGTGCGTGTGTGTATGTGTGGTGAAACTGAAAGTGTTAGTCGCTCAGTCCTGTCCGACTCTTTGCGATCCCATAGGTTATAGCCCGCCATGCTCCTGTCAAGGAGTTCTACAGGCCAGATTCCTGGAGTGGGTTGCTGTTTCCTTGTCCAAGGGATCTTCTCCACCCAGAGACTGAACCCAGGTCTCCTGTATTTCAGACAGATTCTTTATGATATGAGCCCCCAGTGTGTGTGGTAGTAGTTACCATACCCTGCCCAACACATCTACTCTCCCAGGGATTTCTTTGGATGCATCTCTTCCCTGTTGCTGTTGTTGTCAAAAGGTCCCTAAGCTGTGTTAGACTCTTTGCAACCCCATGGGCTGTAGCCTGCCATGGTCCTCTGTCATGGCTGCAGTCATCATCCACAGTGATTTTGGAGCCCAGGGAAAAATTTCTTGTCTAAATGCTCCTACATGCATGCTAAGTCACTTCAGTCGTGTCTGACTCTCTGTGCCCCCATGGTCTGAAGCCTGCCAGGCTCTTCCGTCCATGAGATTCTCTAAGCAAGAATACTATGTGCATCTAATTCTGCATCCTTTCAGTAAACAAACAAAAAGGCTTTCACTGTGAATGGATGGATGGATGAATGAGTGAACAAGGAGAATTGTGAAATGAATTAATTAACAATTGACTAAGTATCCAGTAGCTTCCCCTGATAGGCTAGTGTCAGATTTAAGCATATATTACTCAAAATAAAAAAAATAAAAATTAAACCATTAAGCCTAAATTATTCCTCCCTGTGTTTTTCTTATTTTCAGATTAGCAGTTGCCAATCACGGCACGAGTAGTAACAGGGATACTTTTGTTTTGCCTCTGCCTCCTTTCTTTCTCAACCCCTAGTCTTCAGGTAACTGTCCTGATTATTTTTCTTCACATTTCCCCTTCATGTTATCCATATGATTAAAAAGGGAACAGTCATAATATTTCTGGCTGGACTCTGACTCCTGGATGCAATTTATAGACAACAGACAGACAATAGACACTCCAAACGGAATTAATCGAAAGTCATCCCTGAAAATTAAAAATTGAGGGACTATGAGAGCCTCAGTTTGGCTGAGTGATGAAGTCATAAACTGAGCTGAGAAAGGGAGTATTTCCTGCCATATCAATAAACAAGGGTGTCGCAGTCACCCTAGATTCCAGCCTTCCAGGGCAACCAGGAGAAGAATACCTGCCCTGCAGCAGCTGTCAGACTGCCCCCACGCCCTACAGTGAGTGAGGAGCTAAGGATGAGAAAAATCAAATCACAGGATGCTGGCTGGCCCCAGATAGCTGAGATGCACATGAAACGAATGATTTCAGTGAGCCCAGACTCCTGCATCTTCGCATACATAGAAAACCACTAAATTCCCGAACTTGAGATATCTGGTTTTTCTTAAATAAGAATAATCTTTTGATGTTCTGCCTACTTGCCCCTTCTTGCAAACTTCTATGTAACCTGGCTCCCACCCCTCCACCCCACCTCCTCGGAATAGTTCTTCCAGGGTTACTTGGGATGTTGTCTCCCAGGCTTGAAGTCCTAAAAGTTTTCACCAAAGAAAACATAATTCTTATCTTCTAGGTGGTGACTATTTTGTTGAAGTTGACAGAGCCAAGTTTGATGGTGTTCATATCCCACCAAGCGCACTGGGAAACCTGGAAGGCGAGAGAAAACCTAAAACAATAACAACAGATGTGCAAAGAGAAACAGAGAAGAAAGATCAAAAAGCACGCGTCTTGGAGTCCTTCTCACTTTACAGCCCTCGGCCTCAGTCTGTTCCTAATGTCCATTCTCATCCCTGTCCTTTAGGTCTGTGAAAACAGCTTCTATTAAAAAGAGAGAGAGAGCTCTCTTTTGCATAACCGAAAGGCATGCAGCTTGTGTTACCAGCCATCAGAATAGAACTAAAGACAACAAAAACAAAAAACAGTATGAGACATCTGAAGGGGCAATACCCCTATTTCCATATTCCAGCGTTTTTCCATACCTATCTTGACCATAAACATTTATGTCACCTTGAAATTATTCAAAGCACTCAACCGGTTTGGGGAAGACACGAAAGGCGGAGTGTTTCATCTTTGAAGTTATACTGCCTTTACCATTAGGAAAAAAATACATCTGCTAATTTTTTTTCTTCAGCAGAGCAAAATAATAAAAGAATAAGTGTCTTTGTAGGGAAAAATAATATAGAAAGATAATTAAATCTCAGGGGCATTTTTTTTGGTCTAACGCAGTTTTTCTCAAAAAGAAAAACAAGCATCAAAGCTGCCCCCAAAGACACTTTCCAACCTGCCGTTGCCACGAACATGAAGTTGAGAAATGAGAATTCTGTGCTTGGTCTGTTCTTTCTTTTCATGAAAAAGAGGCTTAATATTCACAGGGGATAGAGTAGAAAAAAAACCTCTGCTGTTATTTCCGGGGGTTGAAATGCTTCTCACCAGCTAAGGTGTTGGTCTTTACAAAGATGGTTGCTAGGGAGTTGGATGATTTGAGGGAATATTTCTGAATATTTATAAAACTAAAGAGTGGCATCACTGGCAAATGCACTTATTGGCAGAACTGAGCCAATTAGCTGGTGCTGCTAAAGTGATTGCACACAGTTGATTTCACTGAAGGGACAAATGTACAGTGATGTTTGCTGCTGGAGTTCCTTAATCTCTCAATGGTTAAATCTCAGATAAAGGTGGCGATCGATTTTCTCCAGTGTTCTTGCCTGGAGAATCCTAGGGACGGAGGAGCCTGATGGGCTGCCGTCTACGGGGTCGCACAGAATCGGACACGACTGAAGTGACTTAGCAGCAGCAGCAGCAGCAGATTCTCTCCCTATCTCAGGACATTTTGAGTGTTTACGTTTGGGGTTATAAAAACACATAGGAGAGCATCTTTAGGTGATTCTGACATGTTCCCTACTTTCTCTTGGATAAAATAAATGACAGGATCTGCTTTCCCAGAGGCCGGAGATGATTTTGTATAATAAGAAAAGGCCTAGCAATGTGTCTTTACATCATTCACAGTGACTGTAAAATTCATCTGTAATTCTCATTTTAATTTTCTTTCTCACACATTTCCCTAACTAGCATTTCCAAAGCCAATCATGGCCACCAGCTATATTTATAGGGACAATAATATTTTGTTTAAAAAAAGCAGAAGAAAATTGTCTATGCAGATAATTCAACAAATAAATAAAGCAAAATAAACATTTCCCATGATATGTAAAGATATGGTTCACTGACTCCCCGATCGCCACTTTTCATTGTCCCTCTTCTTACTATATGTCATCCATATCCTGTTTTCCTTGTGATTAGGAAAAAAAAAAACGTATGTGATCATGAAATGTATAATTAGTGAGTGTCACCAGTTGGATTCTCTGGGACTAGACTCTGAGGAATTTAGAGTCTTTAGGGAGGTTCTTTAGGGTTTAGGATTCTCTGCAGAGAAGGGAACGGAGCAGGGTTGGGTAGAGAAATAACTAGGAATCTAGTTGCAATCTCATGCAATCTCACTGGATGCTGCTGGTAAGTCTGTGGGGAGTGTGGACTGAAAAAAAAGAAGAAAAGAATAGCCTAAAAGTTGAGAGTTAGATTTTATTTGGCAGGTGGTGTAAGGGGTCAGCAGAGTATGAGATGGTTAGATAGCATCACCGACTCAATGGACACGATTTTGGGGAAACTCCAGGGATAGTGGAGGACAAAGGAGCCTCGTGTGCTAAGGTCCTGGGGTCGCAAAGAGTCAGACACAACTTAGTGACTGAATAAGAACAACAACAACACAGGACTTCAGGCCTGGGAGACAGCCTCTCAGATCACTCTAAGGGACTGCTTCCAAGAGGTAAAGGAGAAGACGAGATACATAGGAGTTTTGTAACAAAACTTTTTCAAAATTTTCCCAACAAGTAGTTGGGACATCAAAAGATTACTATTGATTTAAAAAGACTGGGCTTCTCAAGTTAATGAATTTAGTGCTTTTCTATGTATAGAAAGATGCAAACGTTTGGGCTCAGTGAAATCAGCCCTTTCATATGCACCTCAGCTACCTGGGGCCAGTATATACTGTGCTTTCCCATCCCGAGTCTCCTCAGGGTGCACCCTAGGGGGAAGAAAGTGACTGTAGTGGCTTCTGGCTTGATGGTTGTTGTTGTTGTTCAGTCTCTCAGTCACGTCTGACTCTTTGTGACCCCGTGAACTGCAGCACAAGGACAGGCTTCCCTGATCCTTCACTATCTCCTGGAGTTGACTCAAACTCTTGTCCATGGAGTCGGTGATGCCATTCAACCATCTCATCCTCTGTCATTCCTTCTCCTCCTGCCCTCAATCTTTCCCAGCATCAGGGTCTTTTCCAATGAGTCAATTCTTCACATCAGGTGGCCAAAGTATTGGAGCTTCAGCTTCAGCATCAGTCCTTCCAATGAATATTCAGGACTGATTTCCTTTAGGATGGACTGGTTGGATCTCCTTGAAGTCCAAGGGACTCTCAAGAGTCTTCTGCAAAACCACAGTTCAAAAGTATCAATTCTTCAGCACTCAGCCTTCTTTATGGTACAACTCTCACATCCATACATGACTACTAGAAAATCCATAGCTTTGACTGTGTGGACTTTTGTTGGCAAAGTGATATCTCTGCTTTTTAATACACTGTCTAGGTTTGTCATTGCTTTCTTTCCAAGGAGCAAGCATCTTTTAATTTTGTGGCTGCAGCCACCATCCTGTGATTTTGGACCCCAAGAAATTAAAGTCTGTCACTGTTTCCATTGTTTCCCCATCTATTTGTCATGAAGTGATGAGACTGGATGCCATGACCTTAGATTTTTGAATGTTGAGTTTTAAGCCAACTTTTTCACTCTCGTCATTCACCTTCATCAAGAGGCTCTTCAGTTCCTCTTCACTTTCTGCCATTAGGGTGGTGAAATCTGCATACCTAAGGTTATTTATATTCTCCTGGCAATCTTGATTCCAGGTTGTGCTTCATCTTGCCCAATGTTTCTCATGATGTACTCTGCATATAAGTTAAATAAACAGGATGACAATATACAGCCTTTCCCATATAGCCCTTCCCTAGAGAATACAGGACTCCAGAGCTGGGCTTGATGGTGGACATCCTGTTTCCATCCTGAGTTCCCTCAGGGCTCATCATCAGGGCAACTGTAATATGATAGCTTGTTGGCTAAGACATCCTTTGTTTACTCATACGGCAAGCAATATTTTTCATTCACAGGAGGTCTGAGTGTGGATGACTTTTCAGAGCTCTTCTGATTGGATCAGTAGTGTTGGGCTTTTACACTCCCATGCAAACCAGTCATGGATGCTAGAAGTCCAGGGAGGAAGGGGCATACCACCTTGGCCAAAGTGGCTTTCTTCATTAGAGGCAATCTCTGAAATGGGCCAATAATCCCAGCTCTCTGCCCCTGCACTCTCACCACCTGGGAGAATAAGTTTATCATTCTTGAAGGGATAGCATAACAACCCAGCATCCTTCATCTAACAGGGAAAAACACTTTTGACTAAATAGCCATGACTTGCACCAAACAGTATAGGTAGCTATCTGTCTAGTATTTACTCATAATAAACTCTGTGCCCAACCCTGCAAAAATACAGTGGGAAGAAAATCTGATCAGTACCAGATATTTTGTTTGAAACACAAATATATTCCTGTAGCAAAACCAAAGTACAGGGCAGGACACTACAAAGTTATAGCTGAGGGAAAGATACTTGGAGAAGATGGTGAAAAATATTACTGAAATCAGCAGGAATGAGAGCCAGAATATGGGTTACACCTTTAAAAACAGAATTAGGGTAAAACAATCGGGTTTTAGGACTTCATACAGAAAAGAGATGGTTAGGCAGCCCTGGGACAATACTAGTAGTCAGTAGAGTGATCTGTAAGAGATATAAACGTGATGCTGGTCTCATAGCTGACGGAGACCAATAGATAAAGTGGGTATCAGATGACAGAATGACTTGAATGCCAGGCTGGTCATTATTCAATATAAAATGGAAAATAAAATACAATTCAAAATAAATTTATTAAAAACAAAATAAGCAACTCAATATGGATGTCCTACGATAAAAGTGGGGCTTTTAGACAATTAACTTGGTGCAGGGATAGACAGTCAATTGTGGACGATAAGACAGGAGATCACTGACTTCGTGAGTAGGTTGGCAGGAAGGTGGAGTTTCTGAAATTTCACGCCACATAAAAAGAAACTAGGATTCAACAAAGTAATGTAATGAAACTTTTCCAAAGTTGCAGAAAAACAAAGAAGTAATGGAACTGGGAATCAACTCCAAATCTGCCTCTAAAGTGTCTTTTTTTTATCACCAGGCTGTGTTGTCAGGATGTTAAAAAATCTATCTGTAAGGTGATTTTCCCCCTAGAGTGCTCAGAAAGTAAGAAAACTAAAACGTTGGCACTGATTTGGAACACAAGGCAGTTTTCAGATTTTGACACTATTTGGGGAATTAAGTTTTTTCTCTATGTCACTCTTTTATCTTTAGGAAAGGATAGAGCACTTGTCTTGCCTCTAAACACTTTCTGAAACTTTTATGACATTAATTAATGGACTTAATAAATACTTACTGACTGCCTAATCTTCTTCAGAAAGTATTCCTGGTGTTACTAAGAAAGCAGAAAATAAGACAAATTCATATTGTCTTGAAATTTATATTCTGCTGGACAGAAACAAATAATAAATGTAAATAAATGAATAAAAGTCATTTATACCTAATATAATATATACAAAAATATAATAATTTCAAAAGTTGTGTATTTTAGGAAGAAGATGTACAGGGTACATTTATGGACAGATACTGGGTTGGGGAGGTAAGATAGGATAATTTGGGGCCAGAACACAGTATGTTGATGAATGATAGGGCTCTATTTTTATAGTGCTTTATTTTTCTTGATGCTCCCCTACTTACTAGCTACATGCTCCTGGTTCATCTGTCTGTGGCTCAGTTTTCTCATCTACTTTATAGATCTGTTACCATAATTGGGTGCTTCCCACTTCCCAGGTAGTGTCAGTGGTTAAAGAATCCACCTGCCAAAGCAGGGGATGCAAGAGACACAGGTTTGATCCCTGGGTTGGGAAAATACCCCTAGAGAAGGAAATGGCTCCAGTATTCTTGCTTGGAAAATTCCACGGACAGAGGAGCCTGGCTGGCTATAGTCTATGGGGGTCACAGAGTCAGACACGACTGAGCAGGCATGCACCCACCATAACTGGATGAGTAAATGCACAAAATTTTCTTTAAGCAGAGTAAGAGTTCAATAAATGCTAATTCCTTATTAAATATTTTTCTCATTCCTGAGAATGAGGGTTTCATTTTCCCATCTCCTCTCTCCTAAGCATAAGAAGCATTAAGTCACAACTGCCCAGAACAGTTCCTAATGGTAAAATTTCCCTTTTGAGATTATTGTCCATCTCTTTGATGTTGAGTTGCCCTCCCCTTAACTCGGTAAAAGCTTATTAAATGGCCACTATCTGCTGGGTTTTGCTTCCTTAAGGTGTATTTAATTCAGAAATTACTAAACGGAATTCCTTAAGTTTGTTTTGTTTCTCTGTAAACCCTCACACTGGTTTATCAGCCTGCAGGAGAAGCAGAAAGATAGCCTTGGGGGCTCTGTCAGTTGGGTCCAGTCCAGACATCAAAGAATATTATGAATGTGTGAAATTGCCTTTGGCAAATACTATTTACAGACCCTCTGGCACAGTTATGCTGAAATGATAAGAAATGTCACTGCAGCATACTGCATGGAATAATAAACATTTCCTGCCTTCAATATCAACTATCCACTTATTCAGAACCTAGAATGGCTTGCAATCGCAATAAAGGGAGAAGGCAATGGTTTCTATTTTCTTCTCATTAATATGCTGCAACTCTTCCTATTAATTAAATCCGTAGGATAGCCAGGAGTAGAACCTAGTGAGATTATCTATATTATGCACTTGAAATATAGTTTATCCATTTTAATTAAATAAGATCTAAATATAATTACTTTTAATTCTTCTATACCTGGAAACTAATTAAAAATGAAATTAGTTAACATTTCTCTGTGACATCATTAAAAAATTGTTCATATAAAATGCAAATATCCCTATAGAATGTGGCATGTTTACCTGGATCCCTCTGTGATGTTGATGACCAAAGGATTAAAACTTTACATGAATACAAACCTCTGGGCAATATTTTTTTTCCCTCAAATTTCTCTCCATGTCTACTCATCTCCTTCCTCATCTCATCTTGGCATGTTCCAGACATTGGCTGTAGCTTTGGAAGCCTATTAAATGTCATGTTCCCGATTATACTGTTTCACGTCCAGGTTATACAACTTAAGGAAATGGCAACCCACTCCAGTACTCTTGCCTGGAGAATCCCAGGGACGGCAGAGCCTAGTGGGCTGCTGTCTATGGGGTCGCACAGAGTCGGACACGACTGAAGCGACTTAGCAGCAGCAGCAAGGTTGATATGAACATGCCCATCTCTATGCTTTACCTCCTTATAGAGTATATTTTAGGCCTTCTTTGTGTGTTAAAGTGGTTAGAAAAATACTACCTCAAGAGATGTCTAGAGCAACATTTATGTCAATATATGCCCTTTAATGGAAGAAACAGAGGCTGAAAAAGGTAAGCACATGCCGAAAAGGTAAGAGGTAGTTGACATCTATCAAGCACTCTGCAGAAATTATCTTACTTTTTCCTCAAGATAACACTATTTTATCATCCATTCACAACAGGAGAAGAAACTGAGATTTAGATTATCTGCTCTGCAGATCAGTTGGGTGATTCCTTCCAAACTGAATTGATCACAGCATGATCAGCTCTAGAGACGGAGCTTTCTAAATACCACTTCGGAGAACTTTGGCATTTTTTTCCCAAGTCTCTATTTTTAACCCAGTAGAATTCTGCACAAAGACAAAAAAAAAACAAAACAATTTCAAACTATGAAGTTATTTTCCTAATCAGGAAGAGTTTCATAAAAATAGGAAGATGGTAATCAATAAAATACACTATATTGGGTGCTGATTATTTGTCAGATCGTGTGCTAGATGTTACGACACAGACAGAAGAACTGGGAAAAATTTATCTCTTCAAGGAATTTATATGTAAGGAGGAGAAACAAATACATACATGAAAAGTGTTATAATTTTTTAAGACATTCAATTAAGAACAATATCAGTTCAGTTCAGCCACTCAGTTGTGTCTGACTCTTTGCAACCCCATGGACTGCAGCACTCCAGGCCCCCCTGGCCATCACCAACTCCCAGAGTTTACTCAAACTCAAGTCCATTGAGTCAGCGATGCCATCCAACCATCTTATCCTCTGACATCCCCTTCTCCTCCTGCCTTCAATCTTTCCCAGCATCAGGGTCTTTTCCGAGTCAGTTCTTCCCATCAGGTGGCCAAAGTATTGGAGTTTCAGCTTCAGCATAAGTCCTTCCAATGAATATTCAGGACTGATTTCCTTCAGGATAGACTGGTTGGATCTCCTTGCTGTCCAAGGGACTCTCAAGAGTCTTCTCCAACACCACAGTTCAAAAGCATCAATTCTTTGGTACTCGGTTTTCTTTATATTCCAACTCTCACATCCATACATGACTACTGGAAAAACCATAGATTTGACTAGGTGGACCTTGGTTGGCAGAGTAATGTCTCTGCTTTTTAATATGCTGTCTAGGTTGCTCATAACTTTTCTTCCAAGGAGCAAGCGTCTTTTAATTTCATGGCTTCAATCACCATCTGCAGTGATTTTGGAGCCCAAGAAAATAAAGTCTGTCACTGTTTCCATTGTTTACCTATCTATTTGCCATGGAGTGATGGGACTGGATGTCATTATCTTAGTTTTCTGAATGTTGAGTTTTAAGCCAATTTTTTCACTGTTGTCTTTCACTTTCATCAAGAAGCTCTTTAGTTTATCTTCACTTTATGCCATAAGTGTGGTGTTATCTGCATATCTGAGGTTATTAATATTTCTCCCAGCAATCTTGATTCCAGTTTGTGCTTCACCCAGCCCAGTATGTCTCATGATGTACTCTGTACATGTGTTAAATAAGCAGGGTGACCATATATAGCCTTGATGTACTCCTCTCCCTATTTGGAACCAGTCTGTTGTTCCCTGTCCAGTTCTAACTGTTGCTTCCTAACTTGCATACAGATATCTCAAGAGGTAGGTCAGGTGGTCTGGTAGTCCCATCTCTTGAAGAATTTTCCACAGTTTGTTGTGATCCACACAATCAAACGCTTTGGCATAGTCAATAAAACAGAAGCAGATGTTTTTCTGGAACTCTCTTGCTTTTTCAATGATCCAATGGGTGTTGACAATTTGATCTCTGATTCCTCTGCCTTTTCTAAATCCAGCTTGAACATCTGAAAGTTCACGGTTCACGAACTGTTGAAGCATGGCTTGGAGAATTTTCAGCATTACTTTGCTAGCATGTGCAATGAGTACTATTGTGTGGTCGTTTGAGCCTTCTTTGGCACTGCCTTTCTTTGGGATTGGAATGAAAATTAACCTTTTCCAGTCCTGTGGCCACTGCTGAGTTTTCCAAATTTGCTGGCATATTGAGTGCAGCTCTTTCACAGCATCGTCTTTCAGGATTTGAAATAGCTCAACTGGAATTCCATCACCTCCACCACCTCCTATACTGGTCCTGCTGCTGCTGCTGCTAAGTTGCTTCAGTCATGTCAGATTCTGTGCGACCCCATAGATGGCAGCCCACCAGGTTCCCCCGTCTCTGGGATTCTCAAGGCAAGACTGGAGTGAGTTGCCATTTCCTTCTCCAATACATGAAAGGGAAAAGGGAAAGTGAAGTTGCTCAGCTGTGTCAGACTCTGTGCAACCCCATGGACTGTAGTCTACCAGGCTCCTCCGTCCATGGGATATTCCAGGCAAGAGTACTGGAGAGGGTTGCCAGTGCCTTCTCCAGAACTGAACTGATCTACCTATTATATATTTATCTTTCTATCTAATTATCATTATTATTTCCACCTACAGAGGTAGGAATTGCAATCCAAAGAGTTTAAGTAGATGCCCGGTGTCATCAAAAGAATTAATATATAGAAACACAGCATTCAAAATCAGTACTCTGTGATTTCAAACTTGTACTCTTTTGAACATAACATTTCATCCAAGTTTGAGTAAGAATGATTTGTTTTCTCTTTAGTCTTAAATGTTGCAACATTTTTTCTTCTTAAATGTTTAATCCCTAAACACTAATTTTTTTTTTTTAATCCCTGATTGTTATCAGCAAAAAGAGAGACAGATTGGAATAGCAGGTGTATTTCTCTCTTCCTACTTTTATGATGGATTAAAATTTCCTTTAACTTGACAAAAAGCATCTCAGAGTGGTTAAAAGTGTGAGCTATGGGGTCAGAGGCAGCCTCCTTTCTTACCATTGCTCGGCTATGCATGTCTTTGGGCTCAATACTGAGATTCCCTAGGCTTCTGTTTCCATGTATGTCCAATGGGCACATTAATAACATGGACTTCAGAGGGCTGTGGAGAGAACTAAATGAAACAATGAACATAAAGCATCTAATTAAGCCTCTGCATGCAGTTTGTCTCCCATCTAGTTAGGGCTTCCATGGTGGCTCAGTCAGTAAAGAAACCACCTGCAGTGCAGGACACAGGGAGTTTGATCCCTGGGTTGGGAGGTTCCCCTAGAGAAGGAAATGGCAACCCACTCCAGTAGTCTTGCCTGGGAAATCCCATGGACAGAGGAGCCTGGTGGGCTACAGTCCATGGGGTTGCAAGAGTCAGATACAAATTTGTGACAAAACCACCACCATCCCCATCATCATTTTTACACGTTAACTTACTACAGTTGGCCATAAACCCCTATATCTAAGAAATGTAACTTTTCTAGTATTGATAAGGCCCTATCCACCTACTCTTGCCAAAGTGCAAATGGTAAACATTTTACACAAATGAAATTTTTAAAATTATTTTCACCCATAATATACTGCAGTGAAAACTTTATCCCACTCCCAGAAGTGCTGCTTAGAATGAGGCATAATTAAAATAGGAGAACAATCAACAGCAGGAATGTTAGCATAAAACCAAGGAAATTATTAAGAAACTAAACTGAACAACATCATTAAGAATCACCAGAGGCTTCTATAAATATGTAAGTAGTGTAGGAGTTGAAATAATACAGAAGGGAAACACACTATAAAAATATGTTTGTGTCTATAGGCATTGCCTGCCTGAATCTCTGCAGATTGTATAACTCAAAGGAGCTTCTTCGATGTGCATGACTTAGGACAGAGAATCAAATATTAGATAACTTCGAGGTTTGAATTTCAGCAGGTGCTAAAGCACAATCTATATTTGTTCCTGTCCTTAAATGTAGTAGCTGAGCCATTAAAACAACACTTGCCCCACTTTTGAAAAATAAGAACCCTATAAAAATAACCCGTGCTTTGTATCCAAAGTTTATACTTCTCTTAAGCCACCAAATTTGATTCATGGAATAAAAGAGTTATAAATCATTATGAACACCAAGAGAAGTCACATTTGAACTATCCTGGTAGGATAATGAGTCCAAGCACTTAACAAAGCCCTACCTCTGGTGTTGGAGTGTTGGAAACTGGGTTAGCTAAGGCAGGGACTCCAGAGAGGCTTCCTGTCTGTGTTTAAGCTCCTGATTTTGCTCATGTAAGTTTAAACGGAACCTCCTCTACAGTTCCATGCCAAGTTTGCCCTCCAATCTGCAACTTGGAGGAGTAGTCTCTTAGTAGCGGCTGTGTCTAGAAAGTAACATCTTGGATGTGATCTCAAGTACAGGAAAATGTTTAGCCAGGAAAAACTTAGTGCATAAATTTGCATAGAGAGGAGTCTTAAGGCTGAAAAAACATTGCTGTGTTTGAAGGTGACTGTGAGGGTGGCAACGGGGGAATTTTAAAAGGATGTAAAGAAGAAGATGCAATGGGCCATAGAGCAAAGAATCCGAGTTTTAATCTACAAGCAATGAGGAGACATTGATTGATTGTGGCCAAGGGAGTGACTGAATGTGTAAACTGTGATTTATAAGAAGCATTTTGGCTGTTGTACAAGAAATGATCATAATGGACAAAGAATGCATGACCAACAATATAGCTAAAGAAGCTACTATGGTGACAGGAAGTGTTAGTGGCAAAGAACCTGTGTGCCAGTGCAGGAGATGTAAGAGACTCAGGTTCAATCCCTGAGTCAGGAAGATTCCTCGGAGGAGGGCATGGCAACCAACTCCAGTATTCTTGCCTGGAGAATCCTATGGACAGAGGAGGCTGGTGGGCTATAGTCCATAGGGTGGCAAAGATTCGGACACAACTGAAGCAATTTAGCATGCATGCATGGTGGCCTGAACCCAGAGGATGAAAGTGTAGATGGAGAAAAGTAGACAGCCTCTAGCTCTGTTCTGGTGGTAGACTCAAAGAGTCTTGCTGATACTCATTCAAAAAAAGGAATAAAATTGGATCATTTGTAGAGATGTGGTTGGGCCTAGAATCTGTCATACAGAGTGAAGCTAAGTCAGAAAAAGAGTATGTGTGGAATCTAGACAAATGGTACCAATGAACCTATTTCCAGGGAGGGAATAGAGAAACAGATGTAGAGAATGGACATGGGAGAGTGGGATGAATTGGGAGATTAGGATTGACATAGATACACCATCATGTGTAAAATAGATAGTCAAAGCTATGACTTTTTCAGTAGCCATGTACAGATGTGAAAGCTGGACCATAAAGGAGGCTGAGTGCCAAAAAATCGATGTTGTTGAATTGTGGTGCTAGAGAAGATGCTTCAGTCACTCAGATAGCAAGGAGATTAAACCAGTCAAAAGGAAATCAACCCTGAATATTCATTGGAAGGACTGACGCTGAAGTTCCAATACTTTGTGCAAAGGGCTGACTCGTTGGGAAAGATCCCTGATGCTGGGAAAGACTGAAGGCAAAAGGAGGAGGGGGCTGCAGAGTTTGGTCTGATGTTGGGAGCCATTCTGGATCTACTGTCGGATGACAAAGTCATGGCACCACTCAAGAAGAAACTGCAAAGCGGCTTCTCTCCAGGATCAGAACCTTCACTCCTTTCTGTTTCTATGCTTCTCTTGTGGCTAGCTGTGTTTCTTTCTTTCTGTTTGGAGCTGTTCTGGATCTACTGCCGGATGACAAAGTGACGGCACCACTCAAGAAGAAACTGCAAAGCGGTTTCTCTCCAGGATCGGAACCTTCCCTCCTTCCTGTTTCTATGCCTTTGTTGTGGCTAACTCTGTTTCATTCTTTGATGGCTGGAGTTGTAGGGGCTTCCATGATGAGGTCACGAGAGTCCAGGGAAAACAAAAATGATCCCTTGCCCCAGAGAAACATTCCAAAAATGATTAAACCTACTGGGGCCCCTGGCTGGTGGGTCTCTAACTCTCAGCCAGGGAATAAGGCCATGATCATTTGGAAAACAAGCCCTAAGCCTATTGTGACCTGGCCTCATGAGGAGATTGTTATTGATGACTAGAAAACTTGGGTCATGTATTAGGGAAAATTACAGAAACTAAGCCAATTGCTTTTTCCCATCAGAATCTAAGCATAAATGGAAAAGAAATATATGAATTGTATTGTAAATGGTTTCAAGGTAAACTGCAAAAGACTTGTCCCTGCCAGAAATAGTCTTGTGGTATGTGGGTAGATGGTAAACAAACCACCACTGACAATGGCTGTACTATGAGGAACTCTTGACCTTAGATGCCACTATAGTACTTATTCACTGAAGCAAGACACTGTATTCGCTGTAGTAGCAGGTTGTACAGAATAAGTAGATGGAACAATATGATTCATAGACTATGTTTTAGTAGAATAAAAATAGGTTTCGGGGTAAACATGTAACCAAAATGTAACAAAGGACTAGGAAAAAATTTTAACACTTAGAATCAGGGGATGTTGATCTGAACAGAAAAATATTGTAAGAGTCATGATGTAGAAGAACATGTGCTATATAAGTAGAAACTGAAAGCAATAAAGATTATGGTCCTTGGGCCATCAAAAAAAACTGTTTCTTTCTTTCCTCTCGCCGACGCCATTCATCCCTTGGGTACTCCTGGACCAGCTGGAGCAGGACTCCGGCAGTTTGATAGCATCACTTACTCAACGGACATGAATTTAAGCAAACTCTGAGAGACAGTGAAGGACAGGGGATCCTGGCATGCTGCAGTCCATGGTGTCACAGAGAGTGGGACATGACTTAACAACTGGACAAGGGGGAACTTGCTATAGAGCACAGGGAGCTTAGCCCAGTGCTCTGTGATGACCTAGAGGGGTGGGATGGGGTTAGGGTGGGAGGGAGGTTCAAGAGGGAGGGGATATATGTATATAAAGCTGATTCACTTTGTTGTACAGCAGAAATTAATGCAACATTGAAAAACAATTTTACTCCAACAAAAAAAAAAGTTGTAAAATAAAATAGAAAACCAAGAAAAAATAAAAGCCTTGCTGATAAATGAGATGTAGATTGTAGGTACCTACAAAAAAGGGAAGCTGTCAAGAATTTCAGTCTCTTGCTTGAGTGGTAATAAAGAACTTTCACTGGAATGGGTAAAATACCAGGATAAGGGATCAAAAGTTCAATGGGGAATTGCTAATCAGTGTGCACAGAGGTTCAGTTATGCAAGATGAGTAAGTTCTAGAGATCTGTACAACAGTGTGCCTGTAGTTAACAATACTGTATTGTGAGCTTAAATTGTTGTTAAGAGAGTAGATCTCATGTTAGGTGTTCTCACCACAATAGTATTTTTAAAAAAGAAGGAAAAAAAATGATTTCAATGCATAGCATGTTAATTTGACTTGTATATGAAGCATTCAAGTAGAGATTTCTAGTAGCCCATAAGTTGTAAGAGTTTGTAGGTTAGACAAGACCGTTACTGTCTTTGTCACCTGTGTAGGTTGCTTCATTATAAGCAGTTTTTTGTAGGCTTTTCCTAACCTAAGTGTTTTCCTAGGTTCAAAGAAAGACAGCCACTATTAGAAGGTACATTTCTTAAAATTCAAATAACCAGATGACCTTTACAACGAAAAGATTTTGCTAAGACCTTGATGACAAGCTGGGTACACTGCTTTGCAATAGCTGTGAAAATAAAGTTCAGCACAAGTAAAACACCAGAGATGATCTGTCTTTGGATCCTGAGCATTAGGAAGCTGTGCTGTTCTTGACTCTTCAGGAGTTATCATCATCTTGGCCAAATTCCAACCCACTGAGCTTTCTGAGTCAAAAATAAATTCCCATTTGTAACAGGGTATATAGCACAGGACTAGAGAAACTATCAGAATGCTAACAGTAGAAAAAACACTCCTTCCTTTCCTATAGGCCCAATGAGGGCTGAGCTGAGCTTAAGCTTTTGAGAGCCACGCTAATTAGACAGCAGGGTTTCAAGAGACCTCTGAAGCATGCCCCCATCTAAACTGCTTATCTTCAAGCAGAGGGTGATAGCACAATGATTTGTGAGATGAAGCCATTTCTGATCAAAAGGGTCTTTTCTTCTGACACCTTCTGCCCGGTGCAAGTGAGTTGCTCTCAAGTTTCAGCTCCAGAAGGTGAGACTCTGCCGACATTGCAGTAGGAAAGTCTACAGTAATTGATTCCAACTCTTGCAGCCACAAAAATTGCTTTGCTAAGCAAAAGGATTTATGGATTTGGCCACATTTCGTTGTTTGCTGTCTTGATTTATTACAGATGCATTTTCCTCCCTGTTTTCCAAGATAGAGTGGCTGGAATTGATATGGAAATGCTTTCAGCAATGCATTAAAGAAAAAGAAAAATTTCTCTATAGGACCCATTTAAAAATTGCATTCATTTTTCCCCTTTATTTAGCAGTAAAGTCATTTTGCTACAGAAAAATTTTGGAAACATAGATATAAAGAAAAAGTGAAAATTATTCATAATCATACAAATAACTGTCAAATTACTATTTTAGAATTTTTTATAAAAGTTCTCTTTCTAAAAATATAATTATTAGTTTCTAATAAAACTATAATCAGATAATTTTGATACGCTGCTTTTTCCCATGTTATTTAAAACACTTCAAAAATGTGATTATTTTTTAGGGTCTGCAAAATAATCAATTAAATGTATAATGGTTTATTAAATAATCCACTATAATCTAATATTTGTTTATCAAGGGCTTTTCAAAAATAAATTTCTGTCCTTATGTACTCACATTTCAATAATCCATTATTTATTCAAGAATGACTGATTCCAAAATTTCTGTTAAGTATATAAGAGAAAAAAGAGAAATCCCGACATCTAGACTTATATCAGTATAAATGTATACTTTGGAATCTGTTATATATCAAAAAGTTAGCAAGCTTAAAGATAGTGGGCTCATTCATATCCTTCTCCTCGATTCATTTTACTGGATCAACTAAGCTAAGCTTTCTATAGAAAATTTTCCATGGACTATTAAAATGGCTAGATGAAATGCTCATCTAATGGTAGGCTCATATGATTCATAAATATATTAAGGTCTTTGTTTCATAAGTTTTTGTACCGCAACTGGTAATAGCAAAGAACTCATACTTATCTTTTAGAAATAAAGTTTTATTTCTCCCTTCAATTATCCATTTGCATCAATCTATAAAGTTTCACTCTTGAGATTTTCCTGGTGATCTAGTAGCTAAGAATCCATGCTTTCAATGCAAGGGTCTTGGGTTTGATCCCTGGTCAAGGAACTAGATCCAACGTGCCCCAACTAGGAGTTCACATGTCGCAACTAAAGATATCACATGCTGCAACCAAACCTGGCACAGCCATACAAGTAAATATTATAAATATTTTAAATTTTTCAATCTTTATCTATTTACATGTTAACATGATAATAGGATCAAGGACTTTATTGTTCCTAACATGATAACTTTTGATCCTAATCCATGTGGGGCTAGGAGTGGCACTAACTCACAAACCAGTTCACAGTCTTGGACATCTCATTTTATGTTTAGTCTGAAATGCCCACGATCCTGCCTCCCTCACTTGCTTTCTTTTCACTTTCTGATTTCTGTCACATACATAAAGAAAACTCCTTTCTTCTATATGATTGGAAATTCTGGAATAAGTGTGCAATTTTCATGCCATGTTTAGGAGGTGAGATATGAAAACATGAGATTTCTCATTTTAGTCTGGTCTTTTAAGATGTGTATGAGGCTATAAACTTACTGACATAATAAAGTGATAAATCTGATGAATGTGTAAATGTTCACAACTTTCTCTCCCTTCCCTTTTACCTGCTGAAGATAATCATATCTTTTCTTTCTAAGAGGATTTTGGTTTTGTACCATGGTTTAGGTAACTTTATAATGTGGAAATTAGAAATAACAGAAATGGAATGTGACAATAAAGATTGAAATCAAGATACACAGAAAGCTGAAGAAAAGAGGGATAAGAGAAAAGTGTCCTTTTTAGTGTTAAAAGAATTGGTGATTGGAATTGAAAATGAAGAAAAGAAAATTTGTAGAAGCTAAATAGTGGATATGAAGAGAGATAGGGAAAGAAGGTGTTTTAAAATATGCTTAGAAGAACACAAATTCATTATGTTCCAGTTGCTGAGGGTCAGGTATGGAGCAGGGTCTCATCAGCTGAAATCAAGGTGTTGACAACGACTGTGATCTCATCTGATGGCAGGGGTCCTCTTCCAAGTTCACTGGTTGTTGGTGGGATTCAGTTTTCTGTGGACATGAGTCTGAAGTGCTCATTTTCTTTCGGGTTGTTATGGGGACTGCTCTTAGGTCCCAGAGGCTAGCTGGCCTCAAGTCCTTGCCATGGAAAGCTCTCTCATGGCTATTTGCTATTTCAAAGTAATCAAGACTCTCTTCTGCTTGAATCTCTCTGACTTCTTTTAAGGGTTCACATGATTAGGTCAGGCCCACCTACACTAATCTCTATAATTTATTTTTTAAAGAATTTGTTTGGAGTATAGTAGCTTTCCAATGTTGTGTTAGTTTCTGCTGTACAGCAAAGCGAATCAGCTGTATGTACACATATGTCTCCTCTTTTTTGGAGTTTCTTCCCATTTAGGTCATCACAGAGCACTGAGCAGAGGTCCCTGTGCTAGACAGTAGGTTCTTATTATTTACCTGTTTTATACATGGGTCTTCCCTCATAGCTCAGTTGGTAAATCATCTGCCTGCAATGCAGGAGACCCGGGTTCAATCCCTGGGTCAGGAAGATCCCCTGGAGGAGGAAATGGCAACCCACTCCAGTATTCTTGCCTGGAGAATGCCATGTACAGAGGAGCCCGACATGCTACAGTCCATGGGATCGCAAGAGTCAGACACGACTTAGCGACTAAACCACCACCAGTGTATACATGTCAAAAAAAAAAAAAAAGAGAGAGAAAGAGAGAGAGAATGTGGGTCCCCCAAATATAGAAAACTGACAGTATATATGGTCAATAAACTTTGACCAAGGGCACTCAGCAACACTCAGGATGAAACATAGGCACTGACCTGTCTCTGAGTCCCAGACAGGCATCAGGGAAGTCAAGCTTCCCATGTGTTAAAGCTCAGCCACCCCCTCCCATCCTGTGCAGCTGGCTGTTGCTTTTCCACGGGCATCTTCTAATGATTGCAGTAATCTCTGCAATCCTCCCTTCCTCTGCATCAGCTCTTTGGCCATGTAACTCAGCAGTGCACAACCCCTGACCCTGTTGGGTCCTGTGACTTGCTTTGCCCATGGGATGACAGCAAATGTGATGCAGGTGGCGGCTGCAGTGACCGGGCTTTCCCTGCTGCTGTTTCTGCTATGGCCACATGAGGTCACATGCGGCTGGCCTGCCCGAAGTTGAGCCATGAGAAGTTGGATTGAGTTGCCCAGTCAACGAGGCAAGGTCTTGGTGTACCAGCTGGCAGCCAGTTGACCTCTAGCCACGGGAGTGAGCACAGCCAACATTATTGAAGCTGCCCCCACCAGACTTCAGTATTAGGAGCAAGCCCTGCCTACAAGAGCTTGACTGCACAAGGTTACCTAGATAATTCTTGTTTGTGCCATTACAATCATGTGGTTTTTCATCGCCCAGCATTATTGCATCAACAGAAAATGAATGCAGTTTTCCCCCTTCCCTCTATAGCTTTAAACTCCCCATTTCCTGGAGCTCTTTGCCCACAGCCCTAAAGCACACTCAACTCTTCTCCTCATTCTATGCTCTGATGCTACATCTTCCTTCAACTTCATTTTACCTCCAGGTATGGTCTCCCTCTGCTTTTGTTGCTGGCCGAGAGACTCCAAAGCCCAGAGCAGAATTAGTGCCTATTCCAGGAGATCAAACCAGCCTGAAAGAGCAGAAAGTAAAGGAGACGCTGGAGGAGCAGAGACACTTCTGTGAGAGTCGTGGATTTTGTGCAACCAGCAGATCACGAACATTTTTAATAAAATCAGTTCAGCTCAGTCTCTCAGTTGTATCCAACTCTTTGCAACCCCATGGACTGCAGCACGCCAGCTCTCCCCGTTCATCACCAACTCCCGGAGTTTACCCAAACTCATGTCCATTGAGTCGGTGAGGCCATCCAGCCACCTCATCCTCTGTTGTACCCTTCTCCTCCCACCTTCAATCTTTCCCAGCATCAGGGTTTTTTCAAATGAGTCAGTTCTTCACATCAAAGTATATGGCCGAAGTATTGGAGTTTCAGCTTCAACATCAGTCCTTCCAATGAATATTCAGGACTGATTTCCTTTAGGATGGACCGGTTGGATCTCCTTGCAGTCCAAGGGACTCTCAAGAGTCTTCTCCAACACCACAGTTCAAAAGCATCAATTCTTCAGCACTCAGCTTTCTTTATAGTCCAACTCTAACATCCATACATGACTACTGGAAAAACCATAGCCTTGGCTATGGTTGGCAGAGTAATGTCTCTGCTTTTTAATATGCTGTCTAGGTTGGTTATAACTTTTCTTCCAAAGAGCAAGCGTCTTTTAATTTCATGGTTGTGTTCACCATCTGCAGTGATTTTGGAGCTCAAAAAAATAAAATCTGCCACTGTTTCCACTGTTTCCTCATCTATGAGTGCATTTAAAAACAGATAAGTAAAAATATACTTAAGAACAGGATTTCTTGAATTTGGCATTGTTAACATTTTGGACTGATGATCCTTTGCTGTGGGGGCCTGTCACATTGTAAAGATACTCAGAAGCATGCCAGTAGCAGCCCTCCATTCATAACAACAAAGATGTTTACAGTCACTGCCAAATATTTGCTGAGGGGGGAGATTTTCCACAATGGAGAGCTATTGCTTAAAAATGTCTATCCCCCCTTTCCCTGCCCATTACCACCACCAACCCACACCCCCCGGTTATAGTCAGCCATAGTTATATACTGGATTGCTCTTCCTTCAACCTGAGTCTGCACAAAAAGTGGGCTTTATTGGGTGCCATCTGTAAGTAGTTAGGATTTCCAAATTGATAAGCTGATATATAATATGTGTCATTGTATTGACTATTATCATGTTATGTATCACCTGGACAAGCAGGAGGTAAAACGAGGGTAGCGGGGTTGAAGATTAGGAGATGTTGGTTTTAGTCCTGAATTTATCAAAGATTGAGAGAAATAGTTGTATTTACAGGTTTTGACATCTCTAAAATTCGGTAAGCACCAAAGTTCCTTTTCAGATATGACATTCAGCAATTTGATTATGCACTAGTTCTGTTACAAATACCTTTGACACAATGGAACTATTTTCCCAGTGATGCATAAGTGAGGTTAGGAAATTTCTAGATAGTAAAGAAATGTCTATGGTAGGAAATTCAAGCATTGGGAAGCACTATGAGGGACAGGAAATCACAAAGTGGAGAGAGTGCTTACAAACCCTTCAGGTTTGAGAGCTGTAATCTCTTGATTCTCGGATCTCTTCTTACTTTCATCTTAGCAGAACTTGTTGACTCAGTCTATTGTACATTCCTTTTCTTACATCAACGTATCTCAAATTTGACCATGAATCTCACAGTAAAATAAGCTTCATTCTGTTGGTTTTTTGGTGGAGCACTTATATTTCTGTAAAACAGATGATACGCTGATGAACCTATTTTGCAAGGAAGGAACGGGAATGCAGATGTAGAGAATGGACTTGCGGACACTGTGGGGGAAGGAGAGAGTGGGCCGAACAGAGAAAGTAGCATTAATGTATACACACTAGCATGCATAAAATATATTAGATAGCCAGAGGGAAGTCGTTATGTAACTCAGGGAGTTCTGGCGCTCTGTGATGAGCTGGAGGGGTAGGATGGACAGGCGAGGGGAGGGAGGCTCCAGAGGGAGAGGATTTTTATATAATTATGGCTGATTCACTTTGTTATAAGGTAGAAACCAATACAACATTTTAAAGCAATTTTCCTTCAGTTAAAAAAAAAGAAAAATAAAAGATATGTATTATGTACATTGGTACTGGGGAATTGCACTGGGGTTAAAGAAAAAGCAGAGGGGATTTTTCAGCCCCTTTATAAATATAATTAGGATTTTAGCTTTAAGAGTTATGATACAATTAAAATAAATAAATTAATTTAAAAAATAGAAAAAATAAAAGCAAAAAAAAAAATAATAAAGCTGTGAAAGCCTTTGTTCTCCTCTTCACTTGTCACCAAATGATGGCAGCAGATTTAACAACTAGGCCGAAAACTTCAAGAGCATTTTAAAAGCTACTTTGTTATTCAAGGATTTGGGGCAAGAATCCCTGTGGACTTGCAATATCAGGGAGAAAGATGGACTGAAGTCCTAGAAGATGGGTGTTGTGGCATGTCACTGTAAAATCCAAGACCCTATTCCATTTAGACATCTTGTTTGAAAGCTTTCTTATATCATGAAAAAAACGTGTTTCCTATCCATTAGTTGTCTGTCGATGGGAAGTGTTAAATCTGGATGCTGTTCTGACCCTCGATTGGTCTTCCTAGAACTACTTCAGTTAGCAGAAGGAGGGCAGGAACAACTCAGAACTTCTCTGTAATTTCAGATACAGAAAAGTCAGAAAACTCTCCAAAACTATCTCATGATTTAGAAAGTGATCCAATTCAAAGCATTTTTTAACTTTAAAATAATTTTACTTTTATAGTTTTTCCTCCCTTTTAAACATGTAGAGGAATATTTTATAATTTTTCAAAAGTACTCTGATTCAAAGGGATAATAATTATCATTTTTAATGTTGGAGCATTAGTGAGTCAGAACTTTGTAATCATTCATGGAATAGCACAGGATTAGCAAGATATGAATTCAGCAGGGGATTAAGCAGAAAGGATAATAATTTGCCAGAGTTGAATGAATCCTGAATCTTTCCGGAGGTTGACAAATATTTGATTAACTCATTTTTGAAAAATTATTTTTAGCTCTTGCTGATGTTTCCCAAGTAGAAGCATTAAGATTAAGTTATAAGCCAGAATCTTCTACTTCAGGAATTCTATTTTGTTATCCTGTTAACTAGGTACCTAGGATTCTACATAGCAAACCTCTCCTGTTGGAAAGGTTTGGGTACAAACAGTAAATGCTCTAAATCCCAATGATTAAAGTATCTACGATGAATATCGAGTTAGACAGACTGAGTTGAGAAATGATGGACAAAATACTTTTCCAAAATGGAAATAAATTATTTACTCATATAATGTAAAATATTTCATGTTTATGGTAAATAATTACTTCATAACAGAATAATAAAATCAGGGACGTAAAATGTAAAAATTGCCTGTATTCATTACATAAAGATAGCAATGCTGAAGCTAGTGTATATAAATTCATACTAGCAAATGTTAATTAAAAAAGAAAATGGTCTGAATATGCATTCTCAGTGAGTACCTGCATTTTTTAACTTAATAACTTTCATAAATTCTTTATAGTGTTTATATAGGTCTGTATTTTTTATTTTTTAAATCCCAGAATACTTATCCATTGAATAGATACATAAGAATATTGCATAGTGGTTAAGAACATGAATTATGGAGTCAGATAAACCTGGATATGAGTCCAGGCTCTGATAACTAGGAGACAAGTATTCTTGACATTTAGCTGACTCCCCTCCAAATCATAGTTTGTTCTATTTTTTTTTTCTCAAAGGAAGATAATGGATATAATAATAATATCTAATTTGTAGGCTGTTGATTATGAGAATGAAATGAGATTTTTTTTTTAAAATGCCTTGAATAGTATGCACAATATTTAGCACATTGCTTAGGTTCAGTGAATGTTAGATGTTATCACTGTGATAATTTATTGAGCCAAGCATCTAAAACTTAATGTCTGGAATGTTTTCTATGCCCTCTATTATTTCCAAAACCTCGAATAATCCTGTGAAACCAAACTTATGAACTTGTCTGATTATATTTTTTTTTTTTTTTTTTTTTTTTTTTTTTAGGATTTTGATTCCCCTGGGAAATTTCCCCCATTCAAAAAGGTAGACCAATATGAAACCCTATTAGCATTGTACAGGAAAGAAAGCTTTGTCTTATCCCATTTGAACAGTTAAAGATTTTTCTCAACTACATAGGTGAGAAAAATCTTCAAATCATGTGAAAAACAATTTTAAGCCACTAAAATACTCTTCTAATGGCCTTAAAAGATTATGATATGTCTTTTTAAAATATCTTAAGATACAATGAAAGCCATGCTCCTTGCTAAACAATTTCTGGAGAAGCAGACATTTTATTAATATATTCCCCAAATGATCATCTCTGCAACTCCACAGTGCAACTTTTAGTTCTGCTATGAAATTAACTATGTTAACTCTAAACTTTAAGAAAAACGATTTCTTTCAAGTGTCTATGAATATTGCAGTGGCCCAGGTTCTACAAGCAGAAAGAGTACAGGCTTTAGAATTATATAAAACTAGGCTCTGATTCCCATCTATCATGTTTAACAAAGGACTAGGAGAGAACTGGAATGGACAGGCCCGTGGAGACATGTTAAGTTAGGGATGAGCAGTTTTACAAAGAAAGAGAAGTTCTGCTAAATGGAAAAGAGAGGAGGACTACTGATCAGCCAATGTGAAGAAATGCTTATTTGAGCACTATTATAGAAATGAGTAAATGAAGTATCTGAGAGGTTTCTTTATGCTGTTAAACTTTGCACAACTAATACATACATGATACAGTGCTCAGCCTTCTTTATGGTCCAACTCTCACATCCATACATGACTACTGGAAAAATCATAGCTTTGACTATACAGACCTTTGTCAGCAAAGTGATATCTTTGCTTTTTGATACGCTGTCTAAATTTGTGATAGCTTTTCTTCCAAGGAGCCAGCATCTTTTAATTTCATGACTGCAGTCACCATCTGCAGTGACTTTGGAGACTAAGAAAATAAAATCTGTCACGGTCTCAACTTTTTCTCCTTCTATTTGCCATGAAGTATTGGGACTAGATGCCATGATCTTAGTTTGGTAAGCAAATTCAGATCTTACCTTCCCTTTTATAGGTTCTTAACTGTACAACAATTAAAGCTTTACTACTTGAATATTGTATCCTGTCAATATTTATGAAAGACATTGTGCAGAAAAGAGGCCAGACTTAAATAATGGTATAAAAACAAAAAGCAACAACTGACACCAAAGGGAAGGAGTGTGGTATAACGAAATTCCCTTGGAATAACAGGATTGCCATTAATTAGCTGAGTGACCACAGAAAATCTCATTTAACCTGCATAGCTTCTAATTATAAAATGAGAGAATTAGAAAATGATCCCTTCTGGTTCTAACATTTAATGATACTATGATTTCATGAAATAATAAATATTGTGGAACGTCCAACCTTCTGGATCATTGGGTGGTTGGCATTTGTCTTACTATTCAGATAGCAGACAAGGCAGCCTTACATTTCCATGTATTCCTAAGGCAATTCAGGGTGTATGTAGAAAGGAAACTGGGTGTGGCCTGGAGTCTTAGGTGGGAACTTTTGGTGACTTTGGACAAATCTTTTCTGTCTCTGGTACTTTGTTTCCTCATTTGCAACATAATGGGCTTGGATAAAAACAGTGGTCTCTATTAATAAACAGTGGTCTCCATAAACCATTATGGAAAAACTCAAATGAGCTTTTTGGCCAACCCAATATTTCAACCAAAGAACCCTTTTCCAAATGAAAATGTTAAGTAAGTACTGTAGATTGCTCCTGTCTAACGGGAGTGGAGGGTAAAGACCTCACTCAGCCCCTTTCTGGCTCCTATGGTCTCAGGCAGCTCACAGGCACTAAGTCCTCTCAGAAACACTCTTTTACAAATCTAGAGTCCTTTCAATTATATAATTCTGCGGTTTCATGAGCTAGAAAGACAAACAAAAAAGCTAATTTGGCTCATTTCTTTCTTGATTTTTCTATAAGATTAAGGTAATCCATAAAATTTTTCAATGTGACATTATTTCTCAAAATTGAGCTTATATTACTTCTGTCTTTATGGGAAGGCCGAAGAATGTCTCCTTACATACTTTAATATTGTGAACCAAAGTTTTCAAGCTTTAATAACTGAAGACTGTTTTTGATCTTTTCTACTTTTTTAAAAAATTCTTTTTTATGCCAAACATTCTTACCTAGAGGTCTTTTTGGAGTAAATGAAATATGATGCTATATGTAAGGTGAAAAAAGATTCCAGTTTCCCAGGAACCTGAAAATCCCTTATTTGAGGGAACTCCTTAGTCCTAAGCAGAAAACGAGAGCCTGTCATCATTACAGCCAGTCATCTTGTTGAGAAAAGAGAGTTGTTTTTTTTTTTAATTGACAGCTTTTTTAAATTCTAAAAGGATGAATGAGTAGGCAAAGAAAAGAGACATTTAGGGACTTCCTTGGCAGCTCACTGATTAAAACTCTGTGCTTCCACTGCAGGGGGTGTGATCCCTGGTTCAGTTCAGTTTAGTCACTCAGTTGTGTCCGACTCTTTGCAACCCCACGGACTGCAGCATGCCAGGCCTCCCTCTCCATCACCAACTCCCGGAGCTTGCTCAAACTCATATCCATCGAGTCGGTGATGCCATCTAACCATCTCACCCTCTGCCGTCCCCTTCTCCTCCTGCCCTCAATCTTTCCCAGCATCAGGGTCATTTCCAATAAGCTGATTCTTCGCATCAGGTGGCCAAAGTATTGGAACTTCAGCTTCAGCATCAGTCCTTCCAATGAAAATTCCTGAATGAGGAACTAAGATCCCTCATGTCCCTGTGGTGTGGCCCAAAAAGCAAAAACAAAACAAACAAAAGAGGCATCTACCCTCTGATTGTTGAACCCGGCACACTGACCCCATCTGCATGCACCATCCTGCTGAGCTCTACGGCTCCATCATCTGGGCTCCAGGCTCCCCTTAGGGCATCCGGAGCTGCCACAGTTCACGACTGAAGGCAGGCTGCTCCTCTTCCTAAGACGACTGCACTTCTGCGGTCCTGTCCTGTCCTCCAGTCCAGGCAGAATGTAAGTCTGTACCAATTTTCTACTGCTGCTGTAACAGATTATGACAAATGTTGTGGTTTAAACCAGCACAAACGTGCTATATTGCAGTCTAGAGATCAGACATTTTTCACAGGTATCACTGAGCCAAAAGCAAAATGTAAGCAGAGCTGCATTTCCTCCAGAGGTTCTGGGTGGGGGCTGGGGGGAAAATCTGTTCCCTCATCTTCTCCACTTCTAGAGAAGTGCATTCCTTGGTTCTGGGGGCTTTTCCTTCATCTACAGAGTCAGCGATGTTGCTTCTCTCTTCCAGAGTCATATGTTCCTCTTATTCCTTTCTACCTCTCTTCCCCATTTATGGACCCTCTTGGTTATGTTGAGCACACCCAGGTTATCTGGGATAATCCTCTTATTTTAAGATCAACTGATTAGCAACCTAATCCCATCTGAAACCTTAATTCCTCTAGCTGTACAGTGTAACATATTCACAGGCTCACAGGATTAAGATGACGAGTGGTGAACCATTATTCTGTCTGCCACAAAGCCTCAAACTTTCTAGTGCTCTTTTGTTGAGATAGGAACCATGGGTTACCGTTATTACCAAGACTAATCCATGATAGGTGATACATATTTAGGGGAACTACATAATTTATTATTCAAATCAGGATACTTTTGTGTGTGAAAGAGGTACCCAGCAATTCCCACAGAAAGACAGACATAAATTGTTCTAGTCCATGCAAAGAATACCTGCTGATGTTGCATACCACATATTTCACAAAGTTTTTTTTTTTAACTTGATATAATTATAGATCTTTTATTGAATGTTCAGTTATACGCTAAGTGATTTATGAATCCAAAATATACAATCAAGTTAGGTAGAGATGATTCCTGCATGCAGTACTGTGTGTGAGCTAAAGTTTCAGATACACACCCACTCCAGTATTCCCGCCTGAAAACTCCCATAGACAGAGGGAGCCGGGCGAGCTATAGTCTAAAGGGTCTGAAAGAGTTGGACATACCTGAGCAACTAAGCACATAGTCTATAAAGCATAATTTAGAGAGTATCAGTGGAAGCTGATGTTTAGTGGATGTCACATGGAGGAGACAGAAGCCAGAAAATAAGAAAACAATGCTGCAGAAAGTTAAATAAAAGTGCTCATAACTTCTTGTAAATTAAATTCACATTCCTATATTTTCTTCTAGACTTCTTCAAATGCATAAATATTACAAAGCTGGCACTATTTTCTATGCTGCTTCTTTTACTTAAAATACAAGCAAGTCTTCATCTTCCATCATTATTTTCCTATTATTTCAAAAATTTTCATAGTTCCTAATTAAGTGATATTGGTGTAACTTCCAAGATTTGTCAGGCATAAACAATACTGTCATGAGAAACAACTGAACTGCGGTTCATTTTCTCTTGGCATGTGTGCTCAGCCATGAGAAAAGCCCTTTTCTCTTACAGATTATGAATATATTATTAATCCAATCCTAGGAGTGGGAAGATGGGTGTGATTTAGGTAAGCTGAAAGGAAAGAACCAGGGAAAAACAAAAACATTCCAGATGATACCATACATAACTCTGTTGCAACCCCATGGACCATAGCCTGCCAGAATCCTCTGTCCACGGGGATTCTCCAGGCAAGAATATTGGAATGGGTTGCCATGCCCTCCTCCAGGGAATCTTCCCAACTCAGGGATCAAACCCAGGTCTCCCATACTGCAGGCAGATTCTTTTTCATCTGAGCCACGAGGGAAGCCCACACAACTCTATAATAACTGAATAATAGCTCCCCAAAGATGTTTTATATTAAAATGCCCAGACCTTATACCACCTTACATAACAAAAGGAACTTTGCAGATGAGATTAAGAATCAAGATTAAGCTTCCTGCCATGGTAAGATTACCTGGATTTTCTATTTGAGTTCAACATAATCACAAGCCTCCTTATGAAGGAGGCAAGAGAGTTTCAGAGTCAGAGGATGTGATGTGAAGACAGAAGCAATCAGTGAAGAAGATGTGACAATACAATGCTGCTTGCTTTGAAGGTGGGGTAAAGGGCCACAAGCCAAGGAATGAACTTGCCCTCTAGAAGCTGCCAAGTCAAGGAAACAAATTCTCCCTACAGCCCTGTTGACATCTTTGCATTAGCCCAATGAGACTGATCTTGAATTTAAGACATCTAAACTGTAAGTTAATAGATTTGTGTTGTTTCAAGTCGCTGTTTGTTATATTTTCCTTCATCTTGTCTTTACTGTCTGTGTATTCACTTCCCCAAGGTGAATATTGTAATAGTTAAGCATGAGCTTTGGAGCTATAGCGAGCTTAGCATAAGTTGTTCAACTGTCAATTACTAATTATATGGATTTAACTATATAAATTTTCAATAAATGCCAAATCTCAACCTTTGGGAGTGTGTACAAGTGTTCATTCATTCATTCATTTGTTGTATACTGGCTCTCTGCCCTAGTGCAGGGACTTTAAAAAAGTACTCAGGCTGCAGTGGAGCATAAAAGACATGTACTCTGCCCCTGTGGTACATATATTCTGGTTTTTTCCTTATTCACTGAAAATTAGTCTGGTTTTCAGTATTTTCTGAAAAAGCTCACCTTCCTGAAATCACTGCGCTAGCCTGAAGTATGAGGCCCTTTGAAGAGGAGTTCTATTTGTGGCTTGGGGAGCCCTCGTGGTGACAAGCCACGTTAGGTAGCAGAAGTGCCACTGCTCTGTCACTGCAGCTGTGCACCTCCCCCTGGCACCAGGCTAATGACATATTCCAGAAAATGACTCAGAAGATTCCTCATTGACGATGCAGTCCCAGAAATATTTCCCTCTGCTTGTGACCGTGGGTTCACGGTACTCACCTAAGAACTAAATAATGAACCATTCTGTTACATGACAGTTGGAAAAGCACAGAGGTATTTATTTTCACTGTGCATAGAACTGAAAAATGTAGTTATTAGGCTACCTAAGAAGATCATACTGTTATAATGAAAGGCGGCTCAACTGGTAGGGGGTGTAATGAATGTAAGCCTAAAGTAAATGAATCATTAGAAAATGTACACTCCATCTCCACAATGAGTCTATTTTACTAAAATAATCTCTGGCATGATGTTGTCCTCTCTTAGTTTTCCCCTACTGTGAATCTATCCATGATTCCAACATCACAAATCTTGTCCCCTGAGGACAGATCCATAATGAGAGTGAAGGGTTTGATTATTTGCCTTTAATAACTCTGCCTCCCAAATCCTACTTAAGGCAGCAGAGATTCTATATTGAAGAACCTGCCAGAATTATTGGAGGATCAATCACAATTGGCAATTAATCATAATCACGGCTGGTAATCATAGCTGCAATTACCAATTGATTAATTGGGACAGCTCTCGAAATGTCAGTAGAAATTTAATATCATATTAGATTCAGCCCAATAACCATAAACTTCTACAATTATTTTCCAGCTTACCATTATTTATGTCATATTTCTTCCTATTATTAGTGGCTATATTTATTTATCATTTTATTTGAACAGGCTGAACTCTCTCATTGTCTTCTTTATGTTAGGCATCTATTAAAATATGTTTCAGTCCTGGCATTAAATAAATCTAGTGTTAGTACCAAGCAAATATTTGCAATTTTAGGACATCTATTTACATTGCTTTTTAGGTCAAGAACTTTTTTTTCCAAAAAATGTGATGCATATTGAACATTGAAAACTGGATAATACTGGTACATTGGATTTATGTGTGCAAAGCTTCATCTTTTTTATTAACTAATGGGGCTTTCCAGGTAGCTCAAACGGTAAAGAATCTGGGTTCGATCCCTGGGAAGATCCTCTGGAGAAGGGCATGGAATCTCACTCTAGTAATCTGTCCTGGAGAATTCCATGGACAGAGGAGCCTGGTGGGCTACAGTCCATGGAGTCTCAAAGAGACGGACACAGCTGAGCAACTAACACTATGATCCACTTGCAGGCTTGACACAGGAAATTTTGGTCAACCTTCTTTGAATGATAAGTATAAGGCCAAGAATAACCACACCACCTAATATGGGCAATAATCCATATTGGTGAAAATACACTTTCAGGAAATTAGGAGAGGCCTAATATGACCAAGTGAAAACGGTTTGTGGCGCTAGTGGTAAAAAACCTGCCTGCAAATGCAGGAGATCTAAGAGAACTGGGTTTGATCCCTGGGTTTGGAAGATCCCCTGGGAGAAGGAAACGGCAACCCACTCTGGTATTCTTGTCTGGAGAACCCCATGGACAGAGGAGACTGGCGGGCTACAGTCTGTGGGGTCACAGAGTCAGACACAACTTAAATATGAACAAGCTTCCCAGGTGGCTCAGTGGTAAAGGAAGCACCTGCTGATGCAACAGATGCAGGAGATTTAGGTTCGATCCTTGGGTTGGGAATATCCTCTGGAGTAGAAAATGGAAACCCACTCCAGTACGCTTGCCTGGAAAATTCCATGGACAGAGGAGCCTAGAGGGCTACAGTCCATGGGGTAGCAAAGAGTTGGACGTGACTGAGCATGGCACGGCATGAGGTTACCGAAATATATTAATAAATAGAGTAGGGGAGCTGTTTAAGAAATTCAGTATATATTCACCTGTTTGTTTTAAGGCTGAATTATATTGAATCAATACAAATTACCACTGCTTAAATCATATATCCATTTTGTAGTTGTTAGTCGCTCAGTTGTGTCTGACTCTGTGACCCCGTGGACTGCAGCATGCCAGGCTTCCCTGTCCTTCACAATCTCGTGGAGCTGGCTCAAAATGAAATATTTCCATTACAAAGAGCTTTTAAATACTCTGTGCAAAATAGCATGTTATGTACTGGAAGGGGTATACAGGTGAATGACACTTAACTGTCTTATCTCAAATTCATAGTCCAATAAGGGAGATGAGACATGTACTCTTGAATATATAAAAAGAATAAATATTAACTACACAGATGAATATGAATGAGATTTGAAAAAGTAAAAAATAGAAAAAAAGCCATTTGCCAAGATTTACCTATTTTCATGAGTCTCAGCTTTTTTCAAATCTATTTGCAAAATCAAAGGTAAAATTTCAATTATCCACATTTTGTGGGGGAAGGAGTTCTTAGATCCCTGACTAGGAATGGAACCCATGTCCCCTGAATTGGAAGTGCTGAGTCTTAACCACTGGCCCACTAGAGAAGTCCCTCAGTTATCTGCATTTGGAAATTGCTTTTTGTCTAAGATTAAACCTTCTCTTCCAAATCCCTATGTTAAAATCCCTCAATTTTGTTAACATTAATTTGTCATCAACTTGATCTTGCATCTCAAGCACAGAAAATTTCTTAAATCCTGATTATGACTCCTGATTATAATTGATGGGACAAAATAATTCTACTTTTATCAGAGAAATGAAGGCCAGGAACATTTAATCAGATTTACTTGACTTCCCTGATGGTTCAGACGGTAAAGCGTCTGTCTACAATGAGGGAGACCTGGGCTGGGAAGATTCCCTGGGGAAGGAAATGGCAACGCACACCAGTACTCTTGCCTAGAAAATCCCATGGACAGAGGAGCTTGGTGCAGGCTACTGCCCATGGGGTTGCAAAGAGTTGGGCACGACTGAGTGACTTCACTTCACTTAACATATTATATGATAGCAGTTAATTGAAGTAAATGTGTGTGCTCAGCCCCTCAGTCGTGTCCGACTCTTTGTGACCCCACGGACTGTAGCTCGCCAGGCTCCTCTGTCCGTGGAATTTTCCAGGCATGAGTACTGGAGTGGGTTGCCATGCCCTCCTCCAGGGGATCTTCCCAGGGATCGAACCCGCATCTCCTGGGTCTCCTGCACTGGCAGGTGGATTCTTTACCGCTAGCCCCACCTGTTTTACTCCTCTGACCATGGATTTCTCAGGCAAGAATACTGGAGTGGGTTGCCATTACCTCCTCGAGGGTATCTTCCTGACCCAGGGATCAAACCTGCATCTCCGCAAAATTGAAGTAAAAAATGAGTAAGTTGGTTTTCTTTTCAGCCTGTGTAGTATTTTTTTAATTTTATTTTTAAAATTTATTTTATTCAAGGACAGTTGATTTGCAACATTGTGTTAATTTCTGTTAACTCAGAAAGAGAAAGACAAATACCATATGATATCACTTAGATGTGGAATCTAAGATATGACACAGAGACACATGTTTTATTCTGCCATTGAGTTTCTGATAATTAAGAGACATATTTTATGGGACTCACACTGTCTGGGGCATGGACCATAGGCCATGTGATGAAGGCATGGTCTGTGTGAGTAACTAATGCTCTCTCAGCCCCTACTCCAGTTGCAACTATACACTGTTGTGCTGTGCAGAATGTTCGCTCATTGCCAAAGAGGTTAATTCAAACTATGGCATCAGGAGCTGTTGAAAAGGTAATAGACACTCATGAAAGGTGCATTACAGTAGAAATTTAAATGACATTGTGTATTACATCCATATTAATAGCAAATTACCTTAGCATGGGTAATAGCATTCCACAATGAACACCAAAGGAATTGGGGACTATTAGCCTCATCCTCAAAAGCCCTGTCTGCCTCTTAAGAGGTGAATTCTGAAAAATGAAGACTATGAGCATAGCACATCCTTAGACATTCCAGTGCTGTCAACCCACTCTGAGTTCTGTCATTACAGCCTGCAGTCTGCTAAGCCATGCAAATTCAAAGCTCCTGGGAGCAGAGTAATAGAAGTTAGGCATTGTACAAGTGCTGCTGATTCAACTCCCATTTCCCTCGATACAACTCAAGGCAATGTCCGTTCAGTGAAGCAATCTTTCAAAAAGAAAAGAAGAGGCTGCTCTTAAACATCATTCCTTTAACGGATGAGATGTCACAGTCTCCTGGCAAGTGAATACTTCAGTGGCATCGTCCTTTGATTTGCAACAGTTATAAAACAGCTATTCCTAGAGCAGAGTTAATTACAGAGAGTAAGCAGTTTGGAGGAATGAATTTATACTGCAATGCTTTGGTTGGCAGGAAAGAGAAGAAGGCTTTTGGAAGTAATCCCTTTCCCCAGCTCTCCCAATGGGTTGCTACAAATTGCACAGCAAGGGTTCCATTAGGATATTAACGTAAAGTCTAGCAATGATCCGCGTATACCTTGGCTGACCTGAACAGGTCCACTCTGCTGACCATGACGTAGGCATCTAAGATGGCTAGAGGCAGCTTGGGTGCACTGAGGTTTGAGTTGCCATGCAAGGTTATATATACCCAAAGAGTCATGCATAACCACTGCAAATATCACCTATAGGTTGAGGCTTCAGATTTGCAAATTTTCATGTTGCAATAAACTCAATTCACAACTTCCTTTTACATAGCACAACATTCATCAATGGCTTTGATGATGGTAGTGATGGCGATTGTACAGCAAGGATGTAGGGGAAAATCTTACCCAAAGCAACTGGGAATAAAGATTTTATCACCTGAGCCCTCATAAAATACTTTGTTTAGATGTCTTTCATTCCCAGAAGAGAATGCATAATACCCAAAGAGCAGAGGCAGAAGAATGTTTCTTATCTATTTATTCCAATAATTATTTTCCTGTTTTGCTGAAGAAGGAGGTTGATTATATACAGGCAGTCATTTTCACATACAGAAAAGTACTATGCCTATATGTTATGATGCCCTTAGAATTAAAAAAAAAATTCTCTTTCTTGATAGAGATCAAACTTCTTTCCATGATCATGTGACCTCCTCTCTTTGTGCCCTCTTAGCTACTGTCTCTCTTCAGCCAAGATCGACTATAAATCAGAGACCATGGAGTCCAGGTCTTCATGGATTAGCCTCCTTCATCCCACCCAGGACACAAAGCAGGGCACAGAAAGGGTGAAGAAAGGGTGAGATAGGAGAGCAACAGGAGAATAACCAGCGACCCTACTCCATGGGGTTGATTTGAGAACACGTTTAAACTATAGTAGGGTGTTTATAAATAGCAAGATGCTACATCAGTGTTAGTGACTTTATTGTTGTTAATAGTGTTATTATCATCATAGCATTAAGACAAAGTGAAAAGTCTGGTAACACATAAAGTTCTAGATGCCAATTTTAAATTGGAAAAAAAAAAAAAGGTCATATCAACTGCCAGAATTGAGTGAAAAGTCCTTCATGATTCAATGAGGTTGCTGTCTTGCTTGACAGGGCTGATACAGCCACCAGGAAAGATCACACTCGACTCCTTTTATTTTTGTACCTTTGCAATAACCATTCACCCCTCCCTTACTTCTCACCTTTCTGTTTGCTCTGTTTGGCTTTAGTCACTCAAAAGTAATTTATGACTACACCAATATGATATGCCCAGTCTGCTGCCATTCCTAACTTTTGATAGGTTCCTGGAGGGTAAAGGAGCAAGGGTTCATAACTGACAGGTGGACTTCATTACACTGAAGCCAGAGCCTACTTTTTAATAAAAAGTTGAATGAAGAGTCTTGCTTTGTCTTCCCACCCCTTCTCTGTAAGAGATGACTCTGGGCTTGAAGAATTTTCCCCTGCTGCCATGAGATATATTGGACCTCCACTTGGAGAACTATACACTCCCCCACCCTACTGATGCTGGTCTTGATCTCTGTGACTTACTTTGGCCACAGGATGTGACTGGATGTAACAGAGGCATGACAGGACACAAGCTGTAAGAACCACTGACGATTTAAAGGGCAGCCATCTTGCTTTTTCCCGCTGCCACAGAAATTCATGTCTCAAATAGGGGTTTCTTATTCAGTCTGGATCTTGGAGAAAAGACAATACATTCAACAGCTGACCTGGAGCCATCAACATGTAACAAGAATGAGAAATAGACTGTTGTCTTCATAAATCAATGAGATTTTAAAATTGTTACTGCTGCAAGTTTTAAAAAAAAAAGAAAAAACTGACTAATATCAGCACAAATCACACTTGAAATATTTGATATTTTTAAAAATAATTTTTTCTGAAAGATATTTTCAACCTGTTTCATTGGAAGTATTACCAAATCTTTATATCATTTTTCCCTTTCTATAACTCTTCAACTTTTAATCTACTTTTTTGCAGTACTAGCCTTCCTTCTCACCCATGACTTATATATCTATGACCAAGAAAATTTTGCCTTCCAAGTATTTTATAAATCTTATCTATGACTCTGAATTATTTCACCTCCTTGCTTTTTCTGTTTCTGTTAGAGTTGTACTGGAGAAAGTCACAGAAATCATATATATCTAACTAATTACACATTCTTTGTGTTCCAATAAACTATAGCATTGGATATATTTTGCACTCATCATCTTTCCATTCTGAAAATCCCAATTCTTCCTGGTTTACCAAAATTTACTCTCAGAAGCAAATCTAAGGCAAACTTCAACTTAAAAAGTGGGTAGATATCTACCTTTTCACCTCCTTAATTCACTATCCCTTTAGCTAATCTTCAAAATTTTCATTTGTCTCAGAAAGCAAATTTAACTCTTCTAAAATTAATTTTTAATGGGAAAGGGGCTTGGGGGAGAATGGGTACATGTGTATGTATGATTGAGTCTCTTTGTGTTCACCTGAAACTATCACAATATTGTTAATTGGCTATACCCTAATACAAAATGTTTTTGGTGTTACAATTTTATTTTTTTTAATTCTTAGACATAAAATTTAGGAAGCTGAATGCTTTATGTTGGTATGTTTATGGGAAACCAACATCATTGCTTCCTTGTTTTGTTTTTCTATGTTTTTCTTTTTCTTTCATATGTTATTTTTCCCCCTACCCACAAGCATTCATTATAATGTGTTTAATATGTGTCTTTATAAATATAATTATTATTTCATTTATGTACATGCTTTTGATTTATGTAAAATGTGCTATGTTATGTATCTCATGTCTTAATGATATATTGATACATTGATATATAATGATACATTAACTTTGGTTAATGTATATCTGATTTGTTGCTTGTAACTATGATATACTACCTTACGGCATGTACCTATACCAATTTACTTATCTATCCCCTTTATGAAGGATATCTAAGGTTCTTAATGTCCTACCATTAACCAAACAAAACATACCAAGATACCCTAGCTTTTATATTTTATTTGAAATCTGTATCACAGCCGTGGCTATATATTCTTCCAAGGAGCAAGCATCTTTTAATTTCATGGCTGCAGTCACCATCTGCAGTGATTTTGGAGCCCAGAAAAATAAAGTCTGTCACTGTTTCCATTGTTTCCCCATCTATTTGCCATGAAGTGATAGGACTGGATGGCATGATCTTAGTTTTCTGAATGTTGAGCTTTAAGCCAACTTTTTCACTCTCCTCTTTCACTTTCATCAAGAGGCTCTTTAGTTCTTCTTCACCTTCTGCCATAAGGGTGGTGTCATCTGCATATCTGAGGTTATTGATATTTCTCCTGGCAATCTTGCTTCCAGCTTGTGCTTCATCCAGTCCAGCATTTCACATGATGTACTCTGCATATAAGTTAAATAAGCAGGGTGACAATATACAGCCTTGATGTACTCCTTTCCCGATTTGGAACCAGTCTGTTGTTCCATGTCCGGTCCTTCTTCTTGACCTACACACAGATTTCTCAGGAGGCAGGTCAGGTGGTTTGCTTTTTCCATCTCTTGAAGAATTTTCCACAATCTGTTGTGATCCACACAGTCAAAGACTTTTGGCATAGTCAATAGAGCAGAAATAGATGCTTTTCTGGAACTCTCTTGCTTTTTCAATGATCCAATGGATGTTGGCAATTTGATCTCTGGTTCCTCTGCCTTTTCTAAATCCAGCTTCAACATCTAGAAGTTGGATAGTTAGATATTTTCAGGAACTGATTTCATGATCCCAGTCTTTACATCTCTTCATATATAGACAAGCACTAAATCCTCTCATGGTGACATCTGCTCCTTGTGACTGGCAGAAAACCTTTTGTAAAGTAAGTACTTGATTGCATTGATCTTCTCCTTTACCAAAATCTTATATACGGATCTTCTCCCACTACGTTTTTGGAACACATCTTCAGAGGAGCATCTGAGATGCTCTCTCCCAGGCTGCAGTCCTCATTTTGGCCTAAAAAAAACTAACTAGCAACTCTCACACTGTGGATCTTTTTAGTAAACAGCTTTATTAAGCTCCTCCTACTACATACCTGGAGGGATCCAGAAGGCATCTAAAAACAGTCAGCAGCTGTCATAAAATGCTATCACAAATAAGTGAACAACGAAACACTATTAACTGCAGCTGAAAAAGAGGATAACCTGTGTACAACGGTGTGGCTGAGTTCTCTCTCCCTCTCCTAAGATCAGTGATAGTTCTCCTAGTTATTTTGGGTGTCAACTACACATTGGCCCTTTCCAAGAGCATGGCCAATGACTGAACAAAAAAGGCATTTGCCATCTGCCTCTATGGAGATGGAACTCCATGCTGCTATAGCTGTTGACCTTCAACAACTCCTGAGGGAGTTCAGGGTGCAGTGAGGCACTCTGTGCTCGAGGCAATCTGGTGGGATGCATCTTTAGATAGTTGGATGTTTTTAGGAACAGATTTTATGATGTCAATCCTTGCATTTCCTCATATCTAGAGAAGCACTAAATCCCATCATGGTGACATCAGATCCTTGTGACTAACAAAAACCTTTTGTAAAATGAGTGCTTGATGGTATTGAACTCTCCTTTCACCAAAACCTTATACATTGACATCACCCCACTGCCACTTTGGAGCAGCCTCTCAGGGCTTCTGAGGTGCTGCCTCCTGGGCTGCAGCCCTCATTTTGCCCCAAATAAAACTTAACTCGCAACTGTCAAGTTGTGCATCTTTTTATAAGTCAACATGGGGAATTTAGAAAAATAATTTTTAAGTACAACTCTAACAAAGGTCATATTTACTGGGATGAGAAAAATGTTTGAACATTTCAGAAGTGAATAAGTCTTCTATTTTCATTTGCTAAAATCTCAAATCACCAGCAGTTGAACTTCTGTCACTCAGATTGTTATAACACTGTAAGGGAGGGAAAAAAATATTTTTCCTTCACTCATCTTAGGTTTTACAGCTGGGTTGCTGTGAATTACAGTGGCAAATATAGATTAACAAGACAAAAACAAATGTTAAGTTTATTAACATGTGTATTGAGTATGTACACCCAGAAATGAGGTTTCCCTTGTGACTCAGCAATAAAGTATCTGCCTACAATGTAGGAGACCCATGTTAGAACCCTACGTTGGGAAGATCACCTGGAGAAGGAAAGGCAACCCATTCCAGTATTATTGTCTGGGAAATCTCATAGACAGAAGAGCCTGGCGGGCTTCAGTCCACGGGATCACAAGAGTTGAATACAATTTAGTGACTAAACCACCACACCACAACCACTGATTTGGGCTTATATGCCCAGTGCCTTAGGTTTAAACAAAGGAAAAAAGGTTTCCTTTGGGGCTTATAGTGGAAAGGTGAACAGGAAGTGGGACTTCCCTGATGGCTCAGCAGTAAAGAATCTGCCTGCAATGCAGACACGGGTTTGATCCCCGGGTTGGGGAGATCCCGTGAAGGAGGACATGGCAATCCATTCCAGGATTCTTGCCTAGAGAATCCCATGGACAGAGGAGAGATGTGGGCAACAGTCCATAGGGTTGCAAAGAGTCAGACAGGACTCAAGAGACTGAGCATGCACACAGGACCAGGAAGTATGGTGGAAAGGGGTTATTTAGTAAGATTTGTGATGCAGATTTAAACTGATGCCTTCTCCATTGATGAGTGATTAAGAGGCCTCTTCCTGGTATGACAGGAGACATCTTTACAAATGTAAATTTCTTTTTTAAAATGTAAATTTCCTTTACAAAAGAAAAACAAACATGTGACCAGTTCTTAGAGCTCTTCCAGCATCTGCTTGTTCTCAATGGCTTTTAGCTCAAATCCATATGCCAAAGAGGCTTATTTCCAGGTGGCTTATTCTGGTAACCTTCCAAATGGTAGTCTACTTTCAGTTGCATCCCATCACTTCATGGCAAATAGATGGGGAAACAGTGGAAACAGTGTCAGACTTAATTTTGGGGGCTCCAAAATCACTGCAGATGGTGACTGCAGCCACAAAATTAAAAGACCCTTACTCCTTGGAAGGAAAGTTATGACCAACCTAGACAGCATATTAAAAAGCAGAGACATTACTCTGCCAACAAAGGCCCGTCTAGTCAAAGCTATGGTTTTTCCAGTAGTCCTGTATGGATGTGAGACTTGGACTATAAAGAAAGCTGAGTGCAGAAGAATTGATGCTTCTGAACTATGGTGTTGGAGAAGACTCTTGAGAGTCCCTTGGACTGCAAGGAGATCCAACCACTCCATTCTAAAGGAGATCAGTCCTGGGTGTTCATTGGAAGGACTGATGTTGAAACTGACACTCCAATAGTTTGGCCACCTGATGCAAAGAGCTGACTCATTTGAAAAGACCCTGATGCTGGGAAGGATTGGGGGCAGGAGGAGAAGGGGATGACAAAGGAGGAGATGGCTGGATGGTCTCACCAACTCAATGGACATGAGTTTGGGTAAACTCCGGGAGTTGGTGATGGACAGGGAGGCCTGGCGTGCTGTGGTTCATGGGGTTGCAAAGAGTCAGACACGACTGAGCAACTGAACTACTACAACTATTTTCACTTGCAACTGAGCAGGACACTTACAGGAGTTTCCAGGACAGACCCCTTCCTCATGTCCCTCTGCCTGCCTCTTTGTAGAAAAACTGTGGTCTCCCAGGCCTGCCCTGAGACACATAACCTGGCACAAGCACAAAGGACAGAAAGGATGTGAAACATGACATGGTAAAAGTAGCAGTTGGACCAGGAGGACTGGTAACAATTTAAACAGTAAATCAACTATGTGGCAGTCACAGAATCTTCAGTTCCTCTCTGAAGTACCTAGAAAATAGTATTTGATGCACATTTCTGAGTTGTTTTACAGATGCTAAAACCCCCACCAAATGAAAGAAGTTAACTACTGGATGACCATGAACACAGAGTCCCCAGAACTACTGGAGCCTGAGAACAGATAATGTTAGCCCTTGTGATATGACCTCATTACTTCACCATCAACTAAGTAGTGAATTGAATCAATCACTTACCTCATGAATCAGCTCCCTCAGCTTGCCTTTAAAAATCGCTTCCCTGAAACACAGTGCTTTTTTTTTTTTTCAGCATTGGTGCCTTAAAATAAATGTTGCACTTCACCATAGCCCAGTGTCAGTAGATTGACTTTATGGCACACAGACCAGCAGACCCATGTTTGGTTTGCTAACACACTCATTAAAAACTCCATAAAATAATGCGTGTATACTAATACTGTATGTCTCTCTAAAGCTAAATTTTTATACTGCTATGATTAATTCTAATTAGTTCTTTGCCATATACTTTTAACAAACTTCTATGTGAGCAGAGATCTACACACAAAGATAAAACAGCTCCTTATAAAAATAAAAGTTCAGTTTCTAATCGAATTTGGCTTTCAAACTCATAAATCTCTAGCTCACTAGTATATGTATTGCATCAAAGGAAACTGCCCACAGATAAGTGGTTATTCTTTCATTTCTCGGGTCTTCACTGATTGATCATGGTAATCTTCTGTGGTCATTCAGGGGGTTGTATGAAATCAATTCCAAAGGAGAGACATAAAGTTCTGTCAGCTGGAAACACAGTCTACCCTCAAGGCAAAAAAAAAAAGAAAAAGCATTAAAGGTACTCAAACACTGTTCAGGGAACCACTGACTGAAAGCACCCACCTTGGCCAGGCCTGATAGTAACCACTTGAGTGAGTTATCTTAGAACAGGAGGTTCTTGTAAGGAATGCTGAACTAACAAGTTACCACAAACCAGAAGAATTCGGGAAGAATCAAAAGGAGAAAGGAAACTCCAGTCCATATTTCCTACCAATCTCCCAGAATCCTTCTCACTGGAATCCATCTTGGCTGAGCAATGCATGTGCCACCAGGAAGGACTCTGATTCAGAATGATTGGCCAGAGACAACCCAGAAACTCACCTCATTACCGTAAGATCCAAGACTGCCAGCCACATGGCAGAGCAGGTCTCCTGCGTTCCCGGACCCTGTTGCTCTCTGCCCAGGTGCCCTTTCCCAATAAAGTCTCTTGATCTGTTAGCGTGTGTGTCTCCTTGGACAGTTCATTTCCAAGTGCTAGACAAGAGCCCACTCTCAGGCCCTGGAAAGTGTCCCCTTTCCTACAATATGATTCCCACTTGAGATTTTCTCCTTGGAGAAAAACAGAATTTCTTGACATAAATTTTCAAGTGTCAAATGCATAATATCTTGAAGCTTTTAACTATCCTGCATAGAATACTGTGTTTATAGTGCGTATGTACATGCTCAGTCACGTTCGACTCTTTGTGACCACATGGACTGTAGCCTGCCAGGCTCGTCTGCCCATGGAATTTCCCAGTCTAGAATACTGGCATAAGTTGCCATTTTCTCCTTCAGGGGATCTTCCCAATCCAGGGATCAAACCCATGTCACCTGCCTCTTCTACACTGACAGGCAGATTCTTTACCACTGAGCTACCTGGGCCTTCCTAAGTCATGTATGTAGCTTGTCGGAAGTCCAAAGAAATACACTAGTGATGTGATGCAAATGAAATCTTCCCGTGTGTTTTTCTTTCTTTTCCTTCAGGAGCATCATGTGTCCTCAGGTGCTTAGGTGTCTGTCATCCACACAGACACACACAAGTACACAAAGAGGTGTGGTCAGCAAGTTACTCTTTCAAGTCTCTACAGTTAATTAACAAGTTTATTCAAGAGGAAGAGGGAAAGGGCAGTGTTTTGGGTTGGTGTGTGCCATGCCCCCGTTCATATGTTGAATTCTGAACCCCCACTACCTTAGACTCTATATTTGGAGATAAAGTCTGAAAAAGTGGTTAAGTTAAAATGAGGCTTTCAGAGTGGTCCTTAATCTAATCTGAGGATATTTTGACATGAGACACCAAGGACTCATGCATAGAGGAAAAACCACCTGGAAAAGGTAAGCCATCCGCAAATCAAAGAGAGGCTTCAGAAGAAACCAAATCTGCCAAAACTTGACCTGAGACTTCAAGCCTCCAAAACTGTGAGAAAATACATTTCTGTTGTTTAAGACATCCAGTCTATGATATTTTATTAGTATGGCAGCCCTAGAAAGCTAATAAAGGCAGAAAAAAAAAATATTAAAGAAGAAAACTGAAGCTTTTGAGCATTCAAATTATCCTCCAAGGCACTGTGCTGTGCTTAGGTGATAAGCTTTGAAAGTTACATTATTGCATAGCTCAGCAAAACTTAGTATTTGGTGTAAATTAAGGTGTTAATTTATCTGTTTATTCAGTCATAACGATTGTACATGAACTATTTGCATATTTTATCCTAAGCCATGCTATCTTCTTTGAAGGAGTTTATAGTGTAATTAGGGGGATAAATGAAACAAATAAATTACATATAAAGTGAGGATATATGAGCAACATAAGATAAGTAAAGTAAAAGGGCTATGTGATTGCAGAAGAATACACAAGCAGATAATTTAACAATCAATATAATTTGTTAATCAGTTATATGATAACAGGCCCTGGCTATTTCCTAAAAAATTCACAGACTATTAAATAGTCATAACAATTCTGTGACCTGAGCATTCATATATTCAATTCTCATTTAATTAAAACTAGAGCTTAAAGAAATGGCTCAATACCCTGAGAGTCACTTGGACTGCAGGGAGATCAAACTAGTAAGTCCTAAAGGAAATCAACCTTGAATATTCATTGGAAGGACTGATGCTGAAACTGAAACCCCAATACTCTGGCCACCTAATGCGAAGAGCCGACTCATTGGAAGAGACCCTGATGCTGAGGAAGGTTAAAGGCAGGAGGAGAAGGGGACGACAGAGGATGAGATGGTTGGGTGGCATCACCAACTCAATGGACGTTGAGTTTGAGCAAACTGCGGGAGATGGTGAAGGACAGGGAAGCCTGGCATGCTGCCGTCCATGGTATAACAAAGAGTCAGACATGACTGAGTGACTGAACAATATAGATAGTAAATGGCAAAGAGAATGTTAATGGCGGTTAATCTGGCAACAAAGCCTACGTTCAAATACCATATTGTCTAGAGATTCAGCTTTCCAATGCTTCAACTATCCATAGGAAAATTTTAATTTTTTTTTCAGATATTTCTCAGTGCCTTAATGTGAAAAATGAAGGCCTTTTAAAACATGTTTACTTCATCCTGTCAATATTATCCATGACTTTTTCTAAATAATTTATCTCCATTAAATAATGCCAAGAGCAGGAAGAGATACTCAAATTAATTTCTATTCACATTTCTTTGTTTTTTGAGGCCCAGAAAAATTACACAGGCCATCCCTGCTATGAAGCCAGAGAGTGTAAGACAATATTACAGCAAGTGCAGACCTCTTTGTTAGTAATTTATGATAATATAAGCAGCTTGCAACAGAATGTTAAAGAAAATATACTTCACTGCTTACTTCATCAAAAAAGTTTTGTTCTGAACATCTTCAGTAGAAATTTAACACTCTGCTTAGTGATTAAATTTATCTACATTTGAAGCAAAATTGTTACCTTATTGTGGAGAACAAGTCTTAAACAGGAAGCGCCTTGCAGCCCATAAGTTTAGTATGTGTCACTTACGTGACTATAACTTTTTGTTTCTAACTTGGCTCCTCTTTTTCCTGCACTTGAAAAACTTTTGTTCAAATTGTAGCCCTCTACCTTATTAGCTGGTAAATTCATTAAGAGTTTAAAATAAAAAATCCATCTCAATAGTGAAAAAAGAACACCTACTTTTTAATATAGTGTATCAGGTAAATTAGAGATCATTTACATTAAATATTACACATAGAAGACACTCAATAAAGTAGCTAAATATGTAAAACCGACAGATGAAAGTTTAATTATGAGAGAGTCATTTCCTAGGCAGGTTGATAGGAAGTCTAGGGGTCCCCAAGGAGAGAGGGGTCTGGAATTCTCAAGGAGGAAGAAAGGACAAACTATTTTTTACCCTCTACATTCCTTAGGATTATATAATAATAATGTATCCTGCTTGAGGACAGTCTCTGGAAAAAACCTTCTGGCTAATCCTGTTATCTTAAAGTGTAAATTATGGGAGTAGATCTGGTGAGGTCTTTACAACCTCTAGACATTCTTTTGATTCACTGTAATAACTAATTTGGGGAGAAGGCAATGGCACCTCACTCCAGTACTCTTGCCTGGAAAATCCCATGGACGGAGGAGCCTGGTAGGCTACAGTCCATGGGGTCGCTAAGAGTCAGACACGACTGAGCGACTTCACTTTCACTTTTCCCTTTCATGTACTGGAGAAGGAAATGGCAACCCACTCCAGTATTCCTGCCTGGAGAATCCTAGGGACGGCGGAGCCTGGTGGGCTGCCGTCTATGGGGTCGCACAGAGTCGGACACGACTGAAGCGACTTAGCATAGCATAGCATAGCATAGCAATAACTAATTTGAGAGTATATAATTTCTTTGCTAACACTAGCAAGGGGGTACTCTTTCTGCCCCCTTCTGATGTCTATGTCAGAAGCTTTCTCTACCCCTTTTATACGTTAATCAACTCTATTGCACAAAAGCTCTGAGCAATCAAGCCTCGTCTCTGGCCCTGGATTGAATTCTTCTCCTCCGGAGGCCAAGAGCAAAATGCATTCCCACTCTTGTAAATTCTAAAAGCAGTAATAATAATATTGGAAATTTCGCCCCCAGCAGTGATGGAATAAGTTGAATTGACTTACCCTTCTTCTGCAAAGATATTTTTAAAACAAACCAAAAAAAAAAAAACTATATATTTGTAAAAGCTATTTTCAGACAGAGTGGATGACAGCACAAGATTGTGATACCTGAGAATAAGAAAACAAATGAGATGATCCTTAAATTTGCCACAGATTTTTGGCTGGAAGCAATTTTTGAAGAGTGGTGTAGAGAGAGAGGTCATAGGTAGAAAACAGCAGTCCCATAGAGTTGAAGAGACAGAGATAAGAGTTTAGAGAAAATGAGGGAGCTGGAATTCATTTTAAAAGATTTCCAGGAAAGGAGAAGCTATGCAGAAAACAACCCTTGAGCTTTGACTGTGAAGCTCCATGAGGCTCAGCAAGGAGCAAAGAATCACAAACCAAACTATTCTGAGAGCTCACACAGAGCTTGAAAATATTTGATTTTCAACCTGTCAAAATTGCCAGTCTTTCTTGAATACCAGCTGCATTCAGGAGAGAACTCAGAAGCGGCATGTCTTAGGGCTATGGCTGAACTATCTCTAAAGTTAAAGGCTTCACTAGAAAGCCTTAAAAAAACTTAACAATAAGTCTAAGAAGGATTGACCCAATAGCAAGTAACTTAACTACCTGAGAGAACAAGACTCAATATTCTCTAGAACAATACAAAGAAATAGGACATCCAACAATGTAATATATGATGATTCCAGCATTTAATAAAAAATTCACTAAACATTCCAAGAAGCAGGAAACTGACCCAATCCAGAAGAAACATTAGAAAATGAAAACAGATTCAGGCATGTCAAAGATAAAGAAATTGGGAGACAAGGAAATCAGAACAATTACAACAATATGTTCAATAATTTACAGGACATCATGACTATAATAAAGGTGAAAGAATCAAAGAGAAATTCTAGAAAGAAAAATGCAATATCTGAAATGAAAAATTTATTGAATGAGATTAACTTCAAATCAGAGACTGCAGAGAAAAGATTAATTGCCTGAAAATATAGAAATAGAAACTGTCAAAACTAAATACAAAGAGAAAGCAAATGATTGAAAAATATAAACTAACTTTGGTATCTGTGGGAAAATATCAAACAATTGGCATATCTGTAATAACATCTCAAAGAAAAAAAGTATACCGAGTAGATGGTGTATTTGAAGTTATAATGGCCCCCAAGTTTCCCCAATTTGATACAGATTTTAAACTCATGGAATGAAATATCTTAATAAATCATAAGACAGATAATCCTTAAGCATTCACTCATATGTGTATGCATACAAACACACATATATGCACACACAGAAAAACAGCAAGCCATATCATAATAAAATTGCCTAAATACATTGATAAACATAAAATTTTAGTAGCAACAAGAGAATAAAACCAAAACTATTCCAGAGTTTTCTATATAACTGCAGAAAATAAATAATACACAAATTGAACATTGCTGCCTGATATCTAAGCGCTTTGCATGTATCAATTCATTTAAGCCTCAGTACAATTTTGTGATACAAAAACTAACCTCAATACATCTCCTTTACAGAATCTGAAAGTGTAAGGCCATGTGAAACTTAGCTCTTCCTGGGGCATCTGCTTCATCTTCTCTGCCTCTCTAGACTTCAATTTTCATTTTTTTTTTTTTTTTTTGTCATTCATAGAGTAGAAAATGTTTGTGCCTCTCTCATAACTGTGTATGTTACATTTCTAGTTACATTGCAGAAGCAGCTTCTTAATTTCAATCACAATTTCCAAGGAAATGTAAACTGGCCCAAAGATTTCAGAGAGAGAATTGGTGGGTGGGTTATGGATGCATATTCTAAAAGATGTCTGCTAAATATAGTAATAAAGTTATGCAATTAGAATGCACACATTCTTGAAAACACCAGATTCTTCATGTGGATGTAAGAGTAAGTAGATGAGATCTTCTTCTGAAGCTTAGGTCTGTATACTCAGCCTTTTGTTCACTAATCTCAGATATACCTATAAAAAATCTCCATGTTTTCTCTGAAAAGTAATAATAGTAATAGTTTTTCCCTATGGGGCAAATTATGTCCCCATGAACTCACTAATAGTGATTGGAACATATCGCTGTTTAGTATTTTGAATCATTAACACAAAGTTTATTTGGGTTACGGAGAGCTGGACTTCCACCTTCCATGATGGAAAATATTCAGAAGCCATAAGGTACTTATAGAGCAGAGTTTTTCAAGGTAAGTTCTATATATTATTAATCTCTGGAGGGGGATTCTATAATAAAAATGTTAGGGGATAACTATGTATGATACAGCTCCTCCCACAGAAACATAGGACATATGAGTATATAACAAGACCTGTTATAAAATAACACACAACATTTTCTAATGTACAACATGTGTTGCATCAAGTCACAGTTACAATTTAATGACAAGAGATAACTAAGAAACAGCACCATAAAATTGTTAAGACTTGTTTCTTAAAATTCAAAGGACTATGTCTAAAGCACTGAAAATTCTGTTTTAATACCAACCTGTAGCATCAATAGTTTTAAAAGCTATAACCCAGTGACTGGTTCTCACTGTGGCCAATGACTATATTCCTGTCAACTATGAGGCAAAATTCTTCCATTACGAAAATGGGATTAAATATTTATTGCCTTTAAGGCAATTCTTCAAATTAGAATTTTGGAAGAGAATGTTAATTAGCCTGATTTGACCAATGAGCCCATTCCTCGACCATTCATAGTATTTCAAGAAGATGGGATAATTAATTAGTATATGTTGGGCTTCCTAAACTATTGGTCCAGCTAGGCTAGGTTTGGAGGTAACAAACAACTCCAAATTTCAGTGGCTTAAAATAATAATTTATTTTTAACTCATATAATAGTTAATTATAGCAAAACTATAGGTCACCTTCAATCCAAGATCCAAACTGACTGAATAGTCCATCTATGTGGAATATTTACAATGCCATGAATAGGAACACCATACTTTGGCTCACTAGACAGGATACACATTACTCTGCTCACATGTCACTGCCACATGAGTCTCACAGCCAAGCCTGACATTGCAGAATCCTTCTACAGGGAAAAGTAGAAGATACTTTTAGGCAATAGTAATGTTTACCATGGCTGATTTTCCCTGATCACAAATATTCATCCTTCTTCCTTTCCCATGTTCAGAACATGTTTATCACTAATCTGGCTGATAGAGCAACTTCTACACAGAACGTTTCTCATGGAAGAGGGAAGAATGCCACACACTGGCTCTTAAAAGTTCTCAGGAAATTCCATTCACATTCACTGACCAAAGAAAATTCCATGAGCAAGGCTGACATCCATAGAATTGGTAAGAGAAATCCTTATTCAAGGAGGAATACAAACATCTTTTGTCAAGAATATAATCTATCACCCTTGGCCTCCCATTTGGTGAGAGAGCAGATCCCACATGTGGCAGCCTCAACAAGACAGCATTTTGGGATAAATATTTGTCTTATTGATGATGGGCGTAAATAAATTCTATGGTAAATTGAGTTTGGAAAGTGCTGAAGACAGTATCTTTTTGTCAGTAATCTGCAGTGTGCACTAAAATATTAAATAATGTCAGTGCTACTGCAATAAAGATGCTGCTATAATATAACTCCAAATTATCCAAATTGTTGACTTTGAGGCCTCTTTTCATGCTGAAAAATGCCATTATGGAGATATTAGTACAACTTTGGGAATTTTTGTGGCACAATGGAACCACAACGTTCACCAGAAATATCTCCTGAAAAGTCTGCAAATCTTTAAATTTGGTCTCATCAAGTTTCTCATATATTACATTCCCATGGATAGTCATGTATTTTCTTTGCCACAATCCAGCACCCCTTCAAGTTCATCCAGAGTCCCATTTTTCAAGAAATATTCTTTTCTTTTTTAACAAAAAAGTTTTATATTCTATTAAGAGACTTACTATATTTAGCCTGAGAAGACAATGGAAAATCACATTACTGTATACTTATTAAAAATTCTAGAGATGGAATGTATATACAAAATTTTCCACTTCAATCATTGTTAAATGAACAATTCAATGATATTAATTGCAATGACAGTATCACGCAACATTGTCATCATCTATTTTCAAAAATTTTCATTGCCCCAAACAGAAACTCAGTGACCATTAATTGATAACACCTCAACCCTCTTCTTCTGCTGATAAACTCTGATCAACTTTGTCTCCCTGATTCTGCTAATTCTATATATTTCATGTAAGTGGAATTATATAATATTTATTCTTTTGTACCTGTTTTATTTTATTTAGCGTGATTTTTTAAGGTCCATCACTGCTGTAGCAGGCGTTAGAATTTTATTCCTCTTGTGGATGAATAACATTACATTGTGCTGTGCTTAGTCATCATTCGTGTCCGACTCTTTGCAACCCCGTGAACTGGAGCCCACCAGGCTCCTGTGTTCACAGGGATTCTCCATGCAAAAATACTGGAGTAGGGTGCCATGCCCTCCTCAGGGGATCTTCCCATACCAGAGATCAAACCCAGGTCTTCCACACTGCAGGTAGATTCTTTACCGTCTGGCCACCAGGGAAGCCCAATATTTCATTGTATATATATGCATTTTGTTCATCCTTTAAATCTGCTGATGAGTACTTGGGTTGAATCCAGCTTTTGGCTACTATGAATAACTCTTCCGTGAATACTGGCTTGTAATTATCTGTTGGAGTTTCTGCTTTCGTTATTTTGTTTACATATCTAGGATTAGAATTGTTGGATCATATGGTAATTTTTGCATTTAGCTTTTTGAAGCAGTTTCATCATTTGATATTCTTACTAGAAATGTATGAGGGTTCCAGTTTTTCAATATCCTCAAGTTGCTCACTTTTTGATAGCTACAAGTCTTACCATGAATACCAGTCTTCTGTCATGCAGGGTTCAAATTCACACTTCAGAAATACTACAAACTACATATCATTAATCATTTGTTCATCTTTGAGGAATATTATTTTCATTAATAATAACAATAATAACACATCAATGTACATCAAAAGTCTACTCAAATCAGGAAGATCTTAAAAAGTAGCTCAGATTGTTGAAAAAGACTGAGTCTGACCAAGTAATTTCTTTATGGATTTCCCTGGATCAGGTCCCATAAATGCATCAAGTAACTGATCTTCATTTGTTTTCTTTAAATAGACTTGCTGCCAAGGAAAGAGATAGCCATCCACTGTAAATCATTGAATGAGCTCTCCAAAATGCATGAGTCCCTTGAGAGCTGGGCAAGGCAATGCTTCTTTATTTTCCCCAGCAATCCAAAAGCCACAGATCTGGGAGGAAGAACAGGGAGTGAACACATATCCACTGAACCCAAACTTCAGGATGATCCTCATTTAACTTTCACAACGGCATTGTAAGTTAGGGAGACAATGCGAAGGAGCAGTGAAGACTGTAGGTTCAGATGACTGGGGTTTAACTCCTAATTCAAATCCGGAATAGATGTATCACTTTCAGCAACTTCCTTTCTTCTTCCTTCCTTTCTTTCACTTGCATTTTTTTAAGCATCAAATCATGTGTCTGCAGTCCTCAAAAATGGCACATTTTTTGCCCCTTGGAAAATAAAAACTACTTGGAAATATAAATATATAAATGAAGATACTATAAGCAAAAAATAAAGCAAGGGCAGAGGTTAGAGAGTAACCACTTTTATCATCTGAAAATCGGATATTAAAAATACCTACCTCTGTGCTCGCTTTGGCAGTCGCTGCTGCTGCTGCTAAGTCGCTTCAGTCATGTCCGACTCTGTGCGACCCCATAGACGGCAGCCCACCAGGCTCCCCCGTCCCTGGGATTCTCCAGGCAAGAATACTGGAGTGGGTTGCCATTTCCTTCTCCAGTGCATGAAAGGGAAAAGTGAAAGTGAAGTCGCTCAGTCATGTCTGACTCTTAGCGACCCCATGGACTGCAGCCTACCAGGCTCCTCCGTCCATGGGATTTTCCAGGCAAGAGTACTGGAGTGGGGTGCCATTGCCTTCTCCGGCTTTGGCAGTACACATACTAAAAATACCTACCTCAAAGTGTTGTGACAGTTAGAATGGGATGATTGGTGTAAAGTGCTTAGCAGAATGTTTGATTCATAGGGAATATTATTAGGTGATGAAGAAGTTAAGGTCCAGATAGGTTAAGAATCAACTAGGAAATGCAAAGCATGAACTGACATATCATTTGCCTACCCACCAGGATCTCTGCATTACTCTATGCTTCTTTCCTGAGATTCTAAATGCTAAAAGAGAGCGCAACATTGAGGCATGTCCTGGAAAATATCTTTCCTCTACATTATTAAAGACATATTTCTCAGATTATATTTAGAGTCAAAATCACATAGTTCTTATGGGATTCTCTGGTAGCTCAGATGGTAAAGAATCCGCCTGCAATGAGGGAGACCTGGGTTCAATCCCGGGTTGGGAAGATCCCCTGGAGAAGGGAATGGCTACCCATGCCAGTATTCTGGCTTGGAAAACTCCATGCACATATATTTAGAGTCAAAATCAACATAGTTTCTAAATGAAATGTTCAAGATAGGCAATTTATAAAGTTCTCTTTTTTTCCCCTTCAAATCTTTCATTATCTGGAACAATAATAGCATATGATCTTTGAGTTTGAGTTCCAAGGAAAAGTTTGCCTAGGACAGTTCACATAGATCCTGGTGGTCTTGCTATAATTATTACTACCTCCTTTTTTTCCTGTCAAAACCATCACTCTTTGGATAATAAATTGCATGTTCCTCCCACATATAGGCACTCAGTCATAGAGTAGGTAACATCTGTGGTTAGAACTTCTCAACAAACAAACTTTACTTTGGGTTATTTAATTGAAGTCTTGGAAGGCAGTCAAATATCCATCCTTTTTGGCTGCTTTGTAATTTGATATGATGAGATGCAATTTGAGATTTTACTGTCTCACAATGAAATTGTTAGTAAGTTATTGTCCATTATTTTCTGTGCTCAATTCCACATACCTACATTGCAAGTGAATAATTGATTGTCCAAATAAACACCAGGAAAAAACATTGTCTCTGTGGTGGAATTTCAGGTCACTAATGAAAGCTTCATAAATAAGGTTTTTATCCCCCTTCTTGAACACAGACAAAAACAAATAAGTGTGCTCAAGAGAAGCAATGTTGATCTGAGAGGGAGGTGAGGATTACTGTGCTTCCTGACTAAATGCGGCTTTAGCTGCTTTGTTTTCTAACTGCAAATTGGTAAGCTGATTAAAAAGACAGCAAAAAGAAACACAATCTCATGGCAGGTGTTCATTGGTCATAAGACATTATTTTAGAAGAACTTCAACTCAATATTACCCTTTTCTCTGGTGTGTACTGAAACAGCAAAATAAACAGTCTTAAAATATCCCTTTGGTTTTGCATCAAGAAACAATTACTGTGAGTAAAAATACATGCTCAACCATTGTCCAAAATCTGGTAGTTTCCTCATCCAAGTGGGGTTTCGAAATCAGAACTTTGAGTGAAAATTGAAGCCTAATCTTCTTAACTTAGCATTTAAAGTAGACCATCTAGCCCTTAACCCTTTCTTTGCTACAACCAAATTGAAGTACTAACCTGGATACCAGAAAAGCTGCTCCTTCCTGTCTTCATAAATGTGTTCATGTTCTTCCTTCCACCTATGATGATTTGTCCCTGCATGGTAATAAATCTAAATCCCATTTGTCCTTCAAAGTCTATTTTAGCTATCAACATTTTCAAATACAGTTGACCCTTGAGCAATGATTGGGGAATGGTTCTAGGACCTGCCCCATCTACTCAAATCCTCAGATGCTCAAGTCCCATAGTTGTCCCTCCATATGCACAGTTCTGTGTTGGTGGATTCAACCAACTGTGAATCGTATAGCACTATAGTGTTTTTTTGGGGAAAAAAGAAATCCACTTATAAGCGGACCTGTGCAGTTCAAAACTGCTTTGTTCAACAGTCAACTGTAAATTCAATTTCTTCCCTCTTTGAATATCTATGCATAGTCTTTCTGAACCCCCCTTTCAGCTTATGCTGTAGACATTTATGCATTCATCTAAAGAAAGAAAGCTGAGCACTGAAGAATTGATGCTTTTGAGCTGTGGTGTTGGAGAAGACTCTTGAGAGTCCCTTGGACCGCAAGGAGATCCAACCAGTCCATCCTAAAGGAGATCAGTCCTGGGTGTTCATTGGAAGGACTGATGTTGAAGCTGAAACTCCAATACTTTGGCCACTTGATGCGAAGAGATGACTCATTGGAAAAGACCCTGATGCTGGGAAAGATAGAGGGCAGGAGGAGAAGGGGACGACAGAGGATGAGATGGCTGGATGGCGTCATTGACTCAATGGACATGGGTTTGGGTGGACTCCGGGAGCTGGTGATGGACAGGGAGGCCTGGCATGCTGCAGTTCATGGGGTCGCAAAGAGTCGGACACAACTGAGCGACTGAACTGAACTGAATTTTTGTAATAAACTGTAAGGTCCTGAAAGGCAGGCTTCATATTTGATCTTCCGTCACTCTCTAATATCATCATGGTTTTTGCTGAAAATGTAGTATCCAATGCAAATTAAAGATTAAATGAAGAAAGAAAGGAAAGATGAGAAAAGAAAGAAAAAGAGAATGGGAGGGAGATAAAAAAAAAAAACTATGAGCACAAAGTTTTTAAGGTATTAAAGTATCTGTCATTGTTATATATTGGTTGCCCATAGTAAATAACACACCTCTTTCTAAAAAAAAAAAAGATAAAAAAGGGTACTCTTTTGAAGTGCTGTGTTAATCTATATAAAGTGCTTAGAAGATCCTGGCACATAGTAAACACTTCTTATGGTTATTATCTGAAGCAGTTTGCCAACATCTTACCTTAAATCTACCGAAAAAAGTGGTAGTTCAATGGAGAGGCGTGGACACACAGTTTGACTCAGATAATTCAGATCTCTGCTCACCTATTTTTAGGACACATTCACTTGGCAAAATTATTTTATCTCTTATAACAAAGATTTCATCACGTGTAAAATGAGGATTGCAGTAAAACTAATGTCACAAGGTTATGGCAATTTTTAAATGAAATGGTGTCTGGGACATAATAGTCATTTAACGAGTGGTAGTTTTAATAGTCTGTCGTCTATGGGGTCACACAGAGTCGGACATGACTGCAGCGACTTAGCAGTAGCAGCAGTTTTAATAGTATTAAAAGGAACATTTTCTTAATCAATTTACTGTTTTTTAATTTTTAGAAGAAGGACTCCAGAGTTATTAAGCTGTTAATTGTAATCTTTTCAATGGTACATAATTGTAATAGATATTGCTGGTACATCATCCAGATTCACTTGAATCCTTTTACAAATTTTCAGTATATTATCATGCTTCCCTTCTGTTTTTCTTTTCTTAATAGACTTAATGTTTATAGAAGTTTAGGCCCATAAAAATCAAGAGGAAGGTACAGAGATTTCCCATATACCTGCCCCCACACATTCTATTTGTTGTTTAGTCGCTAAGTCATGTCTGACTTCTGCGACACCATGGGCTGTAGTGCTCTAGGGTCCTCTGTCCATGGGATTCCCCAGGCAAGAATACTAGTGTGAATTGCCATTTCCTTTTCCAGGGGATTTTCCCAGCCCAGGGATTGAACCTGGGTCTCCTGCATTGCAGGCAGGTTCTTTACTGTCTGAGCCATTTGAACTACAGATTAGAAATAGATATAGATGATATAGATGATATATATATAGATGGGCTTCCCCGGTAGGTCAGCTCGTAAAGAATCTGTCTGCAATGCAGGAGACTCTGATTTAATTCCTATGTCAGGAAGATCCCCTGGAGAAGGAATAGGCTACCCACTCCAGTATTCTTGGACTCCCTGGTGGCTCAGATGGTAAATAATCTGCCCACAATGCTGGAGACCTGCGTTTGATCTCTGGGTTGGGAAGATCTCCTGGAGGAGGGCATGGCAACCCACTACAGGCAAGTATTCTTGCCTGGAGAATCTCCACGAACAGAGGAGCCTGGCAGGCTACAGTCCATGGGGTCGCAAAGAGTCAGACACAACTGAGCGACTAAGCAGAGCATAGATATAGATATATTGTCAATGGGCATGGCTTTCAGGGTTTCATCAGGCTGAAATCAGAATGCTAACCCAGGCCATATTCTCACCTAAGGCTCAGGGTCCTCTTCTAAGGTAACTGGCTATCAGCAGAATTAAGTTCCTTACAATTGGAATAAAGTCCCCATGTTCTTATTGGCTATTGGCCAGGGAATGCCCTCAGCACCGAGAGGCTGAACCTTGTGTCCTTGCCATGTGACTCTCTCCATGTTTAGTTCACAGCATGGTTTTCTTCTTCAATGCAAGCAGAAGCAATCTCTTATTTTGAATCTATCTGATTTCTTTTAGGGTTTCCCTGGTGGCTCAGATGGTAAAGAATCTTCCTGCAATGCAAGAGACCAGTGTTTGATCCCTGGGTTGGAAAGATCCCCTGGAGAAGGGAATGGCTTCTCACTCCAGTATTCTTGCCTGGAGAATTCCATCGACAGAGGAGCCTGGTGGGCTACAGTCCATGGGATTGCAAAGAGTCAGACACAACTGAGCAACTAACATTTTCACTTTCTTTCTTTTAAGGACTCATCTGATTAGGTCAGGCCCACACAGGATAACCTCACTTTTTACTAACTCAATGTCAGTTGATTAAGGACCTTAGTTACAGCTGAAATATTCCTTTTGATGTATAATGTAACATAATCACAGGCACAATGACTCATTATACTCCTGAATCCCACCCACATTCAAGGGAAAAGGGTCATACAGGGAACACATAGTGGGGAGTGGCCGGAATCTTGGAGATAAATGAGATCTGCCCACCACACTCCTTTTGCCCTCTAGGCACTTACTGATACAGAACTTTTTCCTTGAGAGCGATGCTCTTTAACCTAAAATTATTATGGGTTTTAGGTGATGGCTGTGATGGTGGACACTTACGGCTATTACTGTTGCTGTTTTTTAAAAAAGAGAAGTAATATGACTTCCTTACATGATTCCCACAATCCAAGTATCAAATCAGAAAACTGCCCCAAGAACTTTTGAGTAACACAAATACTTGGATTTGAGTTTTGTTTATATAGCAAGTGATTTGATTTCTACAATTCTTTTTCCTAGTGTAAAATGAGTGCAATGTTACCTGTATCATAGGGTTACTGAAAGGATTAGACGAAATCATTAGAGAAGTGCCTGACAGATAACAGATGCCTAACGCATGAGAGGGACTTCATTTTCTTCTTCCTTGTATTACAGAATGTCTTCAATGTAATTTCTAGAAAGAAAAGCCATTTTAGCAAACACGTGGAACATGTTTGCCTGACAAGCAACAGATGCTCTGGAAAGTAATTAACCAGCGCATATAGCCAAAGAGATTCAGCAGTCACAGGAAATGTTTTACACTAAAAGTTAGTCTAAAAGAGGTGAGGAGAATCAGAAAAAGGAAATTGCAATGTGAATTTTTCCCCCAGAGTAAAACAGAATGGGAGGCAGGGATTGTGTCATGGAAAGTTGTCAGAAGAGCCCCACATTTCGCAAGTGGTAAAATATACAAGCCTCAGGGTATGCACACTTTGATAGATTTTATGGAACGGGGGAAATTAGATGTTTTCTAGGGAAGTATGTCTTACCTTCAGTATCTGGGTACTCAGGGATTCCATTATAGAAGGACAGAAATAGAGGCACAGTAAGAATTTAATACTGGTTAATAAACTATTTAGAATGCTGGTAGACATATTGCTTCTTTATTCAAAGAGTCCAAAAGGGATTTAAGTTTGACAGATTTTTTCTTGGTCTTGAATTTCAAATAACATTTCTTGAGTGCTCACTATGGACCAGGTAGTGTGCTGTGTATTTGCATATATGGCCTAATTTGATCCATGATGAGATAAACACCGCCATTATTATCACTCATTTACAAATGAGGAAACTAAGACTCAAAGAAATTATGTAACTTGCCCAATCAGGTTAACATAAAGGACAGAAAAGGACAGAAGCAGGGTTGGAATCCAGCTCTAATCCCCAAGTTCACTATGAACTTTTCAGCCGCACATTTAAAGCCACCTGCCCTTAGCGTTCTCTTGCATGAATTTTGGCTGTCTGGGAACCACCCTGTGAAGATGTCTTCAGAGGACCTTTTCCACAGGGTTTCCTGATCTGTATTCATGGATGTCTGGGTTGGCTGTGGAATGGAAGTCAAGCCAAGTATGAGAAATCCTAGCAGGAAGAAACCTCTGATGAATGCTTGATTTAGAGATGGAAGCGTGCTCACTGGTTTCACCCGTACTCTCTAATGCCTTCACGCATGTGAGTGTGTTAACAGGGAGACCCATCACAAATGACAATTTCCACTTTAAAATCATCTCTTATTATCTCTGCTCAGCGACTGTGAGCAAGTTTAATCTATTCCTCACGAATCAAACTGTTTTATTCTAACTACTGAATAACATTTCCCATTTCCCATATTCAGGGAGAGGTTGAATCATTTAAAGAGTTTTGCTTGACTTACTTAAAGCTGACAGTTTGCACGTGTGGAATTTAGACTCTAGAAACCTGATGAATTCCTCTAGATTGTATCAGTTTGCAATTTTTTTTTGAAAGATGCAATAACACCCTAGCTTGAAGGGACGATGGTAATACAAAAAAGCTTTCTTAATATCAAGACAAATCTCTGAGTCAGGGTCAGTACTGCTTCTAAATGGTAATTTTCCAGATCCAGATGTAGAATTATGAATTCTATCCTCCTCGCTTATTCTAAATCACTTCTCCATGAATTGGAATAGATTTTCCTTGGGGACTTTAGGCATCTTCCATAATATCTGGGCCATATTTGTATGACAGTAAACAAATGTGATTGGAAAGAGTTTACCAGAATGTACAGATGTGAGCCTTGTCACAGAAAACAGCTTAGGGTGCCCATAAAATTGTAAACTAAACTATGTTTCTAAAGGAGTTATTTGACTAAGCCTTCACTCTGGCTTATTGGGTAGATGAAATGACACAAGGTTTTACACAGAGAATATTCTCATTAGGTGAAAATAAGTAGAAAGTTAATTAAGAACAGTTGCCCATGTAGAAAGGCCACACTATCATACACGTAGAAGACACACACTACTCAAGAATGTTACACAAGCTTCAAAGTCATAAAATCTGTGAACAAATTAGAGCAATTCTAAATTTCACACGTTATAATCGGGTGACCACAGGAAAGACACTTAGCCAACATAATATTTTAAGTTTTCTTGTTTGTAAAATGGGGATGATGGCAGGTATTTTACAGAGTTAGTAAAGATAAAGTGATATAGAGGTATGCAAATAACGTCTCAAAATATAATTACTATTTCCTTCTGTTTCCTTCCTAAGTGTATTCCAATTTAATTAGCAACTTGCTTACAACCAAATCATGCATCTAAAACTGGGGGAAAAAAGTCATGAATGCACTTAATTGTCTCAAAATACTACGTATTAATTGAACCGTGAACCAAACCACTTTGAATGATAATTTCTCTTCGTGTTCATGTTTAATTGAACCAGATAAGGACCAGAGTAACAAAATATTATCCTAATGGAACCTGAATAAAACTACATTTGATTCAAATTTAGTTTTATCGCCTCGCGGAGACTGCATATTCTTTGACTTCTAAGAAATACGTCATTTCACTGTCACCAAACTTAGCTTATGTTTAATTTGTGCGAAAAATATAGTCATTTAACTTCTGCCACAGTTTTCTCATTTCAATTATGGTGATAACAATACACACTTTAACTTGCTAACCCGGTGTGTAAAATCCTAAGTCAGATAATAGGCATAAAATGGCCTTGAATATGTACATAGTGTGCTTATCATTCTTATTTAAAATATGGCCAATACTACCATGTAGTTTTGATACACTATTAGTAAAATTTAAACACTGCTGTCAATATAATTCACCAGTTTTTGATTACCACCCCAAATATAACCAGAACTGACCCAATTATATTCTGAAAAAAAAAAGGTTTTAAAATATGGATGGGATTCCACGTACCATGGAAATAAGGCAAATATCAGCCAGATAATTAAGATTCTAACATGTCACATCAGTCTTCATGGTACAAATTATGAGGCAAAATGGTGCAAAAAAGCTAACTTGGATTGACTGTAAAGCCTTCAAATTCCTTCACTCTTGGAGTTACCCTCATATTCTAGGTTTTGCTAAACTTGAATGTCTACAGGCTTGGAACCAGACCATGCTTCAGCTCCACTTTTTAACAATATGACTGACTGATGTAGGATCTTAAGAGATATTAACCACTTGGTGGTAGCCCACCAGGCTCCTCTGTGGGATTTCCCAGGCAAGAATATTGGAGTGGGTTGCCATTTCCTTTTCCAGGGGAATCTTCCTGACCCAGAGATCGAATTCATGTCTCCTGCATTGCAGGCAGATTCTTTACCGACTGAGTCACCAGGGAAGCCTTTCCTGCCAAATGCATTCTTTAGCTATATGTGGACGTCATAAGGAGATAGAGGTGGAGAAGAGTCTGGACTCAAGAGCTAAACTTCCAGGAGCACAAGCCCTTTGACCTCTCCTTAACTACCTTTCCTCATTTTTAAAATAAGAGTACTCTAAGTCCGTGAGTCTCTTTCCTGTCCATCTGAAACTATCACAACATTGTTAATTGACTATACTCCAATATAAAATGAAAAGCTAAAGAAAAGAATACTGATAAAACTTTACTTGGGCTTTGTGAGAATTAAATGAGATGATGTATATGAAATATTCTTTAAACTGTCTCTGAATATTTATCCAAATATTTCCCAGGCTGACAATTGGCATTATTTGTTCTCCCATAGAGGCGCGTTTCATACAAAGTTAAGAGCACACCCCCTTCTGAGACAACCAGGTAGCCATCCTAGCTATGGGGAAGATGTTTTTGGCCATGTTTGTTTCTTTTCCTTGTGCAGACACTGGGAACCAATAATGACCCAATTGTAATTTTTTTTTTTTTTTCTAATAGGATTCAAAGGGACTTTTTTCCTAATTTTCTATAGGTGATTAGAAAGCACTATGTGTCTTGAACGTATGAAAGATTGCACTTCTCAGTTTCTTTTCTATTTGGTTGGGGTCATCTGACTGATTCTCACCAATGAACTATGAGTGGAATTAGTATGTGTCACTTTCATGTTGAGGCAGTGAAAAGCCCTTGTGCAATAGTCCAATACCTCTTTCCTTTCTAAGGCAGGTGTGTGGACAGACATGGGGAGCCAAGGTCTACAATCTGGATGGCTAAGGTCACTGTACAAGGGGTTCTTCCTGGGGCATTGCCAGTAGACTTGTGAGAATGAGAAATAAATTTTATGTTTGTGCTGCTGAAATGTTAAGGGATGTTTTAGTAGAGTCTTCACAGACATTCCATATTCTACCATGAATCTGTCCCTAGTTAGTGGCACATGATTTTAATCTAATTTATTTAAATCAGGGAAAAATAGTCACAATTTGCTAATGTAATTATTTTCCCAATGAGAACGAAAAGATGAACTTGGTGATAACAGGGTGAGTCAGCCTCCACATTAGAGAGTGAATCTTTTAAGAGCAATTGTTAAAAATCACTAGAGATATATTAGCCATCAAAAAATGCAATAATATGCAAACAAAATAAGAAGATAACATTTGTTATAATAATTCCTAGACCTTGCCCATACTCTGTCAAAAAGTTTGAAGAGTTTGAGACTTTACCTTGTTTGCAAACTAAATAGTCTGCCTGTCACAATTCCATGGAGGGTGGCAGAAGACATAAGACTCCTGGATCAGAGAGAAAACACATTATCAGCTGCAGCCACAGCAGTATCTAGAGTACTCCATGGACTGTAGCATGCCAGGCTTCCTTGTCCATCACCAATTCCCAGAGCTTACTCAAACTCATGTCCATAGAGTGGGTGATGCCATTCATCCATCTCATCCTCTGTTGTCCCCTTCTCCTCCTGCCTTCAGTCTTTCCCAGCTTCAGGGTCTTTTCCAATGAGTCAGTTTTTTGCATCAGGTGGCCTAAGTATTGGAGCTTCAGATTCAGCATAAGTCCTTCCAATGAACACCCAGGATTGATCTCCTTTAGGATGGACTGGTTGGATCTCCTTGCAGTCCAAGGGACTCTCAAGAGTCTTCTCCAACACCACAGTTCAAAAGCATTAATTCTTCAGTGTTCAGCTTTCTTTATAGTCCAACTCTCACATCCATACATGACTACTGGAAAAACCATAGCTTTGACTAGACAGACCATTGTTGGCAAAGTAATGTCTCTGTTTTTTAATATGCTGTCTAGGTTGGTCATAACTTTTCTTCCAAGGAACACGCATCTTTTAATTTCATGGCTGCAGTCACCATCTGCATTGATTTTGGAGCCCCCCGAAATAAAGTCTGTCACTGTTTCTATTGTTTTCCCATCTATTTGCCAGGAAGTGATGGGAATGGATGCCATGATCTTAGTTTTCTGAATGTTGAGTTTTAAGCCAGCTTTTTCACTCTCCTCTTTATTGCCAAATTCAAACTTAAATTGAAGAAAGTAGGCAAAACCACTACTAGACCATTCAGGTATGACCTAAATCAAATCCCTTATGATTATACAGTGGAAGTGACAAATAGATTCAAGGCATTAGATCCGATAGACAGAATGCCTGAAGAACTATGGACAGAGGTTTGTGACCTTGTACACATCCCATAGAATATCACAAAAAAGGCTATGTGACATCTATGTATGCAGTGTGTGCTTATAGGAGGGAATCTCAGCTTAGAAAATTCATATCTTTGATAACAGGCAATGAGACTACTTAATCTTTGCTCAGGATGGAGACACCATATTAATTAATTACACTGTTCAGCAAACTAATCTGTACTTTTCTCTAGAGGGAGCCTGTCTTCCAAGGTTTTTGCTCTACCAATATCCTTGAGATGATACTATAGGAGAAAAACAGAGAGTGCTTCTGCTTGTAAGACATGAGGAAATGTGAAGGACACATGAAGAATGATCTCCCCAGAAGATTTACCCCTCACTCCTACAGTCTTGATTTATAGAAAAGGTTCTCATGAATATGATAGTTCATCTGCCATTCCAATTAATCCAAAAAATTAGTCAAGTCAATTTTTTTCATATAGCATTGAATAAAGACTTATAATGACAGGAATCTAGGCAGCAGGAGGAGATCAACCTACAGTGTTGACCGCAACCATGCATGGGGCCCTGGACTCAACAAGTTGAACAAATTTCCAAATTATTAGGGTCTAACTTAGACAGCAGGCAGCTTTCTCCTTACAAGTCTCTATTGACTTTTCCATTTGGTCCATGGCTTTAATCCAGGTACAGAAGAATGTTTTAGTGATTATATTAAATGGCTTGCAAGGAGGAAGTCTGCTGCTGCTGCTAAGTCGCTTCAGTCGTGTCTGACTCTGTGTGACCCCATAGACGGCAGCCCACCAGGCTCCCCCATCTCTGGGATTCTCCAGGCAAGAACACTGGAGTGGGTTGCCATTTCCTTCTAACCTAATCATCCATAACAATCCTAGCCAGTGAGTAGAGTCCAATCTGCATGCATTTCAGGGACAAATTTTAATAGCATGACCCTCTACCATCAAGACAACTAACTGCCTGCAAGGAACACAAAAATAAAAATTGGCTTTCCTTCCAAGAAAGTCCCCTAGTAAATAAGGGGGTCTTACTTTAAAGAGATCTCTGCAGTCATCTGAGGGCTCCATGACATTCTTGTGCTATTTCCTTAAATACTTATAGGTTTTTTGACCCCTAAAGTGTAGTCACCATGTTCTCAGGAAAGACAAGCTACTGTCTGACTTCCACAAAATTTACATACTCAAGGGGGAACACGGTGCCTCTGGAAAGGGAGTGTTTTACACCACTGATTCCCTCTCTCAAGTTGGGATCTGTATGAGCTGGAGGGCACAGGTTGGCTGTGTCTCCAAAGTAACCTTCCAGTTGATTGTTGGTCGTAGGGTTCCTTCATAGCTTGGTCGGTAAAGAATCTGCCTTCAATGCAGCAGACCAGGGTTCGATCTCTGGGTTGGGAAGATCCCCTGGAGAAGGAAATGGCAACGCACTCCAGTATTCTTGCCTGGAGAATCCCATGGACAGAGGAGCCTGGTGGGCTACAGTCCATGGGGTCACAAGAGTGGACATGACTTAGTGACTAAAGAGTGAGAGAGAGAGAGGGTACTTAGTTCAGTTTGAATAATTGAGTCTCATTTTTCTTTTTGAGGAAATTGTTCAAAGCAGTTTAACCTCTTCAGTTTATACCAACACCTGGGTGGCATTCATCTGCGCTCCAGATAAAGACAATGACAGGAATGGGAATGAGCAGATAGTTGGAAGTTTTTGACAGATATTTTGCTTGGGGGGAGCATGTCTTATGTGAAGGGATTATTTGCACCTGAATATCCAGCTACTGGACCTATCATTTATGTCCTTACAAATTGAAAGTTCATGTTGAGTCATTTTAGAATAGAGAATCAAAGCTGCTAACTCAGGGGCTATTTCATAGGACTACCTAATGCCTTTAAGATGATTTTGCTGGGGATGTTGCTGCTGATAGTGAGGATCATGATAATAGTGACAACAATAATAATAACAATAACTAAAATTTTTATATGCCTGGCACTTTGTCAGATATTTTTGTAAAGTGTCAATAACCCGTAGTACATGCATTTTGCTCTATTCCCTCTTCATTTGTCTCTGGAGTGAGTGTTAAGATTAGGAACAAGAGAATGCACTGAGGCTAGAACTTTAACATGCTGAAGGATTTTCTACTTTGTTATTTTCCTGGCCTCCCTGATAGCCCAGGTTTCACATGTTGCTCAAATCTCTCTTGTAAACGAGGTTCAAGCTTATCTCTCAATTAGGAATTAGCTTAGTCTGGGAAGTCTCAGGAGAAAGGGCTAATAATAAAATTTGTGGTTTAAGTTTTAGCTTAGAGGCATAATATCCATCTTTTGGATTATGCATGGTTTAGCTACACTTGCTGGGGTGAGGGGTTCCTAATAGATATTAGAATCCTACCCTAGATTTTTCTGACTGCAAAACAGTCCTTTTGCCTTGGCTTTTCTGTCTCAAAACGATAGAGTTGAAATCATTTAGGATGAGGACACTGATAACTACCCGTAACACCTACAACTCATCTCCCCTAACTCTAGTCCATGGATTATCACATTCTGCTGTGCTGGCTTCAATAAACATTTCACATTATCAGGCATAAATTTAGATGTATAGTTCAGTCTTCATCGCCCTTCCTTTTTTTCCCAGATTGTTATAGGCTAAGGTCAAAGCTTTTAAATGTGCCCGATGGATTATAAAGTATGCATTAAAACTTGAAGACATTCCAAACATTTGCCTCCGTGGTTTGTGAACAATTTATGCATTAATTTGCCCTTTGGTCTTAGCTTTTGCCATGAAAGTCTTAGGTCAGGTAAACATCGATGTGTTCAATTTTTCTTCCATTCACTTAAGCAAACAGTAGTTCCCGAAAGCCCCAGGAAATGAATACCAAGCGAATCCACAACGGACAAAGATGAAGTCAATAAATAGACAGAAATGTCCATTTTCAGATGGGATTTGCCTTGCTCAACTTACTTTTATCACTGCAGAGCAAACTAGTGTAATGGTGATAGCGGAAGTGAACAAACCTTTAATTATATTGGGGTATTGTGGATCTTCTTGCTGCCAAAGCAGACTGAAAACACTGTTCTTCACCTCTGCCAAGATGAAAATATAGTTCAAAAGCAAAATGGAGTTGCTTGAAGTCAGCTCTTCGCCCTCCCAGATTAATTTCAAGAGGAGGGCTCGGCATGTTGCTTGTGTCACCATCAGTTCAGTGGTGTCTGACCTTTGCGACCCCATGAAACGCAGCACGCCAGACCTCCCTGTCCATCACCAACACCCGGAGTCCACCCAAACCCATGTCCATCGAGTTGGTGACGCCATCCAGCCATCTCATCCTCTGTTGTCCCCTTCTCCTCCTGCCTTCAATCTTTCCCAGCATCAGGGTCTTTTCAAATGAGTCAACTCTTCGCATCAGGCAGCCAAAGTATTGGAGTTTCAGCTTCAACATCAGTCCTTCCAATGAACACCCAGGACTGATCTCCTTTAGGATGGACTGGTTGGGTCTCCTTGCAGTCCAAGGGACTCTCAAGAGTTTTCTCCAACACCACAGTTCAAAAGCATCAGTTCTCCAGCGCTTAGCTTTCTTTATAGTCCAACTCTCACATCCATACACCACTACTGGAAAAACCATAGCTTTGACTAGATGGGGCTTTGTTGGCAGAGTAATGTCTCTGCTTTTTAATATGCTGTCTAGGTTTGTCATAACTTTTCTTCCAAGGAGCAAGTGTCTTTTAATTTCATGGCTGCAGTCACCATCTACAGTGATTTTGGAGCCCAAGAAAATAAAGTCTGTCACTGTTTCCATTGTTTCCCATCTATTTGCCATGAAGTGATGGGACCAGATGCCATGATCTTAGTCTTCTGAAAGCTGAATTTTAAGCCAACTTTTTCACTCTCCTTCTTCACTTTCATCAAGAGGCTCTTTAGTTCTTCTTCACTTTCTGCCATAAGGGTGGTATCATCTGCATATCTGAGGTTACTGATATTTCTCCCGGCAATCTTGATTCTAGCTTGTGCTTCATCCAGTCCAGCATTTCTCATGATGTACTCTGCATATAAATTAAATAAGCTGCTGCTGCTGTTAAGTCGCTTCAGTCGTGTCCGACTCTGTGCGACCCCATAGACGGCAGCCCACCAGGCTCCACTCTCCCTGGGATTCTCCAGGCAAGAATACTGGAGTGGGTTGCCATTTCCTTCTCCAATGTATGAAAGTGAAAAGTGAAAGTGAAGTCGCTCAGTCGTGTCCGACTCTTGGCGACCCCATGGATTAAATAAGCAGGGTGACAATATACAGCCTTGACGTACTCCTTTTCCTATTTGGAACCAGTCTGTTGTTCCATGTCCAGTTCTAACTGTTGCTTCCTGACCTGCATACAGATTTCTCAGAAGAAAGGTCAGGTGGTCTGGTATTCCCATCTCTTTAAGAATTTTCCATAGTTTGTTATGATCCACACAGTCAAAGGCTTTTGGCATAGTCAATAAAGCAGAAGTAGATGTTTTTTTCTGGAACTCTCTTGCTTTTTTGATGATCCAACGGATGTTTGCAATTTGATCTCTGGTTCCGCCACCTGTTCTAAAACCAGCTTGAACATCTGAAAGTTCAGGGTTCCCATACTGTTGAAGCCTGGGTTGGAGAATTTTGAGCAATACTTTGCTAGTGTGTGAGATGAGCGCAATTTTTTGGTAGTTTGTGCATTCTTAGATTTAAATTCAGGTGGATATACCAAGACACTGGAATTGACTGGTGATTCTGTTCAATATTGTCTATTAGGAAACATCTTCCCCTTTAAAAAATAAGAATATATATATATATATATACACACATATATATATATGGCTTTCAATGCCTTAGCCCAGCTCTACTGAACTATAATATCAAAAGGAAAGATACAAGAATCTGAAATTGCTGAATCTCTCAAGTTGATTCTGATCTTTCCAACTTGAACAACTTTTGGAACATCCCTGAGTCAGACTATTTTGCTTGTGAGGTCACTTGTTCTCTAATTAGTTTCACTTTATTCCATATCAAGAATGCTTTATTTTTCACCTAAGGCTGCTGTTCCTCTTACATTTTTCCCTAGGTTAATTTCACCTTTGTTCCAACACAGGCATTTTATGAATATGTTTTAATTTTCCTTCTTTATCAGCCTTGAAATTACTCAGCCATCTCTGAACTGTAATCGATTAATGATTGACAACTTTGACCTGTTTTTCCTTCTGACTTGTTAGGTTAGAGGGTTGTTATCTTCCCCCTTCCTTCTAACACCACATATTTTTCCATATATGACCCCTTTTAAAGAAGGTTGCTGCTAAGTCGTTTTAGTCGTGTCCAACTCTGTGCAACCCCATAGACAGCAGCCCACCAGGCTCCCCCATCCCTGGGATTCCCAGGCAAGAATACTGGAGTGGGTTATCATTTCCTTCTCCAATGCATGAAAGTGAAAAGTGAAGCTGTTCAGTCGCTCGGTCGTGTCCGACTTTTAGCGACCCCATGGACTGCAGCCTACTAGGCTCCTCCATCCATGGGATTCTCCAGGCAAGAGTACTGGAGTGGGATGCCATTGCCTTCTCCGTAAAGAAGGTTGACTATAGTCAAAAAAAGGATACGGATCTCTGAGAAATAGAGTCAAGGGATTCGATCTGATAGACAGAGTGTCTGAAGAACTATGGTCAGAGGTTCGTGACATTGTACAGGAGGCAGAGATCAAGACCAACCTCAAGAAAAAGAAATGCAAAAAGGCAAAATGGTTGTCTCCGGAGGCCTTACAAACAGCTGTGGAAATAAGAGAAGCAAAAGGCAAAGAGAAAAGGAAAGATATATCCATTTGAATGCAGAGTTCCAAAGAATAGCAAGGAGAAAGCTTTCCTCCATGATCAGCGCAAAGAAGTAGAGGGAAACAATAGAATGGGAAAGACTAGAGATCTCTTCAAGAAAATTAGAGATACCAAGGGAACATTTCATGCAAAGATGGGCACAATAAAGGAAAGAAATGGTATGGACCTAACAGAATCAGAAGATTTTAAGAAGAGGTGGCAAGAATATACAGAAGAACTATACAAAAAAGATCTTCATGACCCAGATAACCATGATGGTGTGATCACTCACCTAGAGCCAGATATCCTGGAATGGGAAATCAAGTGGGCCTTAGGAAGCACCACTATGAACAAAGCTAATGGAGGTGATGGAAATCCAGTTGAGCTCTTTCAAATCCTAAAAGATGATGCTGTGAAACTGCTGCACTCAATATGCCAGCAAATTTGGAAAACTCAGCAGTGGCCACAGGACTGGAAAAGGTAAGTTTTCATTCCAATCCCAAAGAAAGGAAATGCCAAAGAATGTTCAAACTACTGCACAATTGCACTCATCCCACATGCTAGCAAAGTATGCTCAAAGTTCTCCAACCCAGGCTTCAACAGTACATGAACTGTGAACTTCCATATATACAAGCTGGATTTAGATAAGGCAGAGGAACCAGAGATCAAATTGCCAGCACCTATTGGATCATCAAAAAAGCAAGAGAGTTCCAGAAAAACACCTACTTCTGCTTATTGACTATGCCCAAAGCTTTTGACTGTGTGGATCACAACACATTGTGGAAAATTCTTATAGAGATGGGAATACCAGACCACCTGACTTTTCTCCTGAGAAATCTGTATGCAGGTCAGGAAGCAACAGTTAGAATTGGACATGGAACAACAGACTGGTTCCAAATCTGGAAAGGAGTGGGTCAAGGCTGTATATTGTCACCATGCTTATTTAATTTATATGCAGAGTGCATCATGAGAAACGCTGGGCTGGATGAAGCACAAGCTGGAATCAAGATTGCCGGGAGAAATATCAATAACCTCAGATAAGCAGATGACACCACCCTTATGGCAGAAAGTGAAGAAGAACTAGAGCCTCTTGATGAAAGTGAAAGAGGAGAGTGAAAAAGTTGGCTTAAAGCTCAACATTCAGAAAACTAAGATCATGGCATCTGGTCCCATCACTTCATGGCAAATAGATGGGGAAACAATGGAAACAGTGACAGACTATTTTCTTGGGCTCCAAAATCACTGCAGATGGCAACTGCAGCCATGAAATTAAAAGACGCTTGCTCCTTGGAAGAAAAGTTATGACCAACCTACATAGAATATTAAAAAGCAGAGACATTACTCTGCCAACAAAGGTCTGTCTAGTCAAAGCCATAGTTTTTCCAGTAGTCATGTATGAATGTGTGAGTTGGAGTATAAAGAAAGCTGAGTGCCGAAGAACTGATGCTTTTGAACTGCGGTGTTGGAGAAGACTCTTGAGAGTCCCTTGGACTGCAAGGAGTTCCAACCAGTTCATCCTAAAGGAAATCAGTCGTGAATATACATTGGAAGGACTGATGCTGAAGCTGAAACTCCAATCCTTTGGGTACTTGATGCGAGGAACTGACTCATTAGAAAAGACCCTGAGGCTGGGAAAGATTGAAGGCGGGAGGAGAAGGGGACGACAGAGGAGATGGTTGGATGGCATCACCGACTCGACGGACATGAGTTTGAGTAAACTCCGGGAGTTGGTGATGGACAGGGAAACCTGGCATGCTGCAGTCCATGGAGTCGCAAAGAGTTGGACACGACTGAGCAACTGAACTGAACTGAAAAGCAGGTTGACTGTCAAAATAAGGATATTGATCTCTGAACTCTGCAAGTCATTTCTTTGTATCTTGTAGTTTTAGTTGTAAAACTAGGAAGTCAGACCATTTTAATTTCCTCCTAACCGCTCCCATCTGATCAGTCTTTCCTTTGGATCAAATATCCCTGATGGTTTCTGAGAATTCAAAGTCATATATTATATTAATATCATATCATTACACATTTCCAAATATATTTAACATTAAACCTCAAAGCTCCCCAAATGTGATGCACAAGTCATAAGATGACTCACTCTTCCTGGAACATATTCTGTGTGCCTAGAATACTAAATCACAGTGGAGGGCAAAGGCCACAGGTCACATCTCCATCATTCATTTTTATATCTTTATGTAATATGTAAAGCAGTGCATGTAGCCAGTTCTTACTAAATAAATGTTGCACTCTTGCGTATCATCATCAGAGTCTATAATGCTAATGTATTTGTTGTTGTGGTTGCTGAGTTGTGTCTGGCTCTTTGAGACCCCATGGAATGTAGCACACCAGTCTCCTCTGTCCTCCACTATTTCCGGAGTTTGCTCAAATTCATGTCCATTGAGTTGGTGATGCCTTCTAACCATCTCATCCTCTGCTACCCTCTTCTCCTTTTGTCTTCAATCTTTGCCAGCATGAGGGTCCTTTCCAATGAGTTGACTCTTCACATCAAGTGGCCAAAGAACTGGAACTTTGGCTTCCCTGGTGGCTCAGACGTTATAGAATCTGCCTGTAATTCGAGAGACTCAGGTTAAATCCTTGGGTCAGGAAGCTCCCCTGGAGAAGGGAATGGCAACCCACAGCAGTATTCTTGCTTGGAGAATTCCATCGACAGAGAAGCCTGGTGGGGTACAGTCCATGGGGTCGCAAAGAGTCAGCCATGACTGAGTTACTAACACTTTAATTTTCAGCCTTGTTTATGGTCCAGGTCTGTCATCCATACATGACTAAATAGCTTTGACTATACGGACCTTTGTCACAAAGTGATATCTCTGCTTTTCAATACACCATCTAGGTTTGTTATAGCTGTCTTTCCAAGAAGCAAGCATCTTTTAATTTCATGGCTACAGTCACTGTCTGCAATAATTTTGGAGACCAAGAAAATAAAATCTGTCACTGCTTCCACTTTTCCCCCTTCTATTTCCCATGAAGTGATGGGACCAGATGCCATGAACTTAGTTTTTTTTAATGTTGAGTTTCAACATTTTCACTCTTGAGTTTCGCTGCTTTTCACTCTCTTCTTTCACCCTCATCAAGAGGCTCTTTAGTTCCTCTTCCCGGTCTGCCACTAGAGTGGTATCATCTGCCTATCTGAGGTTGTTGATTCCAGCTTGTGATTCATCTAGCCTAGCATTTTGCATGATTTACTCTGCATATAAATTTAAATAAGCACGGTGAAAATATACAGCCTTGATGTACTCCTTTCCCAATCTGTTCCAGTCAGTTTTTCTATGTCTGGTTCTAACTGTTGTCTCTTGACCCGCATTCAGATTTCTCAGGGGACAGGTAAAGTGGTCCGGTACTCCTATCTCTTCAAGAATTTTCCACAGCTTGTTGTGATCCACACAGTCAAAGACTTTAGTATAGTCAATTAAGCAGAATTCTGGAACTCCCTTGTTTTCTCCATGAACCAAATGAATGTTGGCAATTTGATCTCTGCTTCCTCTGCCTTTTCTAAACCCTGCTTGTACATCTGGACATTCTCAGTTCACGTACTGCTGAAGCCTAGCTTGAAGGATTTTGAGCATAACATTACTAGTATGTGAAATGAGTGCAATTGTGCAGTAGTTTGAACATTCTTTGGCATTGCTCTTCCTTGAGATTGGAATGAAAACTGACCTTTTCCAGTCCTGTGGCCACTGCTGAGTTTTCTGCTTCCTAAGGCCCACTTGACTTCACACTCCAGGATGCCCAGCTCTAGGTGAGTGACCACACCACTGTTGTTATCCAGGTCATTAAGATCATTTTTGTATAGTTCTGCTGTGTATTCTTGCTACTCTTCTTGATCTGTTCTTCTTCTGTTAGGTCCATACTGTTCATTATTAAATACATGCTGATTGAATACCTACTATATGCTAGAACTATTTTCATGTACCAGAGACAAATAACTTCTCCCTTGAAATGTAATTATTTGTCACAAGTTGGACCAAGCTAGAGAATGTGGAGTGTGCACTGATGCCTCAGTTATTGTAATTCTATCATTTCTATTGGAAAATCTGAATTTCTCCTCAATGATGTCCCTAGTGATGTGTAAATTTTATTCTTTCCTTATTTAAAAGGGCAGGTTTTGGGTTTTTTTTTTTAATGACTAAAATAGTAGCTACAATTTTTGAGCACATGTAATGGATTGAAAATATTACATTAGATACACTCTGTAGGGGTATATCTTATTTATTCTCATGAAGGTGAAATAGAAAGGTTCAATCACTTAAAATTCTGAATCTGAGATTCGAACCCTGCCCTGACTGCTCCAAGTCTGATTCCTCCCACAGACAGTTTTTCAACAAACATGCCCAGAAGGGCCCCCATGTGATTCTGATTCCCTGAGAACACTACTCGCCTTCCTCCTCCCTTCCCGTTCTCCTTCACCTGGCACCGCAAGACACCTTGAAGAAGGTTAGGAGTTTGCAGGGGTTCCTCTTTCATAGTCAGCAGCTTGCTGTGAAACCTATCACAGCAGCTGAAAGATACAAGTAAATGTTTTCCAAATAAAAATCCCTCAGTGAATCAAAGAAAGAAAAGGTATAATTTTCCTTTGGTAAACGCAACATGCACAAGTTATTTGAAACAGCTGGTTCAAGTGGGAATGAATGACTTCCCCAGGGTCCCAATCTGACAGTAAGTGCTTGCTGCTTACATGTGTGGAAGAGGGAACGGGGACAGATATTGTAACGGAGCAGAACAATTTCTTCGCCTCATCGGTTCATGAATATTTGAATGGAGAGGGTGTGATCTGGAGAGTTTTTTCACGGCTTTGCTTTTTTATTTTCCCTCCAGTATCCTTCTCATTCAGCGAGCATCCATCATATACCTACTACGGTCCGGACATATTTCTAGGCACTGTGGCCATAAAGTTCAATATGACACATTCCTCCACTTCAAGAAACATTCTTCTTTCATTTTTCCTCAAATGATTAGACAAATGTATTAAACAAGGGAGGGCAGATGTCCTTGCTTATAAAGTGAGGGTAAAGACATAAAGACTGTTCAGTTGCCTACTCTATGACTATACTCTCTGCTACATGCATAGACAATTGGGGACTTTGGGAAAGAAACATTGATCTTCATATACAGTACTTTTCTAACTTACTTACTATGCTATCCAATTCAATGAATATTTTTTTAGCATTTACATGAGATGTAAAATTGTCCATTCTAGTGCTTTTTCAACCAAAGGCTTTTATTCTCCTGCATCCCGGGCTGTCTTTTGCTAAACAAGAACACTTATGTACCTTAGCTAAGAAATATTTACTGAAAAATACATTCAAAAGCTTTGCATCAGTCAGGATGCTGGTAAGCAAGAACTCTTTACAGATACCAAATGTGGCAGTTACTGCTCTTCTTAACCTACTTTCTACAGTCTTTATTAGAGAGAGTGAATTACATGAGGAAACAGAAATCTAATCTGCTTAGTCATACGAAGTTGCCAAAAAGTCAAGGTCATGCTTTTTAAGTTCTGTGGGTTGGAGCCGGTGATAACTTCGTTGTATTTAACTAGAAAAAGTGGAGGTGTGTCTTTAAAGGAACTAAGGGCTGCGGGAACAACTCGTCAATGTCCAAAAGAGAGGATTAATGTAGGGGGTGAAGAAAGATTGATGTAGGAAAATCCCACTTGTTGAAGTCTGTGTAAAGAGCCAATGTGATTTACTGATAGACAGGAGTCTGGAAATTTAGAACAAAATGATCTAGAGAAAATAGTATGAAGGGACAATCACATCCAGCGTAACATGTAATTAAAAGGGAGGGGATACTTTCTCAGTTCAAAACTCTGAGTGATGGTAGATTCCCAATGAGCTGGGTTTGTGACTTGCAATAGACTTTAATACATGGAGATCTGTTCACTATCATCAGAGGGCTGAGAAATTTGTAATTTCTAAGGCAGTAGTATGATACCAACAAGAAGACTAGAACCTTGGATGGAAAAATCCAAGTCTACTTTCCCTCACTGTCTATTTAGCAAATATGATGCTGCCTAAAGTATGCCTTTTTCTTTCTCTCTCTTTAAAGAAAAGTTATGAATTTGGGGATGTTTTGGTGGAAATACACTCTGTGTAGGCATATTCTGCCATGTAATAATGAGCTGATGACGAGGAAGAATGGCCATGATGAGAAGGTCCCAGTCCCCTGTCGAAGAGAGGCAGATGGCAAAGTTACAAATCAGTCTGAAGTCTAAGAGCTGAAAATTAGTGTGAGAATAGAGAGTTATTCCACTGTCTGCCTTGATTTCTGGGACAATGCCCATTTACAGTCCAGCCCCAGAGAAGGGAGAATTACGGTAAAAATACAGAAGAGACTCTATAATAATCAAAGTGAAAGAATTGCAGACCACTTTGCCTCCTTAGAATGGGAACAGAAGTCTTAGGAGTTACAAGGGCTCTCTGTATGTGCATTACCCCCTTTTTTCCAACTTCCTTGACTAACTCACTGTTTTTTCTCCCTCAAAACCTGAGACCACCACTCATCCTCAAAACTGTAAGTGAGCAGACATAACCTGCAATTCATTCAGTTCCAAATAGTTATAAAAATATCAATCATTGCACAACTGTTAGTGTAAATTGAGTTGAATTTAAATCTCTCTGAAACTGGACATTATGAGTAGAGAATTGAACAAGAGAGGTGGCAGTAGGCAAATGATCCAGCTGTAGTATCAATAAGAGCATTATACACACTCTTAGATTTGAATTGATCCATGGGACTTGACAATCAATCTGTACATGGTGAGTAACAGGTAGGCAAATATGAACTTCAAGTTCTTTGAGATGGTTCTACACAATTCAGAAATGAATCGATGGTTAGGAAATCGTAAGAGGAAGACAGTGTTGGCAGTAGTTTGATCGAAACTGGTGCAGGAGGAAATGTAAAATCATGATGAAGGTACCCCCAGCATCAGGGTATGTAGTGAGATGTGTGCTGTAAGTGGGTAAGGTCCAGGGTAACACTCTCTAGGGAATTTCATAATTCCTTGGGCTACTTCAGTCTCTTCTTGGCCCATGAACAAAAACAGGTAGTGATCTTATACATAGTACCACTCCTTATATGGGGACACCGGAAATCCCTGGTTACTATGCCCAATATCTCAAATGGATTGTGGAGGACTTAACAGTTCAAGTGCAGACCTGGAATCTGATCACTGGTTTCTTCAGTGAGGTCATACAGTCAAGTGGACATGTGTTGTCGAAAGTGTGGTATCCAAGCCAGTGGCTTGATCATCATTTTGGGGATTGCTAGAAATGAAAATTATGATCTCTGTCCCGATTTAGTGAATCAAAATGTCTAGCTAGGAGAGGGGAGAGAAATCAGAATTTTTGAATATTTTAAAGCTTGAAATGCATTGGTATGAAGATAGTTTTCTTAGCATTCCACTCTTCATTCAACAAGTTTTTACTTTGTGCTACTCACTTTTCTAAAAACTGGACTCTCAGTGATAAGCAAGACAGAGCAAAATTTATGAAACTGAACAAATTTCAGCAGTGAAGAAAAATATTAAACAATAATTTATTCAATTAGTGATTTCAGTATAGTTGTGGTCAATGTGTTAAAAATAGACACAGGAAAATTCGGAGATATTTGAAAACATATGCTGAGGAAAGCAATGATGTTGTTGATAATATCTTGGCATTGTGATGTTATATATGAAAAACAAGAATGTAAAATAAAAACCACAATAAATGCTTAATTGGATGTGGTGTAACCCAGGGAATCACCTTTCATTGATGGCAAACCCAAGAAGTGGAGGCATGTGTGGAATATGGTAATACTGGCATCCAGCCATTTCTTATACTTCAGCTCCCCTCTCTTTTAAAATAGAATTAAGCAATTCAATAAAACCAATATCAGAATCTATTCAGTCTCCAAGGGATGATTTAACTTGGTGGTGTTAGTGCAATGGTTCTTAAATGGATTTGGTATTTGTTAATCACAGCAGAACTATCAGGATGCTGAAGCTTGAAGGTTAGAACAGGGCATAAACAAAGGTACAATGGGAATAAAGGATGGATCCCATCACTGAACAAGGTACAGCTCCTTCTTCCATGGTCCCCACTGAATGTTCACAATTCTATCCTGTGAAAGAACTATTCAGATGAGATAGATAAAGAATAATGAACTAAAATAATGTACTCGAAATGTACTTGCCAAGTACATTTTAAAAGCTTTTACTTTTTTTTAATTCTATGAAATTTTCACTGATTCAGTTGGAATTGAGAGATGAACAACTTATTTTTGCATTTTGACATTTTCCTAAATTTTGAGCACGAAGACAGGATGTGATTTCCTCAGTGCTGAAACCTCTTATTCCTCTAGCTACCAAGAAGTTTTCTCTCTTCCTTTGTTCTCTTATATTTAAGTCAACACTTCATTTTATGGTGGTTGTTGTGTTCTATTTGATTCAACACTTTATAGTACTAGCAAAATGGCAATTGTGTCCTGCAATGCCTGATCCACATCCAACTCTTGATAAAGTTGTATTTGGCAGACGAATGAATGAATAAATGTGTATTGCTTTAACCACTATCTACTAGCCTTATAGAAAGGGTTGGAGTGATGAAGAAGAAGGACTCTTTACAGAGCTGTATTCAAACTTGGATTATGAGATGGGATTGTGATGAATCCAAGGGAATTGATATATTTCATTAACTTTAGATGTTCTTTATGCCATCTTATTTCTCCTCATAGCAGTTAAACAATTTTAATTTATTTTTGACATGATGAATCTTTGTTTCCTCCACCAAAATACTGACTCCATGACAATAGAGATGATTTGCTTTAAATCTTTTTTTCACAAATGCAGCAACTCCTACAATAGTACTCTGAACTTAAAAAAATGCTCAAGTAAATATTAGTTGAATGATGTCTTATCTTGAAGGTGAGCCTGAGGCAAGGATTTAAGCACAAGTGTTTTATTTGGGAGGTGAAGGAAGCAACTGTAGAGAAGTAGAGAATTTGGAAAAGGGAAAAAAATGCAGTTAAAAGAAGGTATCCAGTTAATGGAAGCTATCAAGGGTCTCAACTAGCCTCCATTGGGAACCAACTCACTTTGCTTCACTGAGGCTAGATAGGGGTGGAGGCCCAGCTCCCCACTGCACCCCTCTGACACAGAGGTGGGGAGTTGTGGGTGACAAGAAGTGGAGTGTTAAGTGGCCTTGCCTCTCACTGTTTTGGTCATTCCCATTGGTGCCAGGTGGGTTTGTGGACTTTTGGCTCTCTGCCGGATCCCGTTGACACCAGAGGTGGAGGAAAGTAGGGTGCCGATTTCCTCTGACCTTCACCACTGAGTGGAATCTCATTGGTACCAGATGGAGGTGGAGACTCAGCTAGCCACTGGATTTGTAATGGACTCTACGGGCAGGACTCTATGGGGTCTTTTTAGGACCATGTCCTTTGCCTGCCTCTTGTCCATTAAAAAAAAACTTTAGCCAAAGAATACATTTAATCAGAGAAGCAAGAAAATGCAGAAGCAAAGGAAAGGAGTCAAACAAGACAAAATAATAACTCAGTCATTACACAAAGTCAAGGATCTTTAGCTCCTTCTCAAGGACTATAGATAATATTCTGAGCCATATCCTTTGTGCTGGTTTTCAGATACTGAAGCCCCACCAGGTAGAAAAAGTTAGCTGCACAATGACCAGACTGGAGCCATGACATAGGTGGCTACATCTTGCACAATTTCAAGAATTGGCCTCAAGGAAATGGTAACAAACTGACCTTTGAACTGCAGATCAACTATACTTAAAACAATCAAGATGACATGGATCAGACCACCACAAGACCAATTTCAAGATGACTGTTGAATCTGACAGCTGTGCTGAACGTAGCCCCCTCCCTCTGACTATATATCCCTGAAACTCCCCTTTAAAAGCTCTTGCTCTCTGATTGGCAGTGGGAATTTAGTTCTCTGGGACATGTTCTCCCCACATTGCTGGCCTCTGAAATAAACCTACTTTCCTTTCTTACCAACACTGGTCTCTTGAGTATTGGCTTTCAACTGATGATCAGCCTAACCTGATCACCTCCGGCTTGAATTGAGCTGGAATGAAGGATTTGCAAGTCACTTAGGCACTCTCCTCGTAAGGCAGGAGAAGCTCAGCACCATGACTGCAAACAACTCAATCAACCCTCCTGAAACCATGGAGAAGCAGGTAGCAGGATTTCTGTGAGTGCTTCCTTGATTAGGATCAGTATTGCCAAGAAGGTTTCTTATGGTCTTAAGCCATGATTTCTCCAGCCGTTTGGCTAAAAATTATAGACTTTCTCAATTCTTCTTTTAGCCTGTTGAATGTCCAGGATTGAGGGTATCTACAATGCCCTGTCTGGAATATGTGGGAGGAAATAAGGCAACAGGGAATTCAACACGGTCACGTTTCATGTCCCCAGTTTTCTAGGCAACACACTGGCTTTCCACCTTTCTTGTGCTTGTTTGTTGTGTTGTGTCTGGATTTTGTTTAGCTTTAAAGAGGAGAATCCAGAAGAAATGGGTTACTCCATTTTGTCTAGAACCAGAAACCCCTTCAAATTATCATTAAAGACCTATGGCTTATGGAAAACTTCAAGCATATGTTCTGGTGAGTTCAACATGTATTTTCATTGTGTTATTTGTTTTTCTCCATAGTTAGAAAATTAGTTGAGTGGAAAAAAAATCATCTATTTCAAGTGGTGCCACTAGTAGATGTTATTATACATGTTTCATTTACAATCTTCCCAGCTGTGATTATTTTATGAGGGAAGAAAAACAAAAAATACTATAGCAGGTTTCACATGGTAAGTTTTTTTTTTTTTTTCTTAAAGGGGCTTCCCTGATGGCTCAGACAAGAAAGAATCTGCCTGGAATAAGGGAGACCTGGGTTTGATCCCTGGGTTGGGAAGATCCTCTGGAGAAGGGAATGACAACCCACTCCAGTATTTTTGCCTGGAGAATTCCATGGACAGAGGAGACCAGCGGGCTTTAGTCCATGAGGTCACAAAGGGTCAGACATGACTGAATGACTAACATTTAACATTTTTTCTCAGTCGCTTGAAGGTGCCATGTACTATATTTTTCAGCCTCGTTTATTTAGAAATTAATCTCACACTCAAAATCCAAAATCATTTTCTATTCCCAGCTGCAGTGACCTAAAAAGTTTGCCTTTAGTATGACTCCATAGACATATTTATATTTAATCAAGCCTCCTTACTGACACTCCTGGCTACAGCTGCTGATTCTGCTGCTGACAAGGACAGGAAGAACTTTGAGTAAAATGTTATGATATCTAGTTAGTTTAGTGCAGGAGTTTTTCCTTCGAACTTCACACAGAGGTCATATGATGTGATCTATTTATACTACCATAGTTTCCAATAATATGATACACAAAACAGAGATCCAAGCATGAGGAAATATTAGAAGCAAGAATAACAACCAGCAACATTGAAGAAAATGCAATTGGATTATTTTACTCCTGAGCTTCTAAAAGTAGTCTTGTGAATAAAACACTCACTCAGTTCAGAGGGTATTTAGTATGTCTGGGTTCAAATCCTCACATTCCCACTTATTGCATATGTTAATTTTGGTAAATTATTAACACATTAACATCTGTGACTCACTTTCCTTACCTGAAAAATGGTCATAATAATAGTACCTATTACAGAGGTGGATATAAACTTAAAAGAGATAGTAAATGTGAAATACAAAGTCCAGTGCTTGACAAGATATTTGTGCTCAAAAAATGATAGTTATTTTTCACAAATCATTGGAGCAATCAGTTACTAATTTTTGTCAACTTAAAAGGTTTAAATCTATGGACATTTATAGATTTATCAGGGACACCAAGATACATAAGCATAGTGTCTGATATAAAAAAAAAATTACCATCTGTTAGAAATGAAGGAGAGAGATTATACCTTTAATTAATAGTGTGAACACTATATGCTATTTGGTAATAGTCATTGTTGTTCCCAATTTGCAATGAGGGTCAGAAAAATTGAGGAACGTGATCAAGATCACACAGTTAAATTTCTAGATTCAAGCGCAGGAGTATTTGAAGTTACAAATTACAGAAAATTCTTATAACATTAAAACAATTGATAATCAAAGGAAAAACAAGTGTTAACCTAATAGGCGGAAGGTGATTCCAAATACCGTGTCCAAATGTCAGTTGTACCTTGTTTATGGCCAATGACTTGCCTGGGTGATATTCTAAGCCTCAGGAATGGAGGCATTTTATCAACATAGTCTCCTCATCTGTAAAATGAGGTGAGAGAGTAGATAGCTCTAAGGCCCCTTTCCTGCTCTAACAGTCATCAAGCCTATGAATGTTTATGTCCTGAAACTCCATCTCTATATTAGTAAGCATAATATTGGGTGTTGCTTGACAAACTGGAATAACATTTAGTGGATGGGCTTGCAGCCTACTGTGAAGATTGATATCATTCGATAAATTATTTACAAAACTTTCATGACATAAAGTAAGAAAGCAGTAGACAGTTAGTGACTAGGCGTGAAATAGGGGAAAGAAAAGGGCAGGACAGATCTGGAATCCTTGGATTTCATAAGAGTCTATGCTCATTCACGGACTGGCTAAAACACCATGACTATAACCAACATTTAATACACATTATCTTATTTAATCCTTACCAAAGCCCAGTGGAGTTGGAATATTTGATCCCCAATTTTATGTTGATGTTGGATTCTCAGAGAGGTTAAGTAATTAGAGCTACAAGGTCAAGAAGTTAGTTTGCAGGGATGCTGGAATTAAAATTCAAGTCTGCATGCAGCAGTGCCCATGGTCTTCCTGCTGTTTTATAAAGACTCAAAGTTTTCTTTATATACAACGCACTTTGACTCTCATCCATTTATGTAAATGACAGTATGGGTCATTACTGATGCAATCATTATTTATAATGTGTATTGACATTAACCTTTCTGAACACTGAAATGGAAGTGCTATTTTCATTCACTGATGGAGCTGGTCCTATTAAACATTATAACCTCTCATTGTAATTTTCTTAGAAAGCGTTTTCAGGGGATGGAAAGGAAAAGAGATTGACATTTGTGAGTACTTACTCTGAGCCAAGCACTTAACAGTTATTATCTTATTTAAATATTATAATAACTTTGGGGAAGAATATTATTTTCCTTTTCTAACAGATAAAGAAGTTGAAGCTCAGATTAAGAAAAAAGCCACAGGTTCCTGAGATTCAGAAGCCCCTGCTTTATGGTACTTCACAGTTTTCCATGGCCAGTTCCCAAATCGGGCTCTGGTTTGTCTGTTTCTTTGAACTTTCAGCTGGAATGTTGTTTTTATTTTAGGGCATCTCCAAAAGTTCATAAATACACATTGACATCAGTGATTAAAATATACATTGTCCAGGCAATGATTAAGTCATTTTCAAGATTGACACCATAGGTGTCTGACTTATGCTTTTAAAGAGCACAATAATATATAATTCCAGTAATTCCCGATTACTGTAGGCTCTCAGCATGCATTTGATTATTGAGTGACTCTAATTTTTATTAATGAACAACAGCCAGCATTTGCTGAGTACTTATGCCTGGCCACCATGTTGAATCCGTTTGACAGTAAATAGTGCCAGTTCCTTCATTTTTTCCCTTAAATGATTTTTCCCTCTAAGGATACTTACCTTCAGCCATTTAAAATTTTCTTGAGTTGAAGAATACATATCCTTTGACACACATATCTAAATCTTTGTAATTTTGGAGAAAGAACATGATTTGCTATGCCATATATGTGTCATAAGCTAAATGGATAGTTCAGGGGCACACATTTGTCTGGAGACAAACTCTTGCTCTAAACAACAGTTTAAAATGTTTCCATGAGCCCCTATTGAAAGTGATACGCTATGCAAGCGGTTTCTTTGTAGTCAGCTGTAGAAATAGCTCACCTATTTAGACATAAATGAGTGGTGAAGACAAGGTGAAGAGTTCCCCAAATCCCTATGCTGAGTTGCTTGTTCTGTCCTTTGTACTGCCACAGCACCTTTTTCTTACTTCTGAAATAGCACTCACAAACTTGTATTTATTAGTTTACATACACGTCATCTGCGACATTTGATCATTACCTTTTCAAGGTCATGGACCAAGTCTTACTCCTCATTATATCTCTAGTACCTAGCACAGTGCCATAGACATAATCAGAGCTCAACAGATATTTCTTGAGTAATCAATTTAACAGAAGAATAAAGGTCTCCATTTTCTTCAGATATATTAGGATTTCTGGGAACTGATGTTACGTGCTTCCTGGATTCCCCTTCAACGTTTTGCCCTAGCTCCCAGCAATACTGTCAGCAGCCTTCAACTATCGGCACCTTCAGAACTGTCTCAGCTGCAAAGAGCTACTTAGCTCAAGGTCATACCCTTTCCCAAGGTGGGTCATGGCAATGATGAATTAACATGGGACTATTAAAGTGTGACCTCCTCAGCCAAACACGGAAAAATGTTGAGGTGCCATTCAAGCTCCAAAGGTCTTGAGGTTTGTTGAAGAGTGCCATTGGACCAACGTACCAAAATAACGTATCCCTCCGCCCAATCCTACTTCTTTCCACTTTCATGAGTGCTGAAACTAAGGATACTCCTTAATAAACATACTGCAAGCGAATCAGTGTCTTAGAATCCATTTTCCAAGGCACTCAACCAGCAACAAGTTTTAAAAACACATTTAGGGCTTCCCTGGTGGCTCAGAGGTAAAGAACCCACCTGCCAATGCAGGAGATCCCTGGTCCCGAAAGAGCCCACATACCACGGACCGACTAAGTCCATGTGCCACAACTATTGAGCCTGTTCTAGAACCCAGGAACCACAACCACTGAGCCCAGGTGCTGCAGCTACTGAAGCCCACACGGCCTAGAACCCGTGCTCAGCAACAAGAGCAGCCCCCGCAATGAGAAGTCCGCACACAGCAACTAGAGCATAGTCCCCGCTCACTACAACTAGAGAAAAGCCCCTAGCAATGAAGACAAAAAAATTAATTGATTAAATTAAAAAACCCACACTTAGACAAAAGTTGTGAGAATCTGCTTTAGGGTCTTACTACTTCCATCCTTACTCTTCCAATGGGAATGTATGCTGATTTATAGATCAAACGAAAGGAACTATATTAAGTCATTTCACCTACATGATCTGATATAATTCTTACTTTAACTCTGAAAGCTAGGGACTTTTGTTTTCATTCTAAACTTTACATTTATGTAACTCAAAGAGTCTCACAAAAATGGCCACCATCTTAAAGCTCATCTGAAGCTAGTAGTTAAATTTTCCTTATCCCCAAGTAATGTGATAAAGGCCACAGCTAAATTGAAAGTATGAGAGATTTTATTTCATCCTTCACACATGCCAGGAGTCCAAGGACTTGCTTAATATGTCACTTTTAATAGGTGCTCATTGAAATGTTCCAGAGAAGTAATCTTCTCCATTCACTGCCTTTTATATTTTCCTTAAAAAATAAAATAAAAGGTTAGAGAGGAGAGAGCTACATTTTTTTATATAAATTCTGATCCTTTTTTTTTTTTCAGTGATCTTAGGTTGTGTTCCCTAGAAGTAGAGTTTGAAGTGAGAACATCTTATTCAAGAGATTTATTAAAAGAGGAAAATGAGGAGTTCAGTTCAGTTGCTCAGTCGTGTCCGACTCTTTGTGACCCCATGGACTGCAGCACGCCAGGCCTCCCTGTCCATCATAAACTCTCGGAGCTTACCCAAACTCATGTCCATTGAGTCAGTGATGCCATCCAACCATCTCATCCTCTGTCTTTCCCTTCTCCTCCTGCCTTCAATCATTCCCAGCATCAGGGACTTTTCAAATGAGTCAGCTCTTTGCATCAGGTGGCCAAAGTATTGGAGTTTCAGCTTCAACATCAGTCCTTCCAATGAACATTCAGGACTGATCTCCTTTAGGATGGACTAGTTGGATCTCCTTGCAGTCCAAGGGACTCTCAAGAGTCTTCTCCAACACCATAGTTCAAAATGAGGAGAAGGGGAGTGAATAAATCAGGATGGAGAGATGAAAAATACTAATCCAGACTATGTTTTCAGCTGAAGACTACTTTCAGTCTGACCTCAGTATCTGGACAATTAATGCACCATAGTTAGTCCCTCTTTGAGCCAAGAGGGCAGCATTGTGTACCACTATGTAACCAGACATTAGAGATAGACTGCTTCTCCAAGGTATAACCAACCAGTTACCAACTGGTAGACAGAGAAAGAAATACCTATGTGCCATTAACTCATAGCAGCTGGGGGCGGGGGCAGGGGGCGGGAATGAGTGCACCAGCCCAGAACAGTGGACCAGTGAGGGGCGCCAGAGTACACACCACGTCTGGTATTTTTAACAGTCTACAACCTCCTTTCCCAGCATCAGGGTCTTTTCCAATGAGTCGGCTCTTCATATCAGGTGGAAAAGACCCTGATGCTGGGAAAGAGTGAAGGCAAAAGGAGAAGAGGGTGGTAGAGGATGACATGCTGGATAGCATCACCAACTCGACGGACATGAACTTGAGCAAACTCCGGGAGATAGTGGAAGACAGGGATGCCTGGCATGCTGCAGTCCGTGGGGTAGCAGAGTCAGACACAACTTAGCAACTGAACAACATCAACAACCTACTTTATTCAATGAGCATTTATTGAGCATCAACCAAGTCCTGGGTTTATTCTAGATACTAGAAATACAGAAGTGAATAAGCAAACAGAAAAATCATGTCCTGTTAGACCTAATATTCTAGGAGAGGGAGACAAGTAATAAACAAGTAAAGGTTTATTTAATATGTCAGGTTGTTAAGGAATATGGAGAAAAATAGAGAAAGGGGTGCTGCAATTCTAGATTCTGAGATTATCCTTAGTCAAGGAAAGCTTCATCAAGGAGATAATGTTGAAACAAGGATCTACCTAGAGGAGGTGAGTGAACAAGTAGGCAAATATTCTGAGGAAGAATCTTCTAGCAGAAAGAATTGCAGGTGCAAAGTCCTCAAGGTGGGAATGCTGGTCATTTGCAGAAAGAACACGGATGCCAGTGTGACTGGAATAGAAAGATCAATGGGGAGAGTAAATGAGATGGGATCTTAGAGAAGTAGCAAGGCCAGTAGGATCTTACAGGTCATTGGAAGAACTTGACTTTACTTTGAATGAGGTAGAAAACCACTGGCAGGATTCTCAGCACAGTGACATCATCTGCCTCCCATCCTGAAAGGAATACTTTACCTGCAGTTTTAGGAAAAGTGGGTGGACAGAGAGAGAACAGACACACCAGTCAGAAGGCTATTAAATCATCTAGGAGGGAGTGGTCCATGGCTAAGATCAGGATTAGAGCAGCATAGAGCAGTGAGATTTTTTTCAGATTCTCAATATATTTGGAAAATACAGCCAACATGACTTGTTTATAGATTGAATATGTGGAATGGAGAGAAAAAAAAAAGAGTTGAATAAGAGTCTAAACTGCAACACTCATAGTGATTGATCAGCAGCATTGGTCTTGTTTTCAGACTGATGGTCAAGTTTATTGGATACAACATTTCATTAAGCATCACATTTACTTAGCTTTAAGAAAGGATGCAGGGTAAGAATCAATGTAGAATTCATGACAGTGGATTACAGAGATCTACTGACTCACATAGCAACTTCTGAAACCCTTAAATCACTTTGCATTCTGCATGCACAAGTTCTTAAGAGAAGAAGCTGAGGGGTACAGGTTGATGTCAGCTCAGGGAAACCATCAGCTTTGTGGTCCCTTCAGCTTTTATATTTTGTGTTCATTTCCTGGTGCAGGTGTATCTCTTAAATATTGGTTAGTCATTACTTGATAAACAATTTCAATAATGAGGTACAGGTGCTTGGTCCTATATATAATAACATTGGCCAGAATCTCACTCAGTTTGGATCTGTTATACTCCCATAAATTTCATGAGTTACTGTAGTAGGGGAAGATTTGATCAAGATTTGAATCATCAATTGTCCCTGAGAATAAAAGACGGCACTAATCAACCACTGGCACTTTCCTTCCATGAATGATTTGGCCTCAGCACCCAGAAGGAAGGTTTTGCCATCCTGTGGGAACAGTGGCTTTGGAAAGCATAGGAGGAAGAATATTAGGAGTTCAGTTTTGCACACATTAAATTTGAGATGTATTTTCTATATCCAAGTGGAGAAGATGAGTAGGAAATTTGAAATAAGAATCTGAATTTCCTAAGAGGAGGTTGGGATAAACATATATATTTGAGGGTTAACACCAGATAAATGGGTTTCCTTGGTGACTCAGATGGTAAGAATCTGCGTGCAATGTAGGAGATGCAAGTTTGATCCCCGGGTTGGGTAGATCCCTTAGAGAAGGGAATGGCAACACACTCCAGTATTCTTGCCTGGATATTTAAAGCCATGAGTCTAGATGAGAACAATGAGATTCAAAGAGCTTTGTACAGATATCTATATAGATAAAGTCTAAGAGTTGAATATTTTGGTTGTTGAGGCAATAAAACAAGATAAGCAAAGGACACTGAGATCAAAAGCTCACTAAAATAAGAGAGAAATCAAGACTCTCCCATGCTCTATAAATCAAGGAAGGAAAGATTGAAAAATTAAGGACATAGCAATCAGCTGCAAATTCTGAAAACCAGATGACTGGAATCAGGGCTTAGGTTTAGTCACAAGAAGGACAGTGCCGATGTTTACAAATGCAGTTTTGTGAGGTGGTGTGGAAAAACTGATTAGAGATGATTTAAGAGAGAATAAAAGAAAAAAAGGAATTAGAAACAGTAGGTAGAGATAAGCAGGATCAGAGAATTATAGCAATAGATGGAGAGATAGTAATCAAATAAAAAAATTTTAGTAGTTATTTTTATTTATTTTATTTAGTGGCACTGGCTCTTAGTTGCCACTTGTGGGATCTAGTTTCTTGACCAGGAATCAAAACTGGGCCTCCTGCATTGGGAGCAGAGTTTTAGCCATGAGAAAACCAGGGAAGTTCCTCAAATGAGGTTTTTGTTGTTGCTGCTGTTGTTTAAGAAGACAGATATTGCAGGCTTGGGAGAACAATCTGCTGGATAAGGAAATTTAACAGTGAAGGAGAGAAGGAGAATTACTGGGATGATGTTCTTTAATGGGTTGGAGAGGATGGGACCATTGCACAGGTGGAGATGCTGACCCAGAGAAGAGTGCATGCAGTTCTTCCACATTAACAGGAGAGGAAGAAATACATGGGCAAAGACGCCAGTTAGTGGGTGGAAATTCTTTTCTCAGTATCTGTTTTCTCAGTGAAATGGAACACAAGGCAGGTGTCTGAGATGGAGCAGAGAAGAGGAGGTGCGGGATGTTTAAGGAAAGAAGAGAAGAGGTGAACAAGGTTCGTGGGAGAGTGACCGAATAGAGAAGTGTAGTTACGCTTGCCGGGCAGAAGAGAGAGTCCATTGAGGATAGTGGCCAAGGGTTTACAGTGAGACAGAAAAGGATGGTCGTGTTTTTCTCCAGCTATGTGAAGTTGTGGTGTTTAGTCCAGCTATGGGAAGAGAGTTAGAGATAATCAAGGTTAGAATTTTGTCAGGTGAGTATATAAAGTGAGACATGAGCAAGATAATTGAGGGCGTGTGCAAAAGGACTGATTGCAGTGATGGTCCATGACATCCAAACTGTTCAAGGATCAAAACAAGGACACAGAAGGTAGGGGAAATGAAGGTCATTAAAAATGAGAAGAAAATCAGAAGCCTGAGGGTCCTGGTAAAGCAGAAAATTTCTTAGTCAAGTGCTCCAAGGAGTAACTTAGAAATGTGAGAGGCGATGGTCTAATTGCGGGATGCCTACAATTTAGGCTACAGAGAGACTGCCTTTACAGGTCACACACTGACCTAGGATATGACTTTGACAGTAAGTGCTTAATGTAGTGGAGGAATTGAATCAGGGATAGTTAAGAATTTACAGCCCAATATAATGGAATGCCTGTAATGCAGGAGCCCTGGGTTCAATTCCTGGTTCGGGAAGATCCCCTGGAGAAGGAAATGGCAATCCACTCCAGTATTCTTGCCTGGAAAATCCCATGGACAGAGGAGCCTGGCAGGCTACAGTCCATGGGGTCGCAAGAGCTGGACACTACTTAGCGACTAAACCAGCACCACCATAATGGAATGCTCATCCTGACGGACATTCAAATCACTAACAGTTATGATGATACACTGTGGGAGAATGAAACAGTGAACCAAGTGCTACAGTATTCAAAGAGTTAAAGAGTCACCCAAGAGAGTGGAGGCGAGGACAACAAGGCCGGGTAGTAGGACTGTGTGGAAAGGTGGGAGGAAGAATTGCCTGGAAACAGCAGTTGGGAGCAGAGGTTACATACTGCTGGTCCAGCCCAGAGGTGGGCTGCAGGGTATGCTGTGTCACATGGGAGCAAGCATATTACAGATTTAATGATCCAGAGACCACCTCATTCACAAGCAATTCCAAATTCTGGCAGAAAGAGTCATATTTGTGTGGTTTATGTTTGGTGATCACTCTTGATCCACAGAGCTGTCACCAAGAGGCAGTCTCAGAGGACTAACGTGGTTGCCAGTGGCTTCTTTTCTTACCTTATAAACAGAGACCAAACATTTAAGCATATTTCCTAGCTTCTTCCTACCACGGAAGAGTTGCCTCCTAATAGATCATTAACCTTTCCATTACAGCCACACACACCCCTTTTTCTTTTCCTTTTCAAAATTCAGAACCAGCAATTTTCTATCTAGGAAGAGCTGCATCAATGGTCAGTCAATGGTCCAACAGTTGAGTTCCAGCTGAACATCATAATACACCATTCATAATTACACCACTATTCCACAACTAGAAACTTCTCATCTTGAAATGAGCTCAGAAAGAAGCTGCAGCAACTTACCTGGCACTGCCACTGTTTATTGTTGTGCACGCAGCCCCGCTTGGCACAGGACATCTTGATTTGTATTAACATCCTAATGCACTAATCTTCCTAATATACCTTATATTTATGTATGACATAAATCAAATCCTGCTCAGAACTAAGCTGTTGCTGCCTTTTTTTTTCTCCTACTCTCCTGCTGGGTGTATTTATGTTATGCTGTGTTGTGTTGCTACCCTCGCTGCAAATTTATCTGAGCTCCGACTTTTACTGCTGATTTAGCAAACATTTTATATTCTGCAATGAACTGTAAACTTTTTTTTTCTGACAGATCCATTATGACAAGTGTTATAAACTCTTCACTGCAGACTGTATCTCTTCTATTGAGCTGCTCTTTATATCAATTTTACTATGCCCAGAAAATGAGCTGGTAATATTGCACCTGTCTGAGCTCAGCCAGGACAGTCAGTGAGCCCTGCAACAGACAGCATCTATATACTTAGTTTTATTACATCTGTTTCTCATTTATACAGTAGTTAGTGGGAATCAAGTTTTAAGAGTAGTCAAATGAGCTGGAACTACCTGTAAGCTCCCATTTCTTTCCATTTAAAAGTTTGTATATAAACATACACAATGTTTTTAAGTAGCTTATAAATTTTTCCATTTCCTATCAGGACTAAAATGTCATAAGGTATCTACATTAAATTCAAGTTACATCTGAGAATACACATTGATCCCAAAGAAGAACCTTCATTCTGCTAAGTCATGCCCATAATTTGCTTACCTTCTGTGATGGTGGTGGGAGGTGTCTTTCATTTACCAGTAGCTTTCAATGGATAAGAGTATCAGAGTTCTATTCCCCCAAAAATGACGAGGAAATAAGAAAGGGAACTCAAGTGTTGTGGGCTGAAATGTGTCCTCTCAAATGTCATATATTGGAGTCTTAATTTCCCAGTATCTCTGAATGCCACTCTACTTAGAGGTAGGATCTTTAAGGAGGTAATGAAGTTAAAAAGAGATCATTAGTGTCAGTCCTAATTCAATATGGAGGAGAAAACTAGAACATGTACCTAAACACAAAGGAAAGACTGTTGGAGACAGAGGGAGAAGACATCCATCTCAAGTCACAGAGATTGGGCCCAGAAAAAACCAACGCTACTGACCTTTTGATCTCAGACTTCTAGCCTCCAGAACTGTGAGAAGATAAATTTCTGCTGTTTAATCTACCCAATATGTGGTACATTTCTATGGTAGCCCTAGAAGATTAATATACCATATTTGATATTTCTAATCTTCACGGAAATTTTCACACATTATTTTATCTAACTTCCACAATAATCCTGAGATGTATCTAAACCTTCATTTTTAAGGATGAAGAAACAAACTCAGACTAAGAGAGGTTAGTCAATTTACTCTAAGTCACAGCTAGATGTTAAAAAGCTGCGGGTAAAATCCACATTGTATGTGCCTGAATGCTCAGTCACTCAGTCGTGTCCAACGCTTTGTGACCCCACCAATTGTAGCCCGACAGGCTCTTCTGTCCGGGGAATTTTTTAGGCAAGAATACTGGAGTGGGTTGCCACTTAATCCTCCAGGGGATCTTCCTGACCCAGCAATCAAACCCGTGTCTTCTGCATTGCAGGCGGGTTCTTTACCACGGAGCCACCAGGGAAAATCCACTTTGTTCTGACTCAAATTCATGTTCTTTTCCCTTTACATGTTGTCTATGTGTTTAGCTCTCCAGTTAAGTTTCATTAATAAGACTGAAAGGAATGCCATGTCTGGGCTATATGCAGATCTTTGAAGAAGTTTTCCACCTGTAGTTGTCTCCAATTCTTGCTAAATAAGTGAAATTTTCAAGTCTAAGAACAACTCATTCACACCAGACCTAATTACTGACATTCATGGAATTGCCTCTAAGAAAGAAGAGTAACTAGTATTTTATTTGAAAAAGGAATTTTGGTTCATAATACCACATATCTTGAGAATACTTTGAGAGTTTGTTTCACTTTTCATTCATTAAATTAAAATTGAACAAATAGCTGTTGATGGCTTCCTGCATTTTGGCCACTGTGTGTGCACAGAAGATGAAAAGTGGATATGACAGACTTAGTCCCTGCCCTCACACAGATTTCATTATAACAGTCACACTGAATTTGGTGGGTTTGCCTGTTTGGTTTGCTTTTGTTTTTAAACATGTCTCTCCTCTGTCTAAATGGAAAGCCCCGAGGTCATGAACTGTGTGTTGTTTGCCTTTGTGGCTCCAGTGCCTGGCAAAGTGCCTGGCACATATTAAGACCTCAATAAATATGTTTAAATTAAATTGGGATTCCAAATGTATAGCTGATGAAGATGAATGAATATCCTGTTACTTGACAGGAGTTCAAGTGACATTCTGAAAACTACTGATGGCAGCTCAGACTTTGTGCATCACACACAAACACCAACTATTCAAATGGTTCATAAACCTGCACTAATGTGAAAAGGTGATCTTAAACCCCAGATCACTAATAGTTGGCTTCTCTTTCCTACTTCCTCTGCTCCTATTTTTATACCATAATGTGGTTTTTATAATGTTTTTACTTTAATTTAAGAACAAGAATTATAGAAATTATGAAACACACTAAATATAAGCTGATTCATCTTGTGCCATAACCTAGATATAACCACTGTTACATTTTTTAAAAATTACCCTTCTGGTTTCCTATGCCTATAGTTATCCTAAATATATTCTTTTACGTATGGGCATCAAACTGTACAGGGACTTCTACAACACGCTGGGCTGGGCTGGGCTGGGCTTAGTCGCTCAGGCATGTCCGATTCTTTGCAACCCCACGGATGGCAGCCCGCCAGGCTCCTCTGTCCATGGGGACTCTCCAGGTAAGAGTATTGGTGTAGGTTGCACTAAGATCTCCCTTTGCAGCTATGAATCTGTATCACTTCTTCAATGGAGGTTTCCTCCTGGTTTCTGTCACTATCAACTGATTCTCCCTGTTTTGTACCATAGGACTTGGTGCATTACTTGTTTACAGGCCTTATCACGTGTTACTGTAACTAGTCTCTTACCTGCCTTCCTCACTGAATAGACTGTGAGATTTCAGTGACAAGGATAATGGTTGATTCACCATAGTAACCACAGCACAATTTTAAACACCCAGTAAATAGCTAATAAATCTCTGTGGAATGAATGTGTGTGATGAATGAATGTTCTTAATGACCTATTTTATTCCATTTTTTGCTAAGGGTCTCAGCAACGAGACTAAGCATAAATACTAAGATTTACCATCATTGGAAAAAATCTTGGCCTTTTTTAGAATCTGAAATGACAGCTTTGTCAGCAGCAGCTTTTTTATGCTTCCAGAAAAGTAGTACTCATGTGGCAATGTAGTACAAAAAAACATGAACCTCTCCTAGAGAGGTTTAAGAATATTAAATCACCGGTTTTGATTTAGTCTATATAGTCAAGGACATGGGTGAAGAATAAATTATTTCCCAAATGACAAATGCTGGGAGTCGAAAGTAGCTGCAAGTTTAGAGGAATTACAAAGTCTTACATGGATTGAGAATGAAGGAGTAGCATCACAGTTAGGGCCATATACATCGGTTGTGGCATTTATGGATGATGGCAGGCCTGCTGTGAAATATCAAACATGGATTAAGGTATTATTAGTCTTTTGTTAAACCTAAGACAACATTTGCTACCTTTCAGTTGCTTACTTATTCGATACTATTTATTGAGAATGTCTGTGCTTATTGTGCTTTGTACTGAGACTACATTGATGAATGACTCTAGATTCTTCATATCTGTGGAAGAGAAGCAAGTGAGCTTAATTATCATACAGTCTGAGGGGAACCTCTTAGAGGAAGTTTACGGTGCAGTAGGAACACAGGCAATGTGTGTGCAAGTAAATAAAAATTGGGTGAAACAAAGAGTATTTGTCTAAATAAGTAACTTCTTAGTTGTGGTGTTGTATATAAAAGCTTGGGAGTCTCCACTCCATCTTAACAAGTGAAAAGCTGAAGAGACTGAAAATCAACAACTCTTCTGGGATCTTTAAGAGAGGGAGGGACTTCCCTGGAAGTCCAGGATTGAGACTCCATGCTTTCACTGAAGGGGTCATGAGTTCGATCCCTGGTCAGGGAACTAATAAGATCCCTTATGCTGCATGGCGTGGCCAAAAAAAAAAAGAGTGAAAGAGAGGGAAGGATACAGGGAAAATATCTGCCCCCTGAAACCAGAGCGGCAGGTGACTACAGGAAGTCATGGCTTCCTGGAGCACAGACTTAGAAGCAGAGACCACCATGAGAAACCAGAATTGAAAGTGATGAACTGGTAGATGCTCAGTGGTGGATAACTAAGAGAGTTAAAAACCAGGGGGACACAGTCACAAGGACTGTGAGATTGTGAGATTTACCTTCAGGAGCTCAACCACATTCTCACAGTAAATATCTGAGAAAAGTTCCCTCAGGCTTCTGGCAGGAGGAGGGAAAAGCAAACATTTTGCAATATGCAACATTAACAGAGAAAGTACTCTGTTCTTTTAACAAGGCTTGTTCCAAGGGAACACTAGTTAACCAGAGACTAATCCGCTGGGGTATTATCAGAGCCTAACTTACCTGAGGGAAGGGAAATACCCAACTCCAGCTCCTCTAGCCTTCCTATTCTACCCATGTGGGGAGAGAAACACTGAAACTCCTGTGAAATCCACTGTTCATAAGGGCATAAGGTCCCTTAAAGACTGAGTCCTAATCACAGGAATGCAGAATGCTCCACCTGCCCCCGCTCCCACCCCACTACATCTCACCAACACATTACTGAAGGACTATATATGGCAACTCCTTTTACCCTGCTCTTCAGGACAAAAATTGCAAGGCATACCAAAATAGGCAACTTCTGAGAAAGAAAATAAAGAATAAAGAGACGTTAACCAATGAAAAGGGAGAAGCATGGTTCAAACACAGATAAGAATGCTTTAGGGAGAGGGCGGACTATATTCAAAGACCCCAACGTAGGAAGGAGCATGGTAAGTTTGAGGAAAACAAAGAAGGACACTGAGTCTAGAGTTAGAAGCAAGGGGAAGAAAAGTGTGAAAAACAAGCAGAGAAAAGCAAGTTCCATATTCTAATTCTTCAAATTGGATTAATAACATCAGAACTTATTTTTAAGAGCACTAGAAAGGCTTCAAAGAGTTTTAATAAGAAGAAAAAAAATTAATTATGCAAGTTAAAATTACCATCCTGCCTACCTTAGGCAGGGTGACTTGTCAAGAATCAGGTCTGGTGATAGACAGGTAGACATTACAAATATCAGAAAAGAGATAACGGTGGCCTAAAACGAGATAGTGTCAAGGAAGAGGTAAATAATAAGGTAAATAATAATAATAAACAATCTCTTCCTTTAAAGAGGTAAATAAGAGGATTTATAACTCTTGCCTGGAAAATCCCATGGACGGAGGAGCCTGGTAGGCTACAGTCCATGGGGTCGATAAGAGTCGGACACGACTGAGCGACTTCACTTTCACTTTTCCCTTTCATGCACTGGAGAAGGAAATGGCAACCCACTCCAGTGTTCTTGCCTGGAGAATCCCAGGGACGAGGGAGCCTGGTGGGCTGCCGTCTATGGGGTCGCACAGAGTCGGACACGACTGAAACAACTTAGCAGCAGCAGCAGCAGCATAAACAAAATCAGCAAGACTTGGTGCATGATTAGAAGTTGGTATTTCAAGAGGAAGACACATGACCTTTAGGTTACCTATTTGACCAACGAGATGAATTAAAATAACATCAACTGAGATGGGAGAATGAGAAGCAGGTCTGAAGAAGGTAGATTATAACTTGAATGTTACAGGCTGAATTTCTGTAGTTTGTGGAACATTTAATGGGATATGCCCTTCAGGCAGTTAGATATACATGTTTAAAGCTTATAACCACATATAGTAATTAAAATCATATATGATGATAAGATAATCCAAGGAAAGAATATAGAATGAAATGAACAATTGACATTGTTTCAGATATCTACCTGATTCTCCAAGTTCCCCTGATGTTTTTGATTGTGGGGGGAAAAAAAAGTTATAATCTGAATTGGCACTGTATTCCAAACTCATGGCTCCTCCTTGGCCCATGGCCTCTGGATTACTCCTCATATCTAGTCTCATTCTCAGGTCTACTAACTATCAACAAACTTCAGCATTTTTTTTTTTTTTTTCTACTTCACATGCAATCCCCATGCGGCTACAGCAAACCATAACATCTGTGCTGGCATCCGATATCTTTTTTCTGAATTTATTTATTTATTTTTGGCTGCCCTGGGTCTCTGTTGCCGCATACGGGCTTTCTCTAGTTGCGCCGATCTGGGACTACTCTTCATTGAGATGTGTGGACTTATTGCAATGGCGTCTCTTGCCGCAGAGCTCGGGCCCTAGGTGCACAGGCTTCAGTAGTTGCAGCACTTGGGCTCAGCAGTTGTGGCACCCAGACTTAGCTGCTTCATAGCATGTGGGATCTTTCCAGACCAGGGATTGAACCAGTATCCCCTGCATTGGTATTCTTAACCACTGGATCACCAGGGAAGTCCTGATATCCAGTATCTTCAATGTACCCTTGAATTAGGGTGACTAGCCGTGGAAAATAGGTGGACACTTTCAGCGAAGAGAAGAGATTTGACTCGCAGAGTTTTTGGTAATTTCTTAGCCCTAAAGTAACTGTTTGTACCATGGGCAATAAGATCCTCTTCACTATTGAATTTTTTAGGCACTCTTAAAAATTGCATTTCTGACCTCTTATCAACACGCATTAGTGTTGAGAATTCACATCAACTTGAAACAATCTCTTCCTTTAATTTTATGCCAACACATACTTTACAATTCATTGTGGCTTCTCTAGATATTCATTAATATCATTATGCTTTTTGCCTTCTCTACTTAAATATAGATCAAAATCATTCAAGATTATTTACAAAATTTACTTTTCTCTTTTTCCATTTTATTTCAAAGTCATCTTATCAGTTTGTATGATTTCCTTCTCTTCCATCACCAATCTTTGGTCATGTACCAAGTCCTGTTAATTTTTCCAAGGAAACCCTGACTCACCTCCATTTCTTTATCTTCTGCTTCCTTGACATTATCTCTCTCTAGCCATCACCTTATCTTCTCACCACAGTACCCGCTAGGTATGTCAGTGAGGCATAGGAAGCAAGCCACTCCCAAATCCATATATAGTCAATTTAAAACAGTTACATTTTAGTCCTTTCTTTTTCAAATGCATTACTTAATTAATGAGTTAATATAATTCAAAATAAGTTAAATTTTTAGACTTTTCAATTGCCAATTGTTTTATATTTTTAAGGGAAATTATTTTACTAACAATATGTATCACACAACACAAATAGCTCAGAAGTGCATTATGAGTAATTATATCCTAAGATAATTTATACTCTGGCATAAACAGTCTCTTGCTGCATTAAAGCCCCTTAGGAAATGATACTATTGTAATATCAATTCCATTTCATAAAGCTCTAGTAGATGTCATTGAGATTATAGCCAACACTCTTCTTGTTAAACAGTAAGTCATATTAATGTGTGTATAAAGCATGTTTTGACAAGGCAGTATAATATTATTATTATTTATTATGTCCAAGGCACCTCTCAGCCTGTAGGAAATTAGCTTTAATATCACATTATAGCTCCTCTAGCTTCTGCTTTAATGGGCTTCAGACAACAGCCTGTTTGCACTCCTTTAAGATGGCTTAGAGTCTAACTGCTCCTGCTGAGCTGGTCTCTATGAACTGTGAAGTTTTTAATCTGATCTCTGCACAGCCCCAAGCATTTAATTTGTAGTTCAGGAATTAGTAGAGGTCTGCTGTGCAGATCAGCAAGGGTAAAACTGTTAAGCTTTGTCGATACACATTGCAGGAAGCTGAGTAGGGAAGAGCAAACCAGTACACTGGGGGACCCTGTACACTAAGACCTGAACGACTGAGTCTTGAGTTTGAACTCGTCCTGCACTGCCCTGAGGCACAGCCCCATGCTCTCTTCACAAAGGAGCCTAAAATAGGGAGTTAGTGCAAGGACAGCTTGATTTCCTGCAGCTCAGGAAAAGAACAGGGCAGTTCAAACCAAAAGAAAACAACCAGACAACCAATCAACCCACCAAACACCTAATAGTTACCCAAGTGTGCGAGCTAGAAACTTTATCATCATAAAATGAACACACATACACAATTGTTGCTGGTGCTTATCTTTTGATGCAGAAAGAAAGGTCAAATCATCTACCCTGAAGATAGCGGCATCAACACAACACAACAGCCATTGTATTCATGATGCTCCACCTAATATCCCTTCCTACATCTCCCAGTTATTTAAATCCTACACACCACTGGCTCAGACTACATATATCCATGCTTACACCTTCTCAGGGCTTTCTTGGCTAGTCTAAAATTAAACCACACTCATTTCTCATTTATTTCACATTTATATATATATATTAGATAAATTTTATGTAAATTTAATTTAGCTATTATTTTACATATATACCAACACACATGAGACTAATTCAAAACAAACAATATGGTATGTGACACTGGTTATAACTACACTGCATCACTTCATTATTTTGAATTATCTCATGTATGTTGGTTCTTCCTCCACATTTGGATTATAATTTCATAAAGAGTGGATACCTTCTCCAAGGTTCAGGTGTTCTGGATCTTAGCCCTCGTTTTGATGCCAACTTGCTTTGAGACTTGGTCAAGGCTGCCACAAAATTACACGGAAAATTCATATAACTATATAAAAAGGTTTGTTCTTATTACTTGGAACCTTCATTTCTTACCTTCATAAAGATACTGTTGGAGTAGATGGATCTTTTTTTTTTTTTACAACTCACATTTTTATTTGCTTTTTGCTTTTTTTATTTCTCATATTTTCCACAGAAGTTCATATAATGCTGGATGTATTGTAATTATTCAATAAATGAATTTTATTCACGTGGCTGGCTGGCTGGATATATGGCTCACTGAGTGGCTATCTGGATGGATGGGTGAACGGATGGATAAATAAATGCAATGTGCTCAGACACTCAGTCATGTCCGACTCTTTTCGACCCCATGGACTGTTAGCCCGCCAGGCTCCTCTGTCCTTGGGATTTTCCAAGCAAGAATACTGGAGTGGGTTGCCACGCCCTCCTCCAGGGGATCTTCCCACCCCAGGGATTGAACCCAGGTCTCCCACATTGCAGGCAGATTCTTTGCTGTCTAAGTCACTGGGAAAGCCCAATAAGTGGAATAAGAGAAGGATATTTTTATGAATTGGCTGTTTGGAAGAATTCCATTTCCTCTTGGTATCCAGCAGAAGGCACAGACTGATTTATAGCTGAGTGCTTGCTTTACCCAACACAGACTGTTGTGAGTAGAAGTCTGAGACCCTTCTCTCCTGGAGACATCACAGGACGGAAACTATCTGCCTAAGAAATAACTTCTCTCTGATTTATTTCCCTGGAGTACTAATCCCCAAGTGTTTCAAAGGTAGTGCCCAATACTGAAAAATCTTTGGATCCTTAGCCAGGGAATAGAAAAAGAACTATTCCGAGCCATTTATTTTTTCAAAAGGAAAAAGGTGCCCACTTTTCCCCATTCAGCTATTGTAATGAAAATGTCTCCCAGACATCATCAGAGTCGATTGAAACTCATAACCCGCAAGCTCATTTTTCACCTTGTTTCTGGCTGGTCTATTTTTCACTTTGCCTTAGCCTTTTGATAAGTCACATAAAAGAAAGGGTGAGAGAACATCTCTGATGTCAAAGGTTGCTTCTCTCTCTCTCTGGAGCATATCATGTCATGTAGGCAGGTGAGAAATAACTCTATTACTATTGCTTCCAAGAACTAAGAATGACCAAGACTTTCCAAAGGAGCAATTTGCCCTGAACAAGAACATTCCACAGACGGACAGTGCCTACTTGGCCTGTTTACGTTCAAAGCCACATATGCCATTTAATCATATTGCCCAATGAAGAAATAACCAGGTAACCTTATGCAGTTGCTAATTCCTAGACAATATAGTCATTTATATTTTATTAACTGCTTGAAGAACCACAGCTTAATTTTTGAGGAATCTAACTAAGCCTGCATTGGTGCTTTCTATACATACTGGCTGCATTCTTAACTTTTCATATTGAATGGAGTAGTATAAGGTAACAGCAGTAGGGATCACCTAATCATTTCTACATGACTTCATATCCCTTTTCTTATCAGCAATCTCATTTTTCTCTTACTTAGATAGATAAGATAACCTACCTTGTAACTTCCTGTGCTTCCTGTTTACCCACTGACAAGACAAGGTGGACAGGACCAAGTAGAAGACCAAGCTTCCCAATTTAATAGAATCTGTTCCATTCTAGAACAGTATCGGGTTCTGTGGTGGAAGCATTCTTACTTTGAGCATTAAGATGTCTGCACTAATAAGAATCAGAGTCATAGATTCTTAAAGCTAATGTGTCACCAGTAGGAATTAGGATTAATGATACATGGAATGACATCTAATTATGTCCTTTGGTTCCTAGATACATGTACACACACTAGACTGTACACTACACATCTTATATCACACCATTCCCACATTATAAGGCACTATCTCCAAGCTAGAGCTTACTTGAGATTCCCTTGCTATTCTATCATTCTAAAAGTCTATCTCCTTGAGTGATGAGGATAGGATAACATTAGTGATTTCTATAGATATCATTGCTTTATCATTTCTCTGAAAATTGAGTTCACTTTGCATGGGAAACATGACAAGGCATTCAGTAAGTTTCAGTTGGCATTTCAGGCAAAAAAGAATGATGAGCTAGAAGAAGCAAATATCAACTCAGGTATGTTTCAAGTTAGGAAAAATAACATTTCCTACCTGATAAATAGGAGGTCACCACAATCAAACTGTTGCTGTGTGGTTTCTTTACTCTGTTAAGTCATAATATTTGAGGGCCAAAGTTTAACTGCAATTGCTTACAAGTTGAACAGTAGCAAAAGGGAAATCAGCCTTGTGAATGGAAGCTCATGTTATTGAATCCCTGCGTACTTTACTTGTTCACAAGCCCTTTGAGCAACCACAGAATTGCTGAGGAAGGAAGTTATTATCTGGCAGACTCTTCTTAATTACCTTTTTCACTGGAAAGGTACTTAGGAAACATTTATTTGAAAAATAGTTATTATCATATGCTGGACCTATTTCAAGAGATCCATCCATGTAAGTCTTCCACAGGTATCTTTGCCATGAACTCTAGCTTCTTCTGTGGGCTTCCCAGGTGGCACTAATGGTAAAGAACCAGCCTGCCAATGCAGGAGACATAAGAGATCCGGGTTCAATCCCTGGGTTGGGGAAGATCACCTAGAGAAGGGCATGGCAACTCACTCCAGGATTCTTGCCTGGAGAATCCCATGGACAGAGGAGCCTGATGGGCTACGGTCCATGGAGTCACACAGAGTCAGACACCACTGAAGCGACTTAGCACAGCACTAGCTTCTTCCAAGCCCTTGATTGTTTATGCAAATCACTATCTCACCATGTATACATTACTAGACATGTTTTCCTTTCCCACTATCTTTCAGTATCTGATTAGGCTTAGAATGGAGTAGCAGTCAATTTCCACTGGATGCCAATTTACCATGCAGATCTATATCGAACTGCTCTTGATTTTTTCCTCCTTCCATAACTAGTCACAGGTAACTCCCCATAAGGCTATAATTACATAGAGAAATGGCACTAAACCAGGAATAGCCCATAGAGATTACGTGAAATCCTGTATTTTAAATATCATCTTGATCTGGATCTATCATTTTCACAAGAGTTGTAAAGGTTAATAAAAACAACCCATGTAAAGAATCAAATAATAAACACCTTATGATTGGCAGCTTGAGCTGAATGGTCATTGTTATCTCATAATTAGGCTTTAATTCTGTCTTAAGTTTCTTGTAGGAGAGAAAAGCTACTGCGTTAAATGATGGGAAGTTAAATTTAGATGATGGTAATATTTTGTTCCCAAATCATAAAGGTTTCCACTGGGAAGCCACTACTGTAGCATGCCACAGGTACAGTATATTTCCATCTTCCCCAGACATTTCAAGCACTCCTAGGCCTCACTACCCATAAGGGCCAACAAGCAGTACTGCTGCTGCTTGCTCATTTACCTACTGAAATATCTTTTCATATTCTAGATTTCTATCCCCAAACTAGAAGCATTTCACGTCATCTGGCAAATACATGTGAGTAGCATACCAAAACATGGTATATTTTGTTATCAAAACTGAAAGATGCATACTAATCATTGGGTATAATTCTTAATATGGGTTTCTAGACTTTTCAAGCAACATCTGAACATGTCCCAATAGTTGGACCTACAGAAAGTTCACTGAGGTGACATGTATCTATAGTGAAGCTTATCTCTAACCTTATTATGTGTATATGTCACTCTGAAATACCTAGGATACCAGCTAATTCCTGCTAAGATCCTATCAACATGAAGTCAACACTTAAGTCAACCTCTGCAGTGTTGTATAGGTTGATGAGACACTCTAGGTATCAGCAGGCTAAAGAGAAGAGCTGACTCATTGGAAAAGATCCAGATGTTGGGAATTAAGGCAGGACAGAAGGCAATGACAGAGGATGAGATGGCTGGATGGCATCACCAACTCAATAGATAAGAGTTTGAGCAAGCTCCAGGAGATGGTGAAGGACAGGGAAACCTGGTGTGCTGCAGTCCGTGGGGTTGCAAAAAGTCAGACATGACTTAGCGACTCAACAACAACAAAAAGTGTGATATGAATACAAAGTCAAAAAATGACATGCTCCTGATGCATTTTAGCAAAGGTGTACTGTCTTTTTAGCCAAATAACTACAGAATAGTGTTTTCAGTTTATTAGGATCAAGGAAAAATATCAGATCAATAGCTGCATCAAGATGCCAATGGCTGAATTTCTCAAACAAGATTATCTCTGGAACAGTAGTTTTAATCAGTTATCTTTGCAGAATTGTGGCAGCTATGGAGATGTTCCAGTTAGGGACCTCTTCAAAAAAATTTGCTGCACAGCTGCACAGGATGTGCTTCCAGCTGGTAGCACCTTCAGGTTTCATTTCCACGGAGCTGAGATTATATCCTACTCTTCTCAGGGTGGCCCCAGTCAATGATTTACCAAGATGATGGGTGGCAAAATAGCCTGACCATTTTTGTCCAATATGGAACTTCTCTAGTGGACAGTTTTGCCCTGGAGCTTCCTGTCGGGTTGGTAAGGATTTTGTCAGATCTGTATCATGGCTGTATGGATTCCTTTTCAAAGTCCTGCCTCCTCCTCCTTTCTTTTCACAGATATTACAAATCAGTAAACCTTAGCACTCTTAACTCCATCTCAGACTCTGCTTCCTAAAGAATCTAACCTGCAATATGAAGTCTGCATTAATTTCCTGGTTTTTTTTTCCCCCCTAGAAACTGTCTATCCTCTGCACCCAAGCTAGAAACTTAAAAAGGATTTTTTTTTTTTTAAATAGAAATCATCATTTCCTCATCTTTACTTTTTTTTTTTTTTTCATTTTGGTAGTGGCACAAACTGTCAGGATTTTCAGAGGTGAGATACTGGTTCAAATGTACTATTTTGTTAGGAGAGTTTAGCACTAGTGCTCCTTCCTTGACATTTCTGAGATAATAATTGTCACTCCATAGATTATGGTACCTCTCCCAGATGCTGATAGATTCTGAGCCTGTACCAGTTAGTAGATCCTGTTCCTGTATCCAGGAACTTGGAAAGAGACAACAGGGTTACAATGGTTCAGTTTTAAGTATCCCCCTACCCTGATTTCTGCACTGGCTATTTCCTTTATTTTTTTTCTTTATGTTTTTGTTTGGTTTTTGTCTTTAATGTTATAGGATTCTCTCAAATGTTTGGTGACCTTCAGCACTCGGCTCCTATTTAAGACTGAAACAGAGATGCTGGATTAGTCATGTTTTCCATGCATCCTGGGCTTCAGGGTGATCTTATTGAGTTGTTTCACAGGAAAGATATCTAGTTATCTGTTTCTCTAGGTATTTGCTTTTGAACTAGTTACTTTACTAGAGAAGAAATATCTGTTTTTCCGCCTGAAAATTTTAAGCCTGGCTGCCAGTATTCGGGGAGCTGAGGGGGGAGGGGGACTAGTAATCTCATTTTTCACTTAACTTTCTTAAGTTAATTATGACAGCTCTCAGCTGTGCCCAGTGCCACTAAGATCAGAGTTTCTCTGGCTCATCATTTTCCAGTTTCCTTCTTGGGTGGGGAAGAAGATATGAGTGTCTAAACGATTTTTCCATAGGCCTCCAAGCAATCTTATGGCTTTCTACCAGACATCCAGCCTATTTTCAGAGGTATTTCCTACCTTAAATTCTTGATGCATTTTTTTTGTGGTTCCACACCTGTAATCCCCTGGCTGTGGGACTTCTCTCACATTGGGTTAAGGTTCCTTGTTATCTGGTATGCTAAGTCATTTACTAATCACCAGACATTATTCCTGTCATCGCCTCTCCTTTTAAAAATGTTTGTCCTTGTGGGTTAGAGCTTTCTGCTTTCCGTCAGGTTTCAAAGTGTAAAATAAGTTCATGATGAATAAATGTCCAACAGTACAGTATCCAATGTGCCATGTAAAGTAGAAATGTCCCCTCTTTATATCTATCCTCAGTCCAGACATAAAGTTCCCTTCCCAAGCATCAAACTGGCCAACCCTAAGTGTATTCTTGAGCCCTAGCTGTTGGAATTCCCAGAAAACAAATTAGGGCGGACATGAAACAGGCATCTCTCACCAAGATTGATGCAACAGAAGCTTTAAACATCTAAGATTTCAAATGCCAAGTCGGCAAAGAGTGTTGGGTGGGGAGAGGGTTGTATCTATTAAACAGTCAGTGCTCCAATACTCTTAACCTACTCCATTCCATGTAAGCTTGTCATTAGAAGTTTCTTCCTGAGCTTTCTCGCCATTAAACCATACCTGCTCAATATTTCAGTCCTCAGGAAGCTGACCTTAAAAAGTATAATTAATTAATAATGATGATGATAATGAAAATTATGGCAATGGCATAATGAAAATATGACAATGGCAACAAGAAGTGCATTTTTATCATCCAACCTCGAATGATTCCTTTTGGTCTTGCTAATAAACAACACTAGAAAAGAGTCTCATTCTCTAAGTAATTTGATAAACTCTCAGGAAATAAATGTAAACAGGCTTGTTTCTGGTAGGACTCCTTAAGTGTTATTAATACATGAGTGTATTAACAGGGAAAGGAACAACAAATGACAGAATACCACTGCTGAAAATTATATCAAGAGCTATTGAGCCTAAAACACAAAATTTCCAATGATATAATTCAGGTCTACCATAAAAAATTGAGTTACCGTAGCAAACTTGGCAGATTTTTGAAAATGTTAGACCAGGTATTCAGGCTCTTTTAAATTTATGTTTCCTGCTTGGCTTACCAGAGGACACCGTAGTAAAGAATCTGCCTGCCAATGCAGGAGATGCAAGAGACTGAGTTTGATCCCTGGGTTAGGAAGATCCTTTAGAGTAGGAAATGGTTACCCATTCCAGTATTCTTGCCTGGAAAATTCCATGGGCAGAGGAGCCTGGAGGGTTATAGTCCATCGGGTCATAAAGACTCAGAGGACATGATTGAGCAAGCACAAACTCGTATTCCTTCTTGCCTTCCAGGAGCTAATAAAGGGAATATATGTGAATGGCTGAAGGTGGATTTATTTTTATAATAATGTGGGCATTTTTCCTAACATTTTGGAAATTAAGGTAGATGATCAATTAAGACATGGACAAGTCATTTTTCCTCTTAAATGCAAATTTCCTCCTCTGTAAAATAAAACCTATTTCATAAGTTTGAGTTGACATGAAATAAACTTACTTAGATATAATGCCTAGGACATGATGATCATTTAATAAATATATATTTCTCACTAGCATTATTTTGGTTACTAGTATTCATGAAACAATGATAAATAGTTTGAGCCAGATTATATAATAAAGCATTTTATTTGGAGGTCCAGTGGATTAATCAGGCTCTATGCCCACACTTAAATAACTTATCAATGTCTAAGATATCAATTTATCTTTATAGATAAGCTTCTTGATAAGGGATGGACATATGGAATACATTTATACACTCTTATTTGCTTTTCAACAAGCCTCAAACAGCTCTTAACTGTATTTTGCTGTCAAATCATGACCTTCATGTTGGCAAATCAGGTAGACACTTTTTTTTTCTCTGGCCACCTCCCTTGATTTTTTAGCAGAATGCAACACAGCTAAACCCATTCTTTGTGTCATGTTTTTGATTCTTTTTCCCTCACCTCATTCCCAGCCTAAGCAGTGTCTGTTAGAATGCTGTGGTGTTTAGGAGCCAAATGGGGTTAGTTAGGGGAGATTGGCGGAGAAGGCAATGGCACCCTACTCCAGTACTCTTGCCTGGAAAATCCCATGGACGGAGGAGCCTGGTAGGCTACAGTCCACGGGGTCACTAAGAGTCAGACACGACTGAGCAACTTCACTTTCACTTTTCCCTCTCCTGCACTGGAGAAGGAAATGGCAACCCACTCCAGTATTCTTGCCTGGAGAATCCTAGGGACGGCGGAGCCTGGTGAGCTGCCATCTATGGGGTCGCACAGAGTCAGACACGACTGAAGCGACTTAGCAGCAGCAGCAGCAGGAGAAATTGGACTTGGAATAAAACAGACTTAGGTTCATATCTACCTACTTCTTCATTTGACAAACAGTTACTACCCATCTACCTAGTGCCAGAGACTGTGGTAAACACCCAGAGGTTTGCCCTCAGCCTCTTTCTCATTTTACAGTCCAGGTGACCTTATTCATTCTAACACAAGGGTCTCCAACCTCCAGGTCCAAATTGGTACCACCTGTCAGATCAATGGCAGCATTAGATTAGACATAAAGTGCACAATGAATGCAACAGGCTTGAATCATTCTGAAACCACCTACCCACCCCTGGTCCCTGGAAAAATTGTCTTCCACGAAATTGGTGAAAGTGAAAGTTGCTCAGTAGTGTCCGACTCCTTGCGACCCCATGGACTATACGCTCCATGGACTTCTCCAAGCCAGAATACTGGAGTGGGTAGTCTTTCCCTTTCTCCAGGGGCTCTTTCCAACCCAGGGATCAAATCCAGGTCTCCTGCATTGCAGGTGGATTCTTTACCAGCTGAGCCCAAAAAGGTTGGGAATCACTGTTCTAATGGCCACAACTCTGAAAGCTAGACCTCCAGCCCAGACCACTTCCTGAGTTTCTAACCCCTATATCTAACTGCTTCAGGGACATCCCCGTTTGGATATGTTATTGATAACCTCAACATCAAACTGTTGAAAAATAAATTAATCATCTGTAAACATACTGTGAATCTGCCCCTCTTCTGGTGTTTCCAGTTTTAGGGAATGGCATCAGCAATCTCCCAGGAGCTGAATATAAACACCTGAGAGTTTTCCCTGTCTCCACCTTCTTCTCTTCCCCAACATCAATCCAATGCAGCACCAAATTCTATCTTTTCTATTATCTTAGAGCCTTTCAAATTTGCCAGCTGCATTCATGTATTGATTCACCATGCATTTATTCTGTAATTTTTTTCTGCCAGAACCTGTCCTGGATTCTGAAAAAATAAAGATAAACGTGCGTTTCTCAAACTGTCAGGGCCATTTTTTTTTCTTCTCTTTTCTATTTTATTTCCAGTTGGTCATGGGTATTCTTTTGTAAAATACAATGAAAATCAATCCGTAGAAAAATAAAATGAAAAAGGACATATAAAATTCAAGCCCCAGTTTTTCATTATTAGATTGAATAAACATAAAATTACTCACTAAATTGCTGTAAAATTACTAAATGCTTCTCTCAATTTCTGTACCTGTCATTTTACAGACTGGTAAATTTTACAAATTGGTATATCACCCATAGACCACACTTGGAGTAACATTGAAGAAAGAGAGCCTGATTGTTTTTTAACCAAAAAAAAAAAGTTATACCATTAATTTGTGCTTATACTGAGGAATCAAACAGTATAAGAACATGTGAATATGTAAATAGAAAAAATAGGATCCCTGTTTTCCCTATTCCCTAGCCTGAGTTTCCCCTATTCCCTCATCTCATCCTGAAATTTCCCATATATTTTTTAGCATATTTATTTCTATAGGAAATAAAATGAATGAAATCAAATAGGGTGTATTCTTTTGTAATTTGCTTTTCTATTAAATTAAACATAGTTTGAGGATGTCTTTCTTTACAAATACATGGACTTCTTTCTTTTAAACTGCTAAATAATAAGTGGATTATATGAAATTGCAAATGGCAACCCACTCCAGTGTTCTTGCCTGGAGAATTCCAGGGACAGCGGAGCCTGGCAGGCTGCCGTCTATGGGATCGCACAGAGTCGGACACGACTGAAGCGACTTAGCAGCAGCATATGAAATTGCTGATATTCAATTGTTTTTGATTTTCAAAATGCCACATTTAAATGTTTCAGGGTCATGTTTTATTGTATGGCCACGCCATAATTGACTTGAACAATCCTCCATTGATGGACATTGAGGTTGATCCCACTGTTTTATGTGTAACATCTTTACAAACTTTAATGGGAGTGACCAAGGAAATATTATTTCTCCTAAAAGTTTACATCTTTTGGAAACTAGAAACATTAATAGAATGGATTTTTTTAAAAAAGGTGGGTCATGCCTAGGTTGATTATTAGCTGTAAGGAATCTGGATCTTATTACTATCGAAAAGATAGCATCAATAACTTGGAATTCTAAAGCACATTTTTATAACAAACTAATAATTATATATGTATAAATGCAAATGGCTTCAAATTGCAGGGGAAAGTATTTATAAAATTTGTCACTGTCAGCTCATATAGAGGAAATACTAAAAATATCTTTGCAGGCAGGAAAATAACTGGTAAATAACCAGCAATAACGGAGAAGGCAATGGCACCCCACTCCAGTACTCTTGCCTGGAAAATCCCATGGACGGAGGAGTCTGGTAGGCTGCAGTCCATGGGGTCGCTAGGAGTCGGAGACGACTGAGCGACTTCACTTTCACTTTTCACTTTCATGCATTGGAGAAGGAAATGGCAACCCATTCCAGTGTTCTTGCCTGGAGAATCCCAGGGACGGGGGAGCCTGTTGGGCTGCCGTCTATGGGGTCACGCAGAGTCAGACACGACTGAAGCGACAGCTTAGCTTAACCAGCAATAAACATTATCTATAGTAAAAGCTTTAATATTCATTTTCCACCAATGAAATACTTTAAAGGAAATACCTGAAATAACATCAAAATCTGATATTTCCCATTTAAAAACAGCAGCAAGAAGAATATGTTTATTACATTAACAAAATGGAATAGAAGAAATTGATAAAGTCTATGTCTTCCTGATTATAAAGCCTAGATCTCAGGCACTTTAGAAACACATGGCTAATCAGAACTTAGTTGTTACTGGTATAACTTCTTCTTTCACTTCATAGTAATATATTCTATTTTCTTCTCCATAGAGCAAGGCAAAAATGTGAACTTTTAGTGAAAGTAACTGAAAGCTAAGCAAACTTCATGATTGTTTCAGCTTGTTTTCTTTTCTACTTTTTTGAAACTGAATAAGTCATGGAATGTGAGAGTCTTAAGAGGAAAGCATTGTTGAATCCATTTGGAACCTGAGTGGATAAGTTCCCCTCAGGAACTCTACTGGTAGGTGAATTTTAAGTCAAACTGAGAGACATTTAAAGAAACCTCAGTTTTTCCCATTTATGCTATAGATAAGTAATAAAGAGAGTCCATCTTGAAATTGTTAAGCGTGTGCTGAAAGGCTTCGGTCCTTATTGTTTACAATCTGAGCCCAGTCAGGTGTGAACCTCAGGGGTAGAGAAGATGCCTTCAATAGCTTGTCATCAGTCAAGCTATTTAAGACATTTAAGGCTGATTTTTTTTTAACATTATGGCTAACTTTCTTACTCATATTTCTAATGATCAGAAGACAGTTGGTTTATGAATGACAGCTTGGTTAAGTAAAGACACTTGGTAACTACATTGTTATCCAGAGAGGTCAAAATTATTTAAGTACAAGAAAATCAATTGATTCAGGCAAATAAAGGAGTTTACGAAATTGTTCTGCATTTAGGATATTATTGCTTAATCATATATGAGGACTGGAGGGGATAGTGATAGTCATGGCCTGAGTGAGTGGGTCTCTTGCCTAGATTAAACTGTAAATGCTGGGGCAGAAACTCTCCCTTTCGCCCTCACTGGCTGGGAAGAAACAACCTTCAATACTGGGAGGGGACTCTCAGGGAGTGCCATGCCATGCCATGCTGCAAGGAACTACAGTGTCCTCTAGAGGCTGAGCTCAGTTCATTTCAGTTGCTCAGTTGTGTCAGACTCTTTGCGACCCCATGGACTGCAGCACGCCAGGCTTCCTGTCCATCACCAACTCCCAGAGCTTACTCAAACTCATGTCCATTGAGTCAGTGATGCCACCCAACCATCTCATCCTCTGTCATCCTTTTCTCCTCCCGCCTTCAATCATTCCCAGAATCAGAATCTTTTCAAATGAGTCAGTTCTTCCCATCAGGTGGCAAAACTATTGGAGTTTCAGCTTCAGCATCAGTCCTTCCAATAAATATTCAGGACTGATCTCCTTTAGGATGGACTGGTTGGATCTCCTTGCAGTACAAGGGACTCTCAAGAGTCTTCTCCAACACCACAGTTCAAAAGCATCAATTCTTTGGCGCTCAGCTTTCTTTATAGTCCAACTCTCACATTAATACATGACCACTGGAAAAATCATAGCCTTGAATAGACAGACTTTTATTGACAAAGTAATTTCTCTGCTTTTAATATGCTGTCTAGGTTGGTCATAACTTTCCTTTCAAGGAGTAAGCGTCTTTCACTTTCATGGCTGCAGTCACCATCTGCAGTGATCTTGGAGCCCCCGAAAACAAAGTCTGTCACTGTTTCCACTGTTTCCCCATCTATTTCCCATGAAGTGATGGGACCAGATGCCATGATCTTAGTTTTCTGAATGTTGAGTTTTTTGTTTTTTTTTTCACTTTAATCTCACATTTTATTTATTTATTTTTTTTATAAATTTATTTATTTTAGTTGGGGGCTAATTACTTTACAATATTGTAATAGTTTTTGCCATACATTGACATGAATCAGCCATGGGTTTACATGTGTTCCCCTTCCTGGACCCCCCACCCACCTCCCTCCCCATCCCATCCTTCTGGATCATCCCATTGCCCCGGCCCTGAGCCCTTGTCACATGCATCGAACATGGAATGGTGTTCTGTTTCACATATGATAATATACATGTTTCAATGCTATTCTCCCAGAACGTCCCACCCTCACCTTCTCCCTCAGAATGTTGAGTTTTAAGCCAACTTTTCACTCTCCTCTCTCACTTTCATCAAGAGGCTCTTTAGTTCTTCTTCACTTTCTGCTGTAAGGGTGGTGTCATCTGCATATCTGAAGTTATTGATATTTCTCCCAGCAATCTTGATTCCAGCTTGTGTTTCTTCCAGCCCAGCATTTCTCATGATGTGCTCTGCATATAAGTTAAATAAGCAGGGTGACAATATACAGCCTTGACATACTGCTTTTCCTATTTGGAACCAGTCTGTTGTTCCATGTCCAGTTCTAACTGTTGCTTCCTGACCTGCATTCAGATTTCTCAAGAGGCAGGTCCTGTGGTCTGGTATTCTCATCTCTTGAAGAATTTTCCACAGTTTATTGTGATCCACATAGTCAAAGGCTTTGGCATAGTCAATAAAGCAGAAGTAGATGTTTTTCTGGAACTCTCTTGGTTTTTTTGATGATCCAATCAATGTTGGCAATTTGATTTCTGGTTCCTCTGCCTTTTCTAGATCCAGCTTGAATATCTGGAAGTTGATGGTTCACATACTGTTGTAGCCTGGCTTGGAGAATTCTGAGCATTAATTTTCTAGCCTGTGAGATGCGTGCAATTGTGCGGTCATTTGAGCATTCTTTGGCATTTCCTTTCTTTGGGATTGGAATGAAAACTGACCTTTTCCAGTCCTATGGCCACTGCTGAGTTTTCCAGATTTGCTGGCATATTGAGTGCAGCACTTCCAGAGCATCATCTTTTAGGATTTGAAAGAGCTCAACTGGAATTCCATCATCTCCACTGGCTTTGTTCATAGTGATCCTTTCTAAGGCCCACGTGACTTCCCATTCCAGGGTGTCTGGCTCTAGGTGAGTGATCACACCATTGTGATTATCTGGGTCATGAAGATATTTTTTGTATAGTTCTTCTGTGTATTCTTGCCACCTCTTCTTAATATCTTCTGCTTCTCTTAGGTCCATAGCATTTCTTTCCCTTATTATGCCCATCTTTGCATGAAATGTTCCCTTGGTATCTCTAATTTTCTTGAAAAGATCTCTAGTCTTTCCCATTCTGTTGTTTTCCTCTATTTCTTTGCACTGGTCACTGAGGAAGGCTTTCTTATCTCTCCTTGCTATTCTTTGGAACTCTGCATTCAGGTGGGTATGTCTTTCCTTTTCTCCTTTTCCTTTCGCTTCTCTTCTAGAGGCTGAAGATGGCTTCTAAAAGCTGTGAGCAACCTCTGGCCATTACCCAGAAGGAAGCCAGGGCCCTCAGTCTTACAGTCCTAACGAAGTGAATTCTGCCAAAAATCTGAGTGGGTTTAGAAGTGGATCCATTGCCAGATGAACCTCTAGGTTAGAACCAATTCCTGAACACAACCTTAATGACTGCCTTGGGCTGGACTTCCCTGGTGGCTCAGTGGGTAAAGAACCCGCCTGCCGATGCAGGAGACACAGGTTCGATCCCTGGGTGGGTAAGATCCACTGAAGAAGGAAACAGCTACCCACTCCAGTATTCTTGCCTGGTCAATTTCATGGACTGAGGAGTCTGAAGGGCTACAGTCCACGGAGTCACAATAGAGCTGGACACAACTTAGCAACTAAACAACAACAAAGGACCTGGTGCCAGACCCAGACACCTGACCCACAGAAACTGTGAGATAAGAAACGTGTGCTCTAAGCTGTGCATTTACATTAACTGATGATAGAGCCATAGAACACTGCTAAGTTTACTTAAAGAAAAAATATTATGGGAAAATAATCTAGGTCATGGAATTATAGGGTTTCCCAGGTGGCTCAGTGGTAAAGAATCCACTTCCCAGTGTAGGAGACACATGAATTGCAGGTGGAATTATGGCAAAAATTAAGAAAAAGGGACACTTAAGTTTGAGAAACACTGATTTAAAGCAACCCTTAATTTTACATAGGGGTTCCCTGATGACTCAGATAGTAAAGAATCTGCCTGCAATGCAGGAGACCTGGGTTCAAACCCTGGATCAGGGAAGATCCCCTGGAGATAGAACTGGCTATCCATTCCAGTATTCTTGCCTGGAGAATTCCACGGACAGAGGAGTCTAACAGGTCCATGGCAGTCGCAAAGAGTTGGACATGACTGAGTGACTAACACACACACACACACACACACACACACACACACACACACACACACACACACACACACACACACACACACACACAATTTTATATAGTCATAAAATATCTGATGCCTATGAAAGTTGTTCTCTGCCATGATATATGAATAGCTTGCAGCAGAGTTAGAAATGAAACCAGAAGTGTATCATCTTTGACTATCAGCTTTCTGTGGGGAGGACTATTAACTATCTTTTATAGGGCCCAAAAGCACTACACTTACAATCAGCATTTATTGGGTTTTATTTTTTCAGTCAACAACTGTACATCCCATACTTGAAGTTTAGATTATTCAAGGAATACATGAGGCAATAAATAGTTAATATATTTCAGACTTTAGGATTGGGACTGGAAGAAGGCAAGAACAGTGTTCATTGCTTCCTTTATTTCTAGTTAGAGGCAGAAAGAAAAACAGTTCTAGGAAGACCATAACTGGAACTTCACTTGGGGCATAGCTCTATGTGTATCTTTACATTTTTCCTAGGCCTAGAATAAATACAATGAAGGTAGGAGTGATGGAAGGCGACAGAGCTGGGGTGAAAACAAAAGGAATAAAAGTCAATTATATTTGACGTAAAACTGATTCTAATGAGCTGGACAAATTTACTCAGAATCTCAATTTCATTTACTCTTAAATTAGAAAGGGAAGAGGAATGAGAACTAGGAAGCTTCCATCCCTCCTTCCAGCCTTAGAACCTTTATCTTTCAGGAAGATATACAGGGGAATATTTTTTTCTCTCTTAGTTTTGAACCCTAAATTATTGAAACAGCACCAGATGCACAAAGGAGCGGCCTTAAGACCTACAATCTATCAACACATTGCAATAACCACACCAGCCCTGAATGAATCATGGTGACATTGAGATTTTTCTTTCATTTAAAGGGAGCATCTAGAAGTCTTTGGTGATTGGGTAAAGAATAAGTCACGTTGCTGGCAATAAGCTGAGATTAGTCTTCAAGGTACCTTGTGTCTGGTCCAAAATATTTTTTTTTGATCAGAATGCTTGATCCTTTCTTTTTGTTGACACCACCTAAAGGCTGATTTCCAAAATTTACATATTATGCAAGACTTTAAGTTTAGACCACATCCCTGAAGTACTGATATTTTAGACTCTACCTGAGAAGATTCTGATAGTCACGAGTTCTTATGGCATGATTTTTCTTTCTGTTTAGAGTTTTGTGGTTTAGCACTTCATATCACTTTTCTAGCTAAAATTCTTTGCTTATTTCTAGGTTTATGATTCAAATGATCCCTTTGGCTATGCATTAGTTTTCTTTAGTTGCATTTTTCCATTTTCTATAAATTGTAAACATGCTAAATGATTTGACCCATCATCCACGTCCTGGTACGTTAGGGACACCCACGCTTTCACACATACACATGCCTACATAGGCAGCATGCATATCTATATCATGTGTACGAAGAAATACAGGGAGACATAGAGGAAGGAAGAAGGGCAAGGGGAAGGGGAAGGGAGGAGGGAAGGATGGGAAAATAGGAAGGCGTACTGAGGAGAGAAGAGGGAGGCAGGGAAGGAGAAAGGATAAGAGGGAAAGTGAAGTTGGATGGGGCAGACATTGCTGGTGGTCACAGTGATCTCGTATTCTCCTCTTCCTCAGGGTACACAGAAGGACTTGACTTACCCATTCTCAAAATCAGTGTGCTCTGTGACTTAACGTGACCAATGAAACGTGAACCAAGTTAAAGCTCGACACTATAAAGCCATCGCTCAGTTGTTCCTAATTTCTTCTACAGCCATTGTCATTGTGCTTATAGAGGTTATAAGATGAAAACAGCCTGGAATTCTGCTGAGAGCTTCTCAGAGCTACTGTAGACTTTGAATAAAGGACAAATAAGCTGTTATTGTGTTACCACAGCTGCTATTGTGTAAACCGCTGAGATCTTCAGACTTTTTTTCCACCAGATTAGTGCTTCCCAGGTGGCACTGGTGGTAGAGAACACTTCTGCCAATGCAGGAGACTTATGAGATGTGGGTTCAATCCTTGGATCAGTAAGACACCCTGGAGGAGGGCATGGCAACCCACTCCTGTGTTCTTGCTTGGAGAATCCCACAAACAGAGGAGCCAGGCAGGCTATGGTTCATAGGATCACAAAGAGTTGGACACAACTAAAGTGACTTAGCACAGAGACATGTCTACCATAATTGGTACATGGATAAGAGAGAAGAGAGAGAGGAGAAAACTTAAGAATGAAAGAGACAAATGGTAGGGTAAGAGGAGAAAATTATTCTAACTTGGTTAAATGTATGTATTAATAGGAAGTCCATTTTAATTACTTTTACTATGTATGAATGCAACAGATAAAGTTAGGGGCATAAAACAATAACTGTATTATACTTTTAAATTTTGTTGATCAAGAGTTTGAAAATAACTCAGAGGATGTGCCTTATCAATTGATGTGGTCTTAGAGAGCCTCATTGAATCATAAAGAAAATCTTGGAAGATAGATATTTTTCCAAGTGTTTTTATGTGAAACTGATTTTGAGATGTATTACATAATAAGTAAGTGACAAAACTGTATAGAATTTCAGACCAGGTCTTCATTAAAATGTACTTTTATTATAATATATTAAATGTATCACCCTCAGCTAGTGCCTACCTCTTAAGCAATTTATTCTAATTTCTACAAAGATGTCACCTCCCTAAAGTCCAATTCATCATTTTTCTTTAACAATCCCTACGGTTAAATATCATATAATACTTAGAACATTTTGAACCTCTCTTATGCCATGCCAATTTAAACTTCTAGGGGAATTCATCCCTATAACCTCTGCTTTATTCTGCTTTGTGTGTGGTTAGCACGTTGTTTTAACTAGTAATAGCAATAAACACAGGTTGCTTTCATAATTTCACAATTACAAGGTCAGAGCTCTTTAGAAACAGGAAAGTTACAGATACCTACTCGTTATGAAGAAAAAGTTTTCTTGTAATTGCCCATAAACTACTTTCTCTTTGCTGAAACAGGCATACTCCAATATTTACGTGTTGTCTAAAGCCGTGGTTTTTGAACAAGACCCCGTGTAGCCTCAGGACGCCCCTAGAAGTATCACAGGGCTTTGAAAGGGAATAAGCGGCAGGACAAGGAGGGCGTCTCAGATCACCTGGTCTTGACGATTGCTTCCACCTGAGAAGTCTACACTTTTACGGTGAGAGGAAGGTAGGGCACGTCTACCAGAGAAAATTCTGAGAAGCCTAACGAGGAGTAAGAAAACAAACGAAGAGTAAGAAAACAAACAAAAAATGATAGTAAGAATAAATGGCTGATAATATAAAGATGAGTATTTTAATTTTTAAAACAACCATTTAAAAAATAATGACAAGAGTCATAGCTAAAAAGCCCATCGATGAAATAAAATGGGTTCTTAAAAAAGTGCTGGATTAATCCAAAAGAATTCAAGGAAAGAGGAACAGAGTAGGGGAAATGATACAGTTAGAAAATACATAGCAAGGTTTTATACTCAAAACTAGTCTGCTGCAAATTACATTGAATATAAATGAATTTTTTAAAATGAATAAAAGGCAAAGATTGTCAAGTTGGATTTTAATAAAAGACAACTCTATGTTTTTAAATAGAGATATTATAAATAAAAATGAAAGATCAGTTAGAATATGGTAAATACACACACACACACACACAATACTTATAGTAAGCACAAGAAAAGAGGAAACAGATGTGTTAGATGAGAAACATCACCAGACAGAATAAATATATTTCATAATGATGAAAGCCCATTAGAAAGATCATGAAAAAGTTATAAGCAACTGATAATACTACTTGAAAATATGTAAAGAAAAATTGACAGAAAATTAAAGGCAAACATTGACAAATCTGCAGTTTAATTGAGGATTTTAACATTTCTTTGTAAGCATTAGTAGCAGAACTACAGAAAAATTCAAAGTTATGAAGTATTTCAAAAAATACTATCAATCAAGTTGATCTATAAAGCATTGTAACCAAAAGCTGGAGTATATATTTTTAAAGTACACAGATGGTAACAAAGGTACATCACATGATTGCTGATAAAATGTTCCAATAAATTTCATATAAGTAAAATTGTAGAGTATTTCTGAAAGCAATAGAATTATATTAGAAATTAAGATCAATACTCAGAAAGCCCACAAATGTTTGAAAAATAAACAACACAGTTGCACATAATTTTCATGTCAAGGAAAAAAATCTAAAGGGAATCAGAAACCAAAATCTCAACTAGAAGACAAAAAAAGTACAACATATCAAAATTTAAGGGATGAAATAGAAACAGTGACTACAGACTGGTGTGTAGCTTTATATCTTGATATTAGTAAAGAAGAAAGGCTCAAAATTAATTCTCTAATTTCCAGATTTTAAGGGATCCAGAAAAATCTGGAAAAGGACCTGTGAAATTCTTCCAGAATTAGTAAGTGAATTTAGCCATGGAACAGAATACAAGATACAAAAAAAAAAAAAAGTTGTATTCTTATAAACGGATAAAAGCAAAATTGGACTATGTAGAGTAACTAGAATTCTCCAACATTCTTGGTGGGAGTATAAATAACGCAAGCATTTCAAAAAACTAACATTTACTTAAAAATTTAATGTACATGCACCCTATTATATGCAACACTTCTACTCTTATTTACTAGAAGGAAATAAGAAATTGTGCATGAAGTTTTAGTTATAATAGCCAAAGACATGGAAAAAACCCACAATAGTGATATTGTGGGTGCCTCCGGGAGTGAGTACTAACTGCAAGGGAATGAGAAGAAAACATCCTGGAATTATGGAAATTCTCTGTATCTCGATTGGTATATCTTATTATACAGATATATATGTATATCCTTTTACCAATACATTTCATTTCACTCTCAATGTCAATGAATTTTATTGCATGTACATTTTACTTCAAATAAGAAAATGAAAAATCCATTTCTTAGTCTTGTCCAACACAGATTGACTGGAATCTCTATTCTATGTCGTTTCACTTTGGAATTCAAACTGACAGAAGAGACACTATGTGCAATATTGTTAGAATATGGCTAGTTTATCTTTTCTGTGAAAAGATTCAAGGAAAATCTTTCATAACTCTTAAAGTTATCTCCATGAAACAAAACATATCATCTCAGTTCATATGTTATAAAGCATGTTAGGCAGAAGTGGGTTATTTAGAATTTTAACCATCCTCCACCAAGATACCCCACGTGAATCTCTGGGACTATAAATATAATCATATATAACACCAACAATTGTATTAAATTACATGGAAAAAAGAGATTTTCCATAGAATATGCAATCCTACTATATGCTCAGAAATAGGAGAACCAGAATACTTTTCAAGCATCCTTGTGATAATTAAATCCCTTTATATAAAATATATTCTCCGGATAGCAACATCCTCATACTTTATTTTTCTGGGTTAAGCATTACTTTCTCCTTGAAAATTCCTTTTATGGTTCCTAACTGCAATTTAGTGTCACTACCCTCTCTTGAGGGAATTTGGTGTTCAAGGGCTTGGAAAGGGCAGTCAGTGCTTCCCAGCAGCAACCAGATTAATGAAGCAGAGCTGAGACTCCCCGGGGCCAGATCTAGGACGCAGGGGATAGTTTACAGAGGTTCACTTTCCATTCGGATAAGCCAAAGAGTTGATGGACTTTTCCTATAAACACAGATAGCAAACATTTTGGCTTTGAAGGTCATATGACCTTTGTTGTCACAATTTGACTCTGCCATTTCAGCTTGCAAGAAGCCATAGACAATATGTTAATAAGTGAGCATGGCTGTGTTTTAATAAAATTTTATTTATAACAGTGGACAAGGGGGCAAATTTGGCCCTCAGCCATAGTTTACTGACTCTTGAATTAAGCATCAATTTCATAGACTCTGAGAGGTATATGAGCCAGAAGATTCATCTCCAAATACATCTGTAGAAGAAGAAACTGCGTTATAGAAGGTAAAAATCAGCCTAATCGCTGGATCATCGAAAAAGCAAGAGAGTTCCAGAAAAACATCTATTTCTGCTTTATTGACTATGCCAAAGCCTTTGACTGTGTGGATCATAATAAACTGTGGAGAATTCTGAAAGAGCTGGGAATACCAAACTATCTGACCTGTCTCTTGATAAATTTGTATGCAGATCAGGAAGCAACAGTTAGAACTGGACATGGAACAACAGACTGGTTCCAAATAGGAAAAGGAGTACGTCAAGCCTGTATGTTGTCACACTGCTTATTTAACTTCTATGCAGAGTACATCATGAGAAACGCTGGGCTGGAAGAAACACAAGCTGGAATCAAGATTGCCGGGAGAAATATCAATAACCTCAGATATGCAGATGACACCACCCTTATGGCAGAAAGTGAAGAACTAAAAAGCCTCTTGATGAAAGTGAAAGAGGAGAGTGAAAAAGTTGGCTTAAAGCTCAACGTTCAGAAAACTAAGATCATGGCATCTGGTGCCATCACTTCATGGGAAATAGATGGGGAAACAGTGTCAGACTTTATTTTTTTGGGCTCCAAAATCACTGCTGATGGTGATTGCAGCCATGAAATTAAAAGACGCTTACTCCTTGGAAGGAAGGTTATGACCAACCTAGATAGCATATTTAAAAGCAGAGATATTACTCTGCCAACAAAGGTCCGTCTAGTCAAGGCTATGGTTTTTCCAGTGGTCATGTATGGATGTGAGAGTTGGACAGTGAAGAAAGCTGAGCACAGAAGAATTGATGCTTTTGAACTGTGGTGTTGGAGAAGACTCTTGAGAGTCCCTTGGACTGCAAGGAGATCCAACCAGTCCATCCTAAAGGAGATCAGTCCTGGGTGTTCACTGGAAGGACTGATGTTGAAGCTGAAACTCCAATACTTTGGCCACCTCATGTGAAGAGCTGACTCACTGGAAAAGACCCTAATGCTGGGAAGGATTGAGGGCAGGAGGAGAAGGGGATGACAGAGAATGAGATGATTGGATGGCATCACCGACTCGATGGACATGAGTTTGGGTAAACTCCAGGAGTTGGCGATGGACATGCTGCAGTCCATGGGGACGCAAAGAGTCAGACACGACCAAGTGACTGAACTGAATTAGACAGAGTGTTGGAGATTCATACATATGAAGCTGTGAGCAAAACTACTACATACTTTTTTGTCCTTCCTGAACTCCAATTACACATATGTTGGACTGCTTGTCACTTTTCAAATGGTTATCCATATTGTTTTTAAATATTTTTGGTTAATTAGTTAATACTTATTGATCTATCTTCAAGTTTATTGACTTTTCTAAGTGCAGTGTCCATTCATTTACTATGTTTATCTAGTGTTTACTGTTTCCTTTTATGCTTTGTCTTTGTTTCTTTTTCATTTTAGGTATTGTACTTTTGATTCTAGAATTTTGACTCAATTATTTTTATAGATGCTCTTTCTTTGTGGAGAATCCATATCCATTTACCTATTCACATTATCTTTTCATCTAAGTCTTTAAACATATTTAAAATCATTACTATAGATTCTTGCTTGCTAATTCTAATATTTGTCACATATTTTGCATTTTTATTGTCAATGGGGTATTTTAAGTAGAATAATGGTGGAGTTTGAAGTATACTATCATTTTGTTGAGTTTTTCTCAGAAATGGTGGGTCTTTTTTATATCTGGCAACGAAGATAAAGTGTCAAGTTAATCTGCAGCTGAGCTTCAGCTTTAATAAAATCGAATGCACTTTTGGTTAGTCCAACCACCAACCAGCGTGTTACTGTGGTCCCTTTTAGTCACTATGACTAATCTCTCTTATTAGATTTGACCCAACGAGAGTTGGTTCACGCTTTCCCCTTCAGAGTCAGCAGTAGGGGTCACTTTGTTCCAAGCACAGTGAGAGTACTCAAGACTGCAGATATTTTTTGTATTTTTCAGTCCTGTCTTCACAGTCATTTACTCAGATACATTGGGTGAAATTGTGAACTTCAAGGCTAAATGATTGCTTTTACTTTTGGGGGGCTTGCAACTTCAAATCTCCTTACCTTCCCCACCATTACCAATAGCTCACTCTTGTTAGGGGTCTCTCCTTAACTCTGCAAATTTTCTAGAAGGTATTCTCTTGACCATATCTAAATATGAAATTTTCCCCCAGGAAAGAGCCAGGACTCTCTCTTCACTTGTGAAAGAATGTTTTCTTCTGAAATGAGTTTTCCTGGACTCTTTTGAACACACCATTCTTTAGTAGTCTCATATATAATTTTTATTAAAGTATATTTTTGTGTTTTAATATCCTTTTACACTGTAACTTGAGATAAAGCTCTCTTTATTGACTTGCGCATGATTCTCTTGACTGCCCGCTTCCACTGCTAGTTAATTGTTCAAACTAGTCTCCAGTTTGATGCATTTACTAATGACTTACAAGCGTCTGACTAATCTCACCCCAGTTTGTTTGTTTGTTAGTTGTAATCAGTATGCTACAGACTAGAGAACTGGATTTTCTTTGGTTCTTGGATCCTTCAAGTTCTGAGGTTGCATGTCTTTGCTCCTCCTTTCCTTACTGGTTACTATTTGACATCTGTATTAAGGTAGGTTCTTTAAATCAGAGCCTGATGTTGACATTTGTGTACATGTGATTTATGATGAGAAATGTCTCAAGAGAAATTAGTTAGGGTGAGAGGAATGGGATAGTAATGCTGAAGGGGCAAAACCAGAATGTGGGTTCAGATGAAGTTTAAATTCAACATGATCAATCCCTCAGGGATTTGAAATCTAAACTACATCAGAGGCTATCTCTTGAGGCAAGGGAAGTAGAGGGCCACATAGCCCCCAACTCTCTAGGTTAGGCAGTGTTCATCTCTAAAGGACAATCTTCCAGGAAAGAATGCAGATGTGAGCTATTAGTCTAAGAACTTTCAGCAGATAGAAGATGGATGCCACATCAGAGTTGAAGGGAATATTAGGGACCTGGGTGGGGCAAAAATAGCATTCCACTGTTTCTAATTCTCCTTAAATTACACATTGTTTCTACATTAAATCCCCCTGGGAATGACCCAGGAACAGAAATAACCTCACAATAGAGGCGCTATTAAAAGATCTGGCATGCTAAAAATTAATTACCTAAGACAGAAGTTGTCCATCCCTACCTTCTCACAGGTGAAACTTTTATGATAGAAAAAAAAAAAAAAAGAACAGAAGCATCATTCTATTGCAGACAGAAATTCAAATGGTGTGCTATCTTCAACCAACAGTTGGTGAACCCAAAGAGAGGTCAGAACATAGGTCCCATGTTTCATTAAGCAACTTTACCTATTTAATCAGATGGGATCAAAAAGAATCAAATTATCAGCCCATTTGGGATGACTTGGGTTAAACTAATGTGTCAAGTATCTTTATGGATTGTGACTGCTGCTTCCAATTTTTAGAACTCTCACTTTTAAAAGAAGAGACCACCTTGGAAGACTATTCAAAAATAAATCTTTTTTTTTCATAATTGATCTTATTTTACTTTCCTAAACATGTCTGTGTGTAGTCTAGTAGCAATTTCTTGTCAAACATTAATCACGTGAAGACTGAGAGGTCAGGAGACAACCCATCAGGCAGTTTCCTTCTTTAAAGTCTGTGGCCTAGTTTTGATGGAGGATAAGGTTATAGAACGGATTTTCTATCTGGGAATATGGGTACACAGTCTTTATATTTAGAACACTAAGTAATAAACTGTTCTGTTCATTATGTACAATTCTGTTCAAGATAAAATAACACGTATTTTTCTTAACTGTTCCTGTGTAAATCTGTGTGTGGGCTGATTTTGGATAATTGATTAATGTATTTTCTGAGGTGTGTTTTGTGAGACTATATGAAATGTCTCACAGGAAAAAGCAAAAGAATTCCATGGTTAGTAATCATCCCTCTACGTTACCATATTAAAGGCAAACACATGTTCTATAGCAAAGAAATCTGCTTACTTTTGATTACTTTAGCATTGGTCAAATTGTCTTTTGACCATCTATCTCTATTTTTGTTAGTGCTATATTTATTTCCTAATTCTGTTGATATTTCAAAAAAACTGAAACACAGTTGGGTATTGTTCGTTTCGAGTCTTAAGGGCTTCCAGTATAAGGAACCTAGGTGAAATTAAAATTTGGAATTTCTTACCTCATTTTTCTTTCCTTTTCCCTCAACATTCTTTGCATTCCTACTTTGTTTCTTGGGTACTAGAAAGAACACTCAATTTAACTTTAAAGCTCGGAGTTCAAATAACAGATCTGCTATTGACTTTGCAATGAGATCAAACCAGTCCATCCTAAAGGAAATCAATCCTGAACATTCAGTGGAAGGACTGATGCTGAAGCTGAAGCTACAGTACTTTGGCCACCTGATGCGAAGAGCTGACTCATTAGAAAAAACCCTGATGCTGGGAAAGATTGAAGGCAGAAGGAGAAGGGGACAGGGCAAGAGAGGATGAGATGGTTGGATGGATGGCATCACCAACTCGATGGACATGAGTTTGAGCAGGGTCCAGGAATTGGTGATGGACAGGGAAGCCTGGTGTGCTATAGTCCATGGGATCACAGAGAGTCAGACATGACTGAGAGACTGAACTGAACTGCATTGACTAGCCATGTAACTTGCACAAGTTAACCTTCAGATTTCTGTACTACAAAAAAGAAACAATAATGTCTCCATCTACCTTACAGGGTTAATATGATGAAAAATGAGAGATGCATTAATTAATAAGTGCTCATTTGTTGGTATTGACCTTTTTGGACACTGAAATACTATGCAAATTTAGAACAATTGTTAAATGTATGTAATTAGTGTGTATATATATATGTGTGTGTATATATATATGTATATAGTTGTCCTTTGGTATGGTGGATACATGGGGGATTGGTTCAAGAATGCATGGGGATATTAAAATCCATGGGTGCCCAATTCACTTATATAAATGAGCTAGTACAGTTGCCCTCCATATCCACAGGATTCATGGGGGCATCATTAGCTTTAAGTTTGCTAGTCATTGAAAAAGTAAATATGGAAAATATTTGGCTTCCATTGTTTTAGAGCCTAAAGATATAAGCATTACCCAAGATAAATGGTTTCAATTCTTCACACAGTATTTAAGACAGGATCTACCTTTTAAAAATGTTTTACTCTGTTCCCTTCTTTCACAACATTTGCATATTTTGAAGTTATTTATTAGATTTTTAAAACTTATTACTTATTCTCCAGCCTATAGCTTGAAATCTCCTGAAGGAAAGATCGTGATTTCTTTAATTGCTATATTTTGTCCTCTGATCAGCACACTTTGCTCTCAATAACTGAATGTCCAATAAAATGACTTAAAAGTCTTTCTCTAACAAATACCTGGTTAGCAGATATTCTTGTAATGATTATCATAAGCCAATGAGTATGAGTGAACTAAAACATAAAATCATACTGAGTGAAAGGCATCAGACTAAAACAAAATGCTGCTGTCTGACTCCATTTCTACACAGTTTACACATAAGCAAACTTTCAATATCAGAAACCAGGATATTGCTAATTCTTGGGGAAAATAATTTTCAAAAGGGAACTATTTTACTGGATGGGAACATTACGGGGCTTCTGGGATGCTAGGAATGTTCTGTTTCTTGAACTGGTGCTGACTATACGTGCACTTTTCTATATGCATGCTTTCTACATGTATCCTTTATAAAAATGGGTTCAGAAATAATATTTAATCACCTGGAGCAAAAATAGATCATTCGATAGTTCTTTTTCCTGATGGAAACTATTAAGTGAATATTCTGTCAAAAGTCTTGAAAACACATTGTTCCTCTCTTCAGCTTAGTTTTTATGAGACATTTGCAGGAGGAAGAGTCACATCACCAATGATCATCAAATCACAGATGCTACAGAACAGACATGCACTTGAGCATGAGAGCCTTCACGGCAGACTAATTTTCTATTTCCCCAATACTCACTCTTCCCTCACATTCCTATTGTGCTGCTAGACTGAAACAGGATTTCTCTCTGATCTCTCATCTAGATGCCATGAATTATATCATATCTTCCTTTCTACACGATCTCATGCCGAAAAGATGATGAACGGATCCCCAGATAGAGGAGTAATGGAAATATCCAGCAGTTGTAATGAAAAGACTTATCTATCATTCTTTTTCAAATTTTCCTCTTGTAGCTGAGAATCATGCTGGTTGATTCAGAGATTGAGTGTTGATATATATATATATATATATATATTTTTTTTTTTTTTTTCCAATCTCTGATCAAGCCACAATCTTGGATCCTCTTCACTGGAAAACATCCATATCATTGGCCTTCAAACTACTGAAAAAAATCTGCCCAGAATCATTCCTAAAGACAGATGTCCTATGAAAGCATTCTGAGATCAACCCCATGATGAAGAGTTTGTTACTTTCACATGGACGAGTTGGAAAACCTATAGCTTGGATGTGCGTCCTGAATGAAGAATGCACACAACAGAAAATCACAAAATGAATCCCATGACTGCATTTACATGCCAGCCAGAAACACCGGCATCAGCAATGCAACAGTGAGTGTCTAGTCTTCCTATTTTCACATTTTCAATTCTTTTTGAATTATGCTGTATCACACTCATCAGATTCTGTTTACCAAAGCAAGTTTTATTTGGCATCTGCCCAACCTTTCCCTACAGACCTTAAAACTGATAAAGAGAGAGAACTGATGAGACCTGTATTTTCAAACCATGCCATCCTTTGAAAGACAAAAGAGTAGTGTAAGAAGCTTATGGAGATTTGACTATTTCCCTGGAGTTTTAAACCGATAATACATCATGAAAAGTTAAGATTAAAGACTCGGGTTTCAATCTTTGTTCTGATACTTTTTACATATCATGCACCCGTTGTAAATGTTACTTTTCTTATTTGTGAAGTGAAAATAATAGTAAAAATTATTATTATCATGCAAAATTTTATGTGGATTTTTAAAGAAACAAATAAATTATATTAATTAAAAACATGTTGAAGATATAGTACAAATAAATATTGAATTATGTAATATTTAGTGTACTGCAAACTCTAACAGAAGGGAATATACAGCACCTCCTCAAGCTATTTTTTGCATTTTCTCCCAAAATATTGTTTTCTACTTTTTATAGAACAGCTTTATTACTTTTTTCCATTTTTTGTTTTAATCTATTCACATAGTTGAGAGCGGAGTTATAGAAATATTACTAGCACTCAGTTTAAAAAAAAAGTATTGAATGACATCATTCTGAACAAATCTGACCCTAATTCCACACACACACACACACATACACACACACAGATTTGATTCTCTTGAAATATGAATTGTATTTGTCTCCTTTATTAACTGACATATATTTGTATATCACAATATTCAAAAGTAGTTGTGCCAAATAATATTACTAATATTTTTAGTTTTCTCTCTGAAAACATACAAATATATTTATCTTTATTTATCTTATCTTTAAATACATAAAAGTTTTATAAATTGGCAGAGAAAAGGGTCCAATGGGAAAGCTTTCCCAAAAGTGAGATTTAGACATAGCCCTCAAAATGTGGATGATGGCTCAGAACACAAAATAAATATTGCCTTTTTATTTTATTTCAGATTTTCTGAAATTGTCTTGTTACAAAATATTCAAAAAATGTCACATAAATTATAAACAAAGTCTTTGCTATAGCAATAAAATTTAGAATATTAAAAAGCACACACTTATTTTCAGGCACAAACAAGCACTAAACTTAAGGTCATATACCATTTTAGGGTAACTGGCTGCTCTGGTTTAAAAGGTTACTCACAGTGGTCAGAAGACAAAATGCTAGATTTGCAAAAGATGGAGGGCTGCATAAATCTGGGAACCAGTTAAGTCTACAATCTCACATAAAATGTAAACAAAAAAAGGCAAATCTTCCCTTCAAAGAGAGATGGGGGAAAATAATTGACTTGGTTTTGGCTCTGTATAAAGAGTAAAATATATAAATCTAGTTTTCCTTGAGATTTAATATCTACAAGAAAGGCTAGGATTCAGGCCCAAATTAAGGCTACTTTTGTAAATTAAAAAGAGGGAAAGCAAAAAATTAGATTTCTGACCCCAGTGGATGTCCAATTTGAGGTAGACAAAGTTGACTTTACACATGGACATCACCAAATGGCCAATACAGAAATCAAATTGATTACATTCTTTGTAGCTGAAGATGGAGAAACTGTATACAGTCCACAAAAACAAGACCTGGAGCTGACTGTGGCTCAGATCATCAGCTTCTCATAGCAAAATTCAGCCTTAAGCTAAAGAAAGTGGGGAAAACCACTAGGCCAGCCAGATACAATTTAAATCAAATTCCCTATGAATATGCATTGGGGGTAAGAAATCGATTCAAGGGATTAGAACTTGTAAACAGAATGTCTGAAGAACTATGGGTGGAGGTCCGAAATACTCTATAGGAGGCAGTGAACAAAACCATCCCAAAGAAAAAGAAAAGCAAGAAGGCAAAGTGGTTATCTGAAGAGGCCTTACTAAAGGCCTCTAGCTAAAGAAAGAAGAGAAGCAAAAAGCAAGGGAGAAAGGGAAAGGTATATCCAACTAAACACAGCTTTCCAAAGGACAGCATGGAGAGACAAGAAGGCCTTCTTCAATGAACAGTGTATAAAACTGGAAGAAAACAACAGAAGGGGAAAAACAAGAGATCTCTTCAGGAAAATTGGAGATATCAAGAGAACAGATTTCCCAAGGATGGGCACAATAAAGGGCATAAACAGGAGAGACTAGTAGACACTGAAGAAATCAAAAAGAGATGGAAAGCATACACAGAAGAACTGTACAAAAAAGATCCAAATGAACCAAATTACTATCATGGTGTAGTCAGCCACCCAGAGCCAGACAATCTAGAAAGCGAAGTCAAGTGGGCCTTAGGAAGCACTGCTATTGATACAGTTAGTGAACGCCATAGAATTCCAGTAGAACTATTCAAAACCCTGAAGGATGACGCCGTTAAGGTGTTGCATTCAATATGTCAGCAAATCTGGAACCCAGCAGTGGCCACAGGACTGGAAAAGGTCAATCCTCATCCCAATTCCCAAGAAAGGTAGTACTAAAGAATGTGCTAACCATTGAGCAATTGCACTCATCTCCCATGCAAGTAAGGTCATGCTTAAAATCTTGCATGCTAGGCTTCAGCATTATGTGAACCAAGAAATTCCAGATGCCCAAGCTGGAATTAGAAAAGGCAGGGGAACCAGAGATCATATTGCTGACATTCGCTGGATCATAGAGAAAGCTAGTGAATTCCAGAAACATCTACCTCTGTTTCATTGTCTATGCCAAGCCTTTGTCTGTGTGGATCATAATAAACTGTGGAAAACTCTTAAAGAGATGGGAATACCAGACCATCTTACCTGTCTCCTGAGAAACCTGTATATGGGTCAAGAATCAACATGAACACCTGTATGGAATAACTGATTGGTTCAAGATTGAGGAAAGGGTATGGCAGGGCTGTCTGCTGTCACTGTTTGCTTAATCTATATGCTGAGCACATTATGAGAAATGCTGGGCTGGATGAGTTACAAGCTGGAATCAAGATAGGCGGGAGAAACAGCTATGCAGATGAGACCACTCTAATGGAAGAAAGCGAAGAGGAACTAAAGAAACTCTTGATGAGGATGAAGGAGGAGAGTTTTAAGTTGGCTTAAAACTAAATTACTTTGCCAACAAAGGTCTGTCTATTCAAAGATATGATTTTTCCTGTAGTTGTGAATGGAGCTGGACTATAAAGAAAGCTGAGCGCTGAAGAATTGATGCTTTTGAACTGGAGAAGACTCTTGAGAGTCCCTTGGACTTCAAGGAGATCCAACCAGTCCATCCTATAAGAAATCAGTCCTGAATATTCATTGGAAGGACTGATGCTGAAGCTGAAACCCCAGTACTCTGGCCACCTGATGTGAAGAACTGACTCTTTTGAAAAGACTCTGATGCTGGGGAAGTTTGAAGACAGAAGGAGAAGGGGATGACAGAGGGTGACATGGTTGGATGGCATCACCGACTCAATGGCCATGAGTTAGAGTAAACTCTGGGAGTTGGTGATGGACAGGGAGGCCTGGTGTGCTGTAGTCCATGGGGTCACAAAGAGTTGGACATGACTGAGTGACTGAACTGAACTAAAACCAAATACTAAAAAAACTAAGATCATGGCATCCAGTCTCATTACTTCATGGCAAATAGAGGGAGAAAAGGTGGAAGTAGTGACGGATTTCCTCTTCTTGGGCTCTAAAATCACTGTAGATGGCGATTGCAGCCATGAAATCAGAAGATGTTTGCTTCTTGGCTGGAAAGCTATGACAAACCTAGAGAGTGTATTGAAAAGCAGAGACATTACTCTGCTGATAAAGGTCCATATAGTCTCAGTGGTCACTTACAGTTTTGAGACTGGACCATAAAGAAGGCAGAACTCTGAAGAATTGATGCCTTTGAACTGTGGCGATGGAGAAGACTCCTGTGAGTCCCTTGGACAGCAAAGAGATCAAACTAGTCAATTTTAAGGGAAATCAATCCTGAATACTCATTGAAAGGACTGATGCTGAAGCTGAAGGTCCAATATTTTGGTCATCAGATGTGAAAAGCTGACTCTTTGGAAAAGTCCCTGATGCAGGGAAACATTGAGGACAGAAGGAGAAGAGGGCATCAGAGGATAAGATGACTGGATGGCATCACCGATGCAATGGACATGAACTTGGCAAACTCTGGGAGATGGTGAGGGACAGAAAGGCCTGGCCTGCTGCAGTCCATGGGGTCTCAAAGAGTCAGACACAACTGGGCAACTGAACAATGGTATGGGCTTAAATATTGTGAAGAATAAATTTTTCCTAATTTTATTGATAATTGTATTGCAATATCAATCAAATTCTTCAAGGACTTTGAGTATAAATTGGCAAACTTCTTTTAAAAATTAAATGGCAACAAAAATTAACTATATCAATCAAGATAAGAGCAAAACTAGATGAATTATAGTACATCAAGAATTACTATACAGCTAAAGTACTTCTCCAGTGTGATGTCCATGCAAGAGCAGACAAAGAATCCAATGGAACAGAATAGGAAGCTTAGAAACAAATACATAAATAGACATTTGATTTTTCAGCCAAGATGATACTGAAATTCAGCACATAAAGAATACTCTTTAATAAACCCTGCAAGTTTAATTTGCTATTCACAATAAAAAATAAACTTTTACTTTACAAAATTTATTCCATATGAACTATAGCATATGGGGGGATTTGATGTGGCATGAGATATGGCTGGAAGCATTTTTTAAACCAAGATGTAATATAAAATGGTATAAAATAATTTCTGGCAAAAAATTTAAGGAAAAGTGTTATTTTTCCAAAATCCATTACCATTAAGATAGTGTAAATATTTACATTTTAGACTCCTCTTAATTTTAGATTCTACATTTATTATATATAGCTTTACTAATTAACATGAAAAATCACATCCTGCCTCAGTGGTTCAATGTGGAGTTCAGAAAATGGTAATGAAAGATTTTAACAAAACCTAGATTATCTTGGGTATGATGACAACTTTTTAAACACAAAACCAAAGGAATAATTCATGAAAGAAATAATTGATAAGATAGACTTAATTAGAATCAGAAATTTCTGTTCTGTAAAAGAGAGAGTCAAGAGAATAAGAAGATCAATAAGAGACTGGGAGAAAATATCTGCAAAAGACACATCTGATAAAGAGAGTTACTTAAAATATACAAAGAACTCTTCATCCTAGTGTATGCTTGCATGCTAAATTGTTCCAGTCGTGTCAGACTCTTTGCAACCCTGTGGACTGTAGCCCACCAGGCTCTCTATCCATGGGATTCTCCAGGCAAGAATACTGGAGTGGATTGCCATGCCTTCTCTAAGGGATCTTTCCAACCCAGGGATCAAACCCACATCTCTTATGTCTCCTGCGTTACCACTAGTGCCATCTGAGAAGCCCCTTAATCCCAATTTGTTGTTGTTCAGTAGCTAAGTCACGTCAGACTCTGCAACCCCATGAGCTGCAGCACATCAGGTTTCCCTGTCCTTCACTGTCTCCCTGAGCTTGCTCAAATTCACGTCCATTGAGTCAATGACGCCATCCAACCATTACATCCTCCGTTGCCCCCTTGTCCTCTTGCCCTCAATCTTTCCCAGCATCAGGGTCTTTTCCAATGAGTTGGTTCTTCTGTCCTGCCATATCGATGGGCGAGAAATGACACAGCCATCAGCGATTTCTGACCTCCAAATGTAAATGAGGGCTCCCAAAAGGGAACACAATGCCTGCAATCCAGCAGATGTCACTACCCCTGATGGTGATTGCTGAAGAGTTGGGGGTATCCAAGAAGCAGCCATCTGCCTCATCTGCCACCTTTTATGATGAACAAGGGATGAAGGATGTCAACAATCAAGAAACAGGTTTTGACCCCAGACAGCTGAGGTGCATATGAAAGGAATGAATTCAGTGAGCCCAGAGGCTTGCATCTTCCCATACATAATACAGTGTTAGTGGTTCAGTAATGTCCGACTCTTTGTGACCCCCATGGACTGTAGCCCACCAAGTTCCTCTGTCCATGGGATTCTCCAGGCAAGAACACTGGGGTGGACAGCCATTTCCTTCTCCAGGAGATCTTCTCAAGGGATCAAACCCAGATCTCTTGCATTGCAGGCAGATTCTTTACCATCTGAGCCACCAGGGAAATTCTCCAATACATAGAAGAGGGCTAAATCCCTTAACTTAATATCTGGTTTTCCTTAATTAACAATAATCTTTGATGTTCAGGCTGCCTGACCCCTTTGTTGCAAACTTGTATATAGCCTGACTCCCACTCTTGCCTCCTTGGAGCAGTTTCTCAGGGCTACTGAGATGCTGTCTCCAGGGCTCGGAGTCTCTGACATTCCCACCAAATAAAGTCACTCTCTACTTTCAGGATGTGACTCATATTTTTAGACGACATTAGAAAACAAACAACTCCATTCACAAATGGGCCAAAGTGCTCAACAAACACCTCATCAGAAAGATATGCATCTGACAAGTAAGCATATGAAAAGATGCTCCACATTATATGACATTAGGAAAATATTGTAAAACAAAATATGGTGCTCACTAACTGGTTCTTCTGCTGCTGCTGCTGCTAAGTCGCTTCAGTCATGTCCGACTCTGTGCGACCCCACAGACGGCAACCCACAGGCTCCGCCATCCCTGGGATTCTCCAGGCAAGAATAGTGGAGTGGGTTGCCATTTCCTTCTCCAGTGCATGAAAGGGAAAAGTGAAAGTGAAGTTGCTCAGTCGTGTCTGACTCTTAGCGACCCCATGGACTGTAGCCTACCAAGCTCCTCCGTCCATGGGATTTTCCAGGCAAGAGTACTGGAGTGGGGTGCCATTGCCTTCTCCGTAACTGGTTCTACAAGGCTTAATTTTATCAGCCACTGCAGTCACTGACCAACAGTCCACCCTGAGAGGAATTCAGGATGAAAACCAGGATGAGGCTCTCTGTGCTTTGGCAAAACAGTACCATTTGTATCTCAGGATGAATTTTAATGAACACAGATCCTTGCATCTTCCTATACAGAAAGCACTAAAATCATTAACTGAGATATCCGTTCCTTGGACCAGCATTACCATGATGCATGCTTGACTGTTCACATCCCCTAGCCACAAATCATGTACACAGTAGCTTCTCCCCTACCTCCATGGAGAATTCTCCTCGGAGGGACTGAGAGGTTGTTCTCAGGGCTACAGCCCTCAGTAAAGGCTTATATTGTATGGGTTTTCTTGTTTTAGTTGAAAATGCAAATTATAATAACAATGAGATGCTACCACACATCTGTTGGCATGGCCAAAATCTGTAACAGTGACCATACCTAATGCTGAGGACGTGACAGGGAAGGGCCAATTTTGACTCCGTGTTGGATCTGTTCCTTTAACTCTGCGCATGTGTTCGGTCGTGTCCCACTCTTTGCGACCCTTTGGACTGAAGCCTGCCAGGCTCCTCTGTCCATGGGGTTTTCCAGGCAGTGGATTGGAATGGGTTGCCATTTCTTTCTCCAAGGGAATCTTCATGACCCAGAGATCGAACCCACGTCTCCTGCATTGGCAGGTGGATACTTTACCACTGAGCTATCTGAAAATTAAGATAGGTGGCCATTGAAATGAGAGGGGATGAGTGGATATAACCATGTGGAAAATTTGCAAAACTTTTTTGCAGAGTGCCTACTTTTATGGAATGAGGGTTAAGGCAGTTCAAACCAATTTTCTTTAAATATCAACATCCTGTGTAACCTTTGATACCCTAGTTGCTGTATAACTAGAGGGCAAAATAAGAAGTAGGAGCAAATGGCCTCTAAGGCCTCCTCCAACTCTGAAATGCTATGATTCTAAGAGAAGCATATGACTGTTTAGTAATATATCAAAGGCTTGCCAGTGTCACTTTGGTTGGGGCCAATTACTACATTTATTTATGGTTTGGGAACTTCATTTAGGGCTTGAGGTACAAGACTAAAATAATTCAAGTTCAAAGAAATAACAGTGACATTGACATTTCACACGATCAGCAAGTCTTTTCGGGAGCTACAGAATGGTAACATTTATAAGCCACAGTTGCTGCTACTCAAGTGGAGTAAGAGATTAGTAGAGAAAACGGTCCCTAAAGCCTCATTATAGAGTAAATCAAACCTGACCTACTGGCCCAATGTTGCTGTCATGTCAGGAGAGGCTAAGCCGCTAAAAATGGCAAACACAGTCAACCCCTTATTGCCTCTTTGGGGGAAACAGAGGGGAAAAAAGCTGAACCCAGGCATTCTGCAAGCTCTTCTTAAAAGTGGGAGGCCATAGATGCTGCCAGCTTTTGGACTGGATTACCCAAGACATTTCATAGTTAATTATCAAAGAGAAAAATTGATGCCTGCTTTTCAACTCTGGATGAAGCTTTGAGAGTCTGCCATAAAATTCACAGTTAAGCTTCCTTAAACACAAAAGTTCAGTGATAAGCAAATATCGTCACTGTCAAGCTTGTTAACTCTTTATACGCTGACATTTTTAGATAGCAGAGAGAGGTGATATATTAACCATGATGGTAATTTGAATAGTAGAAGAACTTCTGAGTTCTAATCCTTTGACTTACCAACAGTACCCTAATGAACAGCATTCTGTAATTTTAAAAATGACTGACTAGGTTGAGCAAGATTATATGAAGTCTATGAAAAGGAAAATGTACATGTGTCAATACAATCATGGCCGAACTCTGGAGAAATGACAATAATTGAAAACCAATAGGCATTATACATTAAGCTAGAATATTTCACTGTGGAAAACGTAAGTGTTAGTTGCTCAGCTGTGTCCTACTCTTTGTGATCCCATGGACTGTATTGTCCATGGAATTCTCTAGGCAAGAATACTGGAGTAGGTTGATATTTCCTTGTCCAGGGGATACTCCCAACCCAGGGATCAAATCTGGGTCTCCCACATTGCAGGCAGATTCTTTACCATCTGAGTCACCAGGGAAAAGGTAAGCACCTCATTAATAGATTCAACACCAAAGCTATGGAACTAGAATTCAGACCTATCTCTTATCTCTATATTCAAATCTCTATAATATTACTTGGTAGAACAAAATGCTTACGGCCAAGATTTAGAATTCAAGGTCTAATTCAAGCTCTGCCACTAACTAGCTGGGTGACATTCAGCAAGTCACTTCGCCTCTCTGATTGCATTTTTCCCATCCATAAAATGAAGGTGATCAACTTTGTGACCTCCCTTTCAGAGGATAAATTTTAGGATTAATTTGCTACCTTTTCATTACTTCTACATTATGATACAGAATTTCATTTTGAATAATCAGAGGAAGTACTTTTATGTGTCTAGAGACCTAAAGCTCACACAACCATTCATCTATGTCTTGCAGAAACATTCCTATCTCTCTTTATCCAACTTTAGATGTCCCACTGGACTCATTTAATTTGAAGAAGTGTTCTCACTGAGCTCTGTGTGAAAAGAAACTGCTATCATATGAATGAATATTTACCCATCCACATGAAACTAGACATGAAAATATACCAACTACTCCACTCATTCTATTAATATTTCCATCTAACAGATATGGACGACTCACCAACTCATGATCTCTTTCCCAGCCAGACTTTGCAGAAAGAACTGGAACAATGTGTCCATACATTTCACTTACCAATTGCATAGCTGGATGTTTCAAGATCACTCTGATCCTCAACAGAGCAAGATACTTCACAATAAAAGATTTCTGTGTGGGAGAGGCTACTGCAATTTTTCAAGATCCCAAGGATTAATCAGTTAGAATCTTTTTAATTACAAAAGGTGGCATACCAATTTCTGATGGCCTCAAAAAAGTGAGGATGTATGTATGTTTTAGCTCATATGTATGAGAAGTTACAAGGTATTCAATTTGACTTTGTGCAAATTATTCTCTTTTTGTGCTGTTTCCCATGTAGTATCCACTTTTCTTTAGCCTTCTCTGTGACATTGGAGGCTGATTTCTCTAAATTGCCTCACTAACTTTGCCAGCTCTCTTCCAGTTGGGTGATGACTGGGGGAGTTACTGGCCAGAGATGAGAAGGCTGGATGAGAAAAATATCAGAACACTTCTTTTCTTCTCACTCTATCCTTCAGGGCTGAGTTTCCATCTCTCCACTTCTAATGTCCCTTATAAAGCACTTCTCCACTACTTCAACTTTACTGAGCTGGAATAACACTATTTCTTCTCCTTGTCCCTTTACTTCCAGAAATGACAACAAGTTCATTTTTGTCTAGATTTGAGTGCCACGTCCTTCCTTTTTTTTTTTCTCCCTTAACTTTGCTCAATCCTCTGAAAATAATTGTTCCATTAAAGTACTTTCATACAAACCATCTAGAGTGAATTCTGCTTTCTCCTGGACCTGACTGACATAAGCTAAGGGCTGCTTGAGATGGAACTCAAACCATGCTGTTATGCTTTCTCTATTTCTCAGCTTCACTCTCCTCCATTTTGGTTCATTTTTAGGCTCCATGTGGTAGCAAGAAAGCTGCTACTAATTCTATACTTACAGTTTTCCATATTGGAATTTGGGGAAAACAGTTTTGTTTTGCTTTTATTCAGACATTGGAAGGGAAATCTTGACATAGCAGTCACTAGGCCAAGTTGGAGCACATGCTCAAACCTGAATCAAACTTTGTGGCCAGAGTAATGAGATGCTATAACTAGTCAGGCAAAGATCACAAATGCCATCCTCTCCACAGTCCCAGGAACATGACGAGGAGTCAACACCATCTGAGGTTCTTGGACTGAGAGTGGAAGTGAAGTGATTCCCAAGGGTGATTTCTCTGTGCTACTTGCAAAAGATGGAAAGGTGGATGCTGACGATCACAAATCAAGAATGCTCACAGGAAATGAATTCACTTCATTGGCATGAAGACTGAGCCTTAGAAAAATGTTATATTGTCCTCTATTGTAGCTCATTTCACTCCTTTTTACCCAGATCCCAGGCTCATCTTTACATCCCTTCCTATCTCTGGGGTCTCTGTACAACTGGGATGCCATAATTGGATCAGTATTTCCACTGCTGAAATATTTTGATAACCTCATTCTTATATGATGTTTGGAAAATTCTTTCAACTTTCACTTGTTTTTGCATTGAATGCTTATTACAGTTAACAGAATCAAATCCGAAGATCTTAACATGGCCCAGAAAACTCTACTATCTGTTTCCTTCCTCCCTTTATGATCTCATTTCATATCATGACATCCTTATCTCTCTACACTGCAGCCTCATTGATCTACTTAAGTTTCTGGAACATAGCTTGCTTTCTCCTCAGAGATTTTACATTTGCTGCCACCTATTCTTGGAATACTCTTTCCTACACTTTCACAGGCTGAGTCCTTCTTGCCCCCATTCAGGTCTCAGCTCAGACATCATCTCTTAACTGAGACCATCTTATGACCCCCTTATTTTAAATCCATTATGCCATTTTATGGTCCTTTCATAAACTTTATCTTTATTCAAAATTATTGTATTAATTTGTTATTTTTCTCCCTCTTCCCAGATTATCTACTGTTTCTGTCTAACACATGGTAGGAACTCAGTAAATATAAACTGAATGTATAAGCATGGTATTAAAGTGACCCAAAGTAATCATCTCTTTTTACTAAAAAGGAATGATAGAATTTCAGATCCTAGAGGGAAAGCCACTAGGAAAATTTCTCTTGATGCAAATGTTATAAATGTTTCTAAATTCAATATTGAAACGTGCAAGTAAATAAAAATTTTAGAAATGGAAATAAATATAAATATAATTAATGGGGTATAAAGTTTGTTGGTCAAGTTTCTTTTTCTTCTTTCTGATTAAGTAAAGAAACTAAATAGTAGAAGTACACAATTGTTGATGCCAATTTTGGAAACTACTGTTACTCTGAATACTTAATACACATAGTTTTTGGTGAATTGGGATATGGCTCAGGAAAGGGCCACAGAAAGATTATGGCAGGCCACCTATCTCCAGATGAAGATATTTGTAGTATAAATTTTTATTCCACCCCACCCTACTCCCAAATGCAGTACTGAGGACATGTACTGCTGCTGCTGCTGCTGCTGCTAAGTCGCTTCAGTCGTGTCCGACTCTGTGCGACCCCATAGATGGCAGCCCACCAGGCTCTGCCATCCCTGGGATTCTCCAGGCAAGAATACTGGAGTGGGTTGCCATTTCCTTCTCCAGTGCATGAAAGGGAAAAGTGAAAGTGAAGTCGCTCAGTCATGTCCGACTCCTAGCGACCCCATGGGTCTGCAGCCTACCAGGCTCCTCCACCCATGGGATTTTCCAGGCAAGAGTACTGGAGTGGGGTGCCATTGCCTTCTCCAGAGGACATGTACAGTCAGATATAAAACAGAGGTTGATGACTATTACGATGATTATTATGGCATGTATACTATCATGAGGACAGAGGGCTGAGATGAATATGGTATTTTGGTGTCATGTTGCTCTATCAATGTTAGATTTTCAGTTGAAAATGCACAATAGAAAATCTTGAGTCAGTGCAACACTGTGCTTAGGCTGAGGTTAGACTGCATGGAATTCTGGCACCTCTACTTTCTGCTTGACATTGGGAAATTTTCTTTGCTCATCTGAGCCTCAGCTTTCTCGTGGTGCAAATGGTGATAATGTTATTCATATGGTAGAAAGATGTCATGCATAAAGTATACGTTTTAGTGTGATTATGAGGAACTAAGGTATAACTTATATAAAGGTAGCACAGTGTCTGCTACAGATTGAAAACTCCCAGTAAATGTTGCCTTCTACTAATAATATTACCATTACTGCATGAATTACTCTAGGAATTCAAGGAGTTATTAATATCTATTTCCAGAGTTTAGTGTTAAGCAAGACAAAATTTCCCCATCTTCAGGATTCCTACCCCCCAAAAAATGATCCAAAAAATGAAGATTTACTAATAAGTGTAAATATTGCTGGCATTCATATTTGTATGTGTTATTGAGTTTATCTATTTGAAATTTAGTTTCACTATTTGAAAATTATAAAAATAAGAAATATAAATTTATTAGGGGTAATTAAGATGATTAAATGATATAACAAGAGAAACTTAGGGGGAAGAGGTAACAAAACTCAGAAAATGGTCATTATTATTCTATGACTTTATATCAATTTTTATTTTACATGAAGACTAACTTGTTAGTAGTTTTGATAAATTGCATTAGCCCTACAATATGTATGAGGAAACTGAGACTCAGAGAAACTAAAGACTCACTGAGGTGGAAGCTAGAAAATAAGACCTTGACCTCAAGTTTTTCTCATGTCGATAGCCTTACTCTTCCCATCACAACATGTCACTTCTGATTTGTGGTTTTTATTTAAAGCCTCTGGCATAGTAAAGCAGATGAATCTATTATCTGTCCATGGCTTCACTAGAGGATAAAAGCAAAGACGTACCTCTACCAGTGGCACTAACATAACTCAGACACGTTCCCTGAGCTACAAACTTGGGAAGTCATATTTACACAGCAGAGAAAGAAATTGGGCAAAGGCTGAGAGCCAAGGAAGCTTCTAAGCAGTAGTCCTTGGTCCACCTCCCACTTTTAAATGTACCTGTTTCAGGTCTTGAGAGTGTTTAAACATGATCTCTCTATTATATGGATATGCCAGGTCTTTGAATTCCTAGTTCAAAGAGTGGAGGCACAGTTCTGGAAGCCTTTGACATAAGATCAGGCTTTGTATTAACTAGAGCTGAACTTAACCTGAAGAAGCTGTCAAATCTCACTAGTTCCCTGCAGAAAGAGTCATCCTCCTTCACTCTCTTTATGGAGTGCTCATCCTTCTTAGTGTAAGTTGCTTTTATATCCTTCTCGTCCATTTCCTCTGACATTTTCTTTTCGGCTGTCACTTTCTTTCTCCTTTGCATGCTTTGTTTCCTGTGCTTGGAAAGTTCCTTCCTCTCAATTCTCAGTCCCTTTTATCCATTTTATACCTTCCAACATGGTATCTAGTTACCCTTCAAAACACAGACTTTTCCTGCTTCTATGAAGTCTTCTCCCAGGCCCAGCCTCTCTTTCACAACAAAGTGCATTAGAATATGGTGCCTTGAACATACCCTTGCTTTTATATATACCAGCCCACATTGTTTTCAATTTGCTTAACAAAATGTAGAGAGTCATACTGTCCCAGGAACTATCCCAAGCTCCTAAAGAGTGAACAAATCAAACACAGTCCCTGCCCTAATGGTTCCGCCAGAATAGTGTATTTGTTTAACAATCGGTCTCACCTTAACTTATTGGGTCCCCTGAAAGCAAAGAATGCATCTCATTCATCATCAAACCTACAGTGCCCAGCACAATGCCTGACAAACATTAGTTACTGATTAAATATTTGCTGAATCATGATGTTTAATGAGTTGTGTTCTTCGTTATCATATGAAGGTGAGCTTCAGAGTCATACAAATCAGTCTAAGATGTCACTTTAGTTTCTTCCCTGCAGATTCCCAAAGGACTGTTTTCTTACATTAGAGGCAACTGAATCTGCCCTTCAGCACAATTTGTTGACTTTGACGAGTTATTCCCTCCAGTACTGAACCAGGCTCTGCTTAATGAGATGCCAGAGGTGAGATTATTGTAGACAACATTTAGTTGCATGATCGCTGGAAGGATATATGAGGGATATTACAAATAAGAGAAGCTATGTTATTATTATTAAAAAAAAAAAACAGGGATAAACTTCTGTTTCAGAAAGTATTTTGGCACAAGTCTTCCTTTTGCAAAAGGCAACTGGAATTGAGCAGAGAAATTTTTAAATTTTCTGATTGTCTTCAGAAATCCACCAGGGCACTTTGATTTATGGTCATATCTGAATTCCTCCTAATCCTGTCCTTTCTCTCTTTTACTGTGAACATTTCTTTGAATATATAAATAGTATAACCTAGATAAATACGAATAGTCCTTGTATTTATTCACTCAATCAACATTTACTGAGAACATACTAGATGCCAGAGCCTCTGACAGCCATAGAGGTTATATGGATAAATTAGACATAGTCACAAACTCATTAATATTTGGGGTGGGGAGAGACTCCAGAGCAGAAAAAATATAATGTCAATGCAATAGGTGCCATATTAAAGATACAATCACATGCCTAGACACATCAGGGGAGGCAGCAATTTAGTTTTGCCCTTGAATTTAAGGAAACATTCAGAGGTGGCAACATTTAGCTGAGATTCAAAGATGAGGAGAGTGGTACTATGGACTGAATGTTTGTGTCTCCCCTCTGTGCCTACCCCCCTCCCAATTTTTTCATATATTGAAGCCCTAACTATTAACAGTTGAAGACTTTGGAAGGTAATTAGGTTTAGATAAGATTCTATCGTCATGATAGGATCCATGTGCTAGAGAAAAAGACACAGGAGAAATGACCTCTCCTCCATGTGAGAACACAGCAAGAAAGTGGTCGTATGAAAAGTAAGAGTAGGGCCCTCAAAAGATATACAATATGCTGGCACCATGATCTCAGATGTTCAGCCTCCATAACTGAGAAGTAAATGCATGTTGTTTAAGATACCAGTCTATGGTATATGTTACTAGGCAGACTAAATCTTAGTCTGAGCAAATTGAGACTGAAAATGGTGCTAAGAATGGCATTCTGCTGCAACAAATACCTAAATGTGCAGAAGGAGCTTTGGAATCAGGCAATAGGTAGAGACTGGAAGAGTTTCAAGATGCAAGTTTAAAAAAAGCCTAGTTTGCCATGAGTAAAAATTTAAAAGTGATTCTGCTGACAGATCAGCAAAAAAAAAAAAAAAAAGAGAACTGTAGAGGCATTATCCATATTGGAGAATATATACATAATCATGAATAGAATATTGGTAGAAATAGGAATGTTAAAGGCCATTTTGATGAGGTCTCAGATGGAAAAGGGGAACACGTCATAGGCCAATGAGAATAATATAATCGTCTTTAAAAGGTAGCAAAGAACTTGGCTAACTTGTGTTTGTATTTTAGGGTTTTGTAGAAGAAGAACTTATAAGCAATGAAATTGGATGTTTAGCTGAGATTTCTAAGCCAAGAATTAAAGTTGTGGCTTGGTTCTTCCTGACTTACAGTGAAATATGAGAGGGAGAAATAAATTGGAGAAGAAATTATTAAGAAAAAAGAACCAGAAACAAATGATTTTGGAAATTCTGTCTGTTCATATTGCCAAAAAATGAGAAGAACCTCTTCAAGAGAGAAAAATAAGAATGTGACAAGACCAAGCATTTGATAAGGAGATGGTTCTAGATATGAACCATGGACCTAACTAGTCACTCCAGCAGGAGCACTACCAGTCTGGGCTAAAGGGGATGGAGACAAAGTAGAAGGAAGAAAGGCTATCACGTTTCTTGGATTTTATAGGAATGGATCACAGTTTCTATTGCAGCTTCCCAGGTGGTGTAGTGGTAAAGAATCCACCTGCCAATGCAGGAAATGTGGGTTCGATCCCTGCGTCAGGAAGATCCCCTGGAGAACGAAATGGCAACCCACTCCAGTATTCTTGCCTGGAGAATCCCATGGACAGAGGAGCCTGGGGGGTTACAATCCACAGGGTCTCAAAGAGTTGGATACAACTGAGCAAGCAGCATGCATGTGCTACATATTTTGCATAGTTTCTATTGCTTCAAACATGCAAAATTCTTCATGAATCTGTACAGACAACAGTGACATCAAATGGATCTATTCAGAAATCATCAGGGCTACATTCTCGGTTCCCAAAGGGACATGGGGGGGCGTTTCCTCAATTTCAACAGGCCAGTCAGGTTCTTTCCAAAGCCTTGGCTTGACTTTTCATTTTTGACAAGCATTTGAGGTTTATTCTCCACAACAACGGGAAAAATAACTATAAAAATTGAAGACACGTTATGTTAGAGCAATAGCACAAATGTAAGATTTTTCTCTTGAGTTAGCAATTATTAAGAATTGAAAGCACCAACTTTTTCATAGCTAAGTAGTTAGCACCATTAAAAACCCAGCTTCATTACTGAAGGTCCTATAGGAAAATTAAATTTGTTATTAAGACACTGGAATTCTCTCGGTTTCCCTGGTGGCTCGGACAGTAAAGAATCTGCCTGCAATGCAGCAGATCCAGGTTCAATCCCTGAGTTGGGAAGATCCCTTGGAGAAGAGAATGGTTACCCACTCTGGTATTCTTGACTGGGGAATTCCATGGACAGAGGAGCCTGGCGGCCTACAGTCCATGGGGTTGCAAAGTTCCCAGTCTTCTTCCCTCCACTAAACCAACACCCCCACCACCACCCATAGGCTGCATTGTCATAGTCAGCAAATAGTAATGTGTTGTCAAAGCCCCAGCCTTCCTAACTGCCCACTATTGGGTGTTTGTTTTTTTTTTTTTTAAATATCGTCTTTACCCATTTTTCCCATCTCTCACTCCCCATCCTGGTATCATCAATTGGCTCCATCAATCTGTTTTCTTGTTTATGAGGTTGCTTTGGGAGCTTGTTTTCATCTTTTTGTTTGTTTGTTTGTTTCACATATAAAAGAGATCATATGGTATTTGTCTTTCTCTGAGTGACTTGTTCTACTTAGCATAAAGCATTCAAGGTCCTACATGTTATGGCAAATAGCAAGATTTCACTCTTTTTATGGCTATAAATTATATTCCAATGTGCATATAAACCACAATTTCTTTATCCATTCATTCATCAGTGGACACTTAGGTTGTTTCCATACTTTGGCTATTATTAACAGTACTGCATTAGATATGAAGGCATATATACCTTTCTGACTTAGTGATTTTATTTTCTTTGGATAAATATCCAGAAGAGGAATCACTGGATTATACGGTAGTTCTATTTTTTATTTTTTAATCTCCATACTGTTGTCCATAGTGGCTGTACCAGTTTACATTTCTACTAACGCTGCACAAGGGTTCCCCTTTCTCCACACCCTCTCCAATATTTGTTATTTCCAGTTTATTTTGATCATAGCCATACAAATAGGTGTGGGTAATATCTCATTGTAGCTTTAATTTGTATTCCTCTGATGATAAATGATGTTGAGCATCTTTTTGTGTACCTGTTGGCTATCTGTATGACTTCTTTGTGAAAAAGTCTAGTCAGAGGTACCTATTTTTAATGAGATTGTTTGTGTGTGTTTGTGATTGAACTGTATGAGTTCTTTATTACTTTAAATATTAAATATACATCATTATATATTTCATTACAATATAGAGTGAAAGTCACTTAATTGTGTCCAACTTTTTGCAACCCCATGGTCTGTAGTCCATGGAATTCTCCAGGCCAAAATACTGGAGTGGGTAGCCTTTCTCTTCTCCAGGGGATCTTCCCAGCCCAGAGATTGAACCCAGGCCTCCCACATTGCATGCAGATTCTTTACCAGCTGAGCCACAAGGGAAGCCCAAGAATACTGGAGTGGGTAGCCTATCCCTTCTCCAGCGTATCTTCCTGACGCAGGAATTGAACGTGGGTCTCTGGCACTGTGGGCAGATTCTTTACCAACTGAGCTATCAGGGGAGCCCATTACAATATTATGTATTTTAAAACATTAGTTATATATTTCACACATATTTTCTACCATTCAATATATTACCTTTGCATTGTGTTGATTGTTGCCTTAGCTGTGCAGAGGCTTTTAATTCCAGGTAGTATCACTTGTTTATCTTGGCTTTTGTATCCATTGCTTTTGGTGTCAGATTTTTTTTAAAAAAGTATCACCAAGACCTACAACAAGGAACTTACTGACTATGTTCTCTTCTAGGAGCTTAATGATTTCAGGTCTTATATGTGAGTTTTTAATTCATTTTGAGTTAATTTTTATGTATGGTATAAATAACAATCCAGTTTCATTCCTTTGCATGTGGCTGTCTTATTTTCCCAGCACCATTCATTTCTGAAGAGACTGCCCTGACCCCTTGTATAGTCTTGTCTCCTTTGTCGTAAATTATTTGACCATATATGTGTGGGCTTATTTTAGAGCTCTCTATTCTATTCTGTTGCTCTATGTTTTTTTTAAAGCCAACATTATTTTAATTTCTGTAGCTATGCAATTTATTTTGAAATCAGGGAGATTGACACCTCCAGCTTTTTTCTTTCTCAAGCTTGCTTTGGCTATTATGGTCTTTTCATGATTCCTGTCAACCTTCAGGATTGTTTTTTCTATTTCTGTGAAGAATACCACTGGAATATTTATGGGGATTTCATTGAATCTGTAGATTGTATTTCTTCCTTTTAGTTCAGTTCAGTTCAGTTCAGTTGCTCAGTCGTGTCCGACTCTTTGCGACCCCATGAATCGCAGCATGCCAGGCCTCGCTGTCCATCATCAACTCCCGGAGTCCACCCAAACCCATGTCCACTGAGTCAGTGATGCCATCCAACCATCTTATTCTCTGTCGTCCCCTTCTTCTCCTGCCCTCAATCTTTCCCAGCATCAGGGACTTTTCAAATGAGTCAGCTCTTTGCATCAGGTGGCCAAAGTATTGAGAGTTTCAGCTTTAACATCAGTCCTTCCAATGAACACCCAGGACTGATCTCCTTTAGGATGGACTGGTCTGATCTTCTTGCAGTCCAAGGGACTCTCAACAGTCTTCTCCAACATCACAGTTCAAAAGCATCTTCCTTTAGGTCTGTTAATATTTGCTTTATATATTTAGGTGATCCTACATTGGGTTGTTGTTGTTATTCAGTTACTCAGTGGTGTCCAACCCTTTGCGACCCCATGGAATGCAGGACACCAGGCTTCCTTGTCCTTCACCATCTCCTGGAGTTTGCTCAAACTCATATCCATTGAGTCAGTGACGTCATCCAGCTATCTTATCCTCTGCCACTCCCTTCTCCTCCTGCCTTCAATCTTTCCCAGCATCAGGTGACTTTTCTAAAGAGTCAGCTCTTCACATCAAGTGGCCAAAGTATTGGAATTTCAGCTTCAGCATCAGTCCTTCCAATGAATATTCAGGATTGATTTCCTTTAGGATTCACTGGTTTGATCTCCTTGCAGTCCAAGGGACTCTCAAGAGTCTTTTCCAACATCACAGCTCAAAAGTATCAATTCTTCAGTGTTCAGTCTTCTTTATGGTCCAACTCTCACATCCATACATGACTACTGGAAAAAACATAGCTTTGACTAGATGGACCTTTATCAGCAAAGTAATGTCTCTGCTTTTTAATACACAGTCTAGTTTTTTTCATCATAGCTTTTCTTCCAAGGAGCAAGTGTCTTTAAATTTTGTGGCTGTAGTCACCATCTGCAGTGATTTTGGAGTCCAAGAAAATAAAGTCTGTCACTGTTTCCATTGTTTCCCCATGTATTTGCCATGAAGTGATGGGACCAAATGCCATGATCTTAGTTTTCTGAATGTTGAGTTTTAAGCCAGCTTTGTCACTCTCCTCTTTCACTTTCATCAAGAAACTCTTTAGTTCCTCTTCACTTTCTGCCATATGGGTGGTGTCATCTGCATATCTGAGGTTACTGATATTTTTCGGGGCAATCTTGATTCCAGCTTGTGCTTCATCTAGCCTGGCATTTTGCATGATGTGCTCTGCATAGAAGTTAAATAAGCAAGGTGACAATATACAGCCTTGACGTACTCCTTTCCCAATTTGGAATCAGTCCATTCTTCCATGTCCAGTTCTAAGTGTTGCTTCTTGACTTGCCTATATTGGATGCATAAATACAAATGTGATATTCTCTTGTTGAATTGATCCCTTAGTCATTATGTAATGATCTTCTTTGTCTTTTATTACAGTCTTCGTTTAAAAGTCTTTCTTGTCTGATATAAGTATAGCTATCCCAGCTTTCTTTTGGTTTCCATTTCCATTTCTTCACTTTCAGTCTGTATGTGTCCTTATACCTAAAGACAGTCTCTTGTAGCAGTACATATATGGCTCTTGTTTCTTTTGTTGGTTTTTGTTTTGTTTTTCTATTTTAAAAAGTTCTAATATATGAATTTTTAGGTGATACATTTTGACCTATAATGCCATGTACTGTATCACCATGAATCTACTAGAAAATATAGAGGTTACTACATAAAATCACATGTAACTCATAAAGCTTTATTGATTAAGAATATGGATCTTGATTTTTATTTCAGTAAACACTGATCTAATAAGATATATGCTAAGCTCCTATAACAAAGGTACCTCAAACACAGCAACCTAAGCAGAATAAACATATATTCCTCTCTCAGTTCAGACGCTGGCAGAGTTGACCACAGGTGGGCAGTTCGGCCCCACAAGATTTTCCAGGAATCCAGTTGCCTTCATCTTGACATTCTACTACTCACTAAGGTGGCTGTCTCACGTCTTCACGGCTGAGTCTATCTTCCTGGCACAACTTTCTCTTTAGATACAAAGAAAGGGGTGGAGAAGGAATGGAAAACAAGTAGTTTTCCTTTAATTCATGGCATTGAATTAATCCCTTCACTTCCTGTCATGTTCCATGTAGTTGACTTACATAATCTTATTACTTGCAAGAGGAGTTTGGAAATGTGGCATTTATCTGAGTGGTCATATGAACTGTCATGTGAACAAAGCCATGTGTGGCGGTTGAGGTGTTCTATTACTAAAAAGGAGGAGCTACTGTATACGAAGAGAAAACGAATCTTTGCCACAGTGGCTTATAGTAGTATTTTACACAGAAAAAAAGGCATGGTCTTTGCTGTTTGTGTAATATTCTCATTTAAAAGTTTAAATTTGGCTCAATCTGTTGTGATTATCATTGGGACCTGGGATTATTTTCCCAAGCTTGACATAAATTCTACTTACTTTGGCCATATTTTCTGACCATCCTAGGATTATCTATGACAGAGATTTAAGCCCAAATATTTCATATAATTTCATAGCATTTAATATAAATTAGAGGTACAAGAAACTTCCCTGCTAGTTCAGCTGATAAAGAATCCACCTGCAATGAAGGAGATCTGGGTTCCATCTCTGGGTTGGGAAGATCCCCTGGAGATGGGAATGGCAACCCACTCCAGTATTCTTGCCTGGAAAATTTCATGAACAGAGGAGCCAGCCTGGTGGACTACAGTCCATGGGGTCACAAAGAGTCGGATGCAACTGGGCAACTAACGGTCTCACACCTTTAGAGGCATAAGAGAAAATCATACAAAAAAAGAGAAAAACTCAATAAGCAAAAGATAGAGATAGCATGATACACTTTATTTTTTTTAATTAGAGGATAATTGCTTTACAATGTTGTGGTGGTCTCTGTCATACATCAATGCAGGTCAGTCATAATTATATATATATATATTTATATATATTTTATAGTATAAATATATATATATAGCCTCTCCCTCCCCACCTGATTCCACCCTTCTAGGTCAGGTCATCACCGAGTGCCAGGCTGAGCTCCCCGTGTTATTCAGCAGCTTCTCAGCTATTTTACACATGATAGGATGTATATGTCAATGCTACTTTCTCAATATGTCCTACCCTCTCCTTCTCTTGATGTGTCCACCAGTCCATTCTCTACATTTTCATCTCCATTTCTTCTCTGTAAATAGGTTCATAGGTACTGTTTTTATAGATTCCATACACATGCGTTAATACACGATATTTGTTTTTCTCTTTATGACTTATTTACTCTGTATAACAGGCTCAAGTTTCAACCACCGCACTACAACTGACTCATATTTGTTCCTTTTTATGACTGAGTAATATTTCATTGCATATATAGTCCACAATTCCTTTATCCACGAAATAGCGTGAGGATGATGCCCTTTAAAGGACACTGCTTTGGAAGTGGTGACATTGAATGTGAAAACATTACCCAGTTACCAGAAGAATGACTGTGGGCAAGGTATTTCACCTCTGAGTCTCAATTTCCCTGTCTCCACACTACTTGCAATACTTATCTTGAGGGCGTCATAAAAGTTTAGACCAATATGAACATAAGCCCATAGAATCTCTATAAGCCCTAACACAGTTTGGAGTTTTCCTTCACTTATGGGCATGATTTCTAGATGAGACTGCTTGATGCCTAGTTTACATTTGGATAATTCTCTTAAACTCTCCTGAGTTCTAGTTTTTTCAACTATAGAATGAAGATGGCAATAGTACCAGATTCACAGGGCTGCTATGTTCATAAACTGCCTACCAAGGTTTGGTGCACCCCAAGTGTCCGATAAATATTACTGCCATGATTTTTTTTTTTTTTTTTCTGCTGGATTTTGTAGCTAAGGTCATTAGACAAGTCCTTCCTTCAGCTCCATCTGACACCCTAGCTCTCTAAAAATTGGCTGTATTTCTGAAGAAAAAGTGAAGATGCAGAGAACATCTGTTTTCCATTTAGGAGGCCTTTAGGCTGGATGTCTTATGAAATAAACTGCATTATTGTCATTATCTGTCTGAAGCCTTTTCACGGTGAAGCTGTTCATACTTAAGAGTAGAAAATTACAACTTCCAAAACTGTCTCCCAAGGGGAAATCTAATGAGTATGTTTTTTTTTTTATTTGGTGTCTCTTATAAATGATCCCTACCAAATGAAGAAATCTGATTAAAGTCATGGAAACTTTTCAATACACAGAGACAGAAAAACTGGTACATGCCACAGCCATTTTTATTGTCTCGTCTTCTTTTGACCCATCAATTCAATAAGATTATTTAGTTGCCTTTTTTATCACAATGGAAGCACAAAAATGTTAGAAAATTTATGACTGCAAATAATTGCACATTTGGGGAGAACAAGGTCAGGTCATAAGAATAACCACCAGGAGACACCATTTAGCTCCAGGAACTTTCAGAGTTGACATCCTCCAATCTCATAAGACTTATCCTTTTCTATAGCAGACATGCTTTCAGGATACAACCTAAAAGCACATTTCCATTAAGCCCTGAGACATAGCAATCTTTCTTGAGTAATGCTACCTGGGCCCTGCTGATTCCCATGTCAATTCTAGAAGTCATAATGGAACCAGTTAAAGTAACTATTTAAGAAAAGGGAATTTAATTTGCCACCTTATAGCCTTCTTGGTGCTTCATCAGCTGAATAGATAGTCATAGGTGACTTGTATAGCCTATGGAAGGAAAAAGCATCTAAAGTAAGCTAAAGTTCAAAGTAATAGGTACCCTTGAAGACTGGTTTAAGACCACTGAATCACAAGCATTTGTTGTAGGGGAGTGGAAAACATAATAGAAAGTGTTTTCCTTAACATAGGGACTTACAACTCAGAAATCAGTTCTTTTCACATTCTAATTTTGCGTGTTTCTTCATCACTAGAGTCAAGTTAAACAGTTCTGGTAGGAATACTATATAGAGATGTTGCTTACTTCTTTTTGCATCACACAAGGAGGGGTATATAGTAAGGTGTTTCCATTGTTAATGATGCCAAGATTGGTAAATTGGTTAACATGACTAGTGAATCATTTCATGGAAAAGTATATTTATTCCTTAGCAGTATCAGGTTAACTATGAGAAGATACTTTGAGACCATATGAATATCCTGATTCCTGAAAGTAGTTTAGTTAATAAGTTTAACAATATTTGATAATGCTTGTCTAAATCAATTCTTACCTGGGTTATTGGAAAGTGGTGATTTTGGAATTTTAACATTTCTTGCTTCAGCTGAGCTCCAGCTGTTGTCGTCTTTACACATATTGGGCATCTTCTAATTTAACTTTGGTTGTCAGCAGCTCATAGCAAAAGTTTAGCTGAGTTCTAATGATTTTTCAAAAACTTACATCACAGTACTAAAATTTCCAACCGTTCTTGCAACTCACTTTACTATTTCAGCACTCTGACTTATTATTTTATTATGATTTATCCCATGTCTTTCCATTTTGCCTCAAAATCTTCTTGGAAGGGGTCTGATTTAAAGAAATGCATACTTCCAGAATCTGAGTAACACCATTCTATTCCTGAATGGCCAGATAAGGAGAGAAGAGGGGTCCTTTGTACTTGTATTTTTTGTGCTTTGAGATATTCTAAAACCATATTAAGAAACTGGTATCCAGTTTTCAGAAAATGTTTTCTGTTTATCCAAAGAGGAGTATAAGATTAAAGAAACTAAAAATCCCTGCAGAAACATACATTACACTGATTTCTCATCATTGAGACTTGGCCTTGAAATTTGTCAATTTTATATATAAACCAAGTGCTGGCTTTATGATTTGGTTAGAAACATTACATCTAGAAGATTATAAGTGTTATTTCTTCTCAGTCGATTGTGAGGAAAGGAACAGTGTACATACTTTAAAATATAATTCAGTAGCTATATTCTTCCTTAATTACTCAATGTATTACTTGTAAAGTAAAAGGAAAAGCAAGTAAGCTCTCATCATTCATCCATAGGTCTGTGAATCTTTTCTCAAAATCAGTTTGCCATTTTTTCCTGCAAAATACATTCAATGCCCAGAAAATGGTCCCATATTAATGTGTCATTTTGTTCGATGTTAAGCCAAATTGTCTCACACTCCAAGAATGATTTTGTGAAGCACTGGAGTGGAGCTTTCCAGCTATGCTGCTTTAAAATAGTGCAACAAGTTCCCTGGATGATGGTTGAGAGAACCCATTACCAATTGGCCAGGCATAGTTATTATTCTCCAATCTAGAAGTCTGATCTATTGATCAAATGGTTCAGTGGTTTACAGGAGAATGTTAATAGGACTAAACATTTTGACCATCCTGACTAGTTTCATCTTCACTCTTTAATCAAAGCATTGTTCAATTTAGAACAGACTGTCTATAACAGTGAGATATTGAACGACTGTCAGCTGTCACCCTGCCAAGCTGAACTGCTGAGGCAAAAATGTGGAAGGCACTTCAGATATTTGGCTCATAAATGTCACCTCACTCACCTGATAGGTAACCCTGAACGGCTTTTGCAAGGCACTCGAAGCCCCCTCACACAGCTTATACAGCCTCTCACCACGGATATTCAGGGTCAGTTACTCTCTGAAAGACCTAGGAGCACTTTGCTTCCTATAAAATGTCAATGGCTCAAGAAGCTGGCACATTGAGGCAATGAATTGAATGTCCATTTCAAATAGAAAAATTTAGAAATGATTAATCTAAGACTTGCTCAACAATAGAATGATGGAAATCAAAATAATACGAAGCTGCGTGTTGGTCAATGCCAACTCTTAGTTCTCTGTGCCCTCACCTTCCTGAGACGTGTACAACCTTCACGAAAGTTGCTATAATGAAGAAAGCTACACTGGATTCCTTTAGAAAAAAAAATTTTTTGGATGCTAATTTGATGTGGTAGAAACAGCTGGAAGTTAGGATTCAAAAAACGTAACATCTTGGTTGAACTAATGCCCTTGTCTGTAAAATTGCTTAACAGTTCCCATCTTACCTATTTTTGTGATGATTGTTTAAATAAAAGATATAAGACACATCACATAGAGTCAAGCTGAATCATGACATTGGTAATTTTATGTAAAACAACACATGAAATATAAGCCATCAGCGTCTCCCTCAGCATCCACCAGGTTTCTAACTACCATTCATTCCTCCCATATCCATCCCTTCAGCATGTACTGAGTACCTAGATGTGTCAGGCGTTGTGGTGAGGACAAGATCAGTGCAACTGTAGTTCTTACAAATAATTCATTTCTTTGTGAGTGGCACAGACAAGTTCAGAGATGACCTCCACGTGGTAGAGCTGTGGGTAATGGAAACTTTATTTCAAGAGTTGACTTCAGCTTTCTTTATCAGTTTCAGTTATATTATGAATTATCTTCATGAAAATACCCAAGTCTCATTTAGGAACTTAGAAGTCATACATTAAAATCCAGGTCTTATTCTTCTACTTTGTTGTTGTTGTTATTTAGTCACTAAGTAGTGTGTGACTCTTTTGCAACACCATGGACTATAGCCCACCAGGCTCCTTTGTCCAGGCTCCTCTTCCCAGAAAAGAATTCTGGGGTGAGTTGCCATTTCCTTCTCCAGGGGATCTTCTCAACCCAGGGATTGAGCCTGCATCTCCTGCATTGCAGGATTTTTTACCACTGAGCCACTTGGTAAGTCCATTCTTCTACTAGTCTTCAGTAATTATATTATATGACCTTGAATTAGTTATCTAACATCTTTTTGTATCACATCTTCATCTGTAATATGAGGTAATAATAGTACTGACTTTATTGATTCATTGGGAAAATTTAAGGTCATAGACTCTAGAACTGTGTGTGACATTTAAATCCTGAAAAAAATGGTAGCTATTATAATAAAGTCATTGACAAATGCATGTAAGAAATATTTACTGAGTCTTTTGTATTGAAATTAATTAGGTTATGGGAAAATAATGGGACAAATATAGTCTTGGGTCATGGAACTTTCATTCTTAGGAAAAAAATATAACAGGACTTTGAAGGATCATTTAGTTCAATTATTTTATTTTATAGAAAATTAAATAGAGTCCCAGAGAGCCACAAATAAGATAGAAAGCTAATAGTTACTGAAATGTTACTATACACATGCCTGGTACTTTAAAAGTGCTTTAGATGTTTTATCATGTTTAATTAGCACAACCGGTTTACAGAGTATTTATTATGGACATCTACATTTTACTAGTAGGAAAACAGAAGAATAGAGATTTTAAAGTCAATTGTCTAAGGTCACACAATGAAGAAACAACAGAGATATCATTTGAATTAGGCAGTTTGATTCCAAGATTCAGGCTTTTAATGACTAGGGAATGCAGTCTTATAATGACTTATCTAAAGACCCCCATCAAGAGGATAGTGACAAAGGAAGGGCTTTCAGATGCAGAGCAGTAGATCATCGCACCTATCGCACTGTGTATTAAAATGTCTGTTAAAGAGAAAGTAACTTCAGTTCCAATCTCCACTAGATTGTTGGTTTGAGGAGGTTCTTTTTGGCTTTGATTTGTTTATTTGTTTGTTTTTAGATCACCATTCAAAACAGCCAACTAAGTCTCTGCATTAGTAAATAAGCACCACACACACACATGAACACAAAGGAATTCCTTTAAATTGGAAGCATCAGCCTTTTTTCAAGTAAGAGAAGAGACCATCTGAACTCAATTTTATCCATAATAATCTAGTCAAAATACCTGAACTCTTTATCAGATAGTCTTACAATGATATTGCCTATCATGTTTCCAGGGTTCACAGAAGAAATATTTCTCTCTTTGATATCGAAGTATTATTATTGCCTTAATTTGATGTTAGTCACCAGGGAGTTATTGTCCATAAATACCTTCTAAGAGAAGAACTGATTAGAATTGTTCTTGTCCTGAAAATCACGATTAACTGTTCTTAAATGTACTAGTCATTATAAATTAGGTAATCCTGTAGTGACAAATAGCCCCCATTTTCACTAGCTTATCACATTACAAGGTATTTATTTCTCACATATTATGCACTTAGGTTGTCTGGAGTTCTATTCCACTCAGGATCTAAGTTGGCAGAAATTTCATTATATTGTAGTTGTTCCATCTGGAATGGGGCCTCACTCAAGGAAGAGAGAATTGAAGGGTCACCTGCTGGCTCTTTTGTACTTCTGTCTCAATATGAAATACATAGACTCTGTGCCTAGTTTATTGGCTAAAACTAGCACTTTGTCCTGCCTAGTCACAAGGGGTTGTTGTTCAGTTGCTAACTTGTGTCTGACTCATTTGCATTCCCATGGACTGTAGACCACCAGGTTCCTCTGTCCATGAGATTTCCCAGGCAAGAATACTGGAGCAGGTTGCCATTTCCTTCTCCAGGGGATCCGCCTGACTCAGAGATCAAACCCACATCTCTTGCATTGCAGGTGGATTCTTTACCACTGAGCCACCTGAGGTTTGAGATGTGTAATATTACTCCAGAAGCACAGGAGGAAAAGGAACAGGATTTGGATAAGCACTAGAATTCTCTACCATGATGCATCTGTACAGATCTCCTGCTGCACAGATAATGATATTAAACATTTCAGTGTAATGCAACAACTGCTATTACTACTGCTTATACTACCTACTACTGCTGCTGTTGCTACTACTTTTACTACTGTTACTACCACTACTGTTATACTACTACTATATCATATTATCCACCAAGCATAGGCAGCAAATTCTATATAGTATCTAACTCCATCAAACAACCCTCTGAAATAAGTACTATTATTTCCAGTCCACAAGTAAGAAATCTGAAGTTCAGAAAGTTTAGCATCTTGTTAAGGTAAAGAAGTGATGGACACTTTGTTCACATATAGTTTGTCCTTACTTCAAAGCATTTGCTATTCTATGAAATATGACCTTTCTGCAAATCTGGAAAACCAGCTACAAATCTAAAGCAAAGTAGATGAGATAAAGCTTCCATATGCTAAGCAGAAGCAAGAAGCATCTCTCTCCCTTAAGGAACTTAACATTTTATTAGATAATTAAAAACATGTAAAAGTAACAAGCATATTTTCTTAGTATTCTGTACTTAGAACTAAAGCATGAGGAACACAGTTTTTTAAACATGATATGATTTCCTTCCTTCTGTACCTTTGCATAGTCTTCCATTTTCATCATAGTTCCCCACTGATGACAACTACACTCATACTGTATTTAGTGCATGTACTTTGCACAAAGTGTTAGAGCCTATACATCTATCATAGTAATGCTAAATAAACCCTAGAGAGTATATATTTTTGCCTATGTCTTATAGCAGAGGAAAGTGAGGTTTAAAATATTCAAGTTACTTGGTCTAGGCTATAAGTTATAAATGGAAAATCTGGGATTTGAATTTAGACACTTTTTGTACAGAACTCACATATTTGGAGCTCTATTAGACCACTTTAACCTATAAAATGTCTCATTATCATAGGCTCAGCTAAAGGGCTAACTTGTCTTGTGAAGCACTGTCTGTGTCCCCAGTTAGAGGTAGGTGTGCTTTCTTCTCTATCCTTACAGAGTTCTGAGGAAAAGCCACAATTTTAGCGATTATCACATTCTATTGTAACTGTGTACTTAATGACTATCTCACAGAAAGACTGCAGGTTCTCTGAAGAAAGCCTAGGAAAACAGGCTTTAGAGAGAAGTGGAAGGATTTACACAGAGGCTCCCTCCCCAAACGACCACAAAGGGACACCAGCCTCAGAGTAAATGGACCATCCCAGACTTTTGCTGCAGGTCAGTTTCAGGCTGTTCCTGCTGTGTCTCCTTTCCTGAATAGGCTCGGGCTATGAGCACAACTGGTACTGAGAGACTTAAAGAGGAAATCATGAGAGGAATAGAAAAAACATCTATTTATTGCAGACGTATGTGTGTATTTGCTACCTGCAGGAGCTGAGCTAGGTAGGTACTGAGGATGCAACAATAAATAAGATAGTAATGGTCTGGGACTAACAGGGTTTATAGCATTGTGAGAGAGTAGATAATAAACTAGGAAGCAAAAGTGTGTGGTAAGTTTGAAGAAATTGAAAAGAAACCAATAGCAATTACAAGGCAAAGGCACAACAAAAAGTTAGGTAGATAGATAGACAGATAGATAGATGTAAGCAAGGTTATATGAGAGACAAAGGTGGCCACTTTGGAAGGTTTGGTAAGGGAAGACATCTCTAAGAAGGTGGAATTTAAGCTAAAATCTGAGGGATGACAAAGGGCCAAATAAATAAGATCCAGAATAAGGACATTCCGGGCAGAGTAAAAAGCCTCAAGGTGGGACGATTAGATTTATTCTGACAACTCCCATATACAACTACAGCCCACAATGCCACCATGAATTCTAGATAGCTTATTGACATTAGCATCTGCACATCTAATAAAAATTTTGAATTTCACAAATTCTTGATTTTTACCAAAAATTTGTTTCTCTTCCCGTATTGGCAAAAATTCTACAATTCACCCACTTTTTATAGCCAAAAAGGTTGAATCATTCTTTTTTAAGCAAAGTAAGAAAAAAAGTCATCTTGGCTCTATATTCAAAATACTTCCAAAATCCTTATACTTCCCATCTCTATAAAACCACACCACTGTCATATCTCATGTGAACAAGAATAAATGTCTTACCTGGTCTTTCTGCATCTACACTTGAATTCCTACATTTTATTCTTTGCACAGCAGCCAGTGAGTGTATATCCATTTTCTGGCCCAAATATCTATTGCCTCTATATATCACTTAGAAAAAAATTCAAAATCCTTACCATTGACAGTCCCTTGCTTCCTTTATATCTTATTTCTTACCATGCTTTTCTCTTACTTTGCTCCAGTAATTCTGGCTCCTTGATGTTCCTTAAACATACTAAAAATATTCTTGTTCATTGTATAAGATTGTAAGATATACAAAGTCAACATTTTCCACTTTGTCCATTCTGCAATCTTTAACATCTCTTACATGGAACATAAAAGTTCTCAAAAAATTATTTGTTAAAAGAAGATGATCAAGGGAAATGGAAGGAAGGAGGGAGGAAGAAGGTAAAAAAGGAAAGAAGGGAGGAGAGAAGGACAAAGTAGAAAAAGGAAGAAAGAAATACAGGCAAGCGCTCAGTAAATCTTCTTGAAGATTCTAGAATCTCCGGAAGGTCCTGAGCTTCAAATACAAGAAGAAAGAAGAATGGTATGAGGGGCTGAGAATGGGATTATGTAGACATGCCCTGCCTCGTGCAGTTTAATGGCATCAAGAAGAAGTTCAGATTTTCTTCTAAGTACAGTGGGAAATCCAGAAAGCCGTTTCAAAATAAACATAAGCAAAGTACAATGAGGTGTATCTACACATACAAATTATTTTCAGGTACTTTCATTCTTCTTCTTTTTTTTTTTTTTTTTTTGCTCTACTGACAGCCTTGAATTTCCTGGCAGTTTGACTGAACTAATTAATTTCATTCAAATGGTCAAACGATTAGGTTCAACACCTTCCCCAACAAATATAACTGATACAAGTACACATACGTGACCCACGTGAACTGCACTAAACTATACATGCACCAGAAGGATTCACTGAACGGACCTAACACAAACAGGTGTAGTACAACTCTTTCTTGCATGAGGAAGCCCTGCGGACTTAGGAAGACCTGTGGACTTAGGGAGACCTGTGGACTTAGCAAGACTGGAGCACAGAGTCCAGCCCATCTCTACTTGGGTGACATTAGTCATGTTCCCTGTAGCTCTGAACTTCAGTGTGCTTATCATTAAAGAGGGAGCAATCAAACTTCCATTTCAACCTTACTATGACTATTAAGTAAAATAGGATACAAAAGGACTTGGAACATAGTAGGTCTCTTATTATTCCACAGACAGCAAAGGATGAGAGAGAGGGGTCTTAATCACCGAGCCCCTGCTTAAACAACAAACCGTACTTGTTGACCTGCTTCTGCTTGGTGAACTTCCACCATCTCCTACTGACAAACCATAGAAAGAGAATGCTCTTCCTTCATTACAGTTGTTGGAGGGATGTTATATAAGATAGGAAAACATTTAAATGTTATGACAACCTTCGATGCTGAGACCAGATTCCTGCCATTCAGAGAGGTTGCTGAATAGGAGTATGCTATACAGGGAACCAGAGTTGGAGTTTTTTTTTATTTTTTTGAGAATTAGAGAGCCCAGGGACTAGCCTGTTGCTTTCCTATAAATATGGTTTCTGCAGTGTTCAAATAAACACACTAGGTCATATTCTCGGTGTCTACAGGCTCCTTTACATGGAGCCAAGTTGTTCATGCTCCTTTTGGGGTACCAGGGGGCAGTGTTGAGAATCGCAGCGGCCACCTTTTCAAAGGGAAACTCCCACACTGTGTCCTCCAGCTTTAAGAAGAGCCTTAACAAAGCCAGTTAACGGAGGTTTGTGTAGCACCTCCAGAGCGTTCAGATTCATTTTCCTAACAACCATTAAATTTACTTACATGTAAAATCTGGTCACGACTCAGAAATAATGAGAAATGGTTCCATTGGACAGAATTAAATGTCTTTCAAGATTATCAGGTGTTGCCAGTGTTCATGCCCAGAGAGATGTAATCATTTTGTTTTCATCACCTCTTGCTTTTTAATTTCCTCTCTCATTAAGAATCGTATTGCTGCACAGACAATAACATCACTGTCTACATGATATATACATATGTATGTACATGTGTATATACATGTAAACTGTACATATATATAACTGTGTGTATGAGAGCTTGCTGCTGGGACAAGATATTCTAAAATAATAAAGGAAAACAGATTACACCTTCCAAAGAGCTGTCTCGAAATACTGAAGATGTACTCTCAGTGGCCATATTTACACAACAGAAATTGTGAGAAAAAAATCATATGTTTTCTAAAATGCATTTGAATATCTCTTAAGAATAAATTAAAATTATTTAATAAAATCCTCATTTATTGCTCAGGAGGGAAGGGATATAAATATATAATTATGACTGATTTGCTTTGTCGTATGGCAGAAACCAACATACAACTGTAAAGCAATTTTCCACCAATTAAAAAATAAATTAAAAAAATTTTTAAATGGGATAAAAATCCTCATTATTATTTGTTTTTTTATGGATCGCTCCAAAGAAATATGTGACTGTGGAGGAATAAAGGAATTTGGGTTAAAGATTTAAGATGTTGACTGTAGAGGAATAAAGGAATTTGGGTTAAAGATTTAAGATGTTAACCACAAAGTTGCTATATGACTGGCGTTGAGCTAATTGATTATTTGACATAAACTCCATTCTCATTTGAAAATGGGTTAGAAAATATTCGCTCACAGGTTTGTGATAGACATAACATGAAATCACTTAGGTATATGCTATAGGTACATCGTACATTAGTGTACAAACTATTATTGCTGCATATTATGCAATCATATACAATAATAATGGGATTCCCTTGTGGCTCAGCTGGTAAAGAATCTGCCTGCAATGCGGGAGACCTGAGTTCGATCCCTAGGTTGGGAAGATCCGCTGGAGAAGGGAAAGGCTACCCACTCCAGTATTCTGGCCTGGAGAATTCCATGGACCGTATAATCCATGGGGTCACAAAGAGTTGGACACAACTAAATGACTTTCACTTTCACTTATTTCCTGCTGGTGAGACTGTAGATTAGCACAACAATCAGACAATAATAATAACAATAACAATAATAATATCTGTGGAGAAAATCAGTGGGTATTTTGAGATCCTTCACTGCTTGAAAAAAAAAAATGTTTCCATTATGTTTGTTTTCTAGACCTCATATCATTAAGTTGTAGTACTGTCAGGAACATATGAATCTTCAGTTGACCTTAAAATAGGATGGCCTGAGGCCAGACCTAAGACTTGAGTAGGAAACTCCAGCGCAAGTTTTCCTTAGAGATCAAAGGATCAAAGATCTGGACAGATTTGAAAGTAGAAACTAAAACCTTCTCAACCCCTCTTCCCCAGGAAAACTGATGAATAAGGATGGCATAATTTAACCTCCCATCCCCTTCCAGAGCATTCTGGTGCTGGAAAGGCAATCAATAGTATAGGCAGACTTTTGAACTACAGCCATGTCTGCGGGGTCCCCTTTGGAAAAAGAGAATTAAGTTGGAAATGATGACCCAATCTTAAATTTAAAAGGGTAATTTCAGGCTACAGATAATAGGTTTAATGAAGGAAAACATAGATGAACATTATCTGAGCTGATTTTCTAACCCTTTGGTGAAGGCAGGCTATCAGATACCATACCCATGGAATGTCTTTCATATCCTGTCCACCAAATAATCAGCACCTTTTCTTCTGAAAGAGGCAGCAAGTTCTCAAGAAAGCTTTCCTGATCTCTCCTATCTCCAGCCCATCCTGGTTTTAGGTATTTCTTCTCTAATTCACATTTAGAAATTATTATTTTCTATTAACCTGTAGCTCTTCCCAACTGAACTACCACTAACTCATTGAGGGCATAGGGCACAGAAGGATCTATTTAGTTCCTATTATTACCACTGATCCTGTGATCCTGCAAATACAAAGCATTCAGTAAAAATGCTAGAAGAATAAATAGCTGATAGGAATCTGATGAAATGAAGTACCAGACATGAAGTGTTCAGAAGTGTGATTTTACTATGTTATTGATCAGAGTAGAACAGGAAGATGTTCCCTATTGAAAACCCATAACCAAAAGTAAGACAATAACATATATGCACAGATTTTCCATCCCAGTCTAATGGATTACACAACTATTATTCTATTAGTACTATCTTGATGTAATTTGCATGTGTCAGCATTTAATTTTTTTTTGGTGCTTGAGAGTAGGTTTTACACCTCCTATCAAATTATTTATGTATTTCAAATCATGTTGTTGTTTAGTCACTAAGTTGTGTCTGACTTTTTGCAACCGCACGGACTATAGCCCACCAGGATCCTTTGTCTATGGGATTTCCCAAGAAAGAATATTGAAGTGGCTTGCCATTCCATTCACCAAAGGATCTTCCTGACCCAGGGATCGAACCCACATCTCCTGCATTGGCAGGTGGATTTTTTACCACTGAGTCATCAAGGAAGCCCTTTAAATCATGTATATGTTTAATAATACCATTTTCTGCTTGACCAGGTTTCCAAGGAATGTATTTAGTCCTAACTATATCTGTAAATCCTCATATGTCCACTATCTGTTTCTTTATATTTATTTGATATTGTTAAGTGTGTACATGTGCATGATCATTGTGGGTTATGCATTGTTTTTAACAGTAGAAAATAGTGTTCCTTGTACAAAATAAATTTCCCTTAAATTTTATTTGACCTGTTATTAATATGGTTATAACATTTGTTTTGGTTATAATTTTCCTGGCATATTTTTCTCCAAACCTTTGTTTTCAACATACTTGGGTTGTATTGCTTTCAATATATTAGTGTGTCCTACCAAATTGCTCTCATATTATTTCATAGAATTTATTCTATATGCCTGTCCTATTTCAACTTGCCTGGCACATATTGGGCGTGTGAACGATGCAAGATAAGAAAAGAAACAATCATTATGTGACTGTTTGTTAAAGCACGAGAAGGAGTTCAGTTTGGGTCTGAGACAGATCATGATGCGAGAACACAGCACCTTGTACCACGTTGAGTCATCAGGTCACTTTGGCTGGTGTGACTTGTTAGGATGCTATCTTTCTTTTTCTTCACTTTTCCATGGGTTTCCCTCCCAATTTTGAGCTCTCCACAAAGGAAGATATGAACTGTCCTATGCTTGGTACGGGATATATGCATATCAATGTAATCCATTTCTGGTTTTGTAATTATGCATAGGCTGTGTAAGATAACACTCTGAGCTTCAACTCCTTCACTGATCAAATAGAATGTCTCCAACTGCTGCTGCTGCTGCTGCTAAGTCGCTTCAGTTGTGTCCGACTCTGTGCGACCCATAGACGGCAGTCCACCAGGCTCCCCTGTCCCTGGGGTTCTCCAGGCAAGAATACTGGATTGGGTTGCCATTTCCTTCTCCAATGCATGACAGTGAAAAGTGAAAGTGAAGTCACTCAGTCCTTTATGACATTGCTCTATAGATTGAATGGTACGCCGCGTTTCAAGTGCCTGAAAAGGCACAAGGCATGGAGTTGATATTCCATGTAGCATCTTGTACAAAACAGACAGAAATTAAATGCATGTGAAATGATGTTGAGCTACTTGGCCAAAAAACTATTTCTAAAAGCACATAAGCGGCTTCCCTGCTGGCTCAGTGGTAAAGAATCCACCTGCTAATGAAGGAGACATGGGTTTGATCCCTGGTCTGGGAAGATCCCACATGCCGTGGAGCAACTAAGTCCATGCACTGCAACTACTGAGCCTGTGCTCTAGAGCCCGGGAGCTGCAACTACTGAGCCCACCTGCCCTAGAGCCCGTGCTACAACCAGAGACCACCACAACGAGAAGCCCACAACACCTCAGCTAGAGAGCAGCCCCTGTTTACCACAACTAGAGAAAGCCTGCGCAGTAACAAAGACCCAGCACAGTCAAAAATAAGCAAATAAATTAAATTATATATAAAAAAGCACATAACATTTAATATTAATTACATGAACATCTTAGACCTCTTTCTTCCTCCTTTTATCCTTAGGGAATAGATTCAATAAGCATAAACCTCTTCAGTCAGATCAAAGATAGAGTAAGGAAAAAAGAAACTCACAATAATTTTTTTTTTCTTCTCAAGTGATACAGCTAATTCCACAAAGGCATCATTTCTCAAAACAAACAAACAAACAAAAAGATGCTTAGTTAGTTTAGGATTGTTCTGTCCAGTCCATCACCCACAAATATCACTTACAGCACAATCCCTTACTGTGTGTATCATGCATAGAAACATCCCAGAGGGAAGACAAAGCAATAGAAATATAATATTATTAAAGAAGGCAGATCATAGATCTCCTTCTTTCTTACTTTCTTTCCTTTTCTCCCTCTCTCTCCTTTTCCTACTTTCCTACTAACAGTCATACATGCCAAGACCATTGCTAGAATGGGTGTAGGAAAAGTTGAATCTTTGCACCATTGTGGTGGCCTAGAACTTAAAATGTATAGACAATGGGAAGAATGTGACCCTGAAATATTTCTTAGATTATTTATCAGGGCCAACAACTGGCAAAATCACATATTCAACAATGTGTGTTTTCAACGTTCTCACACTTCCCTGCTGGGAATCACCATCTGACACATTCTCAGCCACGTCCAAAATTCCTGTACATACAACATGCGTTCTGAAGTCAAGAGACTTAGACTTATTGACATATATACACTATTGATACTCTGTATAAAATAGATAACCAATGAGAACCTATCGTATAGCTCGGAGAACTCTGCTCAGTGCTCTGTGGTGACCTAAATGGGAAGGGAGTCCAAAACAGAGGTGATGTATGTATAGGAATAGCTGGTTCACTTTGCTGTAGAGTCAAAACTAACACAACATCGTAAAGCAACCATACTTCAATAAAAATTAATTTTTAAAAAAAGAGACTTAGACTTGAAACCTGCCACCACTGTGCACTCCAAAAACCTTGTGTTGGGTTAATTCAACTTTTGAAGCCTTAGTTTCTCATCTATAAAATTAGGATAGGTACATTTTTCCCACCTCACATTAAGGACTGTAAAAGCATAATTTCCAAAACATGAAAAAATACGCCTCTCATATAAACATATAATGAGTACATGTCAAAGATATATTTCACTCTTTAATGAGGGAAACAGCAGAATGCTAAAACTAGTTCAAAGGCAGAAATAGAGAGACTGAGTAAATACAGACACTGAAAGAGGGAATGTTAGAGTGACATAACCACAGGGCATTAAATTCATGAGCTTCACAGATATCTTTTCTACCGGACAGAAGTAATTTGCATGTCTACCAGAAAAACCCATCTCAAAACATATAATTTTACAGAGTCACGGTTCTAATAAATCATAAATAGTATGTCAATCAGAAGTGCACTCACTGAGAACTCAATGATTCTTAGACAGACCTGTGAGACAATACTCCAATATAATTTTGAAAAGACATTGAATCATTCTTTTCCAAATCTTTTCCACATTTTGGATAATATTTCTTAATAGCATAAAATATTTTGTTAAAGTTCTTTAAAGTTGTTATGTTTTTCAAATATTCATGATTGCTACAATTGCTGCAACTACTATCAACACAACCATTATTTATTTTGAAGGAGCTTATACGATCAGTGAAAGTGTTAGTCGCTCAGCTGTGTCCGACTCTTTGCCATCCTATGGAATACATGCCCAGAAGTATACAGCATATATTATAAATTTGTAAATTTATAATATCTTCCTTTGTTTCTTTTTTTACTCATTGTTCTAAGTCATACAGATACAGGAGTGAGGGAAAAGTTTTTCAAGGCTTTAGGAAATTTTAAGCTAGAATGGGAAGATGCAGGAAAACATAGAGACTATTCTATAAGTTACATACATTATGAAGGTATAAAGCAGCAGACAAATTTGTCTAATTCTGTCCAGGGGAAATCAAGCATCTCTATGGATAAATCCTTGCTTTCCATATGTAGCCAGGCAACCAATGGGCTGGCTATTAAGACGCTAACTGAAAAATAATGAGGAATGAAGTAACTCATCACCCACACGTGGAGAACTGAAAATAGTAGTTTACTGTGGCTAAAGCACAGAGGGTGAGGAGAGACGCAATGGGAGGGAAGATGTGGTCAACTTGAAAAATTCTCTTTTCAATTCATAGGAGTTGCAAATAGATGGCATTGTTTGCATCACAGGGAAAGCGGAATGAACAAAGGGTCAAGATACACGCACCCTAGAACAGATTCAGTCCATGACTAACAGTAATCATTTGAAAAGTTACTTTATTTGGTGGTCTAAATTACCAATTTGTAAAATGAGAGCTGCTAGCCTGTGTACTGAGCTAAATCCCATAGATTTGATGATGTCCATAGCGGGCTGAAAACTCTGGGAAGTAGATTGTGAGACAGGGTTATTAAGCAGTGTCCTCAAGACTGAAACCTTCGCAAGGGAGGTGAAGGAAGCAAGAGGTGACTGGGGGAGAAGCTGAGCTGTGAAGTGGGGCCAAGGGACACACCAGCCAACCTCATGGGGAGATGTGAAGCTAGACTGGTCCTTTCAAAGTAGCATCAAGTTGGGTGGCAAGCATGCCTGCTAAGTTGATTTAGTCATGTCTGACTCTTTGCGACCCCATGGACTGCAGCACGCCAGGCTTCCCTGTCCTTCACCATCTCCTGGAGTTTGCTCAAATTCACACCCATTGAGTTGGTGATGCCATCCAACCATCTCATCCTTTGTCATCCCCTTTTCCTCCTGCCTTCAATCTTTCCCAGCATCAGCGTCTTTACGGGACACAATTTACAGATTCTCAAACTGGCCCTGAAAGCACAGTCTATCCCCGGCACCACTACTCCGACCTACTTACCCCCATGTCCTCAACTTAGACATCACTTCTTTCTGGATGTCTTCCGTGACATCCTGGGTGCAGGTTAAGTTCCTTACTTGTGCACTACTGTTTCAGTCATTCTTTCTTCATGCATTGGACTCCCTTTTCAACTGTAAGTGACTTGAAGTTGTTCAATGGGACTTCCAATACCTCACAGCTCATAGGCATTACATAATGATAAAGATATGGACTGGATCTTTGTTGAAAAAAAGTTTAACTGAATACATGAGTTTCAGAGATGGTAAATTAGAGTCAGAATATGACTATTTCAATCCATGGAAACAGTCTTGAAAAATTAGAAGATAAAATTTACCATGAGAAACTGGATGAGAAAATATGGTTTGACATAGAAGGCTTTCTTTGTCATGAGATCCTCTGTCAAAAGTGAAGGCATACATATACCTTTCTCCAGATTCCTGGAGAAGGAGAGAGGACCATGACTCACGGCTGTTTTCAGAACTCTCTTAGTAGAATCTTCTAACCTTAAGGTATGATTTCTTGTATCCTTTGATTGTTGGTCTCTTTAGGCTTCAGAAGTCAAAGAAAAGGAGAAAAATAAAAGCTTTCCTGCATGTGTCCACCATTTCCCAACCTGTATCAGCAGCGTTTAAATCAGTACTCTCTGCAAAGCTGTTAAAATGCCTCTATTTCTGGTCCTTCAGATTTTCTGACCATTAAGGCTTACTTGTGGGATAATGTCTAACGGTATTTTACAGCACTGCATCTTTCAGTCAAATGCTTTCACATTTTTAATCCCCTTTATCATTAAAACAACACAGTGTGAGATCTCTCAGTGCACATACTTTTCAGAAAGTGCAAGAGGCTCAGAGAGGCCAAAAAGTTGCTTAAGGTCACACAGTAGGGTAGAATCAGGTGGCAAACCCAGTTCTTTGAAGTCTTGAAAGTGTTCTTTCAATACCTTCCTTGACGTGTGGTCTCTAATCCCATCATTAGAGATATATTTACTTGGTATTTAAAGGCTTTTGGTGTACCAAGAATCAAATGATAAATATCTCTAAGAGGAAAACATATATCTAGTGCCTTAAGTGGAAAAAAAAAAAAGCAGCAGTTAGTGCAGCATAGGGTTTACTGGTTTAAAATTGCCATCTCCTATACTTTTTTTAAAAATGCAAAAGGTCCATTATTATCCCTGTTTTACAGATAAGAAAAACCAAAGCTCCAAGAGGTCCAGCTACTTGTTCAAGGTCCATAAGCAATTTTGGAAAAACTGTCATTTGAACTCAGTTCTTTCTGGCTCCAAAGTCTCTCATCTTAATATGATACCCTCCATTGCACTCACATAACCTCCAGATTTCAGACTTTCATCCTCCTTCACTCTTGGAAAACAGCATCAACATGTTTAAATCTGTCTAAATTGTTCTGGTCCCTTGTGAGAACCAAAGCGTTAGTCCCCACCTGCCATTCTGAGTGAGACTGCTAGATCCAGAGCTATGCATCATTTAAGATCATTAGTGTAAAATCAATAGCTGCAGGAAATAATTGTAGCCATCCCTGCGACCTTGCCCCCTGTGGTTCTTCATCCTTGAAGGTTATTTAATTAAAGTCCAAGCGAGACGGGTTAGCTCTGGCGTTGTGCATAAAGTAGAATTGACACAACACCAGAGGGAAACAGCCTTCATGCCCAGCATGGCAATGTGTGGCTGCGACTGAGAAGGTCTCCTGATACTTAGAGCCAGAGAGCAAGGTTCTGCGAAAAGGCAGTGACTTGCAAGTGATTCGAGCATCCTTGCCTTGGGGAGAAATGAGCTGTATAGCGCACGTGCGGAATTACTAGTAACTATCTATGGGGATGTCTATTGGAAAGCTGTGTGTTAGTTGCTTGGTCATGTCCTACTCTTTGCAACCCCATGGACTGTAGCCGGCCAGGCTCCTCTATCCATGGAATTTTCCAGGCAAGAATACTAGAGAGGTTTGCTGTTTCCTTCTCCAGGGGATCTTTCCAAACCAGGGATTGAACCCAGGTCTCCTGCATTGCAGGGAGTTTCTTTACCATCTGAGCCACCAGAGAAGCCTGTATGTTAAATAATAAATAACAGTGTTGAATATGCTATCAACCCTAAACCTTCAGAAGATCACATTTGAGTGGCAGTAAATGACTCAATAACTAAGCCAAACGTCTCCTGGATTGATAGCTCTGTAAGCACATTAGCAAAATCTGTCTTCCAGTTACCTGGATTCTTCAAAATCAGGTAAACTGGGGGACAGGAGAAGTCAAACTTGAGTTTTTGTCCCATGTCACCCCCCTTCTGGATTCAGGTCATAACACTTGCCCTTTAGCATCACCAGTTCCCAGACTGCCATGGTCCATACTTCTTCTGGCAATTATTGATGTTTCTTATATTTCCAGACCAAATGCCCGCTTAAATTTATGCTGCTAATGCCTTTAAAAATATTTTATCGCATAACATTATGGTACCTCAGTTTCTCTGATAGATCATCATGTTGATCCTAGAAGTAGAGCCAGAAGAACAGAATCTTAAGGCTAGGAATCCATAATTGGTTCTCTGATGGGTTAGATTTAAAGGCACTAATAACATGGGTGCTAGCAGTAAGTGGAGTGTTGGGAGTTCATTGCAAACAAAACAGTCATTTTATTTATTCACCTGTAGCTACCTGGAATCAAATGTCTATAAAAGACATGACTTTGAGAGACCTTAAAATAATTCAGTACAAATAAAATGTATAAAATCTAAGAAGCTGATTTACTTGTGGGTTTGCCACACCAGGTTTAAATCCTCAGCTCTTTTTTTTTTTGTTTGTTTGTTTGTTTTCAGAAACCAGAAAGCTTTTATAACTAGAGGGAAGGATTTGGGGAACGGCGGAACAAGAACCTCTATAAATCTATTTCTCTATAGAAGCAAAAACAAAATGCTGGCAAAACTGTCCCAATCAACTTTTTCAGAACTCTGGAAATTAACAAAAAGATTGCAACAATCTAAAGAGCATTTATCCTAAAAAAACTGCTGAACTGCAGTCAGAACAGTGGAGGTTTGGGACATTCTAATCTGGCCTAATGTCATCCTTCTATCCCCAGTTCCACGGCATTCTCGAAAACAGGAGTCTTGCAGCCACAGACTGGGAGCTTTGTCTCTTCAGGGCCATCAGGGCTCAGGCTTCTGGATAACGGGGCTGCGTCCAGGCTGAGAGGAGCGGGGTTGCCCCAGTGCCCACCGAAAGCTTCAGTTACAAAGCATCATTACTATTTTATACATCTCACGGCTTCCTAGCAGAGCCCCATTCACAAGGCATTGTCATTATTTGACCTCACTCAAAAGCTCACTCAGTAGGAAAGATATTCTACCCCCCAGCCATATTGCAGAATGCAGAGTGAAAAGCAAATTCTAATGGGAAGGAATAAAAACCCAGGGCTTTGTTTTTATTTATTTGATTTGAGCTGGGCAGGTGGCAGCTGGTTTAACACACGGGATGTAAACTTCAGAAATACTTATCAAGTTGGAAATTCAAGCAGGCGAGAGGTTCCAGAAAAAGAAAGAAGCAATGCATGGAGAAATTCTATGCAGACAGGAGATAGGAGCTCTGCTCTGGCCCATATATTTTTGAGGTATGGATGCTAGGATTTGGGACTTAAGATTGTAGTCTGAGGATAATAGTGTCTAGAGAACTGAGTTTAAGCCTCAGGGTTAAGAGAGAGGGAATGCCAGATTCCTGGGCATAACGAAAGGATGATGGCAGGGAGGTACTCAGGGAGCCTGCTGATGCTCTGTATTGTCAGTATGGCCTGGGAAGTGGAAAAGGGCAGTTGCCCAACTTCCGAGGAAAACAGGGTAAAAACAATGAAAGTTCTCCAGGAGGGGATTCAGTCTTCTTAGGCTTAAGATATTTATGTGAAAGATAGAGGAGCAGTGATAGAGGTAGTTAGCAGGTACCTGGAGAAGGCAATGGCACCCCACTCCAGTACTCTGGCCTGGAAAATCCCATGGACGGAGGAGCCTGGTAGGCTGCAGTCCATGGAGTCACAAAGTCGGACATGACTGAGCGACTTCACTTTCACTTTTCACTTTCACGCATTGGAGAAGGAAATGGCAACCCACTCCAGTGTTCCTGCCTGGAGAATCCCAGGGACAGGGGAGCCTCGTGGGCTGCTGTCTATGGGGTCGCACAGAGTCGGACACGACTGAAGCAACTTAGCAGCAGCAGCAGGTACCTGGGCTTCCTTGGTGGCTCAGTTGGTAAAGAATCTGCCTGCAATGTGGGAGACCTGGGTTCGAACCCTGGGTTGGGAAGATTCCCTGGAGAAGGGAACGGCTACCCACTGCAGTATTACAGCCTGGAGAATTCCATGGACTGCATAGTCCACAGGATTGCAAAGAGTCGGACACACCTGCGCGACTTTCACTTTCACTTATTCACTGTGCATTCTTTATAATTAACCACAATGGAAATAGAACAGGACTGAAACAGAGATTATGCTACGAAAAAAGATGTGCATGTGGGCCTAATTTGCTTCAGTCCTGTCTGACTCTTTGTAAGCCCATGAACTGTAGCCCGCTGGGCTCCACTGTGCATGGGATTCTTCAGGCAAGGATACTGGAGTGGGTTGGATGCCCTCCTCCAGTGGACCTTCCCAACCTGCCATCTCATGTCTCCTGCATTGGCAGGCAGATTCTTTACCACTAGTGCCACCTGGGAAGCCCATAAAAGAGGTGGTGAATGTTACTCACCAAATGATAGAAAAGTATACAGGTTCAGCAGAGCGAACTGGTGAGACTGCATTTAGATGTTGACTGCCTGCAGGTTTTTTGTTTTGCTTTAGGTTTGGTATCATTCAGACAAAATAAATGTCAGTTGGTCAGCGTGGTCTGTGTGGCTAAATAACGACAACCATTGTGGATTGTTAAATTTCTAGTGTGTTTTTTGTAAGAACTAAGCTATAGATTTGCAATCTCCTTGGACACATTTCAGGTTAGGTCTTTGGGTGCTGTGAGTGAGCTTCCTCTGGGATTTTAATTGACCACAAAATGTACCATCCCTTCCAATGCTAATGGGACTCAGCTATGTTTACAGAGTGTCATTTAGCCATGCTCAAAAATCCAGGTTTAGGAAGTTTCATAATTATGTGCTAGTATATCCAGTTTTTGTTTTAACCTTAGTGATTTTTCATTTTAAGATAAATTTGTATGTTTTATAGAAAAGACAGCAGATTCAGAGGAAAGAGTATTAAAACCTTACATATAGTCCACAGTCAGAATGAGCTCAGAGTATGTTCCATACTTGCAGTTTGTCTTATTCCCTTTATTCTATTCTTAATGTATATTTGCCATAGCTTTATAAATATCATATATAAGGGGATAAGTGAATAACATGACAAATGATTTATAAATGGATGAGTCAATATTTTGGCCCATTTTGTTCAATACTACATTTTCTACAGAAATGGTTTTCCTTTAATTTTTATTTTTTTACATAGCTGCAATTATACTATGTAAACACTATTACTTCCTTCCTTTACCACTTAAAAACTAATACCCGATTGTATAATATCAATGTGTGCTCAAGCCCATCCGACTCTTTGCAACCCCATGGACTGTAGCCCACCAAACTCTTCTGTCTATGGAATTTTCCAGGCAAGACTACTGGAGTGGGTTGCCATTTTCTACCCCAAGGGGTCATTCTGGCCCAGGGATTGAACCCACATTTCCTGTGTCTCTTGCATTGCAGGCAGATTTGTTACCACTGAGCCACCTGGGAAGAGTATTTGCACAACATACTTCTATAAATACATGAGTTTCAATAGCTGTATAATTGTTAGTTGAGTGATTGATTAGTTTAGTTCACCAGTATTCTCTGTTTAGGTCTTGAGGATATTTTCCATTCTTTCTTTTTTTTTAATAAATTTATTTATTTTAGTTGGGGACTAATTACTTTACAATATTGTAGTGGTTTTTGCCATACATTGACATGAATCAGCCATGGGTTTACATGTGTTCCCCATCCTGACCCCCCACACCTCCCTCCCCATCCCATCCCTCTGGGTCATCCCATTGCCCCGGCCCTGAGCGTTTGTCTCTTGCATCGAACATGGAATGGTGTTCTGTTTCACATATGATAATATACATGTTTCAATGCTATTCTCCCAGAACGTCCCACCCTCACCTTCTCCCTCAGAGTCCATAAGACTGTTCTATGCATCTGTGTCTCTTATTCTGTCTCACATATAGGGTTATCGTTACCATCTTTCAAATTCCATACATATGCATTAGTATACTGTATTGGTGTTTTTCTTTCTTGCTTACTTCACTTTGTATAACGGGCTCCAGTTTTATCCATCTCAATCAATAGAACTTAACAATTACCCTTACCAAGAACATTTTTATTCATAAACACAAATACCATAGTGAATATGTGACAAAATGCTGTGAATGTAATTGTCCCTTCAAGCACACTCTTCATACCCATCTGTAGACACAAAACCTTTTTCTAAATCTTAAGTTTTCTTTTGGTGGAAAAAGGATGAAGTCTTAACTTTTGCCTCAAGGAGCATTTTATTTTGTTTGGTTTGTTTTTTGTGTATGTTTGAGGAAAGTGTTCAACTGTTTTTGCATATAAAACGTGCAGGGGCCATTAACATGCTCTAGACACTGCTATAAGGCTGAACTTTAGACAAACAGCTTTTCCAATACGGCTGACTGATTTCTAAAGAGAAAATTACTCGATCAGGTGAGGGACAAGGTAAAAGGCAGGTATTATTCCAGTCAGTACATTTCATACATGCATTGGTATGCTTATTTGCCAAGTAAGGAATAAATGTTGGACACCATCCCCTTCAACTAATATTTCAAAAAGTTCACCCTCTCAACAAATGTCTGAAAAACCTATTTTCACCGACCCCTGTGTTTTTATGCCATTTGCAGTCAACCACTCTTCATTTTTGAGAGACTTTTATGCACTGATCATGCAACATGGCACGATCGCAGGCAGCTCATCTACTGGTATTTTATCTTTTTTGCCTTTTCATACTGTTCATGGGGTTCTTGTGGCAAAAAAAAAAAAAACTGGAATGGCTTGTCATTCCCTCCTCCAGTGTACCACATTTTGTCAGAACTCTCCACTATGACTTGTCCACTTTGGGTGGCCCTGCATGGCATGGCTTATAGCTACATTGAGTTACACAAGCCCCCTCGCCATGACAAGGCTATGATCCACGAAGGGGACTATTTGATCTTCATCCACACATTGCCTTTATACCTGATTCCCAAAATAGGCATAAAGTAGCTGAGTTTAAATATTTTGGATTAGTATAAGCCACATGACTTTATACTTATTTCTTTTATTAGATACAATTAAATGTACATAATGTATTAACCAATATTACTTTTATAATAAAATTGGCTGGTTTGTGAAAGCAAAGTTATAAAAAATGAAGTAAACATTTTGATATAAATCTAAAGCAATTGGCCAGTAAATCACATGAAGGAGTGGGATGCAAACTGAGCAAATTTGATGTAACTTTTCAGATAATTTCTAAACTCACCACTCTTCTGTTTCTCAAGTACATAGCTTGTGCTTTTACTGTAATACATTACATGGGTTTCTGAAGCCTTATTTTACTTGTCTGTCTGTCCCAGTAGACCGTGAGCTCCTTGAGGAAAAGAGTTTTGCATTTTTTATTTCTATACCTGCATGATTTAGCCCAAAGTTAAAAAAAAAAAAAAAAAACCTTGATAAATCTAGGCCTATTAAAGAAATTTAACACTGACTGATATCAATGGTGCAAAACAGCTTACAAAAAGAGTAGATGGCATTCAGGTACAAACATCAATTTGGTACAAAACTGAGACGCGGCCATTCAATTATCAGGCAGAGTAAAAGAGTTATGCTAGATAAGTTCCCTTGTAAGCAGTGGAACACTTTTTACCATCTTACTTTCAAAAATGAAACAGAAAATCAAATATAGGGACATATATTAATTACAATATTAGGAGCACAAAATTAAACAGCAACTAAATTATGAAGTGCAAAAAAATATGTAAGATTTCCCTTTAATTATCAACCCATCCACATTAAGCAAATATTAGATTTTAATTAGTAGTCAAGTTCTAGAATGAATGCATTTTTTAATTAAATGAAAAACCTCCTTTAATACAAATTATATTTCCACATTTAAGGAACTAAAATAAGAAAAACCCAAAGCTAAGCTTCTTGCAAGGGCATAGAGTACATAAAAGACAATGAGAAAGGAGCATCTTATAATAGACGTATATAAAAGGAGCAAATACTGTTGTAAGCAGCTTTGAGTCTGTCTACATTTAACAACTTTCTTGCTTTCATTTGCAAGATTATCTTCCTTCCAAGACTAATGCTTTCTTTTGCAGGTTATTTTACTTTTCTTTTTTTTCTTTTTATGAGGGGTCGTGGTGGATGAGCTGGGGTTTAGGGTTGGTTGTGCTTTATTGGAACTAGAATTTGACAATCTTATCCGTAAACAAGACCTCTTAAAGACTACCCATCTCAGTTCTTCACAGCTGTGCAGCCAAGTCATAAACCTACCCCCACCTTTCAAAGAGCATTTGCAAACCCTATCTCTGTTCTTGGCAAATACCATGGGTCCTCATATTTTTAAGCCACCTTTCTTCCTCACTAACTCTTTCATTACTCCATCTAAGATTAACCTGCCCTTTGAACTTGGTCTTTCAGCCAATCAATCACCAACTTCCAAGGCTTCACTTAAGGCTTGAATCTGAATCTCCAACTTCTTCTCTATGACTTTTTTTTTTTTTGAAGTTTCCACAGGTGGGAACCAGAGGTAAATTAGCAAAACTGTACAAATTTCAAAAGAAGAGGTTGTTTTTAGTATTCCATGAAAATCTTATTTCATCTTGAAATATCTGTGATAGTCTAGAAAATTTTTCCTGTGGAAGTAAATAAAGATACAGCATCATAAGTGGGCCCTAGGAAGCATCACTATGAACAAAGCTAGTGGAGGTGATGGAGTACCAGTTGAGCTATTTCAAATCCTAAAAGCTGATGCTCTGAAAGTGTTGCACTCAGTATGACAGCAAATTTGGAAAACTCAGCAGTGATCACAGGACTGGAAAATGTCAGTTTTCATTCCAATCCCTAAGAAAGGAAATGCCAAAGAATGTTCAAACTATTGCACAATTGCACTCATCTCACGCGCTAGCAAAGTAATGCTCAAAATTCTCCAAGCCAGGCCTCAGCAAAATGTGAACTTTGAACTTCCAGATGTTCAAGCTGGATTTAGAAAAGACAGAGGAACCAGAGATCAAATTGCAAACATCCGCTGGATCATTGAAAAAGCAATAGAGTTCCAGAAAAACATCTACTTCTGCTTTATTGACTATGCCAAAGCCTTTGACTATGTGGATCACAACAAACTGGAAAATTCTTAAAGAGATGGGAATACCAGACCACCTGACCTGCCTCCTGAAAAATCTGTATGCAGGTCAAGAAGCAACAGTTAGAACTGGACATGGAACAACAGACTTGTTCCAAATTGGGAAAGGAGTACGTCAAGGCTTTATATTGTTACCCTGCTTATTTAACTTATACACAGAGTACATCATGAGAAATGCTGGGCTGGATGAAGCACAAGCTGGAATCAAGACTGCCAGGAGAAATATCAATAACCTCAGATACTCAGATGACACCACTCTTATGGCAGAAAGCAAAGAACTGAAGAGCCTCTTGATGAAATTGAAAGAGGAGAGTGAAAAAGTAGGCTTAAAACTTAACATTCAGAAAACTAAGATGATAGCATCCAGTCCCATCACTCCATGACAAATAGATGGGGAAACAATGAAAACAGTGACAGACTTTATTTTGGGGGCTCCAAAATCACTGCAATGGTGACTGCAGCCATGAAATTAAAAGGCGCTTGTTCCTTGGAAGAAAAGCTATGATCAACCTAGACAGCATATTAAAAAGCAGAGACATTACTTTGCCGACAAAGTCGGTCTAGTCAAGGCTATGGTTTTTCCAGTAGTCACGTATGGATGTGAGAGTTGGACTCTAGAGAAAGCTGAGCACCGAAGAATTGATGCTTTTGAACTGTGGTGTGGGAGAAGACTCGTGAGATTCCCTTGGACTGCAAGGAGATGCAATCAGTCCATCCTAAAGGAAATCAGTCCTGAATATTCATTGGAAGGTCTGATGCTGAAGCTGAAACTCCAACGCCTTGGCCACCTGATGTGAAGAACAGACACATTGGAAAAGACCTTGATGCTGGGAAAGCTTGAAGGCAGGAGGAAAAGGGATAACAGAGGATGAGATGGTTTTATGGTATCACCGACACTATGGATATGAGTTTGAGTAAGCTCCAGGAGTTGGTGATGGAAGGGAAGCCTGGCGTGCTTCAGACCTTGTGGTCACAAAGAGCTGGACACGACTGAGCGACTGAACTGAACTGATGATTATAGAAATATTCATGCATATTAATGTATTTCTTACACGTATACAATTTATAAAAGCAATCTCTATAAAGATATTTAAGGAAATGCATCAATTAGTGTTTTAGAAAAAGCAGACGAACCAGAGATCAAATTGCCAACATCTGCTGGATCATAGAAAAAGCAAGAGAGTTCCAGAAAAACATCTATTGCTGCTTTACTGACTATGCCAAAGCCTTTGACTGTGTGGATCACAATAAACTGTGGAAAATTCTGAAAGAGATGGGAATACCAGACCACCTGACCTGCCTCTTGAGAAACCTGTATGCAGGTCAGGAAGCAACAGTTAGAACTGGACATGGAACAACAGACTGGTTCCAAATAGAAAAAGGAGTACGTCAAGGCTATATATTGCCACCCTGCTTATTTAACTTACATGCAGAGTACATCATGAGAAATGCTGGGCTGGAGGAAGCACAAGCTGGAATCAAGATTTCCGGGAGAAATATCAATAACCTTAGATATGCAGATGACACCACCCTTATGGCAAAAAGTAAAGAAGAACTAAAGATCCTCTTGATGAAAGTGAGAGAGGAGAGTGAAAAAGTTGGCTTAAAACTCAACATTCAGAAAACTAAGATCATGGCATCTGGCCCCATCACTTCATGGCAAATAGATGGAGAAACAGTGGAAACAGTGTCAGATTTTATTTTTCTGGGCTGCAAAATCACTGCTGATGGTGATTGCAGCCATGAAATGAAAAGACGCTTACTCCTTGGAAGGAAATTTATGACCAACCTAGATAGCATATTAAAAAGCAGAGACATTACTTTGCTAACAAAGGTCCGTCTGGTCAAGGGTATGGTTTTTCCAGTGGTCATGTATGGATGTGAGAGCTGGACTATAAAAAAAGCTGAGTGCCAAAGAATTGATGCTTTTGAACTGTGGTGTTGCAGAAGACTCTTGAGAGTCCCTTGGATTGCAAGGACATCCATTCAGTCCATCCTAAAGAAGATCAGTCCTCGGTGTTCATTGGAAGGTCTGATGTTGAAGCTGAAACTCCAATACTTTGGGCACCTGATGTGAAGAGCTGACTCATTGGAAAAGACCCTGATGCTGGGAAAGATTTAGGGCAAGAGGAGAAGGGGACAACAGAGGATGAGATGGTTAGATGGCATCACTGACTCGATAGACATGGGTTTGGGTGGACTCCGGAGTTGGTGATGGACAGGGAGGCCTGGTGTGCTGAGGTTCATGGAGTCACAAAGATTCAGACACGACTGAGTGACTGAACTGATCAATTAGTGTAAGTACATAAATTAGTGTAAGTATGTGAAAGTGAAAGTTGCTCAGTCCTGTCCGACTCTGTTACCCTATGAACTAAACATTCCATGAAATTCTCTAGGTCAGAATACTGGAGTGGGCAGCCTTTCCCTTCTCCGGGGATCTTCCCAACCCAGAGATTGAACCCAGGTCTCCTGCATTGCAGGCAGATTCTTTACCAACTGAGCTATCAGGGAAGCCTAGTGTAAGTACATACTTCAAAACAATCTTGATAAAGATTTGCTTTTTTTAATCTCACCAAATCTTTCAGCAAGTCCCAAAGTCCCAGAAATTTAGCATTCAAATCTGTGAATGCTTATCTACTTTTAATTATTTAATAATGATCATTCACAGAAACTGGGCTTCCCTCCTGGCTCAGACGGTAAAGATTCCACTTCCAACGCAGGAGAGGTGGGTTTGATCCCTCGGTGAGGAAGATTCCCTGGAGTACAAAATGACAACCCACTCTAGTATTCTTTCCTGGAGAATCCCCATGGACAGAGGAGCCTGGTGGGCTACAGTCCATGGGGTCTCAAAGCATCGGACATGACTGAGTGACTCAGCACAACGTTCACAGAAACTAGGCCGCCAAAATGGAAACAAGGCATGTAAGACTGACACCAAAGATTAGGGGTAGATGCTAGCCTTTATTTCCCTTTTGTTAAAACAGCTTTGTGGATATTCAACAATGAACTTGGTTTTTTCTTGCTAGGATGCTTAATAAATACAATTATATAAAATTAAGATTTTTTTTTTTTACAGACTCTATTCAATCCCAGGAATGGATATAGAAATAAATAAAAGCCTTGCAATTACTCCAGAAGATGTTTTCAGAATAGTCTTCCTCTAAAAAAAAAAAAAATCCATCATCTAATCAAGTCCCTTCAAATTGCTTTTGGGGAATACCCTCAGAATTGCCTTCATTCTAAGCACCTCTTCTGGTTAATTAAGGATTCCAGTGGTTGGGGGGGACTTTACCTTAGCAAAGTTAATTTTAGTTGTCACAGACTATGTTTAGAATGCAAAAAAAAATTAATGAAGGCTTGAAAAACATGAGCGGTTTTGTAGGGAGAGTGGGTCATTAAGACAAAATCCTGTCTCACCGCTTATAAACTGCTCAATTTTAGGGCAGTCAATTTACCTCTTATAATCTTAGATTCCTCATCTCTAAAATGGAGACAATGATGGTATGTATTTCATATATATAATTAAATGTACAATTTAAATGAATGTATTAATATAAAACATGGCTGGCATAGCAGCTGACACATAGTAACATCTTTAAAATGGTAATATAGTTGCTTTATTGTCATTGTTTTTACTTACAGTGTTGCCTCTGCAATGGAAATGTTTAATGACTAAAGAAAAAATGATAATTATAATATTTAAAAATTAAGTAAGTTGATAGATTTTTAAAAATTTAAGCCTTTTACCCTTGAAGACATGGCTTATTTTCCTGAACACCAAGGGCCTGCTACCTTTTTCTGCAAATGAGTGTCAGAATATGATAAAAATACATATATGGAAAAGGAATCATAACCCAAAACAGAATTAATAAACCAAACAATTTCCATCCTAACACCTACATGATTGGGTTTAATTTTTAATCTTACCAACTTAATTTTTTTTCTAGAGCAAGAAAACAAGAGACCGTAGTAAAGATAAGTACAAAAATCTTGAGCCAGACTTCCTTAATGATCTACTAGCTTCATGACCTTAAGCGAGTAACCACCCAACCTCTTAATTTTGGGTTTCTCATTGTTCTTCAGTTGCTAAGTCTTATCTGACTCCTTAAGACCCTGTAGGCTGCAGCATGCCAGGCTTCCCTGTCCTTCACTATCTCCTGAAGTTTCACTCAAACTCATGTCAACTGAGTTGGTGATGCCATCCAACCATCTCATCCTCTGTCAGTTCCTTCTCCTCCTGCCCTCAATCTTTCCCAGCATCAGAGTCTTTTCCAATGAGTCAGCTCTTCACATCAGGTGGCCAAAGTTTTGGGGCTTCAGATTCAGCGTCAGTCCTTCCAATGAATATTCAGGACTGATTTCCTTTACGATTGACTGGTTTGATCTCTTTGCTATCCAAGGGACTCTAAAGAGTGTTCTCCTGCACTACAATTCAAAGTCATCAATTCTTTGGTGCTCCACCTTCTCTATGGTCCAACTCTCACAATCATGTGTGACTACTGGAAAAATCATAGCTTTGACTATATGGACTTCTGTTGGCAAAGTGATATCTCTGCTTTTTAATGTGCTGTTTAGGTTTGTTGTAGCTTTTCTTCCAAGAAACAAGCATCTTTTAATTTCATGGCTGCAGTCAATGTCCACAGTGATTTTGGAGCCCAAGAAAGTAAAATCTGCCACTGTTTCTACTTTTACCCCATCTATTTGCCATGAAGTTATGGGACCGGATACCATTATCTCAGTTTTGTGAATGTTGAGTTTTAAATCAGCTTTTTCAGTCTCCTCTTTCACCCTCCTCAAGAGGCTCTTTAGTTCCTCTTCGATTTCTGCCATTAGAGTGGTATCATCTGCATACATGAGGTTGTTGATATTTCTCCTGGCAATCTTGATTCCAGCTTGTGATTCATCTAGTCCAGCATTTCATATGATGTACTCTGTATATAAGTTAAATAAGCAGGCTGACAATATATAGCCTTGATGTACTCCTTTACCAATTTTGAACCACTTGGAGAGATAATGTTAGTACCTCTTCCTAGGCATTTTGCAATAACTAATTAGTATTCCTAAAAAGTTTACATAATCTAATCATAAAATAATCAACCACAACAAATAAACATGATGGAATTCATAACTTAGAACAGTATTGGGATTTTCTGTACTGCATTTCCAAAGTAAAATTGAAATCTTCTATTAGGAAAGGTTGGGAAGAAAGGAGGAGGACCTAGCCATCAGTCATATCAATCTTACATTATTTTAACAAGTATGCCAAGTACTATCTGGATGTAGACATGAAAACTACTTTCAGTCAGCTCAAATGCAGATGTGGATGCTTTAAGTCACATTAATTTGAAGCACTCTCAAATTGCTGGTGGGCTTTATTTCATCTGTCCCAATTAAAATTATCTATCCCAATCAAAATTATCTATCCCAATTAAATTTTCTGTCAAGAACTCTATTACACAAGCAGCTTCTTTGTGGGTTAAGCCTGAGTGCCCAGCAGGGTGAGAGGTGTTTATGTCTCACACAGACTTAGGTAGCAGAGATTGTAGATGCAATTAACTCCAGAACGGGATTGGAGCTCTATTGTGTAGCACAACTGACACTTGGGACCGGATAACTCTTTGTTGTAGATGTGTGTTCTGTGCATTGTGAGACATTTAGTAGCATCTCTGTTTCTGCTCACTAGATTCTAGTAGCACCTGTTCCCACAGTTAGGACAACAAAAAATCCCAGATATTGGCAAATGTCACTGTGAAGGCCTAATCTTACTTAGTTGAGAACCACTGCTCTAGTGATATAAGAAGTGGCCTCATGAGTAATAAAAACAAACCATAAGGTGCTATACATTATTGCTTGCCTCCATAGTTTTGCCTTTTACAGAATGTCATATATTAATGGTTGGAGCCATGCATTATGTAGCCTTTCTATACTGGCTCCTTGTACTCAGTAATATGCATAAAAGTTACCTCTGTTTTTTCATGATTTGATAGCTCATTTCTTTTTAATACTGAATAATATTTCACTGTCTGAAAGGACCAAAATCTGTTTATTCTTTTACCTCCAAAGGATATCTTGGTTGCTTCCAAATGTTGGCAATTAGAAATAAAGTCAATATAAACACTTATATGCAGATTTTGTCTGGACACAGCTTGTCAACTCCTTCGGGTAAATACCAAGAAGTGCTTTGGCTGAAGCATATGGTAAGGGTATGTTTAGTTTTATGAAAAAAACCTTTGAACTGTTTTCCAACATGGCTGTACCATTTTGTACTCCCACCAGCAATGAATGAGAGTTCCTTTTTCCTCCACATCATTGTCAATATTTGGTGTTATCAGTTTTCCAGATTTTGGCCATTCTAACATGTGTGTAGTTGTACCTTAAAACAAACCAAATAAATGTTTTAATTTGCATTTTCCTGATGACATATGATTTGGAGCATTTTTTCATATGCTTATTTTCCATTTGTATATCTTTTTGGTGAGGTATCTGTTAAGGTATTTAGGACATTTTTGAATTATGTCGTTTGTGTATTTATCATTGACTTTTAAGAGTTCTTTGTAAATTAAATATGGTGGCACTTAATTAGATACAACAATTTTATTCTTCAGTTACGGTCTTTCTACTATCTCTGAAAGACAGGGAAGTCTGGCGTGCTGCAGGGCGTGGGGTCGCAAAGAGTCAGACATGACTTAGTGACTGAACAACAACCGTCTCTTGTTCATAGAAGTCTGCTCTTGTTTTAGATGCCCTTGAATATCTCTAAGGGTAAATAACTTATTTAAATGTAAAGATTTTCATTGTTTACTCTATTAACTGTTTCACCAGACATCGCGTTTCAAAGTTTTATTTTATGATTTATTTTGGCTGCGCTGGGTCTTCATTGCTGCTCGCAGGCTTTCTCTAGCTGCAGTGATGGGGGGCTCCTCTCCAGGTGTGGTGCGAGGCCTTCTCATCGCGGTGCCTTCTCTCGTCGTGGAGCAAGGGTTCTGGAGCACCCAGGCTCAGTGGAGGGGCGCGTGTGCTGAGTTGCCCGGAGGCATGTGGGACCTTCCTGGACCAAAGGACAAACCTGTGTCCCCTGCATTGGCAGGTGGGCTCTTCACTGCCAGACCACCAAGGAAGTCCTGGACATAACATTTTTATGGTTGTATTTCTTTTCTTCTTTAATGGTCTTCCTCACACGTGAGTTTTGGATATCCATTTATTTTTGTTATTGAAATGGAGGAAAACCTTTTTTAACCTGCTGAAAATATATAACCTAGGTCATCAGAAGCTGGCAGTAAATTAGGGTGGGCACAGGGAGACCCTCACTTCCTGGAGGATCCTTCTGTCTCCTGGCCTCAATTCTCCTGGGCAGCAGATGGATGTGCCACCTTAACCAGCAGCCAAAAGCCTGCATCAGCTTCCTCACTTTCCCTCCCTCTGCTATGCATGTGGTCGGTGATTCTGATTCCTCCTGCATCCCAGCAGTCCTGCTGAGATTCCTCCCCAGGCAGATGTATTATTGCTTTCCAGACCATTTGAATAAACTCACAGGAGGGAGAGAAGAGAAGCAAAGGAAATACAGCAGGCGAAGGGAGGTGAGTAACTTCCTTCATTTTAGTTCATACTTCATGCCACAATCTTTATTCACCTAGCTGATCCTCACAGGAGCTTGCCAAGATAATTAAGTCCATTTTGCAGATAAAAAAAAAAATGATGCATATTAAGTCAAATAAATTGATAAATTCAAAGTCAAAGGGAGATCAAAATTAGCAGTTTATTTGGCTTTTATTTTGAGCCCAGTCTTTGGCCTCAAGAAGCTATAATATAGTTTACCTCAGCTATGCTTAGGGTGACTCTCTGATACCTAATAACCATCCTACTTATTCCTCTCTAGGCTTATGCAACCCGCTAAAGTTTCTCAAGGGTTTCCAGCTCAGAACACTGTGGTTCAGGCAGATAGAAAGGGTCATGCTTTTAAAAAGCACAAGGGAAAGTCATCTGTTTTGTAAATTGAAAGGTATTTCTCAACGCAGATCCATATATTTGAATTAAGTCTCTTCAGCACAGGCAGAATGTAAGTGATATGATTGTGACTTTGGTCACGTCAGCGACTGTCACAGTTTATTCCTCTGTTCATGCTGGCGAGGCTGTGTCCTTTGCCTCCCTTACCAGCCCTTCTTTGCCCCTGGGGACTCATTCTCTGGACACAATGGGGAGAATCATTCTTTAATTAAGATTTCAACCTCAAAGATTTCAAAGGTTACTGAGGGGAGAGGAGGGGTGTCTAAGAAGACAAGTGGAGACATCTAAGACAATAGACGGGGAAATGGCGTGATTTAGGTAAAAAGGTTATGAATAATAAAAATCACTTCATAGGCCTGAGACCCAGGTGGATAAAAAGCATCATTGTTTTCAGCAATATTTACTGACAAGCACCCACAGGATTTTATTCTGGGGAAAAAAGGAAGATCTTAGAGAGCACTAAATGAAGGGAATGAAGACCCAGTTTTACTTGCACTGTTAACTAACTTCTTGCTCTTCAAGCTGCTTATCCTCCTTTGGGTCAAAAGAGGCAACTGCACTAATTTCTAAGGCTCCTTCCAACTCTTAGACACTACGAATCTAAGATGCATATTCCACAAGCTCGAATATCAGGCTGTGTGTGCGTGTCTGTACTCAGTCACTCAGTTGTTTTCTTTGTGACCCTATGAACTGTAACTTGCCAGGCTACCTAGTTCATGGGATTTTCCAGGCAAGAATACTGGAGCAGGTTGCCATGCCCTCCTCCAGCGGATCTTCCCGACCCAGGGATTAAACCTGAGTCTCCTGCATCTCCTGCTTTGGCAGGCAGATTCTTTACCACTCTGTCCCTTGGGAAACCAGGGTATCAGGGTACACCCAGGAAAACAGAAGTAGGGCAACCAGATAGCCCAGATGAGTGTCAGGAGGGGGTGATGCTGAAAACAAGTGCTTCATGAATCAAAGGAAGGAATAAAGTTCACTGAAACCTCTCCTAAGGTTCCAATGAGAAGAGTTTCAGAAGTCCTTCCCAGTTCTGTACAACTGTGAGATCTGATTTTTTTTACAGACATTTACAGATCTCCTAACTGGTTCCAGCCACTATTTTAGGCACCAAGAAGGCTCAAGTGCTTTGCTTAACAATGTAGAAGGTAGGCTTTACCACGGGCAGGAAACATTTCTGTGGATAATATGTTTGGCTAGAGCTTTTGCCCACTGCATGATGGAGCCAAGCAGAGATTTTGAGTGTTTTAATCTGGGTTGAGGGCTGAAAGCACAAGCTGTAGGGGCCTTGTCTTGGGGATCATGAGCTGACTCCTGTAATCAGCAGTGGGCTGAGTGAAGACTGAAGTCTGATAAGGTCCTATAAGGTGAACAAAATGATAGTCTCTGTCTTCTAAACCATGCTAAACTATTTCTGCAATAAGTTAAATTATAAATGTTATTTTGAAAGCTAATAAATAAAAATGTGAAGGCCTACTTGCGTATATGAAAACCTTTGCCCTCCTGTACATATTTCAAAGCACCAGAGAGTTCCCATCATCAATGATGTTTCTGTGCACTGGAGAAGGATGGGGTCATAAAACATTCAGAGCAGAGGATCAGTAGCAAGCAAACAGCTCATGTACAGATGCCTAACGCCTGGCCACTCTACGTATTCAGAAGGAATAGAGCAAGGTGCAATGAGAGAGTTGAGTAAAGGGGACAGAATTTAAACGGGGTGGCTGATCTGAAGAAGCAAGTTTTAAGCCAGATCAGGAAGAGTGAAGGTTCAGTCTCAGTCTTAGGGAGGAGAGACTAGCAGCCCTGAAGAGTAACATGGGTGGAAGAAGCCAGGGCATGAAAGGACTTGGTGCATTTGTGGTGGATCCATCTTTAGAATCTCATTTATCTGACTTGGGAAAGTAATAAAATTACTTTTTTTTTTCAGCTACTTCCTAATTAGAAAACTTTTGTGCATCTATGAACTCATTACCAAAAAAGAAAAAGAAAGAAAAATAAAATAGCTGCCGTAGCAAATCTATAAAGGAGACATGAAAGTGAAAGTTGCTCAGTTGTGTCTGACTCTTTGTGAGCCCATAGTCTGTAGCCTGTCAGGCTTCTCTGTCCATGGAATTCCCCAGGCAAGAATATTGGAGTGGGTAGCTGTTGCCTTCTCCAGGGGATCTTCCCAACCCAGGGATCAAATCCAGGTCTCCCGCATTGCAGGTGGATTTTTTACCTTCTCTGTCACCAGGGAAGCCCAAAAAGGAGACATAGGGGTTAATATTAGCTCACAGTTCCACTATTGCTCAAAATGCTTTATCTGCGAACACATACAGAAATCCCCCAAATATGGATACTCAAAGCTGTATTTGTCTGACTAACAGAAAGTCCAGGCTTTCCTCAAAATTTCCTGCCCAAATACTCTTTAAGAATTAGGAGGTGGTTACCAGCCTGTCTGTCAGAGGAGAGGACCCTTTTATCCTCGGGGTCCACTGGGTGGATGGATGGGCCACCCCTTCCCTTCCGTGTCTATTATACTTTCATCTTTCTGATGATTCCCTTCTATCTTAGTTTCCTAGGGTGGTTGTAACAAATTACCACAAATTTGGTGGCTTAAAACAGCAGAAATGTATTCTTTCACAGTTCTGGAGGCCAGAAGTCCAAAACCAGTTTCACTGGACAAATCACGATGTCGGCGGGCGCTGAACCCTCAGTCTCTAGGGGAGAGCTGGTTCTTGGCCTCATTCAGCCTCTAGGGGGCGCTGCCATTCCTCGGCTGTGGCTGCCTTACTTCTATCTCTGCCTTAGACACCAGTGTCTCCTGCTCAAATCCCCCTCTCCGCCTCTCACTTAAAAATACACTGTGACTCCTCTTGTACTCAGTCGCTCAGCTGTGCCCGACTCTTTGTGACCCCATTGACTGTAGCCTGCCAGGCTCCTCTGTCCCTGGAATTTCCCAGGCAAGAATACTGGAGTGGGTTGTAATTCCCTTCTCCAGGGGATCTTCCTCAGCCAGGGACTGACCCGGGTTTTTTTGCATCTCCTGCATTGGCAGGTGGATTCATTACCACTAGCGCCACCTCGGAGGCCTGTGACTCCTTTTAGGGTCACTCAGATAATCCAGGCCAACAGTCCCATCTCAAAATCCTTAATTTAGTTACATCTGCAAAGATACTTTTTATCTGTTAAGTAGCATTCACAGATTCCAGCAGTTAGGACCTGGTATCTTTGGGAGGCGGTTTTCTGCACAACACTCTCCTCCCAAATCAATCCACTGTTCTGCTGCCCATGCGTATATTACGCAAAAATCTCTAGGGCTCTGACCTTCCCAGGCCACTCCGTATCTGTTCCAGGCCTCTGGAGCGCTTCTCCTTTCTCATCTATAGGGAAATGATTCGGCTTCTCACCTCCATCTCTCTTACAAGGCGTTCCACAGAAAAGCTGCTGAACCCCTAGAGAGCTTCTTCCTTTATACCAGAGTCCTGTCCTTGTACTCTATGAGACAGAGTTAGGGTGGGATTCCCACTGCTCTAGCATCACAAATCTGTCCACCCTTCAGATCCTACTTCTGAGTCATGGCCTATTCTGCTATGGTCTGTAGTTGTACATAATTGTTTTCTTACAGGTGTGCTGTGATGATTAATTTTACATGTCAACTGCACTGGGCTAAAAGATGCTCATATAGCTGGTAAAACACTATTATGTCTGGATTAGTTCCTTATAGAAAGGAGTTTCTAGGAAAGATTAGCATTTGATTCAGTAGACTGGATAAAAAGACCTAGCCTTACCAGTGTGGTCCGGCATCATGATGTCTATCGGGAGCCCAGACAGATCAAAATGGCAAAGGAAGGGCAGGTTCCCCCCTCTCTCTCTTCTTGAGTTGGGACAGCCATCTTTTTTTGCTCCCGGACATTGAAGCTCCTGGTCCTCAGGCCTTCAGACCCACGGTCTTATACTGGCAGACTTCCTGGTCCTAGGCTTTCCTGCCCACCAACTTTCCCTGTTGGCCAGCTGGAAGAGGGCAGGCCACAGGCCTCTCAGCCTCCATAACTGCTTGAGCCAATTCTCATCATAAATATCCTCATATCCAGTTGTCCTTCCATCACGGGTTCTGCATCTACAGAGTCAGCTAATAGCAAAATGATAATACTCAGAAAAAAATTTCAGAAAGGCCCACAAAGCAAAACTTGAATTTGCCACAGGTGAGCAACTATTTATAGAATTTACATTTAGTACCATATTATAAGAAATATAGAGGTGATTTAAATTATACAGGAGGATATGCCTAAGTTGTATATAAATATTATGCCATTTTATATAAGGCACTTGAGAATCCACAGTGGTCTGGAACCAGCCCCCTATGGACACCAAGGGATGAAGGTACATCTGCATCCTGTAGGTTCTGTTTCTTTGGAGAACTGTAATATATGCCTGTCTGTCTTTATCAGTATCAGGCTTTGTTCAGTGTGTCAATTTATCAGAAATATATGAAAGTAGAGAAACCCCATTTGTCAACAGGATTATTTACTATCTCATAATAGATAATCACACTTATTCCCCCCAAAATGATGTTACAAGAAAAAAAATGGGTCCTGGGTGATTAAACATCACCTTGAATCTCTAAAGACCCTTTGGAGGAACATTGTGGCTTATATGTTGTTCTCAGTTGTATCTTCTCACATATTTTTTTAAATCAGGTTAATTAGATGGTTACCTGACAGATACTCAAGCCACTCAAGCAATGGATATTTATTGAAAGGCAACAAATACCGTACAGCAAAATGATTGCATGCAGTCAGCAGAAATAATCAAGATAGAAACTTAGCTGTTCCTTTAAGCCTCATAAAAACTGAAGATAACCTACTGCTATAAGCTTACATAATCTCAAGAAAAGGTGTACAATTAGAAATATAAAAATACAGGGAAAGTCATATAGTTATACACCTTACAGTGATGAAAACCCAGTTGAAGGATGGGGGGAAGGGATATATACATAGTGCTGTATTTATATACATACTGGAATGTACATATACATACTGCTATATTTAAAATGGTTAACCAACAAGAACCTACTGTAGCACAGGGAACCCTGCTCAATGTTACGTGGCAGCCTGGATAGGAGGGGAGTTTGGGGGAGAATGGAAACATGTACGTGTATGGCTGAATCCCTTCGCTGTTCACCTGAAACTATCACAACATTGGTTGTTAATCAGCAATGAAGCCATGAACTTTTCACATAGTGTGTGTGCTCAGTCACTTAGGCATGTCTGACTCTTTTGCGACCCCATGGACTGTAGCCTGCCAGATTCCTCTGTCCATGGGATTCTCCAAGCAAGGATACTGGAAAGGAAAGGAAAGGAAAGGAAAGTCGCTCAGTCGTGTCTGACTCTTTGCGACCCCGTGGACTGTAGCCTGCCAGGCTCCTCCGTCCATGGGATTCTCCAGGCAAGAATACTGGAGTGGTTTGCCATTTCCTTCTCCAGGGGATCTTCCCGACCCAGGGATACTGGAGTGGGTTGCAATTCCCTTCTCCAGGGGATTTTCCTGACCCTGAGATCAAACCCACATCTCTGGCACCTCCTGCATTGGCAGGCAGATTCTTTACCACTGCGTCACCTAGACCCCAGTACAAAGTTAAAAGTTTTAAAACAACAACAAACAGTTGAGTAACCAAAAGGATGGTCCATATTCAATAAATATCTTATGACCTCATTGACTCTGCAGTGTTCTTGCCTGGAGAATCCCAGGGACGGGGGAGCCTTGTGGGCTGCCGTCTATGGGGTCGCACAGAGTCGGACTAAAGCGACTTAGCAGCAGCAGCAGCATTGACTCTTCCACATTTTTTCAACTAGATTTTGTTAATCCCTAGCTGGTGCTGTCATTATCCTAAATAAACTATCCACTGTATAGCTTGTCATCCCTACTTTTGATCCTTCTACTAATCTTCCAACTATCTTTCTAATTCCTCCAGGGAAGACTATCTGATGAATTCAGTGCGTCTCCATTGGACTGGTCAACACAGTTTTTATTGCAGTTCACTCCACAGACTTGCAAATTGACTTGCTTTGGGGCAAAAATCCACTTATGGATCATTCAGCTCTGGATGGTGGGGTCACATAGAATCAGCTTGGCATCAGATGCAATTGAAAACCTTTAGGAAGGAGCTGGAGGTGGGAACTTCAAGAATGTGGTTTTGGGATATTGTTGTTTTTCATTTGCTAAGTTGTGTCAGACTCTTTGCCACTTCCAGGACTACAGCATGCCAGGCTCCTCTGTCCTCCACTGTTTTCTGGAGTTTGCTCAAATTCATGTTCACTGAGTCAGTGATGCTATCTAATCATCTCATCCTCTGCCTCCCTCTTCTTTTGCTTTCAGTTTTTCCCAGCATCAGGGTCTCTTCCATTGAGTCAGCTCTTCATGTCAGGTGGCAGTACTGGATTTGGGATAGCAGGTACTTAAGTCTTGGCCTTTCCAGGGTACCTACTTGCTCAGAGACCATGGTCATCAGCCCCCCCATCTCTGCAGCTGGGGCTTAACACAAAGCTTTCCTTCCCTTTTAGAGTGAAAGCAGGAGCTCAGTTGTGTAACAGGATGTATGTGGAGACTGGCGGCCAGTATGCTCCTGCCCAGAATGTGATACAAAAGAGAGAGAGTAGGTGAGGGTAGGACGTTCTGGGAGAATAGCATTGAAACATGTATATTATCATATGTGAAACAGAACACCATTCCATGTTCGATGCATGAGACAAGGGCTCAGGGCTGGGGCAATGGGATGACCCAGAGGGATGGGATGGGGAGGGAGGTGGGAGGGGGGTCCAGGACGGGGAACACATGTAAACCCATGGCTGATTCATGTCAATGTATGGCAAAAACTACTACAATATTGTAACGTAATTAGCCCCCAACTAAAATAAATAAATTTATTAAAAAAAAAAAAGAGAGAGAGCTAGGTAACGTGTTAAAACTTTAACAGAAGCTGATTGCCGTGTCAGCACTGAGCTAGCCACTCTCTTTGGTGCTGTTAGAGACACATGGCAAGACCTCATTCCCATCATGTTTATTGCTCCAGCATTGCCTAAGGGGGGTATAAAAACTAGTAGCAGCCTGTGTAATTTTTCTGGCGTGGCTAAGAGAGTAGCCTTGCACTTGGAGACTGATCTCTGGGTGTAAAGTGGTAATGGGCTATCATTCGCACCATTCCTTCCCGGCTACATTAAATAACACTTTGGTATTTAGCTATAATTCACAATCTGCAGCGGCTGTGTTGGAGGAAAGGAGGAAGTTCACTCAGTTTGACTGCAATTCCAAACACAAATGCAGTGAAGAATAGCCTGGCTGAGCCTACAGAAATTATTATTCTAGGCACAGCTTTTATAATTTGTGTAAATGTTGGATCCTGTACTTACAGAAGAAAAGAAAAAAGTGACTGTGACTAGGGAGATGGTAATGTCATAGAGTAGTGGGGAAAAGGCACAATTTTCTTAATGAGATGATTTTTTTTTCCTGCTAGAGTCTTGGACACTGAAAGAGAAAACTGTATTTGAATATATAAAAGGGCTGAGGATAAAACGTCCTGCATGCACGCGTGCTAAGTTGCTCAGTCTTGTCCAGCTCTTTGTGACCCCATGGACTGTAGCCTGTCTGGCTTCTCTGTCCATGGGATTCTCCAGGCAAGAATACCGGAGTGGGGTGCCCTGCCCTCCTCCAGGGGACCTTCCTGACCCAGGGATCAAAGCTGCATCTCTTAGGTCTCCTACACTGGCAGGCGGGTTCTTTACCACTAATGCCACCTGGTAAGCCCTGAGTGATGTGTTAAAACACAAAGTTATTCCAGTTCATGGAGGCATAACCTGTGAATTCACAATCCCAAGATGATGGCAAAGTCTCTGGGGATGGGAGGGGCTGCAGCCCTTGCTAAAGGCCCATCCCATCCCTGGACACCTGAGTCCAGGAGCACTGGATGTTTTCTGCATGGCAGAGGACACATCTCTCTCTCTCTCTCTCTCTCTCTCTCTCTCTCTCTCTCTCTCTATATATATATATATATATATATATATATATATATATATATATATATATATACAAAGAGACCTATACACACACACACACACACACACACATATATACATATACATATACATATATACGTATATATACATACATATATATGTGTGTGTGTGTGTGTATATATGTATATATATGTCTCCAGAGCAGCCCCATTCTGATAAGCCACACAAAATTAAAGGAAGGGAAACCAGATGCCCCATGAGATAGGTAAACAGAGAAAAAATTTTCCTTTCTTGGTTCTTGGGAGTTGAAGTTCGAGACAAGTGAAAACTATTAATGTCTTAGATGCATAGAGGCAGTGTAATATATTTTAACAATAATAGAAATAAGGGATAATAAGAATAAAGAGATGGAGGAAAAAGAAGAAGAGGAGGAGGAGGAAGAAGAAGAAATTTACAATCAGTTAGACTTTGATTAGAATCCCACTCTCTCACTTCTTAGCTAAAAGACCTCAGACCAGTCACATTAGCTGCCTAAATGTTGGTTCATTCAAAGAAAACTATTAATGTGTTCAAGGTGTGATGACCAAGTGAGTGTATCTACGCAGCACTTAGCACAGAGCCTTAAGGATGGGCCAGAAGAGCCCGTCTCCTGTCTTTCCTGCCAGCATCATTTTGGGCCAGTTTCCAAGTCTGTCTCTGTCCTTCCAAAACCCTGGCCTTATTTTAGTTTCTCAAACCTTCTAGGCTTTTTCTTATTACTGAGCATTTACCTGTAACATTTCCACTGTCTAGAAGGCCCTCTCAGTTTCCAACTCTTCTCCCGCCTGGGTAATGTTTTCCAACATTTAGCTTTCACCTTTTTAAATGCAATTCTCAAATAAGCATGTTAGTCTTTCTGTATCCACAGAATAGGTGAGATTTCACAAGTGTGTTTGTTTTGTTTTTCTTAGTGCCTTGCAATTATCTGTGCACTTTTTTAAAGCTGTGATTAAATATATATTTTACCGGTTATTTTTTTAACTGTTACTCTCCCATACTGAACTGAAAGCTTTATGGTGGGAAAACTTATTGTCTTGTTCACCAAGTACCTCCAGCCCTGAGCACAGTGACTATACCCAGCAGCTACTGAATAAACCTTTGTGGATTAAACTAGACTTCCATTCCCTGAGTGGTGGTACACGGAAAGAAAAATCAGTGACTTTACTCAGCTGGAAGGACAATGTCTGCAGAGTAAATAAGAAACATTATCTGGGTCCACACAATTGCTCATGGTCCCCCTAAGAAGGTATTGGTTTCTTCAATGTCTTTTTCCTTTTTCCTGCATGAGAGAGCCCACAGGGATGCAGACAGTCACTGTGGGCCCTTTAGGGATGGGCCAGCTCTTCTGATACAGCATTTCGTTCCCTCAGCTCAGTTTTGATTAGGCTCATTGGTTTGGTAAGAACACTGTCAAAATGACCTCAGCAAAGATTCAACATGTTTGATGAACAGATACCTTCTAGAGTAGATCTTTTAACGTCAAGCTATGTTTAACAGTGAAACTTAGCTTCTCCGGTGCAAAAAGGTACTTCATGGAACGTGACAAAATCAACCATGAAGACTCATACATGTGCTGCACTTTCCATGGTTACATGAACCTTTGAAAGAGGGTTGCGTTTAACTGTTTATATGTTGCTGATTCCTGAAAAAGTACCCAATGCATGGTAGCATTTTATCTGTATTTTGAATGAACGAATGACTCAGACATAAGCTGGTAACCTACATTGTAAATATATATTGGAAATGGATTTGTTGAGTATCTGTTAAAGATATTTTTCATTTAACACTTACTTTGTACAATAATCTTATCAAGAAGCACCCTCTATTTACAGATAATAATACTGATAAAATCTACCTTTTATTAAACACAGTGTGAGCCAGCCCTGGATTTTGTGAAGCTGACTGTAAAGTATAAGAAAAACAACTACAGGACTGCATGGTAGGTTTTAATGTAGAAGTTTTAGCCAGAAATTCTACATATGACGTGACATAGGAACACATGGAATGGCACTTAAAATCTCCATGGATACAAAGAAATTTTAGATAACGAGTAACTTTTTCTAATCCTGAAAAAAATGAGAAGCAGATACCTAGGCAATGAGCAGCGGTTGAGATTTCCAGCAGAAAGAAACAGCTAACGTGAAGGTGTGTCGTAAATGTGGGCTTGGCACATCAAAGGAAACCAGAAAAGACTGGTGTGACTGGAAGATGAAAGGGGGTGTGAGGGATGAGACTGGGGAACAGCAGGGGCTGGGCCAGCAACGGGCCCTTAGATCTAAGGCTCAGAGGAACCATCACATGGTTTTAAGTCATTGGAAGCCTAAAGAATTTTTAAAAATTCAGCTCTAGTCCACAAAATGGACTCGGGCAGAGCACAACCAGAGAACTGAGAGGGCCAGGAAGAATGCGTCCCTCAGTAAAGGCTGAGAGCAGCCTGCACCAGAGAGGGTACGCGATGGCCGGGATGGGAGACGTGGATACACGGTGAGACATTCAGAGAGAATCAACATCTCAGGTACATGTGATTTATGGGTAAAAGATTCGAAGGTTAATACAGGGATGCACAGAGTCTTTATGGGTCCTTTAGGGATGGGCCGGCTCTCTTGACAGAACATGACATGTTTTGTCAGCTCAATTTTGATTAGGCTCACTGATTTAGTAAGAACACGGTCCAAAAGACCCCTGTAAAGATTTGACATGATTGATAAGGTAGATATGTTCTAGAGTAGATATTTTAATGTCAAGCCATATTTAACAGTGAAAGCTTCTCCTATGCCAAGAGGTACTTCGCAGATATTGACAAAATCAACCAGGAAGACTTGAACTTTTTCGTGAAAGAAGGGTTGTCTTTAATTTTTTCTGTGTCTCTGGTGCCTGAAAAAGTACCGAGTACATGGTAGCATTTTGTACATATGTTGATGGAATGAATGCCCCACATATAAGCTGGTAACCTACATTGGAGGTGTATATGGGAAACAGATTTGTTGACATGTGGTTACATTTTGAGATACTCAGAGAATCGACATCGCACGTGGTGGGTATCATTATGTCTGATTTATAGGTGAAAGATGCTAAGGTTGATACAGGGAAAGTCATTTGCCTAAGAGCAGAGCAAGAACTCAAAACCAGACAGACCCCCAGCTTTACCCTTTCCACCACATGACACCATCACCCCAAAGTTGGATGTCTCAGACATTTGAAGCTGTGGTCTCTGACAGAGACCATCAGTATCCACAGCTCAAGTCTTCTGTGTATGGCATTCATACCACCTTCTGTTTCTCCCCCCAAATACCAGTTTTTGTGCAAAACACTTTAAATGATAAAATGCAAATTCTCTTTGAAAATCAATTTGGGAATGCTTAGCCAGAGACTTTGTTAAGTAGTTATTGATTGAAAGGAGAAAAGTTAACATGCAAATCAAATCTAGATCACCTATGTCTCTAACACAGGTAACATCATCTTCCACTGATATAGACAGGATGCAGCTGCTTGAAAAAAAAAAAAAAAAGATAAGAAAAAAGAAATCCTCTTTGTTGGCATCTCAGAAGCAAGCACCCCTCTGCTTATTTGCTTCTTCCTTTGACAAGAACAAACAAGTCTTTAAAAATATAATGAGTCAGCCCGTTTTCTCTGCGGTATATAAGTGGCTTCTAGGCCCTCCAGAAGGCCCCTGTAGAGGGTCATTACCTCTTTCAGGCCCTCTGGGAAGCATTCTGTAAATAATTGCTTCCCCATATTATATAGATACCCTGGTGTTCCAAGCATGAGCCTGGGCCAGGGAGTAACTTCTGAACTGGGAGGATTTGGCTGATTAACTTTCCATTAAATGCTTCCCGACTCCATGCTGAAACTTCAGGGATCAAGCTGAGAGCTGAGAAAAAAGAAACAATCTGAATGCTTGGCTGGTAATTAACATCACCAGGTGACAAATCAATACTACCTGGCCATTCCCATAAACAATGATAACAGGGAGAACCTAGGCTTCCAGCCCAAATGCTCTTGGACATGTGTTGGTGGCTCCTGTCACTTTAAAGACAGAAAGGTGAAAGAGGGCTGGATGATTTTCTTTAGCTACAGGTGGTAGGGAGGCCTCACGATGCAAACAGATCTTTCAAAAAGAGAGTAGGCCCCAAAACAAAAAAAGATAATCTGAAATTTGGACAAAAATGTGCATTTGAGTGAGTGATTTTTAAACTCTGGTGTGTATGAGGATTAACCAGAGAACTCGTTAGAAATGCAGATTCCAGAAATCCTGTGGCGAGAGTATTCGCAGCAAGTTTCCCTAGATCGTGCCGGTGCAGGTGGGTCATAAATCATTCTTGAAGGATCACTGCTAAATATCCAAGAGTTCTGTCCATTAGGCAGTTAAATTCAAACAGGGCTTCCCTGATGAATTAGTGGGTAAAGGGTCCACCCACAATGCCCGAGACACAGGAGAGGAGACGGGTTCAATCCCTGAGTCAGGAAGAGCCCGTGGAGGAGGAAATGGCAACCTACTCCAGTCTTCTCGTCTGGAAAAAAAAATGCCACGGACAGAGGAGCCTGGCGGACTATCGTCCACGGGGTCACAAAGAGTGGGACACAACTGAGAAACTGAACACGCGCATAAATCCAAACAACTTAAGACGCATTTAGGTCCTGACAACTTAGTAGCTCTTTGAAAAAGTGATGCATAACCACTGAAAGAAGAATGAACTCTCTCCCTCATTAGATTACCACAAGTGATGGTGGCCAATGGGAAATGTACACTTATGGGGCGTGCCCATCTTTTCAAAGCTTGGAACCAGACACTGCCACTCTCATTTCCTGTTCACATGGATTTTTCACATGAGGCTTGCTTTTTAAACCAGCAGCTGCTGAAAACCCAGCTTTCCAAAGATATGACACCATTGAAAGAACTATAGTGATTATTGTGCAAAATGTGAACTACTTTGAGTCATCCCTACAGTGTCTGACGAAAGTCAAATATCACTGTTTTCCTATTGATTTAAAATGTCTTAGTGCATCCCTTTGAGTTTGGTGTGGCACCCCAGGGTGCCTTGGCAAATACTTTGGGAATCATGGGCATGAGCAGCAGTAAAACAGAGGCGGTCAGACAGACTCAGACTCCCAGTGTCTCATTATTGGAAGAAAACAATTATACAGAGGTGTGGGAATAAGGAATTGCTTATCATTTGGAGATGGCCTCTAGCCATACAGCTTTAAGTTTCTCAATGAGCCTAATTAGGACAATTTGTTAGTAAGTGGAATGGTTTATTTAAGTCTAAACAACTTTAAACTTAGAAATGCCTTTTATTTTTGCATATCTACTACGATGTTCGAGGAAAATAGTCAGTAAAATAAATATATTAGTTCATTGACTCTGCTCAACAAATCTGTGAGGTATTATTACCCTCATTTCTCCAGCTGGGGAAGCTAGGGATCCAACTGAACAAGATACTGCCCCAATATCCTACAGGCAGTAAGGCTTGCAGGTCAGGTTTGGAACTCAGGGTCGACTGGCTCTAAAACTCGAGCTCTTTGCTCTGTAAACCAGGGCTTCAATTCTGAGAGTGAGTCCCTCAGGGGGGTCAACACCTGGGTCAACAGGTTCAGTTTGTTCTTGCTTCTCTATTCAGTACTTATTTAACCTTGGGTCGATAACTTCTCCTATAGCCTCATCACCCAAAGAGAGTTAGTAACTACTTCATAGTTCCTGAGAATAAACTAACATAAAGTCTTTTGTGCAGTTTCTGGAACATAAGACACATTCCATCAGTGACAGCTATTGTTACTGCTATATATAAAGGTAACACTAACAAGTATATGTTCCTTTTATGTTAAGAATTTAGAAAAAGAAGCTATACCAAAATATAGGCTGTGTTTATTGTACGTTAAGTAGAAGGCCTGATTGTTCAGAAAGGTGACAATGCTTTGGAAAATAAGGTCTCTTATCGAGCCCCATCGGAGAAGGCAATGGCACCCCACTCCAGTACTCTTGCCTGGAAAACCCCATGGATGGAGGAGCCTGGTGGGCTGCAGTCCATGGGGTCGCTAAGAGTCGGACACGACTGAGCGACTTCACTTTCACTTTTCCCTTTCATGCACTGGAGAAGGAAATGGCAACCCACTCCAGTGTTCTTGCCTGGAGAATCCCAGGGACAGGGGAGCCTGGTGGGCTGCCGTCTATGGGGTCGCACAGAGTCGGACACGACTGAAGCGACTTAGCAGCAGCAGCAGCAGCTGCATCGAGCCCCATTGTAACTTTTCAGTGTCCTGTCCCAATGGCTCTGCAGTCAAGAAACTGCCTGCTAATGTAAGACACACAAGTTTGATCCCTGGGTCAGGAAGATCCCCTGAAGAAGGAGATGGCAACTCACTCCAGAATTCTTGCCTGGGAAATCCCATGGACAGAGGAGCTTGGCGGGCTTCAGTCCATGGGATCACAGGAGTGGGACATGACTTAGAGACTCAACAACAATTACAAAGCTTTGGGTGTATATGTTTTTCACCCCTTAGTACTTCACTCACCTTTTGGTGGCAAATGGAGATTTTCACTGGCCATTATATTATTATTTAAAAACCAAATATGACTCAATGAAAGATTTCTCAAGGAGACTCCCATATCAGTCTATCACATAGAGGGCCAGTATATGTCCTTCTCCTTGTGCCTACACATCTAACTAGAGGAAAAATGGGAACGAGAGAGTTTGTGCCTGTCTCCTCCCTTCCCATTAATTCCAGGTAAATGTGCATGAATTCCATGTGCGTGAATGCTATTGCTTCAGTCACATACGACTCTTTGTGAACCCATGGACTATAGCCTGCCAGGCTCCTCTGTCCATAGGATTCTCCAGGCAAGAATACTGGAGTGCGTTGCTGTGCCTTCCTCCAGGGGATCTTCCTGACCCAAAGATCGAATCCACATCTCCTGCATTGCAGGCAAATTCTTTACCACTGAGCCACCAGGAAAGCTCAAAGGTAAATTCACACTAACATCAAATTGTTCCCCCTTGCTGCACCATTTAGGCAAATCATCAAATCCCCCAATTTCTTTTGAATCAGTTCTCTTATCTTTTTATAATCTATATGAAAAATGCTCTCTATGTTATTCTAGCATTAACACAGTTCACTCAAAATCAACAGATAATTTTTAATTGATCCTTAAATATGCGTCAGGCACTGAACTATAGGAGTTAATGTGATTAAAAAATACTCTACACACCAGATGTGTACAGTTGTGTGTGTGTGTTGTGTGTGAGAAACAGACAGAGACACACACACAGAAATATAGTTCCATTATACCAGGACCAAAAGAAAAGGATTATTCTGCCTTTTCTATTTTGGAACTTATTCTAAAACCATGACAGCCTTCCTCATGCCGTCTGTGCCTTTATTGGTCCAGGGTGAACAATTTTCTTGAGACCCATTACAAGCAAAATATAGCAATTAACTTTACATTCCTCCATATTTTTAAAAAATTTTGGTTTCAGAGCATTAATCATATGTCAGTGGCTGAAGAAAAGGTGAAAAGTGAACACCCATAAAGCTCTAACATAAGTAAAGGTTAAAGAATCTAGGGAAACCTTATTTTCAAATATAATTATTATACCTAAACACACACAAAACTGATTTGCATAGATTTTTAGGGTTAATGATTGTCCTTAATATTATTCAATATTAGGTATGTTTATGAGGTACTATTCTTATTAAAGAAGTGAAAGTGAAGTCGCTCAGTCGTGTCCGACTCTTTGTGACCTCGTGGACTGTAGCCCGCCAGGCTCCTCTGTCCATGGAATTTTCCAGGCAAGAGTACTGGAGTGGCTTCCCATTTCCTTCTCCAGTTCTTATTAAAGCCTGTTATCATCTCTGACTTGAAATGCAGATATAAACATTAATAGATATATACACAGATCTAGGTATCCATTTATGTCCACCTGTTCTCCTCTTCACACACTGAGATTTCCTGAGTGTTTTAATCACGCTCTTGTGTCAGTTTTTAAAGAAAGAAAAGGCAAGGAAAACAGTGCTTTTTCATTTTTTTCCCCTTTCGTTTTCTGATCTCAATCACTGAAGCTTGGGGTTACCATGAAATATTTATTTATTCATTTGTGTATATATATTTTTTAATTGAAAGTGGTTTACGTGGGGTGGGGAAAGAAAGAGCAGGGGTATTGATTGTGTTTTGGTGATTTTAATTCCAATTCCCTTTTGACTATAAGTAAAGGTTCACCGTGAGCTGAGAAGATGAGAGACCTGATTCTCATTTATGTTACAGGGTTCACTGTTTAACATTTACTTGGCTGTGTTTATAGCTCCGTGGATGAATGGGTGAGTGGTTAACAAAGTAGATATAGCATTGAAAACACATTTCCGTGGCACATTAAAACCAGAGAAGAGGACAACACTTAATTACTGGCACTGCTTTAACAGGTGAGTATGATAGTCTCTAAATATAATGATCATGTTAATAAAAGTCACTGCCTTCAGCCCCTGTTATGTGTCTGACATGGTGTTTGGGGTGGGGGTGAGGGATAGGGGAGGTCAGTCATAAACAAGAAAGATTCACTCAGTGTCTTGGAGTTTATAGCATCATTAGTTCCATGCAGTCCTCACAGCAGCCTTTTTGAAGTAGGTCTTAGCTCTGTTTTATAAATGTGCAAACCAAGTTTCAGAGAGGGACGTGACTTGTCCCTAATAGGTAGGAAGCGTTGGAGTCAGAATCTAAAGTCAAGTCTTTCTGACTCCAAAACTCAGTCCTTTACCCTACACTGGGCTGCCTCCTACCCCAGGTACATTGATGATACAGAACTAATTAATTAAATAATATACTCAATATTTTTTGTTTGACACAGACTGGTTTCATAGATAGTTTTATACTCTCTGGCTAAGTAATGATGATTTTAATTTTGAATGCATTGTAACGCATATGGTAAGGATTATCACTCATTAAACCTAACAGTGTTTTCACAAACGACAGGACTCCATCTAAATTTTCAGATCAAAATTTAGCCACATTACCATAGGTTGACCATAGTAATGATGATGCTAGAACACGTTCCATTTACATCCCCATTTCAAATGATAAATGGCTCATAACTATCCTTTCCAAATTTCAGTACTCTGGTCAACCTTCTCACCATCACCTGAACTTATTAAAAAATAGATTCCATACTCTATTGAATCTGGCGGGGGGGGCACTGGGAAATCTATAACTTCAAGCCATTTTGTCTAAGTCACTTCAGTCTATAATAAGTATGGGAACTGCTCCACTACAGATGGAGTAAGAAGTAGAATCTCATCTGTTTTATTGCTAAAAACGGAATTGTTGAAAGCTCAAAATCACATCAAAAATAGTAGCAAATCCAGCCCTTTTCTCTAAGTGAGGAGTGGACTCCCAACCACCAATGCTGAAACAAACAAGAGGACAGACAAAGGCTGATGCAATCAATTGACTGTATTTCAGAACCAGAGAGAGTCCTAGACTATAGTTGATTCACTAAAGCTTTGCTTCTGTTGCTCTCCCTGATCCATTGTTGCTATAGAAAGTAGGGGGTTTTTTTAAAAAAAATTAGGCCTCCTGGACCATTGAGGAAAGGCAACTTCAATCACTTGATGCCGAGCTCAGCGACGTCTACATGTTCCAACTTTTCTTTTAATCCTCAACTCGGCCTTCCTCTAAGCTTGGTTCCCCAGAAGTTATATCAGATGTAGTTTCCATATTCTTCCCTCCATGCTAAAGCAAAAAAAAAAAAAAAAGCCTTCTACTTCTTTTCTTAGAGAAGAGAGTTCGATTAATTTCCAATAGGACAGAAAACCCTAGAGCAAAAAATACCCATTTGTGAAAGGTATCCAGCTTCTCCCCTACTCTACCCTCTCTCTGGACACATTTCATTGTTTATCATTCATCACAGAAAGTCAATTATATTCCTTTCTTGCCAACCAAGTCTGATTAGCTTAAAAAAAAAAAAAAAATTAGCCAAGACTTTAAAAACACAAAAGATACTGTTTCCTGAGAGAGTCAGTCATGCAAGGTCTCAGATGCAATTCACTCTTCTAGGGCCACCAAATGAATCTCTGAGCCTTATTAAAAACAGTAAAACTGAAACAGAAATTAATGCTAGAGCTTTATAACCTGGTTATAACTACACACATTCTTTATTATCCACGTAATTGCTGTTGCTTGTCACTAAGTTGTGTCAGACTGTTTGCAATCCCATGGGCTGTAGCCCACTAGGCTCCTCTGTCCATGGGGTTTTCCAGCCAAGAATACTGGAGTGGGTTTCCATTTCCTTCTCCAGGGCATCTTCCCAACCCAGGGATCAAACTCACATCTCCTGCACTGGCAGCAGATTCTTTACCACTGAGCCACCAGGCAGGACCATCCACATCATTGCCATTATTTTTTTCAGTTACCATGTTCCCTATCTCACAATGAAATATAGTAGTAAAAGTTGCTTCATTAGAATGTACACCAATTCCTTCCTAAGTTGTTGCCCTAAAATATCAAGAGAAATTATAGCGGTCTGCACTACAAATGTTTAGAGTGCTGCATGCACACCTTTCCAGCTCGTGTTAGTAATCTAAACCAGTTTCTATAAACCAGCTTCTCTCTACTTCATAGAACACAAATTCTGGACAATGACAAGCTTTATACATGCTAAACAGAGATTCTTTCATCAAGAGTTTTAGGAAATAACTGAAACAATAAAATCTTTTTACTACGAGTTCATCAAAGCACTGTGAATCTACAGAAGATACCTTATCGGAGTTTTCCTCAGGCTAAACTCATGGAACCATTTTTCCACATAACATTTTAAATAGCTGACATTCTACAAAATTTACCGCAGGAAATGCCAATTATGGCCAACTTCTGTTAATGATCATTTTATCAACAAATAGTGTTGAAAAGCATCAATGTTCTCAGCACTCTTCAGGAAAATAGGGTGGGAATGGAGAGCTGCCTAGGAATTAAAGGGAAGACAAGCAAATAACATTTTCTACTTGTCACACACAATGATAGAATAACTTTAAAACTCCTGGGCTTCCCAGGTGGCCCTAGAGGTAAAGAACCCGCCTGCCAATATAGGAAACATAAGAGACACGGGTTCGACCCCTTGGTCGGGAAGATCCCCTGGAAGAGGGCATGGCGACCCCTCCAGAATTCTTGCCTGGAGAATCGCCACAGACAGAGGAGCCTGGGAAGCTACAGTCCATAGAGTTGCACAGAGTCGGACATGACTGAAGCGACTTAACCCGCAGGTAACTAACTACCTTACATGCCTTCTCATTCAGTCCTTTCAAATGTTTCCTGAACTCCTGCCACTGCAACAGAGCACGCAGACCGTAAAGTCCTTCAACGACCTTCTTTCCTTGCATTGAAAGTTTAAAACTTTTTATCTATGAGCACATAAATATAAATGTATAGAAATGCAAATGTGCAATCATATGTATTGTGATGGCCTTTAATCGATTAATTAATATTTTCAGACTATTTTTTTTTCCCCAGAAGCTTTAGGGTCCCCACAAAACTGAGGGGAAGATAGAGATTTCCCACACCCTACCCCCCCTCATTTATATATATATATATACATATATAGCCTCCACCATTATCCATAGTCCTCAACAGACAGTTACATTTGTTGCAATTGATGAACCTACCTTGACACATCATAATCACCCAGAGTCCTAGTTTATATTTGGTTTACTCTTGGTATTGTACATTCTGTGTGTTTGGAAAATGTATAATGTCATATATTTACTATTATAGTACACAGTTTCACTGCCTTAGAAGTCCTGTGTGCTCTTTTTACCTTTCTACTCACCTCACCCCACCTCTGACAACCACTGATCTTTTTACCGTCATATAATTGGAATCACACAATATGTAGCTATTTCAGATTGGCTTATTTCACTTAGTAAGATGTATGTAAAGTTATCTGTGTCTTTTCATGGCTTGATAGCTAATTTCTCTTTAATACTGAATAATATTGCATTGTCTGGATGTACCACAATTTATCCATTCACCTCCAGAAGAAAATATAATTTGGCAATTATAAGTAAAACTGCTATAAGCATTCATAAGCATCTTTTCATTATGTTTATTTGCCACCTGTTTGTCTTCCTTGGTGACATGACTGCTAAAAGTTTTTGTATCATTTTTAATATTTTTTGTTTGTTTTCTTATTGTTAAATTTTAACTGTACTTTGTATATTTTGGCTAGGAGTGATTTATCAGATGTGCTTTTTGCAAATATTTTCTCCTAGTCTGTGACTTGTCATCATTCTTTTGATATTATCTTTCACAGAGCATATATTTTTAATACAAACAAAGTCCTACTCATCAATTAGGTCTTCCCCAGGTGGCTCAGAGGGACTTCCCTGTAGCTCAGATGGTAAGGAATCTGCCTGCAGTGTGGGAGACCTGGGTTCAATCTCTGGGTTCAAAAGATCTCCTGGAGTAGGAAATGGCAACATACTTCAGCATTCTTGCCTGGAAAATTCCATGGACAGAGAAGCCTGGTGGGTTACAGTCCATGGGGTCACAAAGAGTCTGACATGACTGAGCAACTAGCACAACACAGTTATCAATTATTTACCACATGCATTGTGGCTTTGGTGTATCTAAAAAGGGGCCACTATACCCAAGGTGATCTCGGTTTTCTCCTATGTCACCTTTCAGGATTTTTAGTTTGTGTCTTGCATTGAGTTTTATGATGCATTTTGAGTTAATTTTTGTGAAGGGTATAGAATTTGTATCTAGATGCTTTTCTTTATTTTTTGCATGCAGATGTCCAGTGCCCTGTGTTGAGAAGGCTGCATTTGCTCTATTGTGTTACCTTTGCTCCTTTATAAAAGACCAGTTACCTGTATTTATGTGAGTCTATTTTGGGACTTTCTCTTCTGTTTTATTTATCCGTTTGGTTATCGTTTGACCGATACTCCATCTTGATTACTATAGTTTTATAGTAAGTCCTGAATTTAAGTAGTACCAGTCCTCTTAACTTTGTCCTTCTCCTTCAGTATTGTGTTGGCACAGTAATTTTTCCCTTGCTGATGGACTTTTTTTCAATCTCCTCTGCACACGTCATCTACCGGCTCAACCACACATACCGCATGTTAACAGCCTTACATGTTTTCTACCACAGCTTTCTCCATCATCATATGATCACTTAACACAAGCATATACATATTTCATCAATTCTAAGATGCATCTTTGTCATATTTTAATGTCTCTGAAATTAAGATACACTTGATGATTGCTGCGAACACCCAAATGGTGACATTTGCTACTATCTATTACTGGCACATATGTATCTAAAGAATGAGGATTTGGGTCTCAGAAAAAAAACAAACCTGTAGTCAATGCTGGAGTTCTTATTTTTAAAATGCTAATAATCTTGATTGCAGAGGAAGACATTGGTGGAAACCCAAATATCTATGACTGCATTCTGGAAGGGACTAAGAAGAATTATACTGTGGATGTGACATTTTAATAAAACTGATCAATTTGCTTTGCTTACATGCTCCTTTTTATGTATAGCAAAGTTATCTAAGACAAGCATTGATATTTAGTTAATTCTAAAATATCTCTTTAAATGAAAGTTAAACTTCTAAGTGATAAAAATGTCTTCCATCAGAGTTTAATCTCAGGGCTTTTTTCCTTTACATTATATGAAATGATGGTGTGTTTCATAATCAGTAGTACTTCAGGTTCAGTAAAATATAGTACTTACACACATATACATAAAGCTTTTCATTTTTTATACAAAGAGAAACATATTTTATACAATTTATTATTTTGTTTGTCTCACTCAGTGATAGCTTATAAAAATTTCTCCAAATCCAAGAGGCACATTTCAAATTCGTTCACTTTATTGGCTAAATAATATTCCACAGTGACTAGGAATGTCATTTTGAGGAATATTTGCTTGTTTTTATATAATCTAACCTTTGACGCCTGGCCTGTCATTCCCAGATCAGTACATGCTTTTTCACTGACTGTCTAAATATTAACATTCTACTTTTTATCCCTTGTGTACCTTAGGAAAATCCACTTAGCGTCAGTGGCTTTTGTCACTAATCTAGGCATTGCACCCAATTTTGACTAACGGCAAACCTAAAGACCAGCATACATTCCTGACAACACAGTGGGAATCAGAGGTCTTTTGCATCAAATCCTAGGATTCAAATACTGAAACCTAGATCATGCTGCCTCGGTGGGGTAGTCCAAAATTCAGTACTACTGTCTCCTGTAAAATCTGACCAATAGGATCCTTGACACTATTCATATCCTCACAACCAGGCAATCACATACTCTAGTTTGCCTAGAACAGTCCAAGTTTTGTCTGTGGCCCCAGGATAATTTTATAATAAAGTCGCCTTCAGTCTCAAAATCATCTCATGGTCATGCTCTTCAGAAGAGGCAAGGGCAGCCTGACAGGTCCACCTGGTGGTGCAGAGCTGATCTAGCTTCCCACTGATGAGGCTCATGGGCTTATGAGTGCAGAGCTGGAGGGGAAAGACCCCGGGGCCAAGAAACTGCCACCTCTGCTGTCAGTCATTCAATAGAGCTGTTTTATCTGGGAAAAGTGAATGTGCTAATGTTTGAAAATTTTCCTAGTCAAAATGGCCTGCATGACGAAGTGAAGAAAGAGACGACTTAGAGATAGGTCTATAGTTCCTGTCCTCTGAAGAAAAGACTCTAGGATGGTAGACCTGACATCCTCCTGAGATTGTGTGTCTCAGAGACATTGTGATGCCAAGACCCCTCATACCCAAGCTTCAGTGAGGAGACCTCACAGATCTCAGAGGAAACTCAGAAAGATTCAAATCAGCTTCGGTTTCAACTCTTTCCATCATATTATTACATTCAGAAAACCAACAAGCTGGTTTAAGTCAGTAAAGCAAATGTTTTACTACCTGGGGTCATATAATTATCAAATAAATATATTGTTGTTGTTCTTCAGTCACCCAGTCGTATCTGACTCTTTAGGACCCCATGGATTGCAGCATGCCAAGCCTCCCTGTCCCTCACCATCTCCCAAAATTTGCCCAAGTTCCTGTCTATTGCATCGGTGATGCCATCCAGCCATCTCATCCTCTGATGCCCTCTCTTCCTTCTGCCCTCAATCTTTCCCAGCATCAGGGACTTTTCCACTGAGTCGGCTGTTCCCATTAGATGACCAAAATACTAGATATAAAATACATATATATCATATGTATATACATGGGTTTTCCTGGTGGCTCAGATAGTAAAAAATCTGCCTGCAATGCGGGACACCAGGGTTTGATCCTTGGGTCAGAAAGATCCCCTGGAGAAGGAAATGGCAACTCATTCCAATATTCTTGCCTGGGAAATCCTATGGACAGAGGAGCTTGCTGGTCTAAAGTCCGTGGGGTCGCAAATGATTCCGACACAATTTAGTGACTAAGCAACAATAATAACAAGTAAGTTCTATCTAGCTTTTATTACTTCCCTACACTATATATAAAAACAATTCTATGTAAGTTTTCCAGTAACAGTTCTAACTGAGGTCTCAGCTTACAGTCTACATCAACTGCTAAGTTTGTGAAGGAGGAACTATTCAGGGTGATTCCAGCCTGATTCCTCATCTGTCACCAACCACATAAAACTGATTAAGAACCACTTGGCAGAGCACAGTCAATTCCCAGAATCATGAAAAATTAATGAAGAAATCACCATTGTTGCTTTAAGCCTCAGTTTTGGGGTGCTCCTTTGCATGGTAGTAGATAGATGAAAATACACACACACACACACACACACACACAAACACACGCATAAGCGTAGTCTAGAAGAAAGACTGCATTATGGAGGAAGAAGTAGATGCCAGACCAGAGCAGTGTATAGTTGTTTATAAATTCAAGTAATTCATTCACCAGGCATTTTATTGAATCTACAAAAGGCCAGGTCATAGACACTGAAGAGAGAATCATGAGTAGTGAATAGTTTCTGCCCCAGGGGAAGTCACAACTTAAGGAAGAGGAAAGGCATTATCTATAGCAAATGACACATGCCCTCCAGAAAAGGCTGTGGGAGCAAGAAAGAGGAAATCACAAATTCTGAATAGAGACAAGGAAAGGAAAAAAATTTCAGAACAAAAAGGGGAGTGCATTCTGGAAAGTGGAAAATAAAAAATAAAACCTTCTGATAAAAAGTAGAAAAGAATAAAATAGAGAAGTGTTAAACTGCGTGACTGATTTAGGGGCTGCAAGAAGTCAGATATGGCTTGAGTATAAGGGACAAGTAGGCATAATGAGAAATAGTGGAGGATGAAGTAAACATTTTAAAAGGAGTTTGGGCTAATCTGTAGGCTGAAAGAAGACAGTCACTGAGATGAAGAAAAGCCTAACTCACTGACCAAAGACAAAGAAGACAATCCTGATGGCTTTAGAGTTTTTGCAGAAGAATCAGAAAAGTTGATTAGCATCAATCAACACAAACAGCATCACTACAGTTTACACATCTTCCTTAGAAAGTAATAGGCTGTCACACTAAGGATTCTCTGGGAAGGTATCAGTCACTCAAGTTCAATCCTAATAAGCATTTGAGTTTATTAAATGAAAGTAATTTCTGTTACATATCAGTGTCCTTTCTAATTTTCCTTTCCTGTCTCCATATTCTTCTTTACTACTATACTCACCACTTCTAACTGAAGAGAATCATTATTTATATATCCTCACATACTGGGAAAAATTTCATTTCAAAACTGAATGAAGTGATCATTACAAATGAAAATGAAATCGCTAACAAGTGAAGGCATCAGTGTATAGCTATAACTCAATCACCACATTGAGACTTGGAGACACAGTTCTAAAAGCACCCAAATTATTTTATTTCTCTGATGATGGTATTGCATTTGCTAAATGCTAAGTTGCTTCAGTTGCATCTGACTCTTTGTGACCCTATGGACCATAGCCCAGGCTCTTCTGTCCATGAGATTCTCCAGTCAAGAATACTGGGGGTTGAAGTGCCCTTCTCCAAATGGTATTAGGTTGGTGCTAAAGTAATTGCGGTTTTGTATTGTTGAATTTTGTTACATGATATTAGAATACAGGGGTTTCCCAGGTGGTGCTATTTGTAAGAGATGTGGGTTTGATCCCTGGGTCAGGAAGATGCCCTAGAAGAGTGCATGTCAACCCATTCCAGTTTTCTTACCTGGAGAATCCCATGGATGGAGGAGTTTGGCAGGCTACAGTCTATAGGGCTGCAAAGAGTTGGACATGACTGAAGCTACATAGCATACATGCATACACTGGAATACGTTATTACATAAATGTAGTTATATTATACACCATTTTAATCATTTATTATTATACATCATCTCTCAATCAGATTGTGATGTGCAATATAAAGTGGATTGTATATGACAACCAGAGATGACCAGCTCAGTGGTTGGGCTGAGAAGCTCCAAAGCACCTCCCCAAACCAAACCTGCACTAAAAGAAGGTCATGGTCACTGTTCGGTGGTCTGCTGCTGGTCTGATCCACTACAGTTTTTGGAATCCTGGTGAAACCATTACATCTGAGAAGTATGCTCAGCAAATTGTTGAGATGCACAGATAATTGCAATGACCACAGTCGGCATTGGTCAACAGAATAGGCCCAATTCTTCTCCAAGTGTGCCTGACCACACTTCGCACAACCAATACTGCAAAAGTTGAGTGAATTTGGCTACTAAGTTTTGTCTCATTCACCATATTCGCCTGACCTCTCGTCAACCGACTACCACTTTTTCAAGCATCTTGACCACTTTTTGCAGGGAAAATGCAAGAGGTAGAAAATGTTTTCCAAGAGTTTGTCAAATCCTGAAGCATGGGTTTTTACACTACAGGAATAAACAAACTTATGTCTTGTTGGTAACAATATGTTAATTGCAATGGCTCCTATTTTGATTAATAAAGTTGTGTTTGAGCCTAGTTATAATGATTTAAAATTTATGGTCTGAAACTGCAGTTACTTTTTCACCAGCCTAACAGTACTCTTGATCATCCTTCCTGGCAGCTTTCTCTCATTGGAACTCAAAACTTGTCCTAATCCTCTTGGGTTACACTGCTCAGCTCTTTTTAATATCAGCTAAAATTTCATGGACCAGTAGTAAGAAATAGGGGCCCAACCTCCAAATAAACAACTGATCTTTTTGAAGAGTAACTAGAAAGGTGATAAATGCACCCCCATCCACCTCGATGCATTAGAAATGAATTACATTGAATGTAAAATACTATAACTAACATACTTTATATTCATAGTTACTGTTAATAATAATGATATTATTATCAATATTAATAATAGCTAACTCTCATTAAGCACTGAGGTCTAGAAAAAGATCTTAGCATTTTATATTAGTTAATTGATTTAATCCTCAGTGTAGCACTTTGGTCCAGGTGGTGCTAGTGGTAAAGAACCTGCCTGCCAATGCAGGTGACATAAGAAACATGGGTTCAATCCCTGGGATGGGAAAATTTCCTGGAGAAGGAAATGACAACCCACTTCAGTATTCTTACCTGGAGAATCCCGGATAGAGGAGCCTCGTGGGCTACAGTCCACAGGGTCATGAAGAGTTGGAGGTGACTAAAATGACTTAGCACGTGGCATGTAGCTCTATGAGATAGTTCTCTTTCAGTTGGGATGCTTGTTCTTGGAACCCAGCCACCATGTTCTGAGGAAGTCCAGGCCACATGCAATGTCACACATGAACGTTATAGCCAACTACTCCACATAAGTCCACAGCAAGCAACCAGCATTGCTGCCAGGCATGTGTACAAACAGGCCTTGAGGTGATATGAGCCTCTGAGTCTTCCAGCTGAGGTCCTAAAACCCTGGAGAGAAGACAAGCAGCCATGCCGTGCTCTGCCTTAATTCTCGATCCACAGAAACTGGGAGAGAGTTTAATGCAATCTGTTATGGAGAAATAGATAACTAATAGTTTAAAAATGCAACTAATGCAACCCACATTACAGGTGAGGAAACCCTGCTGTAACTATCTGTTGAAATATCTGTGTCCTCCGTAAGTTCCCTTGTCACAGCATTTACTGCTTGAAGCCCTGGTCCTGGCACTAATGCACCGCAGTGAATGTTTGCTTAATGAAAAGATAACGAGAACCATAGAGGGAGAGTAGAGAGAGCCGTTCTCCTAAGTGTACTTTTCCTCTTTAACCAATTCCCCTGGAGAACAGTCAGTGCTCACATAGGCAGGCAAACCTAAATTGTCCATTTATTACAAAGAATGAGACCTGTGAAAACTACACAAAGCAGGTGAATTACAATCTGGAACTGATTTAAGAGTCATTTTTGCAGGAAGATTGTCAGCAAAAGTACCTTTTTTACCGACTACTGAGACAGAATGCTCTTCTTTCCTGACATTACGTTTCTCAATGCTACTCAACCAATTGATGGTAATGCCACCTAGTGATGAAAGAACCCAGCGAGTCCAGAATCCTTCCTATCTTTAAACTTTCATCTACTGTCACATCAGTGCCTTCTCAGATCCTGCTCCCTACTCCCTGGTTCCGAGTGAACAAGCAGAAAAACACACATAAGCCAACAGGGATTCTCTCAGCCCTCTTTTTCTGTCTGTGTACTTCCCTTCCCTGGCTTCTGTGTGGGCTTTGCAACTACTGGTCTACCCTCTGTGACGTTCTGCAACAGGAGTCTGCCCTTGCGCTATTAAGGTCATTTGCCAAAAGTGGTTGGGAGTTCATGCTATGTTATGGGTTGACCCTAAGTTAATGACTAATGGGTCTAAGCCAATGAAAGCTCAGCTCCTTCTCTTGAAGTTGGAACAAATTCTTAAGTATCATTCACTCTTAAGGATACACCTGAGGTCAGGATTTGAGATCTTTTCTGTCCAACTGCCCCCACTATCTTAAAGGCTTTTCCTAGGTGTACATCTTTAATAAATCAGATGTTCATAAATCCTCATCTCAGGACCTGCTTTTGGAGAACTAACCCCAAGGCAAAGAGCATTAACAGCTTTGTTAAGGAGGAGTAGGCATGCTATTAACAGTCAATCACAAGGCAAGGCACTGTTTTAACTCCTGAGCTATTTAACTTCCTAACTACATTCAAATTTCCCCCAGGGGACTGAAACAATGCAGAGAAAAGAGAGATGATCAGGTACAACAAAAATGTGAGAAATAATAGTGACTTTATAATTTTCACTGTCATCTTAGGTACAGCTTTATGATATTGTGCTAAGTTGCTTCAGTCGTGTCTGACTTTCTGCAACTCCATGGACTGCAGCCCACCAGGCTCCTCTGTCTACGGGATTCTCCAAGCAAAATTACTGAAGTGGTTTCTCCAGTATTTTCCTTCTCTAGGGGCTTCCCGACCCAGGGATCAAATCCTCATCTCTTACCTATCCTGCATCGGCAGGCAGGTTCTTTACCACTAGCGCCACCTGGGAAGCCCATTATCATATGCCCAATCTTTATGATATTAAGGTTGGTGTGAATGTAATTGCAGTTTTGCATTGTTGAAATTTGCCATTTGATATTGGAATATATTCTTAAATAAATGTGGCTATGTTATACGTCATTTTAACATGCATTTCTCACTCTATATTTTTACTAAGACTTATTACTTGCTGTGTATTTTATATTTATCTTAGACTATGAAAGTGATGTTAGACAAATCAAATTCGAGTGATTTTCTTATTCAAATTCAAAATAGGTCATAAAGCAGTGGAGACAATTTGCAACATCAACAAGGCATTTGGCCCAGGAACTGCTAGTGAACATACAGTGCAGTGGCAGGTTAAGAAGTTTTGTAAAGGAGAAGAGAGCCTTGAAGATGAGGAGTGCAGTGGCTGGCCATCAGAAGTTAAAAGTGGCCAGTTGAGAGCACCACTGAAGCTGATCCTCGTACAACTACATGAGAAGTTGGCAAAGAACTCAGTGTTGACCATTCTACCGTCTTCTGGCATTTAAAGCAAATTGGAAAGGTGAAAAGGATCGATCAGTGGATGCCTCATGAGCTGATCGAAAAATCAAAACAATTTTTGTTTTGAAGTGTCATCTTCTCTTATTCTATGCAACAAGGAACCATTTCTCAATCAGATTTTGATGTGCAATGCCAAGTGGATTTTATACAACTGGCAATGACCAGCTCAGTGGCTGGACTGAGAAGAAGCTCCAAAGTGCTCCCCAAAGCCAAACTTGCACCCAAAAAAGGTCATGGTCACTGTTTGGTGGCCTGCTGCCAGCATGATCCACTACAGTTTTCTGAATCTCGGTGAAACCATTACATCTGAGAAGTATGTTCATCAAACACATGAGATGCACAAAAACTGCAACACCTACAGCTGGTATTGGTCAACAGAATGGGCCCAATTTTTCTCCATGGCAACGCCTGACTGCACAACCAATGAGTCAAAAGTTGAGCAAATTGGACTATGAAGTTTTTCCCCATCCACCATATTCATCCGACCTCTCACCAACCAACTAACCGCTTCTTCAAGTATCTTGACAAATTTTTGCAGGGAAAATGTTTCTACAACCAGCAGGAGGCAGAAAATGCTTTCTAAGAGTTCACTGAATCCCAAAGATGGATTTTTATGCTACAAGAATAAGCAAACATTTCTCATTGGCAAAAATGTGTTGATTGTAATGGTTCCTATTTTGATTAATAAAGATGTGTTTCAGCTTAGTTATAATGATTTAAAATTCACTGTCTGATACTGCAATTAAGTTTGCACCAACCAAATAGCTCAAGCATTCAGGTGTATCAAATTATACATATATGTGTAAATTATACATAATAGTGCAACATATATTTATAATGCATATAATACATTATAGATTAGAATATAGGAAAATCTATGCAGGTAAAGAATAAGTGACAATCCTATAACAAGCTAGACCCTTTGCTAATGATGCTGATCTTGTGCTCAAAGGACTGAATAAGGACAGAGAAAAATTAACTGTGACCACAAGGCCCATCCAGCAGATGCAGACATACATCTGTGTTAAAGTCAAATATTGCAAACTGTAGGACATACATAGTATAAAACCACATTCAATCTGGGGAACTATTCAAGACAGTCTTGTTTTAAGTAGAATCTGGATGTACTGCAGAGTGCCACACCGGGGTTTTAAGCAGCAACACATGGTATTAAATAAGAATCGGAATTTTCAAAATACACTGATTATTGTGAGGGTGACTGTAATCAAGATATGAGTCCCTGGAAAAGAAGCTATTATGAACTAGATGGGGGATTCAGATTCCAGCTAGCTTCCAGATTGTTGAACAGAAATAAGTCAGGCAAAGACTTAAGGATAGTGGCCAATCTTGCAGCACAATGAAGTGCGTAAAAAGACTGCAGTGCTGTTACTGTGTAAGGGGTTGGTATAGTGAACTTCTCTCTGCTTTCACCCAGATATCAGAGAAAGAGTTTTAAAGTATTTACAGATCCTACTGTTCATGAGGAGCAGGCGGGAGCGCCCAGCTGTACATCGTTCTAATGGGTGCTGGGATGATGGTGATGGTCATCATCATTTTCTCCTCCCTCCCTCCCTCCTCTTCTCCCACTCTCCCCTTCCCCCCTCTTCTCCTCTTCCTCCCCTTCTGCTCCCTTCTGCTCCTCTCCCACTCCTCCTCCTTCTTCATTCTGATTTCTAGCAGCAGCATTTATTGAAATGATTACCATGTGCCTGGTACTACTGTAAATCATATGAATATAATCACTCACAATCTTTACAACAGCTGTATGAGAAAGATATTATAAAGTTCCCAGTTCACAAATGATAAAACTGAAACATAGAGGACATATATAATTTGTCCACGTCTCCGATACAGTAATGGTAGAGCCAGGAGTTGAATCCAGGTAAGGCATCAAAGACCACACTCAAGGAAAATGCATTTTGATGGGTAACGACTGCTATACAGGCAATTAAGGTCACTCCGTGGTTCTATCTGAATTAGTTTGTTAATAATAGTTTCTTGAAGGAAGTAAAAATGTATTTATAATCAAAATATTTAATGAGTTGTGTTTTCATTCTACAGATTTAGATTCTTCTCAACAAATTATATATATATATACTTTCAAGAGAGCCAATATAGAAAAAATCTCTTAAATTTGTTAAGGGTAGAAAACCCAACAAAATTTCTAGTCAAAATCTTGCTTTCCAGAATGGCTTCCAGAGAGTTTATAAACTTTATCTTCTCAGTGATAAAAGATCATACCAGCATAAAATATAAACTATATACATATACATATAACCATTTGTGTTGGTGTGCACACACATACACATTTCTGTTTTAGTTTCAAGAATACCTTATGGGATAAAAACTCACTTCAACATTACATAACTCAAAAAACAAAGAAGTTAATTCAGGAGTCACTGATTTTTGAATCTAAACACTTTTATACTAGAATAATCAATTCTCAGGGAACTAATGTCATCAATCATCCAAAATAAATATGAATGATCTCCATATAAAGATCATAAATGCTAGAAATAGTTGTACATATTTAACATAGGTAGGAATTTCAGTTGGTGGTTATATGAATGAAATTCATTTAAATTTTGCATTCAAATGTCTCTTGAATTGGCATTTAATAGCAATTATAAATTTAACTTGTATACACAGGCAAATCAAGCAATCCAAGTTTAAATTAATTTCCATTAATAAATACAATATAGTACACTGAGAACATCCAAATGCATTCAATTGCATTTGATTTAGCAACTAAAATCCATCTGAAATAAGCAGTAATTTGCTATCTGCAATATTAATTCTAAATTCAAATGATATACTAATTACAGACTTTTCAGAGAGCTAATTATTTCAGTTTGAAATACAGAATTGCTTTAATTTTTAAACACTTATTTAACTTTGAGCATTACACACTTGAAACTTGGATATTTCTCCATTTGTGTGATGAACCTCTATAATTTTGTGGGTCAAAGACCATAAATTAATATATGCACTTCAACCATAAGTGCTTGATTGAAGTCACTCATGGAAAATGGTTAAACAAAGAGGCTATCTAGACCCATTTCATGTCTACTACAAAATTCTAGGTTCTCTGAAGTAAGAAACTTTGCCATCATTAACTTATTGGGCCCATCAGAACCTGCTACATAATAGGTATTCAGCGTATGTGATGAATGAAACCACAGACATAATTCCTTGGGGACTTGGATATTATTCATTAATACACATTTTCTACCTGTAACATTTGTTAGTCACTCTACAATAAAACATACATCTTGGTAGTGGGATGAGGAGAGCTGGAATATACTGTATCAAACATGGTGACAAAGTGAATATAAAATGAATAACTCCCAGACCATATATAAAACTGAAACTCTGGCCCACAGTCAGCAACCATGCCAGGAAACCAGACTCCTTATCTACAAGTCAGATTTGTAAGGTCAGATTATCTCTGGCAAAAAACAACAACAATAAACTAGGAAGCCAAGCAATAACCCCTGTAACAATCATAATTGGCTTTAAAAATGGCTAAGATGTGACTAATAGCTGACAGCTTCCCTAATTTTGCCCCCGCTTCCAACTTAGGACCAACCAGGGAAAAGCCAATCCCATAAAGCATCCTACTTCTACTTAGCCTGAGATAGCTTCCTCATGCCAAAAGCCTCCTTTCAAGGCATATTTGAAGCCTTCTCCATGTTTAACTATTAAGCTTTTCCACCCCTCTGTCTGTCTTTGAGTCTCTACTAACACAAGTGACAATGGCCATTTCCCTTGCTATAATAAGCTCTGAATAAACCACCTTTGTTTGTTATCATTTAGGTGGTCTATTTTTTTCACAACAGAAAATTTTGAACAGTAGGCTAATGGATAATTTTTCTTCTTTGTGTTTTTTCTGTGTATTACATATAGTCTAGGGAGATAGTGAACTTTCATAATCAGAAAATGTAAATGTTATTCAGCCAGATAGAGAAAATATACCTTTAATATTGACATCTCTATATATTCTGGATATATGTATGTGTGCTTAGAAAGGGGTAACAGGTCAGGAGACATCAAGAAGAAAGGCTTGGAGAGATGATGTATTATGAATCCTCAATTGGAATATTTATTACCTTCCTTAGCAGAAGCCACTTTGAAATGCTGCATGTAACAATTATGTAGTTTTCTTTCTAACTCAAGAACAAACAACCCAAATTTATTATCTTTCAACTCTTGACATCCAAGGTGAGAAATGTCCTTTGCAAAGAACTGTTCATTTTGGCAACGAATTGCTGATGATCAGAAGACACTACTAACATTACTTTCAGTGCATGGAAATGATACAGATACTCAAAGCATTTCAATCTTTTATTGCCTTGAGAACTTATCTTGTTAACCACCCTTTGCCCAGAATAGATAACCCAGCATTAAAGTGCTATGGAAGGAAAAATATCCAGCTATTCATGAGTAATTAAGAGGTGACAAGTATGAAATATTTTACATGTATCCTATCATTTCATTCCATAAGAATTCAATATTGCAAGTACTATATTTCACCCCATTTTCAAATTAAGAACTTGAGACCTAAATGCATAAGTAGTCTGTCCAAGGTACAATGTTTACTACTGACAACTCAGATACTTTTACCCCAGAGCTTATGCTTTTAACCATTAACTACAATCTCCCTCTCCCAACCCTCAAAAGAAGATGCACATATGCACCTACATACCTGACAATAAAATATGGGTCAAACACAAATAAGAGGAGTAAGTTTATCATATTTTCTTTTTTAGAAACTACCAGGCTTCTTGGTCTGTGGAATTTTCCAGGCAAGAGTACTAGAGTGGGTTGCCATTTAGCTTCCTGATCTGGAGGTCAAACCCAGGTCTTCAGCATTGCAGGCAGGTGCTTTACCCTCTGAGCCATCAGGGAAGCCCTTTATATCTCATAGTCTACTATTCATATTTTTTCTCACATATCCAGATGTAGTAAGAAAGTCATTCATCTATATCTAAGCAGTTAGGAATACAAAATTCAAGAAGCAAACAGATAAATTCCATTTTTAATAGCTTAACATATAAAAATATATTACTTATTGCCTATTTAAGAAGGATATTGTTTACTTTCCTGTTTTCTGAAATGGTATTACAAATAGCATAATATACAGACACTAAATATGTACTATAAAAAGGCAATGACAAGAATAATTCATAGATTTAGGCTACTAAAGTTTACCTTTAAGGCTATGTGGTCTCTGTCAGGCAAATTAACTTCTTCATGACACATTTTCTACATATAACAAACAGGAATAATCTACACAACAATTCTTTGGTGTTGTTATAAATAGTGAAACAGATAATAAATTTAAACACTGTATCAATGAGTGGAAGCATTCTGAACGATTCACATCAAAATTTCTCTAGGTCAAAACAACACAAGATGCTGGAAAAACTGCTAAGATGATACATCTGTGGTTGTTGATTTCATGCATTCATGAGAGGCTCTTAAGAAACAAAGCAAACAGGTTTCCAGAGAAAGGAGACCTTTATGGGCGAGGAGGAGGAGATGAGGAGGGTAGAAGAAAGGAAGTAAAAATCAAGGAAGAGAACACCTGAAAGCCAATCTACCCGCTATGGATTAATTGTTTTGCTTTCCATTCCAAAAGCAGAGCTTCCCAACACCTTACCTTTCCAGATAACCTTCAAAAACTCTCCCCATAGTTCCCTTTTCAATGGCTTCCAACTTGTTTCTTAGTTGCTCAGAGAGTGGAGAGGCAGTTGATTGTTTTCTGATGTAGTGAGAAGCTGTATTTTAATTAAATTAACAATGAGACTAATGCATTTTAAGTTTCTGACTTTGTTGCCAAGGTAAAATAGTAATTGAAAACAAAATGGTTAGAAGCAGGCAAAATAGGTTATAGGTTGAGCTGATGCCAAGTTGTCCTCGGTGAATAATCAAAGAGGCACAACAAAGTCCTTCCTAACTTTATTCTCTACTGCTTGGCCTCTCACTCTCTAAACTGGAAGAAAATATTTAGTGTAGGGCCCTTATCTCTCCTAAGCTTAGACAATGCATAAGCAGGAGCAGGAGAGAGAAGAAAGACAAAGAGAGGGAAAGATGGAAGGCAGGAGGGATGGAGAAAGGAAGAAAGAAAGATTGAGCAAAGTACAAGAAGATACCGCCAAAGCCAGAGTCACAGAAAAATTCATGGATAGTGAAATTATGACACAATGACAAGGTCATCACTTTAAGTTGAAAAATACTAAGTTCTAATCTCCTCCCAGTTACTTTTCATCTCTCTGGTTTGAGGAAGTTGTTTAATTCCTCTAACACTTTTCACATCTTCATCCTGAGACTAATAATGCCAACATTAAAGGTGTGATTGGGAGATAAAAGGTATGTGTCTCAACTACTCAACACATACTAGATGTTCTATATATGTTAACTCATACTATCAAACTAAACTTCTCATACCAGGTGTTGTTCCCTGGTAGCTCAGCTGGTAAAGAATCCACCTGCAATGCAGCAGACCTGGGTTTGAGCCCTGGGTTGGGATGATCCCCTGGGGGAGAGCATGGCAACCCACTCCAGTATTCTTGCCTAGGAGAATCCCATGGACAGAGGAGCCTGATGGACTACAGTCCATGGGGTTGCAAAGACTCGGACATGACTGAGCAACTAAGCACAGCACTCATAACTGTCTAACTTTACACTTCTGCTATTAATATTCCAAAGATCATGATGCCTCCTCATGGAAACATGTTGTGTTAGTTTGCTTTGCTGCTGTTCTTTAGTTGCTAAGTTGTGACCCCATGGTCTACAGCTCGCCAGGCTTCTCTGTCCCTTGGATTTGCCAGGCAAGAATACTGGAGTGGGTTGCCATTTCCTTCTCCAGGGAATCTTCCTGACCCAGGGATTGAACCTGCCTCTCCTGCATGGGCAAATGGATTCTTTACCACTGAGCCACCTAGGAGATGCCCATTAGCTTGCTAGGGATGCCATAATAAAACACCACAGACTGGAAAACTTAAACAACATAAATGTGTTTTCTCACAACTCTGGAGGCTGAAAGTCCAAGATCAAGGTGCTAATAGGGTCGGTGTCTTCCAAGGCTTTTCTTCTTGGCTTGCAAATGACCGCCTTTCTGCTGTGTCCTCACGTGGCCCTTTCTCTGAGCGTACACATCCCTAGTGTCTCTTCTGTTTCTTTTCTTGTTTTTTCTTTACTTATTTTTAATTGGAGGATAATTGCTTCACAATATTGTGTTGGTTTCTGCCATATACAACATGAATCAGCCATAGGCAGACATATGTTCCCTCCCTCTGGAAGCTCCCTCTCTCATTTTTTTAAAACATGCAAGTTATAGTGAATTAGTACCTCATTCTCTTTTAACCTTAATTACCTCCTCAAAGTTCATGTCTTCAAATACAGTCACATTGAGGGTTAGGGCTTCAACATATGAATTTGGGGTGAGCATAATTCAGTCCATACCCTAAGCTGTTCACACTGGTCATGTCAATGGAAATGGTTCAGCTTTGACTTGTAGGGATTCTTCTACATGTTCTTGAAGAATATCCAGTCTTGAGACAGCTTATTTTCAGTCCTATTTCATTATGCAAGCCCTATTTCCAAGATTCCTTTTGTTAACATGCCCTCAGTCTGTGTACTCTAAGAAAAATTTGAGATGATTGATTGGAATCATTGGATTAAAATCTATTCCCCATGCCACAGGCAGTGAAATACCATTTGGATGCTATCATTGATACTGTCTTCTTTAACAAATGTACAGGTTATTTTTACTTTTACAGGGAATTTTTGATGAACATGAAATATTCATAGTGGACAGATAATATTTAAATGACATCATTAAATAATTAAAAAATGTGAAAATCTCCACTGGGGATTACTACGTTAAGGCTGTGAATACATTCTCATTATCTGCTCTCAATTTCTGAGATATTGTGGAATAAAAGGAACTTCTGAGTAATTTTGCTATGCTATTATTAAGAGAGTAGAAATCCACCTTTAAGGGACTTAAACCTTGCATTAGGTTTTCAGCAGAATGATTATTAAAATATTCTTGAATAAACTGAGGAACCTAAAAATCAAGTGCAGTATGTAATAAATATAGGATATACCAAATGTTAGCACTTCCAAATGTTGGTGTGATTGAAGGCACAAGAAAAACTTTTGAGCAGCCAAAGGATTAAATTTAATCTCAGCTACTATATTCACCAACTACATATTCTATTTGGTCCCACATTTCCTTTAAACCAATTTAGAATTGCTTTATGGCTATATCTGCTTATGCATAGCATGGCAAATGAAAAAAAAATATGAAAAGGTCAGATTTTTGAGCATTTGATTAATTCATTTAACTGTCTCAGTAAGTCTAGGAGATAGACATAACTATTTTACAGGTGAAAAAACTAAAACTAGAAATAGTTAAGTGAAACGACTAAGGTCATACAAACAGTGAAAAACAATGGAAGCTATCTAAATTCAAGGTGAATGAAAAACTTTATTAATATTACCTTCTCTAAAAATCAGTAATATTATACCTTGCTTCCTCATGGGGTTGCTATGAAATTTGTTAAAACAATGAAAGTTAAGGTGCTCTACAAATTATATAAGGATTTACAAATGAGTTTTCGATTACTGTATACCATTCTCAAACTGTGACTTTTTTTCTGTTTACTAAATTGAGGAATCCATTTGTTACTCCTATAAATTTTAAGTATAATTTATCCATTATTTTGCAACAGAAATAGGACTACTATGGATGGCAAGAAAAAGGGAACTGGAATACAGAATAATTAATATAATGAGTGAAATAAATCATATGTATAAAAGTGTGTTGCACATTCAACACTGCTTAAGGCTTTGAAAGAACAAAGACAACTTGAACAATATACAATGTACGTATCATCACTTTTAAGCTTAAATTTATGTGTGCTAAGAAATACTTGAAGCACAGTATGTATCACCTTACATATATATGCACAATCATGAAGTAAAAAGAAAATTCTTTACTCAACCCATCAATTTCTAATGGCTCCTACTTTAAATCTTGAAATCTGGGTGGTTTATTCCCATCATTCATGTGTTCTCTCAATACTCATCTTTGTCTTCCATATCAACAAATCTAGCAGCTTGCTCTTCATCATTCTCTGAAATATTCATTACTGAGGACTTCATTTTTGAAATGTTGGCCTCCCCTTGATGCCATGACACTGCGTCATTTGAGTTCTCTTCCGTTTCTTTCATACTATCTCCACCTATTTTGTCCCTATTTCTTCCTCATTTAATCTGAAATTAAATGAGATATGCCTAGAATCTATTTTAACATAAGAATCCCAGCCACTTCCTTAACTTCAACCAGCATTCCCCAGGTAGAGGGAAGTATTTAAAGGGCAAATGCAAACAATGTAATGATGCACTGATTTATTAAATATTTATGGAGTATCTTTTCATATACCTCTTTAGATGATGGGAAAACTGCAGCAACAAAAAAGAACAGAAATTAATTCCCTGATAGAAGCTTGTTCCTAGTAATGAGAAGGAAATGACCCTCTTAATCTGAAAAGATGATTTTTCTAGTTAAAAGGAAAACAAAGAAGAAGGTAAGGAGGATTTTCTTTATGGCGTATAAAGACAGTTATTAGTATTGTGCTTCTGAAGACTCTTCAAAAATGACCATTTTCACTTTATACTTTTCATACGCATGTTTATAAAGAGCAGAAAAATACTGGACTTCTTTGGTATAGTGTGAAGATGTAACTAAAATGAAACAATGAAAAATCACTTAATCCAAAGTGATGAAGCTTTTTTCTTATGTTGAAAGAATTTTATGGTACACAGATGAAAGCAAATTTGCTGGCTCTCCAGGACTATAAAAGACTCAAAAACTCTGTACGTTTTCATTCATAGACTCCTACTATATAAAAGGTACATACTATTAACATGTTTTATGACCACTGATGTTGACCTTGATCATCTGGCTGAAGTAGCATTTGCCAGGTTTCTGCACTATAAAATTACTCTAGTTTCCCCCTTTTTCCATATTGTACTCTTTGGAAGGAAGTCAGTGTGCACAACCCACATTTAAAGACTGGAGATTTATGCTCCCTCTTTTTGAGGACAGAGCATCTACACAATTTATTTAGAATTCTTCTGCAGAGAAAATGTGTCTCTTCTCCACCACGTATTAGTTTACGTCTATATGGATTCATGGATATTTATTTATACTTTGGATTATAGTCCAACACGACTTTACTTATTCTTGTATCTCAGGCTTTGGCCATTAGGAGCTCTTTCAGCTGGCTCCTGCGCCCCTTAGACACACTCCCATCAGTGCAGTTTGTTTGAGCGCTTGCTCAACAAATATTGTCAAATATTTTCTGACACTATTAGGTGCTCTAGGATCATCTCATATCTGGCCTACAATCAGTTGGTTTTCCAGGGACCCCTGGTTCTCTTTTCTAGCAAATGATTCAGTTCAGTTCAGTCACTCAGTCATGTTCATCTCTTTGTGACCCCATGGACTGCAGCATGCCAGGCTTCCCTGTCCATCACCAACTCCTGGAGCTTGTTCAAACTCATGTCCATAGAGTTGGTGATGCCATCCAGCCATCTCATCCTTTGTCGTCCCCTTCTCCTCCTGCCTTCAACCTTTTCCAGCATCAGGGTCTTTTCCAACGAGTAAGCTCTTCACATCAGGTAGCCAAAGTATTGGAGTTTCAGCTTCAGCATCAGTCTTTCCAGTGAATATTCAGGACTGATTTCCTTTAGGATTGACTGGTTTGATCTTCTTGCAATCCGAGGGACTCTCAAGAGTCTTCTCCGACACCACAGTTCAAAAGCATCAATTCTTCGGCACTCAGCTTTCTTTATAGTCCAACTCTCACATCCATACAAGACTACTGGAAAAACCATAGCTTTGACTAGATGGACCTTTGTTAGCAAAGTAATGTCTCTGCTTTTTAATATGCTGTCTAGGTTGGTCATAGCTTTTCTTCCAAGGGACAAGCGTCTTTTAATTTCATGGCTGCAGTCACCATCTTCAGTGATTTTGGCCCAAGAAAATAAAGTCTGTCACTGTTTCCATTGTTTCCCCATCCCTTTGCCATGAAGTGATGGGACCAGATGCCATGATCTTAGTTTTATGACTGTTGATTTTTAAGCCAACTTTTTCACTCTCCTCTTTCACTTTCATCAAGAGGCTCCTTAGTTCCTCTTCACTTTCTGTAATAAGGGTGTTGTCATCTGCATATCTGCGGTTATTGATATGTTTCCCGGCAATCTTGATTCCAGCTGTGCTTCATCCAGCCTGGCATTTTGTATGATGTATTCTGCATATAAATTAAATAAGCAGGATGACCATATACAGGCTTGATGTACTCCTTTCCCTATTTGGAACCAGTCTGTTTTTCCATGTCCAGTTCTAACTGTTGCTCCTTGACCTGCATACAGATTTCTCAGGAGGCAGATAAGGTGGTCTGGTATTCCCATCTCTTGAAGAATTTTAGTATATATTATCAGAATAAAAATCTGGGTGGTAGGTATGCTCCTTGCTACTGCAGAGCCATTTCTTTCAGGCTCTCTCAGCAGATGGAGAAAAGAAATACACATGTAACTAACTCATGTATATACACATATTTATAAATATTTCTAGATATAACCATATGTATCTATATTAAGTTAAACGAGTTCTTACAGATGTCTCCAGCTCTAAGCCATTACCTCATGGTTTATTCTAGCCTCCTTCTCTTGCTTATCCACAAATTCCCACCCCAAAAGTGAATCTTGACTCTAGCCATCCACCATCCATTTGCTTAATTGTTCAATTCCAGCATACGTGTATAGAAGGGTCATAAGTATCAACCCCTACCCTCAAGGGAAACAACCTTCTCAGCTACAGCACAGTGAGTCTGTACAGTTTCGTTTTTGCTTGCTTTGGCCATTAGTATTACATAGTTCACTGCTTTCCAAAGTTACGTACATCAGCATTTTCACCTCTTTACCCTCTTCAGTGAGGTTGTTTCATACCTTTGTAATATAGATGGACATTCTTGGCAGAGCCTACGTTCTTGCCTATGATACCTTGAGCTTCTAAATGCTTTTTTTTTTTAATTTGCACACATAATGACACATTATTCGTGTTATAAAATTCTATACATTTTCAAAATACATGTTATGATATATGATACATTACATACATGATAAAGAGTTGCAGAATCATAAAAACTCCCTGTGCTTCACCTAGTCATCCTTGCCCTGAACTTGGAAACTGTTGATGTTTTCATTTTCTCCATACTTTTATCTTTTCCAGATCACCATGTAATTGGAGTCATGTAATATGCATCCTTTTCAGACTGGCTTCCTTCTTATAGAAATGTGTGCTTAATGTTCCTACATGTATTTTAGGCTTGATAGCTCACTTCTTATACTGAATAACATGCCACTGAACGGATATACCAAAGTTGGTTGATTCATTAATTATTGAAGAGCATCTTGGTTATGTCCAGGTTTTAGCAATTATATAAAAGGCTGCTATAAATATTCACATGAAGTTTTTTAAAAATACATTTTCAAGTTGGTGAAAACACCTAGGAGCCCAGCTCCTATCCCATATAATAAGAACATATTTAGGTTTACAAGATATATATTTAGGTAGTTGCGGTTTTCCCAGGTGGCACTTATTGTTCAGGTGCTAAGTCATGTGTGACTCTTTGTGACCCCATGGACTGCAGCACGCCAGGCTCCTCTGTCCTTCATTATCTCCCGGAGTTTGCTTAAATTCATGTCCATTGAGTCAGTGATGCCATCCAACCATCTCATCCTCTGCTGCCCCCTTTTATGCCTTCATTCTTTCCCAGCATCAGTGTCTTTTCCAATGAGTTGGCTCTTCTTTCTCATCAGGTGGCCAAATATTGGAGTTTCAGCATCAGTCTTCCAATGAATATTCAGGATTGATTTCCTTTAGGATTGACTGGTTTGATCTCCTTGAAGTCCAAGGAACTCTCAACGGTGGGAAAGAATCTGCCTGCCAATGCAGGAGGTACAGGAGCCACAGGTTCGATCTCTGGGTTGGGAAGAATACCCAGAGTAGGAAATGGCAACCCGCTCCAGTATTCTTGCCTGGAAAATTCCATGGACAGAGGAGCCTGGTAAGCTACAGACCATGGGGTCATAAAGAGTCAGATGTGACTGAGCATGCAGCATGCACGCACATTTAGGTTTATATTTAGGTTACGACTCTCAAGATATTTTTCAATGTGGCTATATCATTCTGCATTCCTACCAGCAATAACTGAGAGTTTCCACTGATCCACATCCTGATCAGCATTTGGTGTTCCAAGGTTTTGTCTTTTAGATACTCTAATCGACATATAGTAGTATCTCTTGAATGTTTTAATTTGCAATTGCCTAATAACATATGTTACTTAACATCTTTTTATATGCATAGTTACCTCTGTATATCTTCTTCTGTGAAGTGTTAAGTTTTAATACTTCTTTATATATTTTAAATGCAAGTCTTGTATCAAATATATGTTTTGAAAATATTTTCTCCCAGTCTGTGGCATGCCTTTTCATTCTTTCAGCTGTGTCTTTTGCAAAGCAGAAAATTTTAATTCTAATGAATGTTAACTTATCAACTTTTCTTTCACAATTGTGAAGGAAACCATATTCTTCCTGGAAAACGTCATGTAAGAGTTACTTGGCTGAGTCTAATATGAAAATGTTGCATGTCTGAGACACTATCTTCTGAGTCAGTGATGCAAACCACACATATTGTTTCAGGATTTCATGTTAATATGGGTGAGTGTGCCTCTGAGATGACATATAAGAACACGGAAAACTATGGTTATAGGGATTTGCTGGGTTTTCCTGCATCATGAGGCCTTCTGTCCCTGAAGTTATTCGTAAATTTTTATATTAGGTAAGATTTCTGGTTTGTGTGTCTGATTTGACTGATTCTTTATATCATTTCACTTTCTAGTTAGAATTTAAATTACTGTGCATGCATGCTAAGTTGCTTCAGTCATGTCCGACTCTTTGCGACCCCATGGACTATATAACCCACCAGGCTCCTCTATCTATGGGACTCTTCAGGCAAGAATACTGGGAGTGGGTTGCCATGACCTTCTTCAGGCGAACTTCCCAATCCAGGGATTGAATCCACATGTCTTCTGTCTATCTGCATTGGCAGGGGTGTTCTTAACCACTAGCGCCACCTGGGAAGCCCTTAAATTACTGTTGTGGTCTTAAATATCTTTGCATTCCCTGTGGCACCAGGAGCAAGTCTGAACAAATGTTTGCAATTACCCAGTATATATTCGAAATTTCACATGCTGTATTTGTTTTTCAATAAGCCTACAGGAATTATCATCACTATTTTACAGATCATTTCATTAAGGCTCAGAGGTTAACAAAGTTTCCCAAGTTTATGTAAATATCAGGGAACAAATATCCCAGACATGTTACTTCAAAGTCATGCTATTTTACTATTCCATGATAACTTCCATGGGTCTGGGCAAATGGGTAGGTCCTTAGTAAATAAATTTATTGTATTTTTTTTTTTTTTCTGATCACCAATCATGGGAACAAATAAACCTGTTGTTTAATGAACTCACTAAGTAAAATGGTGCAGATAGTTTCAGAGTTATAGATTTACCGTTTCTTTGTCTCAGCTCTCAACAAAACTTGTTGATTGGTGAAGGGAACAGAAAGTGCCACCCCAAAGGTGCTTCTTTGGTATATTGATTATTCAAGCCAGTTATTTTTAAGAAATTGCACACTTAGAAGCAGCTTGGAAAACCAGTAAAAGTTAGCCTTTTGTAAGAGATATCTACATTTATAAGAGAAACCTCCATTTGAAAGGGTATCTTCCTCTCCATACCAGAAGAGGAGGATGGCCAGATTTCTGGGAATTTATCAGTGGAGAAGACAGGTTAAAGCTGAATGACAACCACACCCTTGTTAACTGCACCTTTCCTAACAGTTCTCCCCAGTAACTGGATCCCTCAACCTCAGCATCTTCGTTTGCCTTTAGCTAAATATGTTATTTAAGGAGGTGGCTTGGGCTATTTTGGAGAGTTATTCAGTTTTTCTGGGTCTGTTCCATGTATATGGGAGGTGTACATGTTATTAAATATGTTTTTCTATTAATTTGCCTTTTATTACATGAGGTTTCTCAGCCAAGAAACCTAAAGGGTAGACAGAAAATTATTTTTCCTCACCCACATTGGCACTTATGATGGAGTAAGTAATGGACTATAAATATCACTACCAGAAAGTTAAAGTGGATTGATTCTTCTGTATTTCCTTATTTTTTTCCTTGCTTCTTCTTCTAACTTGTTTCCCCTTTCCATTTGCTTTGTCTTCCACTTGCAAAAATAAACAGTAGCAATCATGGCCCTAAGGTTTAAATAATGAGAACTGGCCTTAGTTAATACGAAAAAATATTATCTATTTGTGTTGAAATTTTTCAGACTGCTTTTTCCCCTCCTGCAGAGAATTTAATTAATCCCCTCCTTCACAAAGAATTTATAACTCACATTGCAAGCTAATTAAATCTGGAGGACATATTACCTTGTTACAATACAGCTTATCATTTATACATAACTTATCCTTACCTGTGACAGTGGTGTTACTGCTTTTACCAAGCATCTTGTACTTCATTCTGTCTAGAATGGGACCACCCGAAGCAATCTGATTGGTGCTCACAAACATGAACCAGGAGTTTATTGATGAGAGCAGGGCAGACGCATCTTAACATGATTCCAAAGAACTTATAACTCTCTAGCTCATGTCTCAAATTGTTTAAACTGACTGCCAATATGTCTGTAGCTGTTAGAGCTGCTGATTACAAGGAGTAAAAATCTACTTGTATCACAGAAAAGGTATAAGAACTGGGAATAGAAAGCCTGGGAAAGAAAACATGGTCCAAAATGATATATGCAGCCCAATGTTCATTTACAATACCCAAGACATGGAAGCAACCTAAATGTCCAACCTAAATAGACAGAGGAATGGATAAAGACCATGTGGTACAAACAAACAATGGAATATCACTCAGTCATTAAAAAGAATGAAATATCGCCATTTGCAGCAATGTGGGTGAATGCAGAGACTGTCATCCTGAATGAAGTAAGTCAAACAGAGAAGAAGAAATATCATACGACATCGCTTTTATGTGGAATCTGAAAAGAAATGCTACAAATGAACAAAACAGAAACAGACTCACAGACTTAAGAGAACGGACTTTTGGTTGCCAGGGTGGAAGAATGAGAGGAAGGGACAGGGAGTTTGCGACTGACATGCAGACCCTGCTTTACTTAGAATGGATCGCCAACAAGGACCACCTGTGCAGCACAGGGACCTGCGCTCAGTGTGGCAGTCTGGACGGGGGATGACAGATACATGTGTATGTCTGGCTGAGTCCCTTTGCTGTTCACCCGAAACTATCACATTAATTGGCTATGCTCCAATACAAAATAAAAAGTTTTCTTTAATTTATTTATTTTTAATCGAAAGATAATTGCTTTACAGAATTTTGTTGATTTCTGCCAAACATCAACATGAATCAGCTATAGGTATACATATGTCCCCTCCCACTTATTAAATAGCCTAGGAAATAGGTTGTGGGGACACTTGCAGACTTGTACCCAGCCAGCATTTATGCTACCTTCTTCCAGGGGAGCAGGGAGTGGGGTAGGGTCCTCCTTTCATTTGACACAGTCTGGGAGCACTTCATCAAGGTGTCAAGCACACCTCTGTAGAAAAAGCAGATGCATTTCCCAAACAAGACCAACCAGGCTCTCCTCTATAGGATCTGAGTCCCGGGAGACAAACAAAGCAGACTTAAAACAGTTGAAATAATGCTCTTGAGATGATACAGAGACTTGAGATGATACAGAGACTTTGTCAGCTGCTGTATGAGTTCAGTTCCTCACCTTTTCTGATTTTGGTAAGCACCTCTGGGTCTAACAAACTTACTTTTTCCCTTTAGGTAGGTTTATTTTACCCTCTGCAAAAGTACTCTAACTTGTACAAGACCTATTTGTTCATTACTGATTGTGTGACCTTGAGCAAGTCACTTAGCATCTGTAAGTTCAAATTTTCACTTGTCAAATGTTAATAATATATATGTCCTATAAATATTCAGGTTCATAAAGGAAATTATAAATTGTCCTCATCTTGCAATTGATTTTTTTACATAAAATAGACCTAAGGAAAATGTTCTACATGTTCTTATTTTGCAAATTAAAAACTATGAACACAAATATTTATTTATAACCTGTTTATAAATATTAGTAAATATCATAAATATTAATTTATAAATGCCACAATATTAATATCATATAAATTAATATCTGCATATTATAAAATTAATAAATGTAAATATTAATAAAATGTTTATAACTATTAATATAAAATATAAATATTTATTTATAACCTGTATTATATATCACACATATTAATATTTATGCATATGTTTAATGAATATATTTATACGTGTCTATCTATTTACCGAATCACATATCCGTCTATCTTTATTGGTTAGGATAAAGAGAAGAATAAATGGAAAGCCAGAAGCGAAGCAAAGAGAACTCCACTGATTGTCAAAAGAATATAAAAAGGATGAACAGGAAATATGAGAATAATCCATAACACCAAAATGGTGTCTTCATTGTTATCATTCTAGTTTGTCTGGATGAATGTAGAAATTAGAATAGGGTTCTGTAATATTTACTCTTGTTGACATGTAGTGCAAAGAGATTGTAAGGCAAAGTATTTAAAACCCACTTAATGGCTTAAAAAATTGAGTGGCACAAGGTTGTTACTCTGTCTCTAAGGGAATAGACTATGACCAGTGCTTATTATGGATATTTTTGTCATTAGATGCATTCTATTAACACCCATGTTGTAGGTTTAGTATTTAAGAGATGAACAGACTCCTGTGCAGAAATCACGTCTATCATCAGGTGATAACAAGGAGCAGGTTTAATGATGGACATCTTGTGTATCCCAAATGCAAGGAGGGTTGAGAACTTTTACTACTAGAGTTATGGTTCAATTAAGACTGTGTCCCTGGGTTGCAGGTAACATTATGTTCCTCCCCTAGGTGATTTACCTTGGATAATCTTGGAAGAGTTTTACTGTTGTTACTAACATCTGAATCACCTCCCCTAGTGCTCAAGGGTTTCCTCTGCATTTACAACCTACTCCACTGACCCCTTAGTATATCCTTGTAAAGTTCATTTAATTATAGCTGTTTTTTTTTTTTTTCCCTGTAAAGATAGCACGGTAACACCATGCTGCAACTCTATAGCAAAACTGCCCTAATTTTTAACAGATCTTGGTCTGCTGTGTGGCAAAACACATACTCTCTGAAGTGAAGCAAGCTATGAATTCTCTTTCTCCTCCTCTCACAGAGTTTCCTTTGTGATGACCACTGTGAAATGTATCTGACATACAAGTGCCAGGATAAATGGAACGAGGCTGCTCATTAACTACAGGAAAGTACATGATGAAAATAAGATTCTTTTTTAATATGTATGAAAAAATATATTATTTATAAGTATAAAACTATAACTTTTGCATAGCACCTTCATGGTATAAATGATAAAGTTTTGAGGTGTTAAGGGTACTGATAATGAAACAAACATGGTAAAGCACTGTGCAAATAAAATTAACATATCAACTTAAAAAATGCATTTATCAAATGCCTACTATGTGCCAGGAGCTGTGAAAGGACTGAAGATAATGATGGTTAACAAAACACATGTTTCACCCTCAAGAAACTTATACAGAGCCACTGTTGTTGATGTTGTTGTGTATTAGAAGTGTAGAAGTGAAAGTCGCTCAGTCGTGTCCGACTCTTTGCGACCCCAAGCACTATACAGTCATGGAATTCTCCAGGCCAGAATACTGGAGTGGGTAGCCTTTCCCTTCTCCAGGAGATCTTCCCAACCCAGGGATCAAACCCAGGTCTCCTGCATTGCAGACGGATTCTTTACCAGCTGAGCCACAAGGGAAGCCCACTGTTGTGTATCATTAGTTGCGTTTCCACCCATTTGACTTTAATGCTCTACAGCATTGGATGTGAAGTTACAAAGATGCAGCATAGAGTTGTTTTGTTTGTTTGTTTGTCACTTTGGTCCTCGATCACCTGCATCACACTTATGTAGATGACTCACAAATTCAAATCTCAGCCTTTCTCATGAGCTCCAGTCTTGTATTTACAAAGTACTTGCCCAACCTCTAAATAACTTGCTGACCACTCAAACTTAATCTGCCTCAAATGGAGTCTCATAGTCTCCTTCTCTCCAAACCCTAGTTAATCAACCATAAAAATATAGGTTCAATTTTGGGCCCATGTGCGCGCTGAAGAATTGATGCTTTTGAACTGTGGTGTTGCAGAAGACTCTTGAGAGTCCCTTGGACTGCAAGGAGATCCAACCAGTCCATCCTAAAGGAGATCAGTCCTGGGTGTTCATTGGAAGGACTGATGCTGAAGCTGAAACTCCAATACTTTGGCCATCTGATGGGGAGAACTGACTCATTGGAAAAGACCCTGATGCTGGGAAGGATTGGGGGCAGGAGGAGAAGGGGACAACAGAGGATGAGGTGGTTGGATGGCATCACTGACTCGATGGACATGGGTTTGGGTGGACTCCGGGAGTTGGTGATGGACAGGGAGGCCTGGCGTGCTGCGATTCATGGGGTCGCAAAGAGTCGCACACGACTGAGTGACGGAACTGAACTGAACTGCCCCCTAAACAAGCTGTTAAGTCCAGTGAGCTGGATCATTTCCAGATGTCCTTTCTGGTCTCCCTCATCCAGAATCCCCTTACATCAACCTTTTGTATCGCTTAGTGATTTCACTTTCTTTCTAGGTATGGCTCTGGTCATGCTGACTATGCTCAAGAACACTGGCACTCAACAAAAGGTCCTCAAATTCCTCAGTCTACTGTTGAAAGCCTTCCAACAGCCAGCAGCAGCTTCTCATCTGGCTTATGTTCGACAGCTCCTAATGTCCCGACCATACAGGAAACTTGTTTGTAGAACATGCCAGCACATTGCTTCTTACCGTTCCTCCACCTAGAGCCTTCTGATCTTCACCCACGTGGCAATCCTCACGTATCCTTCCAGGTCCATCTCAAAATGTATTCAGTACTTCCACTAAGCATTTCAGATTCATCCCAGGTGGAAGAAAAATTCTAATTCATCTTTAATTCTAAGAACTTTGGCTTGTATAACATTTATGGTTCTTAATACTTTCAACATAAGATTAAAGGTATATGTTTATATACCACATCTCTCCTAGCAGATCTGAACTCAAAGCAAAACATGTCTGATTTATCTTTATATATATATATATATATATACATATATATCTGTATATTGATATATGTATCTACAGATATATATATCATTATAGATACAGAAAAGTACGTAAGTCACAAATGTACACCTGGATAAATACACATTTACGAAACTGGCGTATCAATATAGTTGATGCCCAGATGCCCAGATTGAAAAATAGAGAAATTAGCAAAATACCAGAAGCCACCTCATGCTCCCTGTCAGTCACTATCCCTGCCCCCATGGTGGTCTACAGTCTTGATTTGTTAACATCAGAGCCTTATTTCAAACTTCATGTAACTGGGATCAGATGAACATACTAGTTTGTATCTGACTGCTCTGACTCTGGTTTACATTTATGAGCAGGTTGCTTCGTGTACTTATAGTTTACATAGTCTCATTACCGTATCATGTTTCACGGCATGAGCGTATCCCTTCGTGTTTAGGCCTGGAAGGGCTGGCTTCCAGTTGTGAGGTATTATAAATAAGTGCTGCTTTCCTGGGTCAGTCTTCAGGTATGTAATACATTTCTTCACATATGTAATACATTTCTGTTGGGTATCCAGTGTGTCTGATGCATTTTTTTGTTGCTATTTGTCATAGTATCCAATTCAGTGCTATTTTTTAAAAAGTAAATAAATGCATGTGGTATGTCTTTAATTTTAAAATAGATTTTTAAGTTGTCTACACACTATGGATTTTTGTATCCTTAGGTATCAACACTTTGTTCAGAATAAATGCTTTAAAAACCTGGATTAATACGACTTTTGTCCCTTAGTCCTTGAAAGTATATGTCATATAAGTCATTAAAACTTTCGTATTACCTAGAATTTGTCGAATGATAAAGGAATATGGTTCTAGCTATACCTGTACCCAAGACCGAGCTAAGCATGAATGAGTGTGAGCGGCCAAATCTGGCCCAACACTTAGCAGAGTGCAGAAGAGATGGGTTGGGTATGAAGTTAGTTCTAATTAAGGTTCTGAAAAAGAGAGTAAAATAAAAACAATAAAATCAGCTTTCAGAATCAGATAAGTTTTTAAAGTTGAATATCAGTTAATAAACTAGAGAAACTTTTTGTATAAATATTTATTCACTGTCTTATATCACTAATAAAGTGATTCAAATTGTTTTAGTTTATTCCTTCATCAACAGAGAAAACTGTATACGTATTAGCTATAAAAACACTTCACCTAAGAAGAGTGAGGATCCTTCAGGTAGCAATGTGAATTTTTCTCTGTTTCTTTCTCCCTCCTTCTCTCTTCCCTCTCTGTCTCTGTCTGTCTGTCCCTCCTTCCCTCCCTCCTTCCATCTCTTCCTCACACCCTTTCTCTTTCTCTCTGTTAGTTGAGTCTCCCTAGAAGTGGACCTGACACAAGGAATTGAACGTAAGGACATCTTTGAGAAGGGAAGGCAACAGTGATGGGAGACCAGAGAAATGATATGTGGAAGAAAAGACAGCTCATGGTAAGTGACTCGCGCTCAATCTGGTGGGTATATTGAGAAATGACATAAAGCAATTCATAATAATCTCAACCAAGGGGTGAGGGAAGTTGGGTGTTTATGTACTAACCCGAGAGTCACGGATTACCCATCTCCTTTTCACAGGGATGGCTAATCCCTGGCACTTCTAGCCTAGCCTTTCAAGCACATGTGCATCACAGCCTTTGGTATTTCCAGAAAAAGACCTCAGCATAGATACAGACACAAGCATTTAGAACTCAGCCAGGCCCCACTAAAATAGCAGAATCTGACAGAACATGGAAAGAAGCCGACATAAGTACTCTTTCCTTCTTACACTAGGTCTTTCTTTCTTTTTGTCTCTTTCATTCTTTCTAACACCATAGCAACCATAAAAAGCCACCATTAAATTCACCTTGATATATCCACTGAGCATTTAAAAAAAAATTAAAGTTAAGACATCTAAACAATGGGAAAATAAGAGCTTGAAAAATAAAAAGAAAGACAGAAAAGGTGAACCCAAGGTAGATTTAGTCACAAAATACTTTTCATACAAGGGATGAATCTCAAGTGCCCATGAAAGCTTTCTAGCTTCCAACACCACGGGTAGACACGATATGATCCACATTATCTATGGCAGGATAAAACAATGGTGTTTCTCAGGAAAAGTACTTTTTACTGATACGAAGATCATCATTTCTACACCAGGCCTTCCTAAGTGTGTGCACTGTCCAGTGTGCTAAACAATGCCATTCTCAAACTTCCTAGGGAAAGAGATGTATAAAGCTGGATGGAAATGAAATTTAAGAGCTTCAGAGCAAAATAAGCCTGGAAGAAGTCATGTCTCCTTTGAAAACTATTCTCCAGCTTCAGAATATCAAAAACAGTACCTTCAAGAAAGAAGTGTCACAACCAGGAATCTCTAATGGCATCATTAAGACATTGATAATTGGCCCAAAGATGCTTCAAGAAACAGTGACCATCTCAGTGACACACTGACCTTTGAAGAGCTTCCAGAGGAGGATCAGGGGCAGGCAATCCAATACCTTTGAAGGAAACCAAAATACAAGGATCAAAATCATTCTTGCTGTCATCAACGGCTATCCAAGCATGACCGCTCCAGGGACTGCCACCATCCTGGGCTTCAGGGGCAATGAGGGAAAAAGGGCTGGCAGCCGTCTGCCCCAGATGGAGTAACACAATTTCTCCAGCAATTATACCCCCTAGCCACTTTGTTTAATTCAACTAACAATAAAACTGGGCGATCAGAGCTTTTGACCTTGTCATGAGAGTCTTACCCCTCACCCTGACCCCTCTAGTCCTTGGAATTGCTGTCATCAAGATGTTCTGTAGTTTCTCGGTTCTAACTAGCCATATCCTTATGTTTACATTTTCAAATGATTCATTTTCCTTTCTTGAAACTCTATTCTATAACACACAAACTCACTTTTATCTTTCATCTTTTCCCTTAGCTTTTTCTTTACTTTCTCATTTTAATGAAAACATTACTTTCTCCTAGAGATATAGTTTCCCAAGATGGTTCTGTCTTCTCTCCAAGCTCATACCTTATAAGTTTGAGGAAAAACTTAGGTATTTTGTTTGTCTGTTTTGCACTGGTCCTTGATATTCAGAGTACTAATCCCCTGTATTGTTCAAAATAGGTTAAAAATAAGCCACAGTAACAAAGACATCTGAAATTTCAAAGTGTGACACAGAAGTTTCTCACTCCAAAAACAGTCTGAAGAGAAGGTCAACTGACTTTCCTCAACCAGACTGCTCTTTTGCAGTTGTTCCAATCATCTTTTGACAGTAAGGTCATGTTGGTATCATTCAACCAACAAGAAGGGAAATATATGGAGAAGAAAACACACTATGCAAGATTCACCTCAGCCAGAGAGTGACATGTTATTTTTGCTTACATCTCATCAGCTATAAATCAGTCATGTGGCACCAAGCTAACAAAAATAATGGTTTTGAAACATAGACTTCTAGGGTTCCTAGGAAGAGGAAATAAGACTGTGGGTATTTACAACAACTCAGTATTTCGGTCAACCAATAGCCATTTTTGTCCTTTCTCCAACCTATAGAATACACTCTTTACTCCTAAGAGAGGCAGGCCAAGTTCCCATCTGGTCACTGTTTCTAACTCAAAATCAGGTCCTCCAGATGATCCCCAATCCTACACACCAAGTCCACATGTGGCTCTTTTTCACACAGATAAAATATATGTCTCACTTCAATAGACAACGTTGGAGTATGGAAAAGATATCCACATCAGATAGTTTCACTCCAAAAGAAAGGGATAGGGAGGTGATGGGAGACATCTGGCAGTGACAGGCTCACAGCAATGTTGAAATTCAGGGGACCAGGAATGGGGAGTTATCCTCCTCTGGGAGGCAGTCGAGATTCCACAAACTGGTTCTACTCTTTGGAAGAATCCCTTTTGGTCCTTGCTCTCCATGACTTCACGTTCTTCTCTCAGTAAGTGTTCTCCTTCCCGCCACCTTTCATGGCCATGTCATAAACAAGAATTAGCTAGTGTGAACTCCTTGAAGCAATGCAGCCTTGAAGACTGTGTCTTGATTGTGGGTCACTAGGGAAGCTGTGGAAAACTGAGAGTTGTTTTTGCTGATAGCCAGCATCAGAGATTTTTTAATCTGGTCTTGAGGTTTTCCTGGCAATACTTATTTTTATTTTTCAAAACTTATTAGGCATGGATTTTATCTTTTTCTATATATCCATGGTCCAACAACCACATCCAGAGTTCTTTCTAGATAAAATTGTTGAGCTGTGACTTTCTCTATGTTTAATGTATTATCTTGATGCTCTCTTGAAATAAATGTGAACATAGACCATAGACTCTATTTCATCTTCATCCAGAACCATTTTGGTAAGATAAAAAAAGTTGAACTGGATTTTGTAACTCCCCAATTTTTTTAATTCCTTTTCTTACTATCTAGAGTCTAACATTATGCTTTTCTGACTCGACATGGCCCAAATCTTTTGGACTCCATATATTCCCTATCATTTCTGCTAGTAAATCAGATAACTTTTCATCATGTAAGGCCTTTCTTATAACACTTTGCCAAGTGCAGCCAACAACAGCCAACTCACAGTAATTATATGATACTTTCAACATCTCTTCCGCTAAACATGTCAACTTAGGCAAATCATCTGTCTCCAAAGTGTTACCAGAAGTGACAACTTTCCAAATGTTTTGCCCCCCAACAAAACATGAGTTTCCTTTTTCCAAGCTTCCCATAGCATGTCCTCCCTGCTTGTTTTCCTATTAATAATAAGCCAGTGCCATAGACTTATGGAAATTTCTTCTGCTATCAATTCATTTCTGCTCAAGATCAAACCTATGAGCTATTGAATAAGTATACAAATTCAGTGACTTGATATAATAAAAGTTTAATTCTCACTCTTGCCATCTTCAGCTGTGAAAGTTAAGAATTCCCAGCAGCTTTCCTCTAAGTGGTCACTCATAGATCCTGTTATCTTCTATCATATGTCTCTGTCATCTCAAAATTCTTTTCCTATCCACAAAATTTGAAAGAGAGATAATGGGCCAAGAAGTTTTCAGTTGGTTTGAGAATTCAAGCCTAGAAATAGCTTACATCATTTCTGTTCACATTTACTTGAGCATAACTAATCATATGAAAGGGAAAGTGTTAGCTGCTCAGTCATGTCCGACTCTTTGTGACCCCATGGACTACAGCCCACCAAGCTCCTCAGTCCATACAACTCCTACCTAATTCCAAAGGATGTTGTGAAGTCTAGTCTTCTCTACTCTTAGGGAAAAGACATACAATTGATAAGAGTCAACCAATTTCTGCCAGAGTTCAGCCTTCTGGTCAAAAAATACCTACATATATACACACAAAATCCTCACTCATAACAAAACAACCCAAGTCTCCATGAAGGCATTCCTTCTGGCTAAATTTCTGAAATAAAGGATGAGCCTCTGCCTTCTCCCTCATCTTTGGATATGGTTTATCCTGATCCCAGAAACTTTGGGTGAAAATGATGTTTTTTTCTTTCCTCCCTCACAAATGCACACACCACATATAGTAGTGAAATAGGGACAGGATATCAGCATAAATATTTTCATTTGGAAAAGTAAAGAATAAAAATCTCACCACTCTCACTGGTCCAAATAATTCTTCAGCATTGCTGGCAGACACACTGAAAGTCTCCTGCTTGGGGTTTATGATTCTAGTTATCTGGGAGACATCTCGTTTCTGTCGGTCTCTGTAGACCTTGGACTCCTCCCTTTGGAAAACTTTTGTTCTAAATCACATCACTGCCATGCCTATTAAAGGCAGTTTGAACATTTTTCTTCAGAGAAGTGACTCAAAAATCAGTCTATTTCCATTTTTTGGTCCTTACATCTTACTGTTTTAAGTTAATTCTGAAAATATCCAGCAGAGGCAGATGGAGGGAAGACATCAAAAGGCAGATGCACTGGTTATTTCACCATCTTGTTAAGAGATTGACAACATCGCTTCTTTTTCATACCAAAGGCCAGAACTCAGATGCATGGCTCCAAAATAACTACAAGGGAGGCTGATAACCGTTGTCTTCTGATGTGACCAAGAGGAAGAAATGGGATTGGTTAGACTCTGAAACTCTTCCCCACTTTCTTATAATGCGCTGCTCCTTGAGAGCGGCCATCATTTGTCTCTATCATTTTCCTCTCTCCTAGAATCATCATTCTCAGCAGTTCTATTCTTATCTCTCCTGCATCAAAAACTTTGGTATTTTGAAACATCTTCTTTTCTACCTTTATCGTCATTCACAGAGTTAATTCATTCAGACTACAGTCCTCAACTTTTTTGATTTCCTCAACTCCGATGATCCTCTCCAACATGCTTCCTTAACCACCTACTCAGACTCACATCCTAGAATTTATTGTCGCCTGAAACAACTCCATTCCCAAGAGACTAATCCCCCTTCTCTCTGAGCCCACACCCAACTCAACACTGTGGTCCAAACAACATCATCTTTCTTACCACAAAAGTTCATTCATAATCCACTGTGAACCCTTTTAATCCACTTTGTGCTCACCGACCCCTATTACTCCAACTGTCTTAGACAACTGACCCCTTTGTAGTTAGAGTAATTCCCTCTCCTTTTTCCCAATCCAATAGCCCTCTGCTTTCACTAATTCTTTCATTATCCAGTTTAGTTTGTTGAAATGATTTGAAATTATTCACCATTTCAAAAATATTCTTGCCAAATAGTTCCTCTCTATTGTTCATTAAACCCATTTTGAATGATACCGACCTTGAACGAAATCAGATATTCCCTTTCCTTCTACTGTCATCCAAGCAACTGGATACAGCTTGAGAAAAATCATATGAAAGAGCAAACTGATGCTAGGAGTTTTATGATCTTCAAATTAAGGGGCCCTAATGCTGGCCTTAAATCAGACTTCTCTCTGGTTCACAAATCTCGTCCCCTTTCCACAACAATCATTTTAAACTTTTGTGCTCCCCACAGAACTCTGACTATCCAGCTGCTCACCCCCACTCTCCTTGCTTAAAACAAAGAGAAATGTAAGCCATTACACAGGAATCCTCTGTCACCTCTCTATCAGCCCTGGAAGACTACTTTCTTCTTTCCCCGAGTCCCTTCACTTCCCTCTTTATCACTGAAGAAGTACATATTATCCTGTCTATAGCTCACCTATACTTTAGTCTTCTTATCTGATCTCAGAGGAAATCAGTGTGTTCTTTCCCTCTATTATCTGTCTCACTCCAATACTGAACTTTTCTCAATACCATGTAATTCCACTTAAGTTTGTTCATCTGAAAATACAGTGAAAACATTAAAAATGCTCATTTATATTCGGATATTCCATCTCCATCTGTTGATGACTGCTAATTCCCTCCTGAGCTTCAGTACACATCATCTTCAACCAGTCTCCTAACACACAACAATCAGCTTGAACTGAACATATCCAAAGCTCTAAACACTGGCTAGTCAACACTCCAAGCTCTTTTTATATTTCCCTCTGTCTCAGTGAATGATACCACTGTTAATCCTTTTCAGAATGTCAAGTGCCCGGGAGTCATCTTTGGCCAAACCCTCTCTTTTTCCACCTCCATTAACAAATCTGAAACACTACATCTTCTAAATACACCCACTTAACCCTGTGTAATCAATTCTCTTGCCTGCAATCAGAGTGGTAGTTCCTAAGTACAAATCTGGTGATGTATCACATCTGTGTAAAATCCTTCAGTGAATTATTTTTTCTCTTTACTCTTGGTTGTTGTTCAGTCACTTAGTCCATGTCCCGACTCTTTGCAACACCATGGCTTCCCTGTCCTACATCACCTCCCAGAGCGTGCTCAAACTCATGCCCATTGAGTCAGTGATGCCATCCTACCATCTCATCCTCTGTCATCCCCTTCTCCTGTCTTTTATCTTTCCCAGCATCAGGGCTTTTTACAGTGAGTCAGCTCTTTGCATCAAGTGGCCAAAATATTGGCGTTTCAGCTTCAGTCCTTCTAATGAATATTCAGGGTTGATTTCCTTTAGGATGGACTGGTTTGATCTCCTTGCAGTCCAAGGGACTCTCAAGAATCTTCCCCAACCCCACAGTTCAAAAGCATCAATTCTTCAGCGCTCAGCCTTCTTTATAGTACAACTCTCACATCCATCCATGACTACTGGAAAAACCATAGCCTTGACTAGATGGACCTTTGTTGGCAAAGTAATGTCTCTGCTTTTTAATATGCTGTCTAGGGTGGTCATAGCTTTTCTTCCAAGGAGAAGTGTCTTTTAATTTCATGGCTGCAGTTACCATCTGCAGTGATTTTGGAGCCCAAGAAAATAAAGTCTTTCACTGTTTCCATTGTTTCCTCATTTATATGCCATGATGTGATGGGACCAGATGCCATGGTCTTAGTTTTTGAGTGTTGAGTTTTAAGTCAGCTTTTTCACTCTCCTCTTTCACCTTCATCAAGAAGCTCTTTTCGCCCAGCAATATTTGCTCTTGGGGTACAATTAAAATAGTTCATATGGCTCAGCATGGCCTGGGCCCTAAATACTGCTTTAGTCTCATTTCACACCATGACACCCTCAGCTTTCAAAGTTCTAAGAGACATTGACCTTCTTTTTAATCTTCAAACAAAGCATGCTTTCTCACCACAGGGCTTTACACATGTGGCTCTATTTTTGAATATCAGCTCTCATAACATTTTTCATCAATTGCTTCTTACCACTTTAGTTTTCAAAGCAAAAGCTATTTTCCCAGGAGAGACTCCCCTGACACGTTAGACTAGATCAAACTTCCCTTTTTCATACTAACATTGTACGTGTGTGGGTGCTAAGTCACTTCAGTCATGTTCAACTCTTTGTGACCCTATGGACTGTAGACTACCAGGCTCCTCTGTCCATGGGATTCTCCAGGCAAAAATACTAGAGTGGACTGATGTGTATTCATCCAGGAGATCTTCCTGACCCAGGGACCAAACCTGCAGTTCTTACATCTAACCTGCATTGGCAGGTGGGTTCTTTACCACTGCTGCCACCTTGGGAGCTCACTAACATTGTACATTGTTCATTTCCTTCATAAGATTTATGATTTTATATTTATGTATATGATATAAGTTTATTTATGCCATTATTTCAGTGGAATCCCACTCTCTCCCTAAAAGTTTAACAATTATCGGGACTACGCTTAACTCTCTGATGTATATTTACAACACCTAGCACAGGACAGAGCTATAGAGAGCACTCAGTAAATATTGCTAAATAAAATATATTAATTAATTTCAGAATGTCATGATAAAGAGGAAAACACTGTGTCCCAGATATTCAGCTACTTTATGCAGGGATGAACTACAGAAGAATGGATAGAGAGTATACACATTATGCATTATTTAGCCCCCTATACTATGTCCTTCAGTTTAATTTTTGTTAAGTAGTGGATGACAGATAGCTCAAGATTATCCTCCTTGAAAAATAAAGAGAGAGAAGGCATTCTGTGTTACCACTTTAATACAGATCCCACTAGGCTTGGGGTTAATTAATATACTGTACACATCAGGAAGATAAGAATAGACATAATCATGCAAAAATAATTTTCACTATCTCAGACAAGCCTCCTGTGAAAACTCTGAGTGAGGCCAATACCATATTTCAGGAACTTGAGTTTGAGATAACTCACAGTTAAGTTAGAATGTCTTCTGCTAGAATTATCTCTTTCCAGTATGAGTTTCAGAGAGGTCATATAATGCACGCGATGGGATTCTACATCAACCAAAATGGTGAAATATCAGGATAAATTCTTGATTGAAAATTCAAAACATGTTTTCAGTCCTAGCTTTCTCACTGTGTGACATTTTGTACATTGAATAAATTCTCTGAAACTCAGTTTTGTACCCTTTTAAAATGCAAAGGTGAATTTATAAAATCTCATACACATCTAAGATTCTAAGACTCTTAACTCAGCATCTTTGTATGTTTCAATAAAAATCATCATGGGCTATTTAGAATCCATCTGAATACAGGGTTTAATCAACTACTGCAGGGTCAAATATAAAATCCAAAAAGTGAGAACACATACACACATACAAATAGAAAACAAATAAATAAAACATCAAACCCATCAATGGGTTCTTATTCTTGGCCCACTTAGTCCATTTGTTGCTTGATATCCTAAAGAGACATACCTTATCCAAGTTTTATGCTCTTGTTAAAAATTAATATGAATATACTAGCAATTTCCCCATTGGTTTTGCAATTATCCTTTCCTACAATATTTGGCAAGCACGTGGGTGGCATGAAAATATAACTCGTCCTGATTTGCTTTCCTTTCAGTGGGTCTGGATATTATCCCAGAACAATGAAGCACAAAAGGTTAAGAGAAGTAGTAAAATGAAGTAGAAATGCAGGTTAGAAATTTCTCAGACAGCTCAGGAACAGTCTCTCTAAAAATAGCTACCTATACTGAACAGACAGCTTCCTTAAAGCAGTAGCTACTTACGGGGCTAGATTATTAAAAAGAAATACTTGTGCTGTGTCATAAAACTTGGAATAATAAAAACAGCAATTGCTTAAACTAATAAAGGTACATTAGGGTGTCTGAAATGGAAAGATTTGCTAAAGAGAGCAACTGCTCTGTAATGGCCCAAAAGGGAAGGCGGTAGAAAGGAGGAATCTTCTTGCTGCAGCAGTCCACACTTTAAAGCTTCAAGTCATCTCAAAACAAGAATAACCCTCATTCTCCAGGGGGATAAATAAGGTAGTCTTCATCAGTTATATTCTGATAGATAAGTCTAAGCTTCTGAGGAGGGGAGCTGAGGAGATGATCGGAAACCATCCACGTATCAGCCCTCCACGTGAAGAATACATTTTTCAGAATAGAATAGATTCTTGGATATTATCCTGCTAGCAGTTACACAAGTGAGGACTCTAGTATTTGGTGACATCTCTGGGATAGTAATTTTCTTTCCTTTTTTTTTAGTATAATCATCTAGGTAATTTTCCAGCCCTTGACCAAATGGTTTGTGAGGTGGGTTACTTCTGATCAGTGGCAGAATGGGGGAAACTTTTTCATTCAAAGAAATTTTCCTTGGGATGTTGAGTTTGTTTTTGCATTGCCAGAGCTGTTGTGGAGAAATCCACTGAAGAAATCTCTACTAAGAAAAGGTATGCAAGTTCTTGAACCAAGGACACAGATTTGCTGAATAAACAGAAACAGGGTAAACTACAGAAACTAACTGCCTCTTGGCAAGATAAACAATCGCTGATTCATGTCAATGTATGGCAAAAACCACTACAATAATGTAAAGTAATTAGCCTCCAATTAAAATAAATAAATTTAAAAAAAGTAAAAATAAATAAATAGTAAAAAAAAAGAAAATTTAGAAATGACTTTGCACCGATCACTCAAGAGACTGAACAGCTAAACAAAGTTGCCTTCCAAACAAAGTTGCCTTCATTGGTCAAGCTTTAAATGTGTGACTTGGGTGTTGATAATGTTCTGGGCCTGGGAGACTTCTTGGTACGTACGACCAAGTCCTAGCAACAGTGGCTGGGATGTCTGAAGCATCCTGAGAGCATTGTTTATGCTCTACAGATTTATAAAACCATTTGAATATGTTTGGGCTAAAAAGGACATGTTTACTTCCAGGGTTGTTGTAAACATTATTTTCATAAATTAGCAAATAATCTATCCATTAGTGTGGCTTCCCAGGTGGTGCTAGTGGTAAAGAACTCCCTTGTCATGCAGGAGACAGAAGAGACATGGGTTTGATCCCTGGGTTGGGAAGACCCCCTGCAAGAGAGCACGGCAACCCACTCCAGCATTCTTGCCTGGAGAATCCCACGGACAGAGGAGCCTGGAGGGCTACCGTCAATGGGGTCACAAAGAGTCAGCCATGACTGAAGTGACTCAGCACATATGCACCCTACCCATTAGTGCTGCAAATGGAAAAGAACAGTGGTTTCCATTTGAACCCTCATAGATTGGTTTTCCAGGAAACCGACCCTGATATGGAGATCACTGTGTGCAAATCATTTCTAAGGGGGTGTTTCAGGAACAACACCTACAAGGAAGTGAGGGAACAACTGGGCTGAGGGAGAGGTTGAACTCGGGAGTGGTTGTCACAGAGGCTTCGCTGATGCCATGGGAGGCTCTGGAGTCCTAACAAGAGTCCTCGATGGAGGTAAGGGAGCCAGCCCTTTGTATTCCCCACTTTGAGCAGCCATGGGACGCAATACAAGAGTATATAACTTTGGGCAAGATAGTTTCATTTTATGCACAGCACTTCTTAGAAGGGAACCACTGAGCTGTGGCCTATGAGTTCCAGCACAGGTTGACCATTACAGCATTCACAACACCAGTGTGATGCTTCACAATGTTTACATATTCCCAGTTACTGTCTGTGTGGACAGTCCAAACTGCTGAACTGACTTCTGCCTCCGTTACTACATCTGAAAATGAAGTACCTGCAACCATAAAGGTGTTTTAAGAATAAAATACAGCTAAAGGAAGTGCCTGATGAACTATGGATGGAGGTTCATGACATTGTACAGGAGACAGGAATCAAGACCATCCCCAAGAAAAAGAAATGCAAAAAAGCAAAATGGCTGTCTGAGGAGGCCTTAAAAATAGCTCTGAAAACAGAGGAAGTGAAAAGCAAAGGAGAAAGGAAAGATAAACCCATTTGAATGCAGAGTTCCAAAGAATAGCAAAGAGAGATAAGAAAGCCTTCCTCAGCGATCAATGCAAACAAATAGAGGAAAACAGTCGAATGGGAAAGACTAGAGATCTCTTCAAGAAAATTAGAGATACCAAGGGAAATTTTCATGCAAAGATTGGCTCAATAAAGGACAAAAATGGTAGGGACCTAACAGAAGCAGAAGATATTAAGAAGAGGTGGCAAGAATACACAGAAGAACTGTACAAAAAAGATCTTCACAATCCAGATAATCATGATGGTGTGATCACTCACTTAGAGCCAGACATCCTGGAATGTGAAGTCAAGTGGGCCTTAGGAAGCATCACTACGAACAAAGCTAGTGGAGGTGATGGAATTCCAGTTGAGCTATTTCAAATCCTGAAAGATGATGCTGTGAAAGTGCTGCACTCAATATGCCAGCAAATATGGAAAACTCAGCAGTGTCCACAGGACTGGAAAAGGTCAATTTTCATTCCAATCCCAAAGAAAGGCAATGCCAAAGAATGCTCAAACTACCACACAATTGCGCTCATCTCACACACTAGTAAAGTAATGCTTAAAATTCTCCAAGCCAGGCTTCAGCAATATGTGAACCGTGAACTTCCAGATGTTCAAGCTGGTCTTAGAAAAGGCAGAGGGACCAGAGATCAAATTTCCAACATCTGCTGGATCATCAAAAAAGCAAGAGAGTTTCAGAAAAACATCTATTTCTGCTTTATTGACTATGCCAAAGCCTTTGACTGTGTGGATCACAATAAACTGTGGAAAATTCTGAAAGAGATGGGCATACCAGATCACAGGACCTGCCTCTTGAGAAACCTGTATGCAGGTCAGGAAGCAACAGTTAGAACTGGACATGGAACAACAGACTGGTTCCAAATAGGAAAAGGAGTACGTCAAGGCTATATATTGTCACCCTGCTTATTTAACTTCTATGCAGAGTACATCATGAGAAACGCTGGGCTGGAGGAAGCAGAAGCTGGAATCAAGACTGCCAGAAGAAATATCAATAACCTCAGATATGCAGATGACACCACCCTTATGGCAGAAAGTGAAGAAGAACTAAAGAGCCTCTTGATGAAAGTGAAAGAGGAGAGTGAAAAAGTTGGCTTAAACCTCAACATTCAGAAAACTAAGATCATGGCATCTGGTCCCATCACTTCATGGCAAAGAGATGGGGAAACAGTGTCAGACTTTATTATTTTGGGCTCCAAAATCACTGCAGATGGTGACTGCAGCCATGAAATTAAAAGACGTTTGCTCCTTGGAAGGAAAGTTATGACCAACCTAGACAGCATATTAAAAAGCAGAGACATTACTTTGCCAACAAAGTCCGTCTAGTCAAGGCTATGGTTTTTCCAATGGTCATGTATGGATGTGAGAGTTGGACTATAAAGAAAGCTGAGTGCCAAGGAATTGATGCTTTTGAACTGTGGTGTTGGAGAAGACTCTTGAGAGTCCCTTGGACTGTAAGGAGATCCAACCAGTCCATCCTAAAGGAGATCAGTCCTGGGTGTTCATTGGAAGGACTGATGTTGAAGCTGAAACTCCAATACTTTGGCCACCTGATGCGAAGAGCTGATTCATTTGAAATGTCCCTGATGCGGGGAAAGATTGAGGGCAGGAGGAGAAGGGGACGATAGAGGATGAGATGGTTAGACAGCATCACCAACTTGACGAACATGGGTTTGTAAGGACCCCGGGAGTTGGTGATGGACAGGGAGGCCTGGCGTGCTGTGGTTCATGGGGTCACAAAGAGTCGGACACAACTGAGCGGCTGAACTGAACTGAACTGAAAGGAATTAGTCCAGATGCTAGCTTAGAGTAAGCAATTCATGAATTAGTTGTCATTCATTTTTATAGTCAGAGACTTCTAAATATAATCAACATGGTAAAGTAATAGTATGGCTGTTTCTCATTAGTCTCAGTTTTCATATTTGCAAATTTCCCTGCTTGCTAAAGTTTACTGTTATCCTCCAAAGCCATACTCATGGTGCTTTTGTAGTCATTCAAGGACATGCACAAAGGGGTGGAAAGGCATAGTGGAGCCCAGTGTACCGAGTCCCAGTTGAGGTGCAGCAAGGTGATGATAATATACCCTTTTGTTTCAGCTCTTGTACTAAAAGCAAGTGCGCTTTCTGTGGTCTACTGAGTCCACCTGTGTCATATTTTTGTGCTTTATCTGGGTGATTTTTCTATTTAAAATGGCCTCCAAATGTAGTGCTTACGTACTGTCTAGCGTTCCAAGTATAAGAAGGCTGTGATATGCCTTATGAAGAAACTATGTGTGTTAGATAAGCTTCATTTAGGCTTTATCCAATGCTAAAGTCTCAATATAATACTTAACAAGGTGTCTTTCAACGGAGACACTCATAAAACAAGGTTATGTATTGACTGGTTGACAAAAATATTGTAAGCTAAGGCTGGCAGGATTCTAAACCTGTATTTCCCCTAGGAGGAACGGTTCAGTATATGCTAACTCAGTGTTCGTGGCAACTTTATAGAATATAACTATCACAAATGAGGGTCAATTTTACTAATAAAATAAAGTAATAATAGTAATAAGAAAAATTAATTATGTATTCTTTCTTGAGTTCCAGGTATTTCTCATTTATTCTCTCGCAAGCAATTGCTGCCTATCTCAGATACCCTCAGCTCACTGCTACTTTTGCCTGAAGCTGTGGCAAACAGATGTCTGTATGCTGATCACTGTCTGACTCAAGAACATATATGTCTCTGCTTCCACCTGTGAGGTCTTTCTGCTACGCCTGAGTAACCAAATGAAAGCCCCAGGGGCAACTAACCAATAAGAAACTGGAGATTGTAGGTAAATACCCCAGCATTCCAGTGATTCTGTAGGATGATCCTGAATTATAGTACATCTCAGAATTCTCCAGCAGAATTTAGACACCGTTTCCTGTAGGGATAAACCAACCACGGTGACCAATCTCTAAAGTGCCCCCAGTGATCTCTGTGCTCTGGTAAACCTGCTCTCTATATTCCCTCCCCATATTGACTAGGGCTGATCCATGTGATCAGCATGATCTCAATGAAGTGATACTGTGTGACTTTTGAGGATAGGTCATGAAAAATATTATGGGTTCAGCTTTGTCCTGTCTTAGATCACTTTCTCTGGGGGAACAGGGCTGCCATGTGTTGAAAATTTTCAAGGTGCCTTATGGAAAGGTATAGATTATGTACGTGTGTGTGCTAAGTTGCTTCAGTTGTGTCCTACTCTATGCAATCCTATGGACTGCAGTCAGCCCCCTCTGTCCATGGGGGTTTTCTAGGCAAGAATACTCGAGTGGGTTGCTATGCACTCCCGCAGAGGATTTTCCTGACCCAGGGATCAAACCCATATCTCTATGTCTCCCGCATTGGCAGGTGGATCTCTACCACCAGTGCCACCTGTGAAGCCCCTTAGGTTATGAGGAACTGAGATTCACTGCCAACAACTTGCATTAACATATTAGCCATGTGAGTAAGCCATCTTAGAAGCAGATCCTTCAGTGACTGCATCTCTGATCAACACCGTGATTGAAACGCGTGAGAGCCTCTGAAGCAGAACCAGCCATCTAAGCCACCCTCAAATTTCTGACTAACAGAACCTATGGGACACGATAAACATTTACTGTTGTTTTAAGTCACGTAGTATTGGGGTAATCTGTCATACAGCAGTAGCCAGCTAATGTGCCTGAATACGAATACAGATTTCATTGGCCCGAGTCCTTTCTCTCACCCGCTTTCCTCATCTCACATGTATGCTTCATAGGATTGTCTCAAAAATAAACTCCACACACCTATCTCTTTACTTAGGGATTTGCTCTTAGGGGAGCTCAAACTCTGACTCTTGTATTGGAAAGAAAATACTTCGAAGGGATCCTGGGATTGCATCACTCATGGTCAGTAGAGCCCATTTATGGTGCTAACAGGGAGATGACATCTGGAAAACTGTGATTTCATAATTACTAAAACTCTCACTTTTGGTTTATTAAGAATTAGATACAAATAGAAGGAAATATAGGGCTTCCCAGGTGGCGCTAGAGGTTAAGAACCCACCTACCAATGCAGGAGAACTAAGAGATAAGGGTTTGATCCCTGCGTAGGGAAGATCCCCTGGAGGAGGGCAAGGCAACCCACTCCAGTATTCTTGCCTGGAGAATCCCATGGACGGAGGAGATTGGTGGTCTGCAGTCTATAGGGTCCCAAAGAGGGGGACACAGAAAGGAATATATCAGCTTAGGTAGGCAACGGCTGCAGTTCTTGAATGATATTGGGAAAACTGGCTTTTGTTAACCATTCTAACAGCCTTGAAGAAGTGTAAGTTAATCTGCTATTCACTTCAACTAGTTTGTGAAAAACAGGAGGCATTCATGTCAGAATTTAAAGAGAATCCCCTTCCCTACAGCTGGAGCGTCAGGTCAAGTATTTGATCATAAGGGTAGCAGAGCTATAAAGACTTCATAAACCAGTGTCTCTCTTGTGTTAAAGTGAAAAGCCTTATCAGGGACATGTAATAGCCTCAGATGAGGTGCATATCTCACAAAATGATGCTTGACTTCTTCAAATTCTGCTCCCGCTTCCCCTCATTGTCTCTAGACTAACAACTAGAATCAGTCTACAAACAACACAGAGTCTTACTTCGGTAGAGACTTTCTTATTGACCCAGGAACTACAGGATTTTGTTAATGTGGACCACAATGCCTACTGAGACAAAAATGGGAGTGGATCTTCAAGATGTTGTACCAAGAAGTGTGAAATTTGAGGCAGGATCGAGGAGTTTATTGATATGGGAATTCTCGCCTATGACCAAAATTTAATATCTTGGCAAGAATACTAGGATCAGGTTCAAATATTAAAATGGTATGGCTCTCATAGTTTAAATAGTAGTGGTCTACAGGAAATGAGGTTTAAGTACCAGAAATCCCTTGATATAAAATTTAGAAAGGAAACAGAGAGGTGAGCACTGGAATAGATTTATTCTATGAAATCAGATAACCACCAGCAGACTACTTCCTGGGAAGCTCAGAGATAACTCCATTTATTAAAGCAATAAAAATACACTAGCAAGGAGAGGGGCAATGACTTCACTGAGAAATGTAGTAGTGATTGTCCTCTATGTGTGCGTACAGACTAAGTTGCTTCAGTAATGTCCGACTCTGTGCAATCCTATGGAGTATAGCCTGACAGGCTCCTCGGTCCATGGGTTTCTCCAGGCAAGAAGAGTGGAGTGGGTTGCCATGCTTTCCTCCAGAGGATCTGCCTGACCCAGGGATCTAATACTAGTCTCTCACGTCTCCTGCCTTGGCAGGTAGGTTCTTTACTGCTAGTACCACCTGGAAAGCCCAATTGTCCTCTATAGATGAGATTAATAATAGAAGATGCTGCTATGGATCTGTGTTCACTAGTATCAGTGGGTTAGTAGGACTCGAGGAGAGCAGAGGCAGGATGGTGGAACATCACATTCAGGCAGGGTAGATGGATTACTGTCATAGGCAATAAGGCTGGACTGGAAACAGGAAGGCCTTGATACTCCTGGAATTGTTGCAGTAGCTAGTAATCCAAGGTATTCCTAGAGATGAAATAGAGGACAGCCAACAAAGGACTTCTCAACATATCAAAATCTGGTGAATGCCATCCCAGCAGTAGAAAATCATGACCTCTCACCTGGTTTCCAAATCTGTGCCATTCTGAAACTCATCTATTGAAGGAGAGACTGGGTTTTCCTGAGGGAGGATCTTACAGTGATAGAAGCATGCATATTAAATATTCTCTCAAACCTTTCTCAAAGAGTCCTGCAGTCATGCCTCAGTGTAAATCTATACTGGGCTAAAGGAAATATTTTTGTCATGATGTTGATCATGAGATCTGAAATGCTAGCATGAATTCCTGTTAGAATGAAGCTGTATAGATTCCAGGTAACAAACAAAACCCTGGATCAGGTCCATATCACAACAGGACCATAGAGGTGTACTGTGTTTTGGTCTAAATACACAAACTGGTAGGAAAAGCCAAGTAAAAGCCACTGAACTTGTCCAACTGGCCAAGTGAACATATCAGAAGCAGTAGGCACCCCAGGTGGATTTGCAGAGATTAGTGCTATCTTAAAACATTTGAATGGGGACTGGGCTATCCAACACATCCCCATGTGATTCACTGGGATGGCCTCTGCAAGAGACAAATGAATCATGGCAGATTAAGGCTATCATCATTTAAGCACAAGTGAATGATAGTACCAATCATGTCTACTCTGCTGGATATATCTTTAAAAGAACAGATCAACATAGGCTTGGCAGTAAGTATGGGGTCATGGATCTGACAAATGTGTCCTTTTCAGTCTCCGACTGGAAAGAGAATAAAAAGCATCTTTCATCCACTTGGCATAAATTCACTTATGTTAACTTTCCAGCTTTCACTCATGGTAATGTCCAAAGGGACTAAGCTTTCCTTAGTGGTCTGAAGAATGTCATCCTGCATTCTCTGTATTAATAGGGAGGAGGATAATATAAAAAATTGTGCAAATGTCCATTCATGCGGGAGTGAAGAACTTCCAGTTCCTGTATAGACCTCAGTTCTGAGTTCCCCTGGGGACTGTCCCTGCTGGAAAGAGCCACCTTAGCCTGGTTTGTGCCCTCTTCTTGGAATGACCTGTCTCTAGTGACAGATCAATACTGGGGTATGAAGACCAGATTGTCTCTCCATTCCTGGGAAAAATTCTTAAGGAAAAGGTTTATTCCAGCTTCAGTGTCTCTACTGAAACTGCATCATAGTTCATTACCTTCTGACCAATTATCCTTCTTCATTTACTTTCTACAGTGTTGCTCCTAAGAACACTCCCTCATAAACCTCTTGCCTCCCACCTTCAGGTTTTCGATCTCCTTCCTTGAGAAATCAACTTGAAACATCACATTATTTGAACCCAGTGAAGAACAAAGGGCAACTATTTTGAATGCCCTGTCAAGTCACATGCGTGTGAGACCACAGAATATAAATCTTACAGAGATGTGAGGGACTGACACTTTTGTGAAGTTTTGGGATCAAAAGTTATCTAAGATAATGCTGGAACATTGCTTCTAAAGTAATACAAAAATTATTGTACTTTGTATCTTCAGCAGGAAGAAAAATGCAGAGTGCTTGGTGAACCACTTTGGATTTTGGAAGCAGAGAGTATTTCTAAAACAAAAGAAGATTTTGCATTAGATATAGGTTAGAGTACGACTTGGCCTTCAGCTCAGGTCATGACAGATCCACTGATGCTAGAGAGTTTGTGGCAGGTAAGGATGGCACGTGGAGTCTCTAGCAAGTACAACAGGAAAATTAGAGTGAAGTTCCTTAGTGTTCTGGAGCAAAGCCATGCCTTCTTCAGCAAGTGTTATTCATTATCTGAAAACTTGTTTCTGGAACACTACTGGGCCTTAGTGGAAACTAAACACTACATCATGGGAAATAAAATAGCTATGAAAATGTAGTTACATACCATGTACTGGGAATTGACAGACTCCTCAGTTCATTAAGTTAAAAGGCTGCAGAACTAATCCATCATATGATAATAGAAAATTTGGTACTAGAATTGAGCAGGTCCAGAAGGTAAAATACATACCAGATACTCTACATTCAGATGACAATACCTACACTATCTATGCCAAGACCTTACCCTCAGTTCATATTATGGACTTGTCAGCAGGTCTTGGGGGACTCAATTCATATTATGGAGTCCCCGAGCACCAGGTGACATAGAGAAAGAAAATCAGACTTGTTTCATGGATAGACCAGCTCAAAATACTGATGTGAGCAAAATGGATTGCATTCACTGTATACCACCACTCAGGAGCTCTGGTGAGGAAAACCCTCCCAGTAAGCAGAACATGGAGGTGGATTTGGTCAGCTCCTTCCTACAGAGAATAGACCAGCACACAAGGATGTGGTATATACTTTGAACCAACAGCTATTAAAAGGTAGAAGTAGTATCGGCTATTTCATGTCCAGTGACCAACCCGGAAATATTCTGCCTCCCTTACTCACTGTTATTGGTTGAATTGTGTCTACTAAACAGATTTGGATCTGTAAATGTAATAAGATTTAAACAGAGTCTTTATAGATGTAATCAAGTTAAGATGAGGTCATTGGATTGGCCTCCAATCCAATATGACTAGTGTCTTTTTAGGAGGGGAAGACACTCACAAAAGAGGACAATGCCATGTGACAAGAAGGGAAAGGTTGGAGTTACACAGCTGCAAGTCAAGAAATACTTGGCTTGTCAGTGACACCAAAAGCTAAGAGAAAGGAGTGAAACAGATTCTTCCCTAGATCCTTCAAGATCCTTCCCTAGCTACAACTTGATTTCTGACTTACAGCCTCCAGAACTATGAGAGAGTGAATTCCTGTTGTTTTCAAGTCAATCACTTTGTTACACAGCCCTACAACATTAATTAATACACCCACAATGGTGGTCTCTGCTATATTAGAGTTATTTGCCCAGGTAAGGGGCATTTCCAACAAGAGATAGATTAAGAGTTTGCTGAACCAAAAGTTAACTACTGCCTCTTGGTTGTTTCGGACTTCTCAGGTCAGTAGAGGAGAAAAGAAACTCACTACACTTGCAAAAGATGAGCAAACTATTTTATTATGGAAAATCAAGCAATTGTTGTTTAATGCGGGTCTGGAAGACTATGACTGGAATTCAGGGGATGTCATCAGTGCCCCAAGTTGTAAATGGGAATATATCAATCATAACCCAATAAAAGGGCTTCCCAGGTGGCACTAGTGGTAAACAACACACTTGCCAATGCAGGAGATGTAGGAGACGCGGGTTCAATCCCTAGATTGGGAAGACCCCTGGAAGGGGGCATGGCAACCCACTCTAGCATTCTTGCTTAGAGAATCCCATGGACAGAGTAACCTGGTGGGCTACAGTCCATAGGGTCGCAAAGAGTTGTACATGACTGAACCGACTTAGCATGCATGCATGCAACCCAATAAAAACATTGTAAGAAGGTGTTCTGACCAAAAAATGAAGGTTTAGGGCACCCACCAGGAAAGCAGGTCAGACTAGTGGAAGCACTGGGCATAGGTGAGGAGAATCAAGAATACGGAGTAATGGAGAGGTCTGATGAATATGAGCAATGGCTTTGGGACCAGTTGCCATCATTTGGAGTGGAGTTTTATCATGTCTATCTACACTTACAATCATTTTTAGACTGTGTTTGGCTACCCCATTGAAACTTCAGTGAAAGAGTGGACTTGATATGGGGCACCAGAAGACCTGAGAGTTACAAGAATCAGTATCAGACACTGTCAATGCACTACCCCATTCTCTTATTCCACCCCTGGATTTACTTGCCTCTGCGATAAATTATTTCTAAACTGATGACTGTGTCCTGTCCCAAGTGACTGCATCTCTCTACATTTGTGCCTGAGTGTTTTTAAAGGCATCAAGTCAATGTTTGGATCCATGAAGGTACAAACTCAAAGTAGAGGGAGAGTTAAATTTTCCAGGGAATAAGAGAATATGTTCCAACCTTCCATTCTCTGTTAGGGCCTTTTAGAGGTAAGTTTCATGTGGTTTCTTCAGGGGTTTCCAGGGCAATTGTGCCCCAGATGTCCAAAGTGTAATCTATACTCTTCCCATTTTTTGTTCCCCAACTCAACTGCACACTCACTCGTAGTCCCAACGATCATATTCAAGTCCTATGTCATGGCCTGCTTTTGGAGAAAACTCAATTAATATACTTATCTTTAAAAACTATCACAGTTCAGCTCAGTTCAGTTCAGTCGCTCAATCATGTCCAACGCTTTGCGACCCCATGAACCGCAGCACACCAGCCCTCCCTGTCCATCACCAACTCCCGGAGCCCAGCCAAACCCATGTTCATCGAGTTGGTGATGCCATCCAGCCATCTCATTCTCTGTCGTCCCCTTCTCCTCCTGCCCCCAATCTTTCTCAGCATCAGGGTCATTTCCAATGAGTCAACCCTTCGCATGAGGTGGCCAAAGTATTGGAGTTTCAGCTTCAACATCAGTCCTTCCAATGAACACCCAGGACTGATCTCCTTTAGGATGGACTGGTTGGATCTCCTTGCAGTCCAAGGGACTCTCAAGAGTCTTCTCCAACACCACAGTTCAAAGCATCAATTTTTCGGCACTCAGCTTTCTTCACTGTCCAACTCTCACATCCATACATGACCACTGGAAAAACCATAGCCTTGACTAGATGGACCTTTGTTGGCAAAGTAATGTCTCTGCTCTTTAATATGCTGTCTAGGTTGGTCATAACCTTCCTTCCAAGGAGTAGGCATCTTTTAATTTCATGGCTGCAATCACCATCAGCAGTGATTTTGGAGCCCAAAAAAATAAAATCTGATACTGTTTCCACTATTTCCCCATCTATTTGCCATGAATGATGGGACCAGATGTCAAGATCTTAGTTTTCTGAATGTTGAGCTTTAAGCCAACTTTTTCACTCTCCTCTTTCACTTTCATCAAGAGGCTTTTTAGTTCTTCTTCACTTTCTGCCATAAGGGTGGTATCATCTGCATATCTGAGGTTATTGATATTTCTCCCAGCAATCTTGTTTCCAGCTTGTGTTTCTTTCAGCCCAGCGTTTCTCATGATGTACTCTGATAGAAGTTAAATAAGCATGGTGACAATATACAGCCTTGACATACTCCTTTTCCTATTTGGAACCAGTCTGTTGTTCCAGGTCCAGTTCTAACTGTTGCTTCCTGATCTGCATACAGGTTTCTCAAGAGGCAGGTCAGGTGGTCTGGTATTCCCATCTCTTTCAGAATTTTCCACAGTTTATTGTGATCCACACAGTCAAAGGCTTTGGCATAGTCAATAAAGCAGAAATAGATGTTTTTCTATCACAAGGTGAGTGTAATTATCCATATTTTATGGGTAGGAAAATAAGACTCAGAAGTATTAAATAACCTGACCAAGATCACAAGCCATTGTGAAAGTGAAAGTTGATCAGTCGTATCCGACTCTTTGCAACCCCATGGACCATACAGTCCATGGAATTCTCCAGGCCAGAATACTGGAGTGGGTAGCCTTTCCCTTCTCCAGGGGATCTTCTCAACCACTGTGCTGTGCTTAATCGCTCAGTCATGCCCGTCTCTTTGTGACCCCATGGACTGTAGCCCACCAGGCTCCTCTGTCCATGAGGATTCTCCAGGCTAGAATACTGGAGTGGGTTACCATGCCCTCTCCCCAAGGGTCCATCCCAACCCAGGGGTTGAACCCAGGTTTCCCGCATTGCAGGCAGATTCTTTACCATCTGAGGGAAGCCCAAGAATACCGGAGTGGGTAACCTATCTCTTCTCCAGGAGATCTTCCCAACCCAGCAATCGAACCAGGGCCTCCTGCATCAGGTGGATTCTTTCAGCTGAGCTACCAGGGAAGCCCCACAAGTCATTAGTGGAAGACAATTCTTATTGCTATCAAACTAGTTCATCACATAATATCTTTATGATTTTGTTTCAGTCACATGCCGCTTATTTTACCCAATTCAAATAGACATATTTAAAAGGAAAAGTCACTATTGTAATAAATGTAACCCCCCCTAGCACTTGCTGTAAATACAGGATAATCATAAAAATGTGTACAGTAATAAAATTGATCTTTCACATAACTAAAGGCCGATGACAGCTATCCTCTAATGATATGAGGTGATTCTAAAAAGACTTTTCTTTTTGCTTCTGGCATCAGTTGCTCCCTTTCTACCCTCTTCTGGTTTGCTTCAGCTAACTTACTCAAAACTAAATTCAACATTCATTTACTTCCCCCATCCCCACTATGGAGCATGCATTAAAATCATCTTTAACACAGATCTGAAAACTATATTACACTGTGAAGGTATATTCTGTGAAACTCTCCCCATTGAATTTCTTTTCCTTCTAGAATACTTGTTAGTTTTTAATGCCTAACTTTATGGAATGCACTTATCTCTAGATACAACATATTTTTCAGCCAATATGCCTAGGAAAAATTTATATCTACCCTCCCAATTCTAAATGCAGCATTTACAATGTGCAGTGAAAAGACAATGGGCAGTAACAGCTATGAGTTACACTTCCAGTCACAAGAGAATTAACATTACAGATGGACCTTTTGAAAAGCATTCTGAGCACCAACTATGGGAATATGAAGCTAAGTGTTGGTGCTGAGAGGCAACACAGGGTCGTATTCAACGTGAGCTTTCTTCTTGCCATTGTGACCTTGTCCTGAGTAGATTTCCATAGTTATCTTTTACGTGGAGCACTTGTTTTTGCCTAGTGCTGTTCAATGACTCCCCCAAGAAGTTAAAATTTTGCTAAAGAATAGAGAAAGAGTCAAATCAAAAGGGATAAACAATTACAATAAAGGAAAAGATGCTACTGCATAAAAAGCAATTCAATATGACTGCTACAGTGATGATCAGAAAGTGGTGTTTTAAGCACTTTATATCCTACCAACATAGTTTGAGCCTCATACAGGTAGTTTGTTTTAGTTACATTTCAGGAACGTGGTTGTGGATTTTGAGATGATGTGTAACACGTTATAATTTTTACCACTTAGAGTAAGGGGAAATTGGCTCCCAGTTGCTGCGTGAATGCCGAATGACTGATTTTCAGGAATGGATTACTGATGACTGTAGTCGGAGAGCTTATCCATCGTTTATCTATCTCCTATCTGTCTTCATCATCATCATCTACCCTCAAATTTAAAAAATAACCAAAAGTAGCTGATAGCATAGAAAATACAAGGTTTGGAAAACGGAAATAAAGGAATATAAAAACAAAATCCTAGGGAGAATAGGAAAATAAACATGGCAAAAATGAAGAGGAGTGTAGCATCACTGCCTATAGCTGAGTTTCCTAATAAGAAAAATAACAAAGGATAATTTTTGTCAACTCTTTGGATAGGAAAAGAAAATTCCAACTACAAAATTTTAAATTTTATTTTTCATATAGACTTTTATACAGGGAATGATTTACAAAAAATTGTAAACCTTGTGGATAAGACTTTTTCTTGTGAAGAACCAACAGAGCAGCCAAGAGCATTCTGTGAAACCACAGCCCCACGGTGACGGTTCAGGGAATGTTTAAGAGGATACGGACTCACTCGAAAAATGATCGAATCTAAATGTAGGAAGTAATGCAACATTTTTTCTGTATTCCTTCAATATTTTCCTTCTTCTCTCTCTCTCTTTACTATTTCTCAGAACCAAAGTTTGGGTACAAGTTGGTCTTCAGATAATAGGGATTTTCTTACTTTTATGAAGGCAAAAATGCTGATATTCCATGTTAGTGGCTAGGACAAAAAGCTACTTTTAGGAAGTTAGACGTTGTTGTTTTCAGCTGCTCAGTCATGTCCAACTCTTTGCCACCCCACTCCCCTATCCTTCACCATCTCCTGGAATTTGCTAAGACATGTCCATTGAGTCAGTGATGCCATCAACCATTTTACCCTCTGTCATCCCCTTCTCCTCCTGCCCTCAATCTTTCCCAGCATCAGGGGCTTTTCCAATGAGTCAGTTCTTCGCATAGGGTGGCCAAAGTATTGGAGCTTCAGCATCAGTTCTTCTGATGAATATTCGGGGTTGATTTCCTTTAGGATTGACTGGTTTGATCTCCTGTCCAAGGGACTCTCAAGAGTCTTCTCCAGCACCATAATTTGAAAGCATCAATTCTTCGACATTACTGGCAGTTAACTGAGATTGAATCTTAATCCCAACATTTTTCCTACATATCCTTCAAAAGAAGGTTTTCTTCTGAATGTCTCTTCCAACTGAACTTGAATAACACTGACATTTAGCTGACAATCAACAAATATCTTTCAATTGACTAATATACAAGAACCACTCCATTTTTAATGGGAAATGGTTCACTGAGCCTTCTTTAGCCAGTTATTACCTTAAGTCAACACTCAGCTGATTTGAAACTATTGTTTCAAAAAGAGACTGAAGTCTCCTCGACAACTTGGCTCCTCTGATATCTAAGGTTGACCAAAGAGAGAACAAAATTCATAATGAAGGAATTGATGAAAAGCCTGGCTTATCTGATGGTCACCATTATACAGATACAGACATATCCTGTACACTTAGAGTTGAAATATTCATAAGTCCTGCCTTTGCCTTTAATTGTGGGGACAAGCTGTATATGGGCTTCCTTGGTGGCTCAGCTGGTAAAGAATCCACCTGCAATGCAGGAGACCTGGGTTTGATCCCTGGGTTGGGAAGATACCCTGGCGAAGGGAACGGCTGTCCACTCCAGTATTCTGGCCTGGAGAATTCCATGGACTCTAAAGTCCATGCAGTCACAAAGAGTTGGACACAACTGAGTAACTTTCACTTCACTGTATATGACTGATCTCTTTTTACATCAATTTTTTGGCTATATTCTAAATAAGTGTCTCTGAGTTAGTCTTTGAGAGAATTATATTAAAGATATAAATATACATGCAGTTATTTTAATCCATTCACTGAAGAAACCACAAGCATTTTCCAAGGCTAAGATCTATGAAGTCTTAAGTAAAATAGCAACAAAGGCTATTTATTGGAACTACATTAAGCAATATCCCAAGCAAGTATTGGACAGCTACATTTTTTTTCTCATGAAAGTGATGGTATATGTGCTCTGGATTATTTTCTCATCTAGGACAAATAAATGAAAAGCCATCCACACAAAAGTCACCATAGTTTCAGAAGCTGAACGTGTCATATTCCTCTTGCCTAAGTGGAGTCAGAATTGTGTCAGGTCATTGAATCAGTTTTGATCTAGGATTGGCATCCACCACCTACTCTGAGACCGCTCAGGAAGCCAAAAGTGGGAAGATGAGATAACACTGTTCTCCTATGAGGAAGACAGCCTCCGAACGATAGGGAACCTCTGCCAACACCGCACACACACACACATATATATATGTGTATGTATGTATATATATCTGTATAGCTATATTCATCTTAGTCATTCAGTCGTGTCTGACTCTTTGAAACCCCAAGGACTGTAGCCCTCCAGGCTCCTCTGTCCATGGATTTCTCCAGGCAAGGATACTAGAATGGGTAGCCATTCCCTTCTCCAGGGGATCTTTCCAACCCAGGGATTGAACCCAAATTTGCATCCAGGCAAAATTCTTTATTGTCTGACGCCCACTCCAGCATTCCTGCCTGGAGAATCCCAGGGACAGAGGAGCCTGATAGGCTGCCATCTAGGGGGTTGCACAGAGTCGGACACGACTGAAGCGACTTAGCAGCAGCAGCGGCATGATGGAAGCCCCTATATCTACATATCTACATCTGTATTGTGCCAAAAATTTGGCACTGGGATGGGACAAGATATCAGAGAAAAAACAGATAATTAGGAAATAACAGAAAGGATGGAGTATCCGTCTGGAACATAAATAAGCGTTACAACCTATTTCACTGGCTTGTTTGGGGCTGTGTACTAAGTTTAGGTAGTTCATTTGTCTAAAATAAAAACAAGATGAAAAGTTCCCTTAATATACCTGACACTGAACCAAATGACTCTTTCTCCTTTGACCTAGTATAATGAGACTGGGGGCAACTGCATCTCTATCTATTTATCTGAATGGTATAAGAGAGAGTAGACAAGGAAAACAAAGTCACTTTCTTCCCTACAAGCTGCCTTTTGGAGCCCTCCCCGTCGTAAGTCTGCACCACATTGGCTGTCCCTCTGCTCACACTTCTTCCTATTCCCATCTGGCTCTCTTCTCTCTGCAAACACTGAACTGTGTACAAACAGTCATCTGGACTCAGGCCAGAAGCATGATGAATCGCTGCCTAACTTGCCTACTGCTCTCTTCTCTTTCTATTTTCTCTAACATGTGCTCTTAACCTATCAGTGAAAAGGAAAGAGGAGACAGAGGCCACTGGTGAATTTTGTATCTCATAAATCTTGTAATCCAGGCCAGGCTTCAGTTGCTCCCCTCTCTTTATTCAAGCAGGGAACTCAATGAATCACGCATCTCTTGCTCTTGGATCCTTGAGGGCTACCCTTGGCGAAGCCCTTGGCTTTCCAGGACAGCAAGCACAGAGGACTGCGATGCAAGGTCAAGGCTCTCTGGGACCAGCTCATGGCCTTTTCCCACAAAGCCCAGCATTTAAAGACTGAGTTCAGGAGGGAAGCCATCAGGAGTAACTGAATTTGTCCAAAGAAACAAGGCCACACGTTTGGTTGATTTTTCCAGGAGGTTACAGAATATTTGCATTTGTTGAAAAGAAGAATCCTTACACACACAGAGCTCTGTATCCTTCAGTGTGCTACAGATTAAAAAAAAAGTTATTATGTGGTTGTTACAGCATCCTACCCTCTGAGGTAGACGGGTCTGGCATGCTTGTGATATTCTGAGAGATGAGAAGATGGAACCATTGAGAGTTTAAGTAACTACAGCAGGGTGTCACATCTCTCAAAGGGGAATCTACAACCAGAATCTCAAACCCAGAGCTCTCTTTACTACACTCCCCACATTGTCTTCCAGAAACTTGGAAATTCTGTGTGTGCTTGTATTACCAAGCTCTTTCCCTTGGCTGAAACCTACTTCGCGTCCACATTCATTTTATGAAATAAAATTGACAATCAAAAAGGAAGTAAATAATGTCAGAATTGTATCTCTCCCTTTATGTTCTCTGCAACTTTACAGCAACTACCCTTCCATTTTCTTTCATAAGACTCAAAATAGAACCATGTTATCAAGGATAATGGGCTTCCCTGATGGCTCAGATGGTAAAGAATCTGCCTCCAATTCAGAAGACCCAGGTTTGATCCCACGTGGGGAAGAACCCCTGGAGAAGGGAATGGTTACCCACTCCAGTATTCTTGCCTGGAAAATACCATGCAGATAGGAGCCTGGCAGGCTATAGTTCATGGGGTTACAATGAGTTGGACATGACTGAGAGACTAAACTTGCACGCATCAAGGAAAATACTCTCCAGTCATGAAAAACAACCTTCTTAAGTACAAATACCATAAAAAATGTGTATAGGAATAGGGTAGCTTCCTTTCCTTGACAAGAATCCTTGTTCTGTGTTACAAACCCCAGATAACTGAACTCTCTATTCATGCCTCTGTAAATAGCCCTTCTACTAAATTCTTCTCAATTTAACTTACTTTTTTTGTGTTATTTGCTTCTTTTTGGCATTCTGACTATATAATATGGGTCAGTTCTTTTGCCTTTCTGAACTTCTTTCTCCTCATCAACAAAATGGGACTAATAATATTTATCTTGGATGATTCTTGTAAGAATCAAAATTTGTAGCCAATAAACAAAAATGAACATAGGGTAGTTAAGTGTCAAGCAATTAGCTAGGCTATAGAAATCCAGCAGTGAGTAATATAGACAAGGTATAACAGTTAGATACATTGTGCCACTCTCTTCTGGCCTGCAGAGTTTCTGCTGAAAGTCAGCTGTTAGCCTTACCAGAGTTCCTTCATATGTAACTTTTTGCTTTTCCCTTGTTACTTTTAATATTCTCTTATCTTTAATTTTTGCCATATGAATTAGAATGTGTCTTGGTGTAGTCCTCTTTGCATTAAGACTCTCTGTGCTTCCTGAATCTAGAAGTCCATTTCCTGTCCAAGGTTAATAAAGCTTTTAGCTGCTTTGTCTTCAAATAAGTTCTTTGCCCTTTTCTCTTTTCTCCTTCCGGGACCCCTGCAACGCAAACGTTAGTATGCCTGAAGCTGTCTTAGAGATCTCTGAGACTGTCCTCATTTCTCTTTATTAGTTTTTCTTTCTCCTTTACGTCTTTAATGTTGTCCATTACTTCGTCTTTCAGCTCACGGATCCATTCCTCTGAGTCACCTAATCTACTCTTGATTCCTTCCAGCGTACTTTTCATTTCAGTTATTGTATTCCTCATCTCTGCTTTGCTCTTCACACTTTCTAACTCAGTTAAAAAGTTCTAACTTCTCACGCTGGTCATCCAATCTTCTCTTGAGATCTTTGATTATCAACATTACTTTGAACTCTCTATTGGTAGATTGGCTATCTCCACTCCACTTAGTTCTTTTCAGGTCTTCTCTTGACTGTCTTCCCAGGTTTCTTCCTTTTGCCTAATCTGCTGTTTATATTTCTATGTTTCTAGTAGGTTGGCTAGATTTCCCGACATTGGAGAAGCAGTCTCTTGTAGGAGAGTCCTGTGTGTTCCAGTAGCACACTTGCCTCTGGTCACCCTTGCTGTGTGCTCCAGGGGCGCCTGCTACTGGGGCCGCATGGGTCCTTCCGTTGTCACGGGCTAACTACTTTGGGGGTCTGGTGGGGAAGGCTGGCCCCTGGTCAAAATGGCTATCAACTCCTTATACTTTCAGTCCTAGGACAAATATCAACTCTTTTCTGAAATCAAGCTCTATTTGCCTAGTTCAAGCTGACTCATTCAACACTTCGAATACCATAGAATTCAGTGTATGCATCAGTCATTGTCACATCATGTCAATTTTCTTTTTCCAAATATTATTTTCCTCACTTGGAAGTCATCTCTTATGGAAGGAGATTTTCCTTTTATGATTTTCTCTGCATCAGTGCCTGACCAAACATGAGTGTACCTTCTATGTTGAATGGGATTAGAATTTAAGTTTGCTTTTAGCTTGATATCTAATTTAACAAGATCTCTCCCCTAATATGTCCATAATGACTCTTGGGCTAGAGATTTTTAGTTCTCCACTGGCACTCAATCAGCTCATTCCATTAAATGTGAAACCAATCTGAAATAGATGCTCTAAGAAATTAAACTCTATTTCCTCTCATTCAAAAAAAAAAAACAAAAATCTTAGAAACTCTCCAGTCTTCAGGGAGGGTATTCACATATATATACATATTTATGATTTTTAATGAAGAAAAATAAAAAATTGGTTTCCCTAATTAGTCCTTCATAGCTGAGTATGTCACTGCCAAATGCATGGCTGTACTGCTTCAGTGCTTAAATAAAAGGATAGGGAACTCTGAGCTTAATTTACCGTCTTCATAAGGGTGAAGGTTATATTTTTTCAAAGGCAACTAACTGGAGTATTTCAAACAGAACATTTAATATTTAGGGTTCTGAACTGCTTCCTAACAAGTCATTTTGATTTAAAGGCAGATGCATAGTATAAGAAAAAATTATTTGCTGAATATTTGGATCCTATAACATCCTTATCTGATTTCTCTCTTTGCCAAATCCCACCTTGGTAAAATATAGTTTATTACAAAGAATGCAGAAAATAGTCATTAAATGGAGGAATAAAGACTTAGATTTTTTTATTTTCTCATCCAGGAATTCATTCAATCTAATAGAAAAAACAAAAAAAAGAAAAACTTCACATTAAAGAAATAGAATAAATCTCATTTTTTCCCTTCAATTATCATATGGGCTCATTGAACTCTTTTGTTGTAAAATAACTTAAAATTATGAAGACTGAAAAAGGTACAGTGAACTCAAATAGTAAATAGGGAGGAAATTTTCCTGGAATTCCGAGGTCTAAGGTGTTTTTTGTTCATTGTCTTTGTGTTTTTGGTACTGTCTTGTTTTTGTTTTGGGAGTGTTTTCACAATTATTTTTCTCCTGCGGGCATGTATAGTCAAATCATTGTGTTTTTAAGTTATTTTGAATAGTTCTATAACAAGATAGAAAATTTTAATTAGCCTGTTGTTTTGATTTGATCTTTAGTATTTCTTTTAAATTTTTTATTTTGTTGTATAATTATGTATAACATTTTCATGATTCCAAATTCAAATCAACAAGGAAGTCTAGATTTAATACCCTCCCCCTTCATTCTATTCCCTTTTTTCCCAACAAATAAACATTTAAAAATATATTATGGTTTATCCTTGTTAAAATACAAGCATACATTATAAGTATAATTTAGTTTTTGTACTTCAATAGAAGTATACATATTAATAGCCTTTTTTTCTTAAATAGCAGATCTATGGATTGTATAATAGTTATCTATTTCTGTGTAACAAACCACCTCAAATACAATGGATTGAAATAGCAATCATGTATTTGTTCATATTGGTTGTTGGCTTGATCTGTCTTTTCATGTGATGACTCATCAAGTTTAGCTCAAGTGTTTTTACATAGCAGTTCTAGGGTAGCAAGTAAAAGCAGAAATTATAATGCCTTTTGAGAAGTAGGCTGAAAAGTTTCACCTCTATTACAATGTATTGATTTAAGCCACTTCCAAGGCAAGTCCAGATTCATGAGATAGAGAAATATATTCTATCTCTTCAGCGGAAGAGTAAGAAAGGCACAGTGTACAAAACATGCACACTGTAGGGAGAAATCATTGTGACTATCTGATCTGTTCTCAAGACCTTCTTCCTACTTACGTCTGAAAAGGTTTGAGTAAAGCAACGCCTTAGCAAATAGTGTGTGTGTGTGTGTGTGTGTGTGTGTGTGTGTGTGCGCGCTCAGTCGCTCAGTCAAGTCTGACTCTTTGTGACTCTACTGATGGTAGCCTGCCAGGCTCCTCCATCCATGTGATTTTCCCAGCAAGAACACTGGAGTGGGTTGCCATTTCCTCCTCCAGAGGATCTTCCAGACCCAGGGATAGAACCTTACATCTCCTGCACTACAGGCAGACTGTTTGCCACTGAGCCACCAGAGAAGCCACATTAGCAAAAGGAGTGACAAATATCATGGGCTCTCATCAACTGCATCAGTAACTAGTCTGCCTTTGAGGGGAGGAAACATGGAATAAATGTAGAAATGGGGGCAGAGGTTCTTCATGAGCATGGATTTGTTTGCTGCCGAACTAGAAATTCAATGTGTTCTTCCAAACACAGCTCCAAATTTGTGCAAATGTCCCCTTTATTCCAATGAGACTAAAGGAAGTGACATCATCTTTAGTTATCCTGAGTTTATCAGTGAATGATATTCTTAGGGTAACTCTTCCTCAATGAGCAATGGTTTTGAGACATAATTGACCCAATCAAACTAAAGGGAAATGTGCACATACAATTCTTGGAACAACACTTTCTCTTGCAGCCTTGCTGGAGGCAAAAAGGAATCCTTTTGGTCACAAATACTTAAAGTATTTAAACATCTTAAAGACAATCAACCTCAGAGGAAGTCAATACTGAGGATGGAAGATTGAAAAGACAATAAGAACCAGGCACTCTGATGACATTATAACGCCTCTACTCCATTCTGCACCTGGAGACTGCCCTGCTCGACACTCATTTATGCAAGAAAGTTTCTTTTGCTCTCAACGCTATTTTGGAGTTAAAGAATCTGAGGTTCAGAGAATGTTAATATAACAAAATGAGACAATGGATGAAACAGTGTGTTAGACACAGTCCAGAGCTTTAGAGTAGAGGTTTGATGAGTGTTAGTCTAGGAAGATGTCATTTCCCCAGGGCCTTACTACAGCATCCCTAGACCAGGACCTTACGACTGAAATCTGTGGATTCATAACTCAAAATCAAGTTCTATTTCTTTCCCACTATGCCACAGTGCTTATAGTTGGTATTTATCCCAGAAATTATTTGGCGACACAAGCTCTTGAAGGAAACAGTGTTTGGGGACAAGGAAAAGAAGCATTTTTTTGAATGTTAGAATATTTCCCTATAAATGCAGACCTAAAAAAAGATGCTTCCATGGGCAGCATAAGGGTAATATGTGCATAAATATGAAGAAAAGAGTAAAAGTGATCTAAAAGGAAGCAGAAATGATGACAGATTTAGAGCAGTGCAGAACCTTGAAAAGAGCACTGATTTTGGAATTAAGCAGCCTGGTTTGGAATCACAAATAACTACAAGAAAATATCCTCATGTTTAACACAGAGATAACTATATCTACCTAGAAGATCAAAAAATTATTAAATTACAGTTGTATACACGGCCCTTAGCACAGGCTATGCTTTATGTTTGATACTCCATAAATGTTGTAAAGACATGCTATGGTGTGAATGGCTCCAAGCTTTTGGAATTCTGGCTAGAAGAGCGTGTGTGTGTGTGTGTGTGTGTGTGTCTGTCTAGAAGAGCGTGTGTGTGTGTGTGTGTATGCCTTTAGGACTGGACTTCCATTTTATAGCCAGAAGTATTTCTCCTGCTGTTTTATAGACAAACTCTTGATTTCAACTTTGGGGCAGGATTTCTTTCTCTTTTATGAAAAGAAATATTTTACTTGTTAGTTTGTTGATGTAGTAGCAAAGCAAAAGGAAAGAAGTTTGGGATAGGGGATAGCTAAACTATACCACACAATATATTCCTTTTTTTTCAGGACTGAAAGAATATGCCTCTTTCCTAAATATGAGTTAAACTGTCTTCTCTCAAAAAAAAATGTTAATTCTTGAGAGATATGCATGAGCTAGCTGTTATTACCCACTTGGAGATTGGCACAGAGATATGTTGATGGCAGGAAGTGCTCAGAAGCACAGCACGGCAGGAAGTGTTCACAGAATGATGCTCAGAAATCTGGTAGGCAAGACTGAAGCCCAGTCTCCATTTTCCACTGAAGGCTTCCACATGTTATTTTTCCCGGACTTCAAAATTCAGATTTCAGGAAATGCCCTGTACTTGGAATACACCATTCAGATGGCCTGGCCAATGACATGTTCTTTGGGTATGGGAAGTTGTTTTGATAAAGGCAGTGGACATTCTGGCAGCCATCATGGACATGAGGAATATTTCAGGAGAGTGTAAAGACTCAAAATTGAAATCCTCTACACAAGATAGGTTCAAAATCATTTCCATGTATTCATGTTTTTGTCCACTCCAAAAACATTTATTGAGTAGCTATTGTGTATTAATCACTTCCGGTTCCCTGGTGGCTCAGTGGTAAAGAATCCACCTGTAATGCAGGAGACACTGTTTTGATCTCTGGTTTGATATGATCCCTTGAGAAGGAAATGGCAGCCCACTCCAGTATTCTTGCATGGAGAATCCCATGGACAGAGGAGCCTGGTGGGCTACAGCCCATGGGGTCACAATGAGTCAGACACAACTTAGCAACTAAACCACCACCATACAAAACCTCTGCTTCAGGAACTTTCACTCTAGTTGCTGCTGCTGCTGCTAAGTCGCTTCAGTCGTGTCCGACTCTGTGCGACCCCACAGACAGCAGCCCACCAGGCTCTGCCATCCCTGGGATTCTCCAGGCAAGAATACTGGAGTGGGTTGCCATTTCCTTCTCCAGTGCATGAAAGGGAAAAGTGAAAGTGAAGTCGCTCAGTCTTGTCCGAGTCTTGGCGACCGCATGGACTGTAGCCTACCAGGCTCCTCTGCCCATGGGATGTTCCAGGCAAGAGTACTGGAGTGGGGTGCCATTGCCTTCTCCGTTCACTCTAGTTAGAGATACAGAAAATAAATAAGCAAAATAATACAGAAGCAATATGTAAGCAAAATAACTGCAAGTAATAATCATTACTATGACAATAATATTTTCTATGATCAAGGAAGGCTGCTCTGAGAGGGGAACATTTGAGCTCATGTCTAAATAATAAGAAAAGGCAGAAAAATGACCCCAATAAAGATGACCACATCCTCATTTCTGGAATCTATGAATATTTTCTTTAACATGGCAAAAGGGAATTTGCACACATCTCCTTCAGGGTTAAGGACTCTGACATGGGGAGATTATCCTGGATGATCTGTGTGGACCCAATCTAATCATTGAGCCTAAATGTGGAAGAGGAAGGCATAACAGTGTGTCAGAAAGATGGCATTAGAAGGACTGAGCCCACTTTTCCTGGTTTTTAAGGTGGAGACAAGAGACCCCCAGTAAACGGGTGTAGTTTGGCTTCTGAGCCCACTTTTCCTGGTTTTTAAGGTGGAGACAAGAGACCCCCAGTAAACGGGTGTAGTTTGGCTTCTAGAATCTGGGAACAGAACTCAGCTGACAGCCAGCAGAAAATCACGGACCTTGGGCCTGCAGCCTAGGAACTGAATTTTGCCTGTAACCCTGTGCTGTGTGCTGTGCTTAGTTACTCAGTCGTGTCCAACATTTTGTGACCCCACGGACTGTAGCCCACTAGGCTCCTCTGTCCATGAGTATTCTCCAGGCAAGAATACTTGCCCACTTGGAGTGGGTTGCCATGCCCTGCACCAGAGGATTTTCCCAACCCAGGAATCAAACTCAGGTCTCCCACATTGCAGGTGTATTCTTTACTGTCTGAGCTACCAGGGAAGCCCAAGAATACTGGAGTGGGTAGCCTATCCCTTCTCCAGGAAATCTTCCTGACCCAGGAATTGAACCAGGGTCTCTTGCATTGCGGGCAGATTCCTTACCAGCTGAACTACCAGGGAAACCTGCCAGTAACCCTAATGAGCAGTAAATGAATTCTCCCCTAGAGCCCACATGGAAGGAATGTAACCCTGCTGACCACTTGATTTTAGTTCTGAAACATTCATACTTGACTTCTGACTTATACAACTGTAAGACCACAGATCGTGTACCCTGGTGGCAGTCCAGTGGCTAAGACTCCATTCTCCCAATGCAGGGGGCCCAGGTCCCATCCCTGGTCAGGGAACAAGACCCCACATGCCACGATTAAGAGTTTGCATGCCACAGCTAAAGATTCCACGTGCTTCACTGAAGCTCGAAGACCCTGCATGCTGCAACTAAGACCGAGTGCTGCCAAATAAATACTTAAATATTTTTAAAAAGTCACATGCCCTATTCGGATTGTAAAAAAGCAAACAAACAAAATAGCAACACAGAACAAACAAAAACCAATATGCGCTCTCCTATGCTGTGAACCTTTCTACAGAAACAAAAGAAAACTAATACACATGCAGAGATGGGGGGGCCCACATTCTAGACTGTGGAGCCAGTAATGCACAAGTCCTAGCATGGCTGAGGTGGACAGTGACACTCAGCACAGATTTTTGCAATATTTAGACACTCTCCATAATGCCAGGACATAATTGAAGAAGGAAACCTGGAAAAGATAACTCACGCCTCACCATCAGTTGACATACAGGTTTAGATGATTATGAATTGGAGAAAGATGAATCACTCCACAAATCTGTGAACTCTAGATGCCTATGTGTATGCTCAGTCACTTTAGTCGTGTCCAACTCTTTGTGACCTATGGATGGCAGACTGTCAGGCTCCTCTGTCCACGGGATTCTCCAGGTATGAATGGTGGAGTAGACAACCATGCCTTCCTCCAGGGCACTGTCCCAATCCAGGCATTGAACCCACATCTCCTGCATTGCATGTGGATTCTTTACCCACTGAGCCACCTAGGAAGCCCAAAATCTAGATATCTGGGTTTTATTAGTAATGCTTCACAGCTGAAATTCATACCAAATCTCTCAAATAATAGCTTGCTATTAAACAAGCACTTGGAGTTTCAGGGTAGAAATCTTAGCAATGACAAGGAACCAGCCTGAAGAGTCCATTTATAAGAGCATTTAAAGGATAAAAGGCAAAGGATAGAGGCATCATTCCATCAGTGCGGCAACACAGCTATATGATCTCCTAGTACAGGGCAGCTGACAGTAAGTGGAGGATGAGTCAAGGAAGGGTGACCCTGATTCAGCAGAAGAGAGTTGTTTATGATCCTGAAGAACTTTTCTTTTTGCAAGAGAGGAAAGAGCCTTTCTCAGGGAAGAGGCCATTTGCTTTTTCATAGGGGACACTGACCCAGGCAATTTAACCACCTTTCAGAAGCAATCTCTCTGGTTTTCTATGTTACTGTGTTTCATTTCAACTTTTCTCTTTTTCTCTAAATTGTGTAACCAATTGCAAACAGGTCCTGGGAAGAGGGGAGACGAGATGCCAGATGCTGTCTTATACTCAGGCTTCCACCCCTTTTGCTGTCCCTTTCATGCTTTTACAAACTTCACATCAGCCAGCTGGAAAATGGCTGAAGTGAAAAGCAATTTGCAAGCGGGAAGCATCCTGGCTGTCATTGTCAACTGGTGGTAAAGGCAGAAGGGACATGTGCAGGATCTGGAGAGGGACATAGGAGAGAGTGGACACAATAAGAAGCCAGTGTGCCTAGACAATGCTTCTTGAAGAGAGAGCTGAGATGAGCAAAGAGAAATGCAGGCATGAAAGCTTCGTAGACATCCTGGCATGGAGATGGGTGAAGGCTGAGGGCTAGCTGGGATGGCACAGCATAGTGGTTAATAGTACTGGTGTGAAGCCTGGATATGGATGCTTGCACTGCTGCATTTTTTCTGTATGAACTCAAAAATTAATGTAAGTCTTCTGCACCTTATTGCAATATTGTGATGACTACATGTCAATACATACAAAGTGCCAAACACTTATTTGGTCTTGGTAAACATTACTAAATGCTATTATAATTCCTGACATGTAGAAGGTGGCAGAGTTCTAAATGGGGTTTTCCTGGTGGCTCAGTGGTAATGAATTCACCTGCCATCGCAGGAGATGTGGGTTTGATTCCTGGGTCAGGAAATTCCTTTGGAGAAAGAAATGGCAACCCACTCCAGTACACTTGCCTGGGAAATCCCATGGATACAGGAGCCTGGTGGGCTACAGTCTATGGCGTTGCAGAGTCAGACATGACTTAGCGACTAAACACCATCACCTCCACCACCAGGAAGTGAGCAGGAAAACACACCTCTTCTCAGAGGACATACACAGTATAATCAACAAATGGTAGAGCTGAGAGACATTTTGGAGAGTGGATGAATCCTATCCCCTTAACTGACAGGTAAGGAAACCGAGGCTCAGAATGTTCTGTGGTTGGTTCAAGTTCACAACGCCTAATCTCTTCACAACGTTAAGAGATTAGGCAGCCTGGTAAAGATTGTGTTGTCTCACACTCATTCGGTGACTGTCTGGACACCCAGTGTTCGTTGGTTTTCTACATGACTTGAAATCACTGCCTTCTATAATCCGTAAGACTGAGATCACAGAAATCCCATACATGCCCCCACATATCGCTGGCTGACGCTGCCTTTTTATCCTAAGCCTCATTACAGCTATTGTATGGAGAATAGCCTCTGCCGATCTCCTATTTCTTCACATTTTCCATATTTCCAGGTAGACAGCTGAGGATCTCCTGAGCCACCAATCTCAGTGGAATCATCTGATTCTAATAGTTTCAATATTTTTAGGGGGAAAAAAAGGTATATTTCTATTTAGAGGTTCCAAAGTAGATGTAGCCAATGCTACAGACAGTTTTGTTTTTTTCCAACAATGTTGCAAACCTTTTGAATTTGACAACCTACCCCAGTTTTCACAGGCTTCACTATTCCTCTTGTTAGACTCAACTTTATCCACACACTTATCTCATCATTGTATCTGACTAGACACTGCAGATTTTATTTAGTGACTCCTGGTATGTGCATGATTTTTCTAATTTAAAAAAATATGCACTTTTCATAAAGCTTTTTAATTAGACATTGCATTAATGAGACGTTCTTACATAGTCTCTGAGTTTAAACTTTTGCGTTTAAGTAAAGAGGTCTTTTTTCACCATGATAGTTTACTGTGATACCCTGGCCAGAGTTATAAATACTAATATAGGCATTGCTGGGAAAGTATCTTGTTGATGTGGTTAACATCTGCAATCAGTACACTTTCAATACAAAGATTGCCTTGATTATGTAGGAAAACCTCATCTAGTCAGTGCAAAGTCCTTAAAAGCAAAGCAGGTTTTCTAAGGAAGAAGAAATTCTGCCTCAGAACAAGAGTTTCCAGCCCACAGGACTGCCCTATGGTTTTAAATCTTGTCAGCCCTATAACTGTCCAAGTCAATTCTTTAAAATAAATTCCTTTATACTCATTTAAATCTATACTCTCTCTCTCTATATATATATATATATATATTATATAATATATAAATGCATATATCTCAATATATTATATATCCTACTAAGTATATCCTATGGGTCTGTTCCTCTGGAAAACCCTGCCAATTCAGAAGGATAGTAAAACATTAGACAATGGCCCAGGGGAGACACTGCCGAAAGTTTCAGACAAGGTAATGCTAGCCACTAAAGCACTTGGACCATGAATTTCTACAGCTTAACTCATTCAATTGTTTCTCGCTCACACAATGAACATCTAATAGATGGGGATGGGGAGAAGAGACCCAGCATAGCAAAGGTTTGGAAATTATGTGACATCCAAGGTCACCGGGATACCAACATCCAGCCAGCAGACAGAGGAAGAAATAGAATGGAGGGTCCAGTGAAAGGTTTTCTGAGCCACAATCACTTCTGTTCACACTCCGTTTGGCAGAATTTGGTCATCTGGCCATACTAACTTCAAGGATACTTGAGACAGTTCCTTCCCAGTAGAAACTGGAAATGTGCTTGACAAATAGCCATTCTCTGTCACACAAAGTCATTAGTAGAGAAGCTTTTTGGAAAATGCCAGATATTCTTGCTAGGACTATCTGGTTTGTTAAATTCTGTGACTAACTTGTTATGTATTGTGATCTCAGCACAGGAACAAATATAGAAAATGAAAAAAAAAAAAACAGAATGAGATGGCAAAGAATACAAACTCTGAGGCAGGAGACAATTTAAAACAGCAATTAGGGTCTAATTAAATCCAAAGTTTGGTACCACTATCAAAAGTGAGGACATAGCTAATTATGCTGAAAGTGAGTTTCAGTTCAGGTTATGGTCATTCAATAAGGGAATCTTTTCTTCCCAGCAGAAAACACTAATTTTGAAAACCACTTAAAAGATTCTCAATAATGGATGGTATGTGCATGTGTGCATTTTAATCTCTTTATCCATATTGTCTATGTGGTATTTAGTCTTTGTACTTAAATCAACAGTAATTGTTTGTGGTAGCATGAGAAATTTTTGCCTCATTGATTTTTCCATAGCACTGAAATGTCACATTAGCTCAAGGTGAAAAGCTAATAGGATGTGAATAATGATAATAATAATCAGAATGATAATAGAAAGAATCATACACCTAAATGTATATGAAAATCCTCTATTATGTCTCAGGACTCCAGTAACATTTCAAACCCCAGGAGAAGAGAGAGAAAATAGATTGTTCTCTCCAGAGGCCACTGCAACCGTAGCTGCACACTTCGGTACAGATGGCAATTTGCAGAATGAATGAATGAGGACCGAGGACCAAGGACATGGGTCCCACCTACTGTGTAGCCACCCCCCCTGGGGAGGGCCATCTCCTTTACTCAGCCCACCAATTCAAACGCTGAGCTCTTCCAGAAACACCCTCACAGCCATACTGGGAAATAATGTTTAACCAGCTCTCTGGACACCCCATGGCCAGTCAAGTTGCCATATAAATTAACCATCACACTTGGAGAGACTTCTATTTCACAAGATTTCTACTTCTAAGGTAATGTATGCCTCTTAAATTTATTGAACGCCAATGGACAACTTGCCCTGGGAAATACTCTAACATCTCCATTTCTACATTTTCTTTCTATCAGAACTATATAAAATTCATCACCCCCATGCAGTTCTTTGTGACTGACCCTGGCCATTACCACAAGCACTTTATTTTGTGGCTTATAAGCATCTGGGGCTAGAGTACTGTCTGTATATACCAGCAAAAGAGTGCATGATGGCAGTCTGTGACCATGTAAAATAATGATGATTTTTAGGATTATGTAATACTAACATTATGTAATCCTTAACTATAAACTCTAATTATTTTCTATTGTGTTCAGGTGCTCAGGCATTTCCAACTCTTTGCAACCCCATGGACTGTAGCTCACTGGGCTCCTCTGTCCATGGGATTCTCCGGGCAAGAATACTGGACTGGGTTGCCATTTTTTCCTACTCCAGGGGATCTTCCCAACCTGGGGATCAAACCTGTATCTCCTGCATTGGCAGGTGGATTCTTTACCACTGGGAAGCCCCCTTATTTTCTATTACCATGCACTATAATCATTGTGATTTATAATCTCTCCAGAAATAACCAAAATAGAAAGAGCTCTCTCTTCTAGAATTTCACAGATCAGAGACAATTCTGGAATTATCTCATTTATGTGATAAGCGCTTTGGGAGTTAAGGAAGACCCATGCAATAGGCACAGGTCTGCAGGGACCAGTGGATTCCACACATTTGATAATGGCACTAAGCAGAGATGCAGAGCAAATAGGCAAGCTAATTCCTAATGTCAGAAAGCAATTAGATATGCTAATTACAAATAATATATGTAAATGCCCAAATGTCTGTGAGCATGATGATTATCCATCACATGTTAAAAATCACTTCCTTTTTACAGAATTCTCCCCAGGGTATTTCCAGTGGATTCAGGGGCCACACCTACCACTTACTGACTAGAATACCATCTCAAATTGGCTGTTAGAGTCCTTGCCAGGCAGGGTTAGAAATAATGGCCATTTGACTGCCATGGATTCCAGTGCAATAAACAAGCTGTTGCATTCATCTGTTATACATCCATCCTCTGATGGAAGTCTGGACATCCTTAGTTGAATACTTCTGATCAAGCAGTAAATAGTAACATCTGAGGTGAGAGGAGAGCTGCATTCTGATTTAATCTTCAGGGATCCTTCTTGCTTTCGCCCCTCTTCCTTTAACCAACTGTGACTCCTTAGCCAGCGGTTTTTCCTGTCCAACTTCCTTGAGTTTCTGATTCTCTAACTGTAAAATAGGAATGATCCCACTATTTGATGTATCTTAAAACAAACTATCGAGAGGAATCATATTGAATAGTGAAAATGAGTGTTGCAAAACATATAACAAAGACACGTAACAATATAGTCCTGTAGAAATTTAAATTATCAATTTATATTCTCTCTCTATATACATATATATACACACACACATACATAGAACTAGGAACCTGAAAATTGATGAAAAAAGACCCTGCTGAATTGACATTTGAATTAATTTTTGTTTTCATTTTTTCCTTCCTTAGCTCTGAAAAGAGATAAAAATACTGTCTGATGAAATGAGAGAAAAAAAAAACTGGTGAGAAAAAGTGAACACTGTTATCTAAAGAAAATGGATTCAGACTGTGAGTTGGAACTGCTTCGGGTTCCAATTCCTGTGTGTGACTCTTTGCCCTCATTTTTCTCCACTTTCAAATACATATTTCTTACTTCTCCGATGAAGTTACTATGTGAGAAACCTGAGTTATCTACTTAAACTTTAGAGTATTGGTAGGGGATGGACGACCAAGGGAAATCTAATTTTTCAAGGAGAGATGAAGAGATGATACAGAAAATAGAAGACAAATTAGTTATCAGTAGCACCATCCATTTACAAAGGTCTTTAGAGTTTATACACAGCATCTTATACAATCTTCACACCACCTGTGAGGTGGGTAGAATTACTTTTTCTTAAGGAAAAGGAAATTGAAACTCAAAATGTTTACACAAGACCAAGGACACACAGAGTTAATAAATGGTAGCCTTGGATAGAATAATTCTTATTTCAGTGCTCTCAATGGATGGCAATCAGAACCTTTAAGTTGTGTCATTTTTTTAAGATAAAATAAACTCAGAGGTAAAACATACACATAACTCATGAGCACAGAAGGATTAAGCACAGGACTAAGAAAAACCTAGTGATCTTTCTCCAAACTAAAAGAAGTTGGCAAGTTGGCAATGCTTGTATGTGTGTGTGTGAATAAATAAGCAAGAACAGAAACAAATTTTCATTTTCAAAGTAGTCAGATTATCAGCTAAATAGGATGATTTTCAAATGTCTCTGCACTAAAACAGGAGGGTAGACCATAAAAGTTACCAGTTTAATAATTAAGAGCATGGTCTAAAACTAGACTTTCTGAGTTTAAATTCTTCTTACCTCTACAATTTACAGCTATGTGACAAGCAAGTTATTTAATCCTCTGTGGTCTCACTTTGGGTAGTTATTTGCTTACCTCTAGGTATTGCTACTGAGGCTTCCCTGGTGGCTCAGATGGTAAAGAATTTGCCTGCAATGCAGGAGACCTCGATTCAATCTCTGGGTCAGGAAGATGCCCTGGGGAAGGGAAAGGCTACTCATTCTAGTATTCTTGCCTGGAGAATTCCATGGACAGAGGAGCCTGGCAGGCTACAGTCCATGGGGTCACAAAAAGTCAGACACAACTGAGCAACTAAGACACACTCACAGGTACTGCTGTTATCTTTTACACTCCAATTGTTCACTACCAGAACTTCTGGAAGACCTACCAACAGAAGTGTGTGTGTGTGTGTTGAGACAGCAAATGGAACAGTCCTAAATACTTATCTCTCTTCCTGTGAAAGACTAGGACTACACTTGAGGCTAACTATCCAGATTAATTGGCAAGCTTGTTATCGGCTTCTCTATCTCCTTCACTATCTCCTCCCCATTCTAGTTTCTCATCTAGTATTATCTGGCTCTAAGTGCCTAGCTAAAAAGAAAAAAAAACACAAAACGAGAGTCATTAGGGACACATATTAATTGAGGGTTCACGGAAGTTGTTCTTTGAGTAGATCCCCAACATTGGTGACTCTAAAAAGAAATGATTCCTCTGTCTCTCCATGTCACAGAGGGTCTACTTCATTTTCTGCCTAAATGTCCTTGCTCAGGTATGGTTGCTCATTTGCGGGACTCACGCAGGGCCCTTAAGCTCTGCCTCCTTTCACGGAATCTTTTCCACTTGGAGAAAACTCACGTGTTCTTGCCAAGTAGTAGGGAAGCAGCCTACCCCAGGTCTGTCTCCATCTCTGTCTCAAAGACTACCAATTTAGCTCTGAAACTTTTGGAAAAGGTCTGTGAGCTGGGATGCTTGTCAAATCTGACACCTCTATCCCCTTACTCACTGAATATCACCCATACAGAGGGATAATTGCTTCAAAATTTTTGCTTTCTCTAAGAAAATAACTTCTTTGACTTTTGGCTAATTGTTTTCACCTCTTTCCTTGCAATAGTTGCTTATCTAATTTAACTTCACTGGAACCTGTAGACGGAGAGACACCACAAATTAGTATCTCTCTGGCAGGAAATTCCCTCCTTTTTAATCTCCTGTTTTAGTCAATAGATAAGAACAGCTAATCCTTCACAAAGCAGGAAAAGTTCCCCATTATCTCTCTGCCTCTAATATACATCTTAACAATGTGTCTGTCTGTCTATCTATCCATCCATGCAAACGTTTCTGTTTACCAATCTATTCATCTAAGCATCTATCTTCATTTCAGATGTTCACTTTTCCATATGTTGTATTGAAATACACCCTCATTATAAGAAAGCTCAGGACATCACCCTCTTATAAAACTACATCTAGGCCATATTATTTCTAAAGTTTTGGATTTTTTGTTTTTAAATCAAAACTAGTTGGTGAATACAGTGGTAACTGTCCAATTTCAAATTTTCCCAACATCCTCCCCACAAAATTCATAACATCAATGAACATAATATGAGGCTTTACTATTACTAGAAGGTAAAAAAGCAGGGCAAGCTTCAACCTAATTGTAAGTAAGTTTAAAAATTTCAGTAGGGCTTTCACCCTTCACTGCAGGCTTGTAAATAAGGAGAATGGGATAGAAGAGGCATAAGGGACTTCATGAAGAGGGCACAGCAAAAGCACAGACAAAGTAACCTAGGAAAGTGAAATCCAGTATCAAATGCCAATATGGTGAACACAAGTGAGAACTTGGTGGTCTGCAGAACTGGCTACAGCAAAGGAGCCTGGCAGGTAGTGGCAACCACATGGAAGTACTGCTTTTTGAGGATAACTGGATACGTAGAGGATGGATGGTGCTTCTTAGCAATCAGGCAGTGAAAGGAAGTAAAGAACAAAGGGCGGAAATTAAAGCTCACACAAACAAAAGAAAAATAAGGCACATCGACCTTTCTTTCCCCACCGTCACTATCAATCCCATCCCTTAAAAGAAACTGCACAGAGGAGCACACAAAGGAGGGCAGGGAGAATCCTTGAACTACGAACAGTATTTCCAAAATGAACAGAAACGGCAAAAAAAAAACAGAGAGACAGAGAGATAAATCTGACCATATTTGTACAAAATTACAGCAATAAAAACAGAAAAGATGAATCAAAGCATTTTGGCTTGTGAAATTTCTCCCTTCCTGCTCAAAAAGTAACTTTGAACTTGAGAAACTATAATGCTATACTCAAAAATGATTTGAAACGTTTCAAAATGTTTGATAAAACTCTGAATCAGAAATATACTGACCCCAAGTCAGTATATTTGGCAAGGATGTGGACCATCAGAGAGTCTCATTCATTGATGGTAGGTATGCAGAATAATACACCTCAGAAGACAGTTTGGTAGTTTCTTCCAAAACTAAACATAGACTTACTATACAGTTCAGCCACTGAGCTCCTCGGTATTTACCCCAAGGAATTGAACACTCAAAAACTTTAACAGGAATATTTATATCGGTTTTATTCATAACTGCCAAAATTTGGAAGTGCTCAAGATGCAACTCAGTAGATGAATGGATAATATACTCTTATACTTCCATAAAATGGAACATTCTTCAGCAATAAAAACAAATGAAATTATCAAATCACAAACATAGAGAAGAGCCTTAAATGCAGACTGCTAAATATGGGGCGGCAAAGAGTTGGTCACAACTGAGCAACCGAGCACACACACACACAGTGAAAGAAGCCAATCTGAAAAGGCTAAAAACATGATGTGTGATTCCAACTTTGTGAAATTCTGGAAGAGGCATCAAAAATATCAGTGGTTGCCTGAAGTTCAAGGTGGGGGCAAAAGGGGAATAATAAATAGGTAACGGTAATTTGGGGGCAGTGAAACTATTCTGCATGATATTATAGTGATGGGTACATGGTAATATGCATTTATCAAAACTCATAGAACTGTATTACACAAAGGGTGAATGCTAATATAAACTATGGACTTCAGTTAATAACAATGTATCAGTATCAGTTTGTATTGTATTAATAACAATGTGCCACACTAATGAGACTCCTTGAAAAAGGGGGAAACTCACTGGGAGAGGACATTTAGAGGAATCCTTTATACTTGATGACCAATTCTACTATATATAACCTAAAACTACTCTAAAAATTAAAGTCTATTTAAAAAGACACAAACAATTATCTGAACAGACGATTCATCAAAGAAGATACACAGATATCAAGTAAGCATATCAATAGATGCTCACAATCGTTTGTCATTGGAGAACTGCAAATTAAAACAATAATTAGATAAAACTGATAAGCTGTATGTTGCTCAGTCATGTGCAACTCTTTGCGACCCTGTGAACTGTAGCCCTCTAGGCTCCACTGTCCATGGGATTCTCCAGGCAAGAATACTGGAGTGGGTTGCCATGCCCTCCTTGAGGGGATCTTCCCAACCCAGAGATCAAAGCCAGGTCTCCCATATTGCAGATGGATTCTTTACCGTCTGAGCCACCAGGGAAGCCTATTGCTATACACCTCCTATTGATATATACCTATTCAAATGGCTAAGATCCAGAAAACTGACAATACAAATTCTGCAGAAGATACCACTGAAGGAATTCTTCACTGCTGGTGAAAATGTAACATGGCACAGCCAGTTAGAAAGACAATTTGGCTACTGATTACAAGATTAAATGCAGTCTTATCATCCAGCCATCTCACTCCTAGGTATTTACCCACCTTATTTTAAAACTTACGTCCACACAAAAACCTACATGCAAATGTTTATAGTAACTTTATTCATAATTGCCCAAACTGGAAACCAGCAAGTTGTTTCTCAATAGGTGAATGTGTTAAGAAGTTGATATATCCATACAATGTAATATGATTCATTGATAAAAAGAAAAGAATTAACAAGCTAAAAAAGACATTGAATAGCCTTAAATGCACATTACTAAGTGAAAGAAGCCAGTTTGTAAAGGATACATATTTTGTAAATCCATTTATATGACATTCTGAAAAAGATTCTGAAAACAGTAAAAAGATCCCTTGTTGATGTTGGATCACAACCTCAGGAACTTCTCAGGTAAAATCTGAAACTGACTTGCCCTAGGAAAAGGGCAAGGACAGGATGACCACTCCAGATTGGCAGGAGGCAGGTTTAATAAGCAAAGGAACTTGCATAGCAGGCTTGTCTTGAGTATCTTCAAGACAATTCGATCTCTTCCCCCACCTGCCAGCATCTTTAAGAGGTAGACACAGATCTGAACTAGATTCAATCATATACTCAGGCTGGATAGCCTCAACATCTTATTCTCTCAAGGTTACATTACACATACACATGCATCTATGTCAAACCTGCAACAATGTGAGCATAAATAATGATAACATTGAATTCTCATAAATTAGAAATAACCATCCCCGAGTCCATCCTGATTTAATAAATAATTCAATGAGTAAATGGAGGAGAAAGGCAGCATTTTTTATAGTTGATTTTCAATTAACAAATGTAGAAGAACAGAGGAAAGCAGAAAATAATCATCATATAAACACCACAGTATAATTGCCATGGACAAGATCCCTGATAGATATTAAAATTAGTAGGCAAAAGTTTGCTGAGAAATGGGATTAGCATGGTCTCAAAGTATCTCCCTCATGATATTTATTACTACAAAGGGAAAGATACTAACTTTGCAATGGAGAAACCTGCCAAAACTACCTTCACCAAGTGACTAAGGTTAATATCATCAGTGAAAACACATATCAACATAATGAATCCCTCGATAGGATGTACTGAGGATATAGCATCATTTCTGCAGTATTTCTGCCCAAAATGCACACCTGCAGTCTATACAGTCACAAGAAAACATCAGATGAACCAAAGTTGAAGGACATTTGACAAAAAACAACAACAACAACAAAAAAACTGACCAATATTACTCAAAGTGTTAAGGTCATAAAAAAACAAGGAAAGACTGAAGACTATTAGATTGTAGGTGATTACAAAGAAATAAAAATTAAATGCACTTTGGGACCCTGGATAGGACTCTAAAATAGAAAAGGACATTAGTGGAAAGCTGGTGAAATGCAAATATATTGTATAGTTTAGTTCATAGCATTGTACAAGGTTAATTTCTTGGTGTTGATCATTATACTAAAGTTATAAATGTGTTTATATTAAGGGAAGTGCAATGAGAGATGGATGGAAATTCTGTATTTGTGTGTGTGTGTGTGTTTCTGTAAGGCTAAAATTCAATTCAGTTCAGTCATTCAGTCGCGTTCGTCTCTTTGCGACCCCATGGCCTGCAGCACGCCAGGCCTCCCTGTCCGTCGCCAGCTCCCAGAGTTTACTCAAACTCATGTCCATTGAGTTGGTGATGCCATCCAACCATCTCATCCTCTGTCACCCACTTCTCCTCCTGCCTTCAGTCTTTCCCAGCATCAGGGTCTTTTCCAGTGAGTCAGTTCTTCACATCAGGTGGCCAAAGTATTGGAGTTTCAGCTTCAGCATCACTCCTTCTGATGAATAGTTAGGACTGATTTCCTTTAGGATAAACTGGTTTGATCTCATTGCAGTCCAAGGGACTCTCAAGAGTCTTCTCCAATACCACGTTTTCAAAGTATCAATTCTTTGGCACTCAGCTTTCTTTATGGTCCAACTCTCACATGACTACTGGAAAAACCATAGCTTTGACTAGATGGACTTTGACTAGGCTAAAATCAGCCTAAAATTAAAAATTTTATAAATAAAAAAGCTAATACCTTGATCAAAAATATTAAGTATGACAGTGTATATAAAGCATTAACATGAGTGCCTGGCATAATTACATACAAAAAAGTGAACACAATTATCATCATATTATTATTATCAGTATTATTAATATAAAAAGATGGTGTGAGGTACTACAAAGAATTTTTCTGTGTACCTTGGTTGACAACAAATGCCATCAGTGAGGACAAAAGTGATGTCTATAACACCGAGCACAGATCTGCTGGTTCTTGGGCCACTCACTTTGCCTCACATCTTCCAAAGAAGCAGCATTTCACAGACCTAGCCATCACCTCCACTTACCTCAAGATGCTTTTAAAAAGACTGGGGTGGGGGGCAAAGTTTATCAGTTTTGAATGATGCCATATTCATGAAGAAATTCTACCTCTCCTCTTCACGTTTCAGGTTGGGGAAGGATGGGAACCTGTGACTAGTTCTGCTCCTCAAACCCACAAGAATCACTTGTCAAATTCAGGAGTGTCTGATAAGAGGGGTATTATGGGTAGCATCCTGCTCCCCATCAAAAGATGTGTTTATGTTCTGACTCTGAGTACCTCAGCATGTAATCTGATTTGGGATGAGTTGTAGATGTAATTAGCTAAGTCAGAGGAGGTCCTCCTGCAGTAGGTAGGCCCTGAATTGAAGTTCATAAGAAGATATTGTGGAGACTCACAGGGAGAATGCCATGTGACAACAGAGGCAGAGACTGGAGCGATGCCAGCCAAGAAATGCCTGGGCCACCATCAGAAGCTCAGACAAGAGAGGGAAGGGTGCTGAGTCTCAAAGGGGGCATGGCCCTGTCAACACCTTGATTTTGGACGTGTAGTTTTCAGATCTGTGAAAGAATACATTTTTGTTACTTTAAGCCGTTCAGTTTGTGGTCTTCTGTGATGGTACCTCTAGGAAACCCATGCAAGGGGAGAGTGGCAGATGTCGAGATGGTGACCAGTTGGACGCATCTGCCCAGTGCTCCCAGAGCAAGGGGAAGACCCTTGAGGAAGAATGGTGTGGCAGAATGGACAGGCACAGAAGATGGTTTCTAGTAGCATCCACAGATAACAGAGGAGAGGTCACAGTGGGGAGGTGAGATCAGGACTCCAGAGTGAAGGGCGAGGAGACATGCACAGCAAAGAAAGATGGAAGGACACCCCCAGTACGACGCAGGGGCTGAGCTCACCAGGACCCCCAGGGTCTAGTGGGACTGCCGGGATTCAACCTTCTACTCCAGGAGATCTTTCCGAGCCTGGGATAGAACCAGCATCTCTGGCGTCTCTTGCATTGCAGGTGGATTTTTAACCGCTGAATCTGGGGAGCCCTCCATCAGCACAAAGTCTCAAAACCATCAGCAGTCCACATAAAACTGATAATCCATGCCTTGAAAAGTAGTTCAAGCTCTCCTGGGAGAAAAACCACCTTGCACATTTTGCCTACTCTTTCTTATCACCTCTCCACCCAAGGAGTTACCACAGTGAGGGAGAGATGTGTCTGCTACGAAGAGCTGGCTTCCATACCTCAGCCCCAGGGAAGGAGAGGAAAGAGAGAACTTTCTTTCCGATATGAATTTAAAGTTTTAAAAGTTATGAAACTTAAGAACTAAAATAAAACCATTTGAATAACCGAAAGAGACTAAAATGTTATAAAATTAGATATCATGAAAGGCACTTGCTCCCCTGCGGGAGAGACAGGGGTAGACTGAGCGTTGCTGGGAGTTCTTAATGGAAACAAAAAGCTGTTATATGTTTACTCCACAATCAGCCAAGACTCCCTAACTAAACTATAATATAATAATAACAATAACAATAATGTAATAATATTCATCATTGTATCTTTTCATTTCATCAGCAAAATGTTCCTTATCTGTAAGTAAGAGAAGGCTTCCTTTCTTGTTTATCTGAGGACAAAGCTCCTTTTGATCATAACATAGAACAAAGAGTTATTGATAAACAGAGGATTCAAAGGACTCAGTGTATCTGGCAAAGCTTATGGGTTCCTAAATGATGAACATTTTAGTAAGTGAATGGTGGAGGTGGGAAAGTCTCCAGGGAGCCTTGTGCCTTGAAATATAATGAGTTTCTTTGGGGAGTAATTCATTAGGAAGTGAGAAAGCAAATGCTCTGTCAAGAGCAGGCTTTTGAAACTATTACTCTGTTTTAATCAGCAGGCTTGCTTTTCTATTAAGAAACAAGAAAAAACATTTTCCCTGGCCGGGCAATGCTTTCAACAGGAGACTCTGTTGGTTTTTAATAAGCCAAAGTATTTAGAGGCGTAGAGACTGGTCCATCTCAAGAGGTTTGTGGAATTCCCAAGTCAGGAAAATAAGAAATATTTTTTAATTATTATAGAAGAGAAAGTTGCTAAGCTTGGGTAATCACCATTGTCTTCTATCTTAGAGCTAGGCATGTGACCTTGGGCAAACAACTTCACTTCTCTGAGCTTCAACTTGTCCTCTACAAATGAAAACAACAGCACTTCTCACATAGACGTATTTTTGAGTTTAAAATGACACATGTAAAGCACTTAGCAGAAAGAGCTAATAAATAGCAAAGCTGGGATTTGAACTCCAACTGCTCTGACTACAAAACCCAAGTTTTTTTTTTTTTTTTTTAAACCCAAGTTTTTAATCTTTACCCTCTACTGCTTCTATTTTCACAGAGAATTGTCATGAAGGTCACGTATGAATGCAAAAATATAAATATAAATTTTAGAGTCTGCCAAGATAGATCCAGGACTTTACAATCAGAACTAAAGGCTTTTGGTAGTGATTTGAAGAAGAAAAGAAAGAGCTCCATTAAAGTACAAAAAGATATTTCTTTTCTTCATGACTCTATCTCGAGCTCCATAATGCATAATGCTGGCTTATTATATGTATTTGTTGAAAGGATGACACATAACCAACCCCTTTCAAAGGAAAGAACACATTTGACAAGTACCTATTTCAAGTGTCAGCCCTGCAAAGGTGGTGACACCATTATTCTCCAAGGTTTAGCACACACATAAAGGACCTACTCTTTAAGGAAACTTATTTATAAATGTTGATTATTCTGAACTTAGCATAGTACGTGAATAATAGAAAAATATCGTTTTAGAAGATATTATGGCTTTACAAGAGAAAGTATAATAATAAATACTTTTTTTAAAAGTCATTCAGTTATTCCTAATTTAATCGGATATGATGTTAATTGAAAACAGATTATAGTCATACTTGACACAGATGCTATCCTTTTCTAGACTCTAGTCAGGCTCCTCTAAGCCCTCTAAGCCTAGATCTTGATGTTCGTTACAGCAAGAATCTTGCTACGTCTGTTTAGTGAGAATCTTCCCCATGCCATCCCTACCTTGATATCAGGTCAAATTCCTCCTCCTTCACCATCCCCCAGCTGACATCTGGTCAGTCTGAACTGTCTTCAGCAAGAATCCTATTAAACTTCTTTGGCAAGAATCTCCTCTTCCCCCTGATATTTAGTAACTTTCCATCCACTGGGCCCTCTGGTGCCGTTCTTGCTGCATATCTTGCTCCAGTTCTATTAACCTTCCAGTGGCTCGGATGTGCCATCCTCCTTCCCATCCCAGGGCTTTATCTGTAGTTCCCTTCAATTAATCAGTTCCTGTGAAGCATCTTTCAGATTTCAGTACAGAGGTCACTTCCTTAGAGAATCACTCTCTAACACATCTGATTAAATCAGGTCATCTTGATATAAGTTCTCAGTGTACAGTGGACCTAAAAACATTCATTGCGGTAATGACATTTTTATTTCCTTTTTTGTTTGTTTTATTCCCACTAGAACATCAAGGTCCATAATGTAAATGATATATATGCAAGCCAAGTTTTTCAAATCCCTCTACTCTACTGAAAGTACGGGCAAAAAAAGAAAAAAACAAAACAAAAATTCTCTACTAGCCAGAACAAAGGTCTTTTTATGCTGCCCACATCTCTCCTCTTCCTACATCTTCTTCCTATCTGGTATACACTTTTTTTTTTTTTTTTTTTTTAGTCTCTACAACACATCACGGAACAAGTAACACCATACTCACCATTTCTAACTCTTAGAACAATAAACTACTCAAGGGAATTATAACTTTCCCATCTGATAGATAAGCAGACTAAATCCTAGAAGTCTGATCACTTAAACCAAGCAGCACACAGCGCAGGTGCTGTAGTAGGATTTTTGGACATAGGTCTTCACAGCTTCAAGACCATTATACTCTTTCTTCAACCTCCACACACTGTATTGTCTCATCCATCATCAAGACATCCTCAGAGCATTACTTTTGTATCACCTCTCCAGTGGGTGCATGGAATGAGAGTCCCTACAGAGTAGGAAATATATCTGACATTTCTTTCATACTTCCCTAAGCCAGAATGGTATTGCTCCAGAAGTAGGCGCTTGACGTAGGTTACTAAAGAATTACAAACTGTTACAGCAAGAAGAAAACCTAGTAATCCGGTCCAGTCTCTTATTTCATAAATAAAAAAACTTCAGTTCCGTCACTCAGTCATGTCCAACTCTTTGCAACCCCATGGACTGTAGCACACCAGGCCTCCCTGTCCGTCACTAACTTCCAGAGTTTACTCAAACTCATGTCCATTGAGTCGGTGATGCCATCCAACCCTCTCATCCTCTGTCGTCCCCTTCTCTTCCCACCTTCAATCTTTCCCAGCATCAGGGTGTTTTCAAATGAGTCAGTTCTCCCCATCAGATGGCCAAAGTATTGGAGTTTCAGCTTCAACATCAGCCCTTCCAATGAATATTCAGGATTGATTTCCTTTAGGATGGACTGGTTGGATCTCTTTGCAGTCCAAGGGACTCTCAAGAGTCTTTTCCTACACCACAGTTCAAAAGCATCAATTCTTTGGTGCTCAGCTTTCCTTACAGTCCAACCTCACATCCATACATGACTACTGGAAAAACCATAGCCTTGACTAGACAGACCTTTGTTGGCAAAGTAATGTCTCTGCTTTTTAATATGCCATCTAGGTTGGTCATAACTTTTCTTCCAAGGAGCAAGCATCTTTTAATTTCATGGCTGCAATCACCATCTGCAGTGATTTTGGAGCCCCCCAAAAATAAAGTTTGTCACTGTTTCCACTGTTTCCCCATCTATTTGCCATGAAGTGACGGGACTGGATGCCATGATCTTACTTTTCTGAATGTTGAGGTTTAAGCCAACTTTTTCACTCTCCGCTTTCACTTTCATCAAGAGGCTCTTTAGTGGCTCAAACAGTAAGGAATCTGCCGGCAACTCAGGAGACCCAAGTTCAACCCCCAGGTCGGGAAGATCCCCTGGACAAGGGAATGCCTACCCACTCTAATATTCTTGCCTGGAGAATTCCATGGACAGAGGGGCCTGGTGGGCTACAATCCATGTGGTTGCAAAGAGCTGGACACAACTGAGTGACTAAAGCTTTCCAATATGCTATCTTTCTACCCCAGGGACACCAGTTAAAAATGTGGCAGAGAACATAGGACTTAAAAACTGAAGTTTAAATTTTCTATAGTAGCAAGGTGTGTACCCTTCCCTGATCAGTGAATGAATGATAAGGGAAATGAGCTGATTTTTAAAAATGAATGATGTCAGTCATTATCAGATCATCTAACTTCTCGGGGATGCCTCTTGATGAGTAGGTGCCCTGTTGCTATGGTAAACCTAGACAGTGTATTAAAAAGCAGAGACATCACCTTGCCAACAAAGGTCCATCTAGTTAAAGTTATGGTTTTTTCAGGAGTCATGTACAGATGTGAGAGTTGGACCATAAAGAAGGCTCAGTATCAAAGAATTGATACTTTAAAATTGTGGTGCTAGAGAAGGTTGTTGAGAGTCCCCTGGACTGCAAGGAAATCAAACCAGTCATTCCTAAAGGAAATCAACCCTGAATATTCATTGGAAGGACTGGTGCTAAACCTGAAGCTCCTATAGTTTGGCCACCTGATGCCAAGAGCTGACTCACTGGAAAAGACCCTGATGCTGTGAAAGATTGAAAGCAAAAGGAGAAGAAGGCAGCAGAGGATGAGATGGTGAGATTGCATCATGGACTCAATGGACATGAGTTTGAGCAAACTCCGGGAGATAGTGAAGGACAGGGAAGCCTGGCGTGCTGCAGTCCCTGGGGTCACAAAGAGTCAAGACAGGGTTAGTAACTGAATAACAACAACAATAGCCACGGAGATTCAGTGAAATAAAGTCTTTATCTCTTAGCAATGTTTCTAGCCTATCATAAATGTTCAAGAAATAATAGCTTTGGTTTCTTTTATTTTTCATGTTTTGGCAGCAACCGATTTTAGGTCCAAAAATACCATCCAGAAAGTCTTCCTTATGCCAAAATGTCTAAATAGAAAGTAAAAACCAAAGGAAAGCCTGTCAGAATTATATCTGACAAAATTACTTCTTTTTGGACCCCATCAAAACAATATATTTTTGCGAATGCAATTTTTTTCCCACTTTCTTTCAGGTGCTTTGAATTTTGGGATATGGAAGTCTGTTGCAACAGAAATGCTTTTACAAAATTAAGTCCATATATACATTTGAAGAAAGACACTGAAAATTACATTAAGTACATTGATTTTTCTGTGGAAGTAAAATGTCTGTATAGCTGACACAGTAATTATAAACAATCCTTCTTCTATTCCCCAACTCATAGTTTATATACCTATGTCTACATCTGTACTTATTCTCCTGAAAGAGTTAATCTTGTCCTCCCCAATCCCACCCAGTTCCACCAAATGAATGAGCAGTTTACTATTTTTTTTTTTTATTCCCAGTGAGGTCTGGCCTATTTCATGTGGTCACGATGGACATAGGTTCCAAAGGATTCCACTGGTCTATGTATTACAGAGAGCTTCTAATACAAAGCCCATAGAGGGTGCTTTTAGATTTTCAAATATCCAGTTTCAACTTGAAAGCTGTGCACATTTGCTCTGGGAGAACATAACAATGGCTTCCCAACATTGTTCCTCTTTTCGATATAGCCACACTTGAAAGGAATACAGTTTAGCAGCAAAAGCATCCCAAGGACGCAAGGTCCTCAGTGTTCACATCTCAGAAAGACTCCATGTGAGTGGAGCCTCTGTTGTTTCTTTTGAACATCCATTGTTGCCTCTCGGCCCACCTAGATCAGTGTTGGGTGGAGTGCGATCTTTCTAACTTGAGACATGGGGTGAGACAGGAGAAAAACCAGAGATTTATCATCTTCCCTTTGTGATGTACCCTGACAGCAAAGTGACCCAGGCAGTTAAGAAGCATATTGTACACGTGACAATTTAATGATATCTTGAAGACATTGGTCTCCAGTGAGCATTACACTGGGAAATTTCTTTATTAAATTGTTTTTATAGGTAAATCTTTCCTCAAATCCCAATGGGAGTTTGTAACATCTTTCAGAAGTGAATGTGAACTCACAATCAGAATTTCCTCTAGTCAAGTATGAAGGCTGTTAAACAGAAATATTTTTTCCATGAAGGAAGTCTCATCTTTTCTTTAGTGAGAATAGGTCAAAATATCTACCCTCTGGATTCGTTTTTTAAAAAATATGTACAATCCTGTATGAACAAATTACTACCCCCATTTCAAAAGAGTGAGAGTCACTGAGTGGTTATCTTATCCGCCTTTCATTCATTCATTCATTCATTCAGCATGTATTTACTGAGTGTTTACTATGAGCCAGGTACTAGTCCAGTGAATTGAAAACATTAAAAAAAGCACCAATAATAACAAGCAAAAGCAAGCCCTGCCTTTGTGAAGCATCTAGTCCAAAAGGAGACAGAAAATTAAAAAAATAAACAAAAACATATAATAAGTGAAAAACACAAAAATAGTACCTTAGAAGTCCAGGTATTTGGCAGAAGAATATTCAACCAGAGGGGACCACCAGTGCCGAGGCCTTAAGACAAAAGCATGACTGATCTGAGAACAGCAGAAGAGCTGGCATGTCTGCAGCATGACAGGAGGAGGAGGAGGAGGAAGGTAGCAGGACATGAGGTCAGACTGGCCAGGAGTGTCTTGAGGTTAGATGCGGTGCTGGGCTTAGTCAAGTCTGACTCTTTGTAGCCCACCAGGCTGCTCTGTCCATGGGGATTCTCCAGGCAACAATACTGGAGTGGGTTGCCATGCCCTCCTCCAGGGTATCGTCCCAACCCAGGGATCGAACCCAAGTCTCCCACATTGCAGGCAGATTATTTACCAACTGAGCCACCAGGGAAATCCAAGGGGAGCCACCAGGGAAGTCATGAGGTTACTGTTAGGATTTTGGTTTTCACTCTGAGAAAATGAGTATCCAGTACAGAGCTTGGGGTAGAGGAGCAGAGCTGTCTGAATTACATGGTAAGGAATCACTCTGGGTGTAGCGATGAAACAGTATCAAGTGTTGTATCTTCTAGGAAGGCTCACATGATAGTGCAAAGGAGCTGTCTCATCTGTGCACTTCTAACATTCCTGTATTGACCACATTTACTGAACAACAACACTCTTACCGTGGTGCTAGAGAAGACTCTTGAGAGTCCCTTGGAGAGCAAGGAAAACTTAGATTTTCAAAAATGTTACCATCCATATACTCATGAAAATAACAAGAGCTCATACTTATTGAGAGCCTCCTCTATAACCAGGTCTACCTATTTCCCAAACACTGACTCATAACACTTTTCCTCTATGGAAAAATAATAGATCAAAGAGAGACTTCCCTTCTCATAACTAGCTCAGTGATTACGCCACTCAAAAATAACTTGGGCATATTTTTCAAAAATAAAAAGCCTCAAGTCCCTTCTATCATTTACTTGATAGAATAATAATAATAATATTAATAATAATAGAATAATAGATAATAACAATAGAATCCATGTTTTGAATGTTTACTGTATCTTTCTTTTTCTCAGTTGGTTGTAATCTGTACACCAAAGCATATAATGTTTTGAATATAAAAATATTTAAATAATGATTGTATAAAACAGGCTGAAAGGTGTTAGTTTGCCCAAGGTCACATGGCTAAGGAGTGTTGAAGGCAGCGTTATGCCTGAGCATGTACCTGCATCCATAGTGCAGACCCAGATTGAAAATGAAAGGCTCTGAGAGGTCAGGTCAGAGGTAGTTTCCTGTTTGATTGCATTTAATTCCTGTTTAACTCTATTTAATAGTCCTTACAAGTGTCTTTGACTCTAGAATGGAAATATCGAGACAGTTTAGGGACTGTAAGTGGGGGGAGTGGGCAGGTTTCTCTGATGACTTTGGGTTGCACGGGGGCAGAGGAACAAAGGAGACGGAGTGATAGTGAATCAGTGACAGATCAGCGACAGCAGGGTGGCAGCAGAACTGTTCACTCAGTTTGCAGGGCGAATACAGCATGTCAGTCCCCCGGAAACATAAAAATAAGCAAGCTTCCCTCTTGCTCCTCATGAAGATCTGAGTTGAATGTTCTCTACTTCTGTTAGAGCAGTCGACTCTCTCTCTTAAATCTGGGCTTACTAAAACACAGATTGCTGAGCCCCACCCGCAGAGTTCAGATTTAGTAGATCGGTAGGTTGGTGCTAAGAATGCCAAAGACAGAGGAGCCTGTAGACTACAGTCCATGCGGTCACAAAGAGAAGGACACGACCTAGTGATGAAACACCACAGAATCTGCATCCTCAGCAAGCCCCAGGTGATGCCGATGCTCCAAGTCCCAGGTGCACACTGAGAGAATGACTGTGATTCAAGGACTAGCTGCGTCAGTCTCCCGGGAGAATGTTTTCTGTCAATTTCCACTATGTCTAAAAATAAGAACTCAAAATCTTAATCTGAACTTATCACCTCTATGTTCCTGGTAATAGAGGAACAGCCACAGTTATTCATCTGTCTAGGCCATAGATGTGCTGGGAACATTACATTTATCACCATCTTTTCACCCTCAGAAAGAATCAAAGATAGATTTGCTAATCAGCAATCAATGCCTGATTTGAGAACCTCAGGGAGGTCAGGAGTTGACAAAATGCATGTAGCTTGAGAGGTGTAGAGCTGGGATTTAAATCTCTGATTCCAAAGATTCGGTATTTTTCACTCTGCCTTATTGCTGAGACCAGTCCATTTGAAGGTCGTGGCTGGAGGTGGAGGCCTATGAGATGAGTGGCTTGTTAAGCATCAGGAAGCCTCAATGAATAATTGATCGAATTTCTTTTTTTCCTCTTCCTGCTCATGAGGAAAGCACCTCATGTGTTAAAAAAAGACTGCAGCTCAGACAGAGCTAACAGTAAAAGAAAAAAAAAAGAAAGAAAGGTGGCCTGCTGCTTCCCTAGTGGCTGGGAACTTTGCTTTCCAACAACTGAGTGGCTTCTGGAATTCAGTTTTCAGCCCTACCCTCACCGTGTACCCATGAAGTGGAAGCGAAAGGCCACTGGGACAGCATCACAGAGGCTGTGGGCAGGACTGCATGTCAGCAGCACCACCCACAGGAGAGCAGGGACAGATCTCCCTCTGTGATGCCTGCCTAATGCCCGGCCTGTGCTGGTTGTCATGGTGACAAGGGCGATGCCCGTGCAGGCGTCTTATTGTGACTGAGACACGTGTGACTCAAATGATGAGGGGAATGAAAGAGGATCAGCAGCCGCCCTGCGGCTCCAGCAGGAGGGCGCTGGAGCCCATGGTGCTCCAAGCAGTGGTTAGAGGATTGAGAAGGCTGAGAAAGTACAGGAATCCAAGTCAGGTCCTCTGCAGGGAGGCCCCCACCTCCACCCACCCCATGTGGCTTTCCCTGGCTGGAAGCTTAAGGAGACATGTCTGGAGGTGCAGGCTCCAGACTTGTCACTGTTGATTAGAAAAAGCGCCTTCCCAGCCTCGAGAGAGGCACATATGTTGTTCTAACATCACCTTCACTTTCTTACCAACTCTTCCTTCTGTAGGGAAAGCTAGGAGTGACCTAGAGGGCAGAACAGAATTTCCACTGTCTTTCTCTATGAATCAAAGTGAAGTGGCAAGAAATGGGAAAACGACTCACAAAAGCGAGCATGCTTTTGAGTATGTGTGTGTATGTGAGTGTGTGGAGTGGTTTTGCTTGAAAAATAGTTTCTGGATTCTCAAGTATTGGGAGTTATCATTCCAGCTGGCTCCCGGAGTGGTTTGGAGGAGCAAGAGAAACTGGATTTATAAAGTTGAACGTGACCTTCCTTTTGTATCTGAGCACTAGTTGGTTTCCTGCAGTCCCCTCTTGCACCCGGGTGCGCTGTCTGCCCCTCTCCATTTCATTTCCATTTCCTCTCTCAGCTCTATCAGTGGGAAAATATTCACACCTGGCCAGGAAAGGAAAAGGGAAACAGAACCACAATATACTGAGTGCAATTAGCATGCTAGGCGTTTGATGAACACTTTCTCGTGAAATCCAGACAATACAGCACTTGGAGGCAAGTGCGACCATCTCCATTTTACAGATAAAGACATCGGACTTCAAAGAGTGTAAGCAAAGTGCCCTAAATCAGAGACAGAATGTGGATCCATATTTCGGCTTTTATTGTCACCAAACTTCAATTTTTATTCTCACTACACTGTCCCACCACCCTGTCTCTCAAACAGACGGAAGAAAATGTTCTCTTCTCCCTTCTGGTAATTTTGACATTTAAATGGAAAGAGTGAGAATATTGCTAATATTTGAGGCCTTGTCCCATAATGCTTATCCCAATCTTTATTATTAATAGTAACTAGTATTTGTTGAATGATTTTACTATGTCCATTCACAACACTATAGCATAAGGAACATGTTTTAAGAATTTGATTCTTTTAGAGATGTGCAGATGTAGGCTTAAGGAGATTATTTGCCCAAGGTCCTACAGTTTATAGAGGTCTGTGTTAGGATCTAAACCCAGGTCTGTCTGTTTTCAGAGTAGAACACTTATTCCCTATGCTGTGCCTTAAGGCACAGGTCTTATGAGCTCCTGGGAAATAGGAGAAAAAGGAAAGGGATTTTAAACTTTTTCTGTCGCTTGTCATGGAAATAAATCATGTGAGTTTGGGGCTTAAGGAAGGGCATTTCAAGAAATCTCAGAGCCCATCCCACGTTATCTTTTAGACATTTTATTTTGTTTTGTTTGAACTCTGGAACATTCCCAGTGCCTATTGTTTTGGGCTGGATGCTTAAGTATGGGCAACCTAAGTCTGCAACTGAAATGACTTTCACCAAAGCTTTCCTTCCAGGATGAGCTTGATAGAGATCAATGCACTTAATATTCATTTCAGGCTAATTAGCTAAAGCAAGGGTCCCATGAGCACCAAGAGCCAGGAGAAGGGACAATTCAGGACATCGTTGTCTAATTCCTCTTTAAATGCTAATAGCTTTGAGATTATTCTATTAACAGGCAGTATCAGAAAAGGAATAAAAGGACCTGTTTCATTTAATAAAGGGATCACCAAATGGATCGGAATGTTTATAGGAGCCTGAATAATTATCTATTCATTTAGGTCAAACTGCTGTGGGCATCAGGAAAACATAACTAAGAAGAGCAATTCGATTTATGTATCGCCTGCAACGGGGCTTCATTATGAAACGACCCCTGATCCCTGTGCTTCACATGCCTGGTGGAAAACAGATTAGCTCTGCAACAGAGTGTGAAGATCCCTATTCTTGGTGCCCCAGAACTGCAACTCACACGTTATGTCAAATAAAATCTAGGTCCTAATGCAGGACACGTTATTACTTAAACAATGTGTCTCAGTAAGGCGGCAAAGGAGGCCAGGATCTCAAAAATCAGAAAGGTTTGTGTCCGCATCCTGGTTTGTCCTTAGTAACCCCACATACACCCACCCCAAAGGGTGAGTTGTACAGTGTTACAGCTCTCCCCTTCTTTATTAGGATGCTAATTAGGCAAGTTGCCTAAGGGTTCTAGGCCTTTGTTTTTCTTAGGAAATAAGTATTATGATAGTATTGAGCTCACAAAAGTTGTTGTATGGATTAGATTAGATAATAAATGTGCAGAGAGATTCAGCCATAGTAAATGTACAATTTTGTTGTTCAGCCACTAAGTCATGTCCAACTCTTTGCCACCCCATGGACTGCAGCATGCCAGGCTTCCCTGTCCTTCACTATCTCCCTGAGTTTGCTCAGATTCATGTCCATTGAGTTGATGATGCTATCTAACCATCTCATCCTCTGCCACCCGCTTCTCCTTCTGCCTTCAATCTTTCCCAGCATCAGGGTCTTTTCCAATGAGTCGGCTCTTCGCATCAGGTGGCCAAAGTATTGGAGCTTCAGCTTCAACATCAGTCCTTCCAATGAATATTCAGGGTTGATTTCCTTTAAAATTGACTGGTTTGATCACCTTGCTGTCCAATGTACAATAGATGGTGGTCATTATTACCTGGCTCACCTGCAGAGGTTGGCTCTGACAGAGACACCCGAGAGGGCCCAGGGCAAGGTGACTGGCTTAAGAGTTTAGGCAATTATTATTCAAGAGGGACCTGTCCAAGCAAGTGGGTCCTGCCAAAGAAGATGGATTATACTCTTGTTAGGTGAGTGATGACATCAATCTATTCTTAGGACTTTAATTTTTGGCTTTCACAGACTAAGAAAATGGTCCAGCCATCTGGGAAGGGAGTTGCGAACATTCGGTGAACATGCTTCAGGTGAACAGGCAGTGGTTCTGTTAGTTGTTCTAACATGCTCTGCCTTGCCTAGGGTTGGCTGCTAAATCATCAGAAGAGCTTCTGAAAAATGCAGATTCTGGGTCCTAGTCCAGTTCAGCTGAATCTCCAAGGGGTAATGCCACTGGAATATGACTTTCCTAAAGTTTTCTCAGGATATGGGACAGATTCTGTGAACTAGTTTTCACAAACAAGTGAGCTAAGAAAGTGGATGAAACTGGGTCTGCTACACTGAAATGTCACCTTGATGATGGGGGGCCTTCCTGAATACATTCTATGTATCACCTTGCAGTCAGATCTCAAAGGGAATATATCTGAGGCCAACTAACATTCATTTCACAAAACACCCATTGCCTATGTGTCTTATTTCTGCCTTCATCCACTAATAAGCTATTTTTAGAAATGGGAAATATAAGATAGCTCTTAATGACATCCTACTGATATCCCATCAGGCCTTCTTTCCCTGGACCCATCTCTTGCCTACAAATGCTAGAACTGAAGTAATGGAGAAGGAGCTTTCAAGCCGGCATGTAAAAACCACCTCATTATCATGACTAGAAACTTCGATATGACTGTTTGACTTCCCCAGCAAAGGACCACTGCAGCATATTAATAAACCAAGAATCAAGATGAAACTTTTTTAGATGTTTCCTCAAAGTGACTAGAGAAGGTAGAAAATAAATATATTCAGGAGTAGAGCTGCTGGATCATAAGTCAGGTATATAGGCAACTTAGGCAAACACTGCCTAAAAGTTTTCCAAGGCAATGGAACAAATGTATACTCTCTCCAGCAGGTATGAGAATTCTAATTCTTCTACATCCTCAACATGATATGGGCTCTTCAGTCTTCTTAATTTTAGCCATTCTGGTAAGCTTTTTGTGAGACCTCACCGTGGTATTAAATTTTCTTTTTTTAAAATTAATTTATTTATTTTAATTGGAGGCTAATTACTTTACAATATTGTAGTGGTTTCTGCCATACACTGACATGAATCAGCCACAGGTGTACATGTGTTCCCCATCCTGAACCCCCCTCCCACCTCCCTCCCCATCCTATCCTTCATGGTCATCCCAGTGCACAAGCCCTGAGCACCCTGTCTCATGCATTGAACCTGGACTGGCGATCTATTTCACATATGGTAATATACATGTTTTAATGCTATTCTCTCAAATCATCCCACCCTCGCCTTCTCCCACAGAATCCAAAAATCTGTTCTTTACATCTGCGTCTCTTTTGCTGTCTCACATATAGGGTCATCACTACCATCTTTCTAAATTCCATATATATGTGTTAATATACTATATTGGTTAAATTTTCATTTCCCTGATGTATGATCATTTTACATGAAGTGCCTGTTACAGGGTTCTGCCTATAACTCATCAATTTCACTCCTAAGTATACATGCAAGAGAATTAAGCACATATGTCCAAACAAAAGTCATTTCAGTCATGTCCGACTCTGTGTGACCCTATGGACTATAGCCCGCCAGGCTCCTTTGTCCATGGGATTCTCCAGGTAAGAATACTAGAATGGGTCACTATGCCCTCCTCCAGGGATCTTCCCAACCCAGGGATCGAGCCAGCATCTCTTATGTTCCCTGCATTGGCAGGCTGGTTCTTTGTCACTAGTGCCACTTGGGAAGCCCCCGAAGACATATACAAGCAGCTTTATTCATAACAGCCCCAAACTGGACACAATCCAAGCATCTATCAACAGAAGAGTAGATAAACAAAGTGGAGTTGACTGTCATCATGCAATGAAATATACACAGCAAGAAAAATTTTAAAAACTACTAAAATGTGTAACATCATGGATATTCTTATAGGTATACGGAGGGATAAAGGGACAGATGCACATGAGTATGTACTGTTTAATATCTTTTATATAAAGTGTATGAACATGATATAACATAGTAAATCTTTGGATAGCAATCAAAGTTGGAATGATAGTTAGCTCGGTTGAGAGGGCATGTGACTGGGGCCGCCTTCACAGGTGCAAGCGTCACAAGGCTCCACATCTAGAAAGGTCCTTGGCTTGCTTTAATGCTCTGCTTTTGAACAAGGGGACCTAGGTTTTCATTTTGGACTGTGAGCTGCAAATGATGCAACCCATGTGTAATCGACTAAACAAAGGCATAGAAGAACCTCCCACATGTTGGAAATTTTCTATATCTTGACCGAGGTGGTATTTACATGAGTGTATGTATAATGTTAAAATCTACCAAGTTATATACATAAGATTTGTGCACTTTATGTAAATTAATACATTTTAACAAAGATGGAAGAGAGTAAGTAGAACATACAGCAATGTGAAGAGCAATCACGCTGGGATTGCCAGAGGCCCTCTTGCACAGCTCTGGGAAGGATTCTAACAAAAGTGACTCCAGATGTAAAAAGAAACCTGGAGTGGTGGATGTTAACAAACGCTGAGAGAATCTACTGTGTGTCAGGCATTATGGATATCATTTTATCTATTCTAAATCATTAAATCTTCCTAGCAACCTTGCAAGACAGATAGAATTAGGCAATTTATAGGTAAGGAAAAGGAGGGTCAGAGAGGTCAAGCAACTTGTCTGATGATGGACTGTGTGAGTGGGCAAATGGAGTTTCAAATCCAGTTCCATCTGCTTCACAGGCACATCTTTTCAGCCCCATTGCAGTGTGTGGGTGCTCAGTCATGTCTGACTCTGCAACCCCATGGACTGTCGCCCACCAGGCTCCTCTGTCCATGAGATTTTTCAAGCAAGAATATTGGAGTGGGACGCCATGTCCTCCTCCAGGGGATCTTCCTGACCCGGGGAATGAACCTTAGTTTCCTGGGGCTCTTGCATTGGCAGGTGGATTCTTACCACTTGAACCACCTATTAAGCCAACTTGTAAAAATCTCCTAGTCACATATCTGAGGAGACAAAAAGGCTGACCACGTTCCAAAAATATTTCAGTGTGACATAACTATTCAGAGACGAGACACAGTGTGGAGAAGTCCTTTTACTGCTCCTGCAGGCATGCTGTGCCCTCCCAGAGCATGAGATTTGATTTTACCCAGTGAACATAACTGTAGTATTAGTCCTGGAAATACAATTAACCATCACAAGTATTTGACTCAAGGACTTGGTTCAGCCTCTGACTCTACAGCTTGCCGATGGGCTGTGAGAAATAAGCATTGTTATGTGACCTTGAAAACACGACAGATGAGTAGCAAAATAAATGATTCATTTAATGGGTTTAGATATACAGGGCCTTCCTTTGCTTCAGCACTGAGGTCTTATTTATGGCCTGGTCTTAACTGAGTTTCTTTGTGTGGAAGCTTTGAAAAGCCATTATGGTCAAAACCTTTCGTAGGATTTATTATTAGAACGCTTTGAAAATTTCTATGTAGAAAACAGAAGCAGGGGAACTATTATGTCTGTTTTGTGGCTGCAAAAAAAATCCATGTAAAGAATAGATTTCTGAATGTTTGACACTGTGGAAATAACAAAAATTGGAAATAATCTATACTTAATGTGATTTAAAACATATGCTTATGTAGGGTTTCATGAAACCTTTGGATAATTTTTATCCAGTGTATTAGTCAATAAGGGCTTCCCAGGCAGTTCAGTGGTAAAGCATCTTTCTGCCAATTCAGGAGATGAGGGAGACACAAATTTGATCCCTGGGTCAGAAAGATTCCCTGGAGGAGGAAATGGCAACCACTCCAGTATTCTTGCTGGATAATTCCTGGGACAGAGGAGCCTGCTGGGCTATAGTTCATAGGGTTGCAAGAGTCAGACCCGACTCAGCGACCAAGCATGAGCGTTAGTCAATAAATCTGTACTGAGAATCTTTATGGGGCTTCCCTGGTGGCTCAGTGGAAAAGAATATGCCTGCAGTGCCAGAGCCGCAGGAAGCTTGGGTATGATCCCTGGGATGGGAAGATCCCCTGGAGAAGGGAATGGCAACCCACTCCAGTATTCTTGCCTGGAGAATCCCATGGACAGAGGAACCTGACAGGCTATGGTCCATAGGGTCGCAAAGAGTCAGACACGACTGAGTGACTCAGAACACATACATGACCAGTATGCTGGGGATTCTTATGCATGTGAGATGGATGAGATATGCATTTGACCTCCTGGACGATAAGAATAAATAATGTTATATAACATGTATTTACATGTGCATAGCACAAACGATGGCATAATAAATGAAAGAATTACAGCATCAAGAGAAAGAATGATGGGACGATCAAGTCCATACTCTTTATCTGTGTCAGGAAAATTAGTGATTGCCAGAAATACAATGGAATTGCCAAACAGCATAAATTAACTATGTGGGCAGTATGATTCCTCTTATTTTTCATTTTCCTCCAGGCAGTTTTAGAGACTATTCATCTTAATCTTTTATCCATGTCTCACTCTCTATCAATTTCCAGCCCATAGTGCTTTTCCCGTCTCTTTCCTCACCTACATCAAAATTCCTAGGAGAGATTAAGGAGATACCCAGAGGGGTGTGAAACAACCATGTCCTAGCTCAAGACAAAGCCTGGATATAGAATGGATTTGGAAAAGGACACAATCCTAGCTAGTATTTATTAAGCACTTATGATGTACCAGGCTTCATTCCAAGCTCTTGGTGCTTTAACTCATTTACTCCTCATTACCAACCTGGGAGGCAGTACTATAATCATAGCTACTTTAAACATGAGAGAAATGAGGCAAAGATTGCTTAAGTGAAGTGTCCGGTAACATCATATGCTTGTAAGTGATGAAGCTGAAATTCAAATCAAGCCACAATGGCTCGAGAGCCCTTACTCTCAACCATGGTGCTGTGTTACACAGGGCAGTAAAACAGTGGGACGTGGAAAAAAAAAAAAGATGTAAGAGGACCAGTAAGTATAAACAATGCATCTGTGAGCCTGTTTGATTTCTTTTTATTGTATTACCCTGTTATGTCAACTGTTAAGTGATGCCATGAGTGCTGAATTTGGAATGAGATGGGAATCATGTCACTGGAAATAGTCAAATTATAGATAAGAAAAGTGAGCCTGGAGAAATCAAGTGAGTCCTCCTAACATGCATAGCTTGGATTAGATCCTAAATATTCTAAATTATAGGACCTATATACTTTCTGTATAACCACACCAGTGCATACCCCTGATTCTGAGATCTCCTTCATCTCCTCCAACCTTTTCAAATCTCCCACTCACATGACCAGTCACTGCACACAAATACATGTACTACAGACCAAAGATAGACCCTTTGAACACGAGAAGAGAAACGTCCTTATATATGACTTGGAAAACCCTTTGTTCCCCATATTTGTTTTATATAGATGGGAAGACTGAGGCATGGAAAAGGAACAGATGTATTGTAAACTCATATGTATATATGATCCCAACCCAAGGATCAAACCCACTTCTCTTGTGTCTCCTGCATTGCGGGTGGATTCTTTACCCACTGAGCCATCAGGGAAGCCCACACATACAAAATAGATACATTGAATTCCCATACATAGAAAAGCACTAAATCCCTTAACTTAGGATACCTGGCTTTCTTGAATTCACAAATACTTTTGATGGTCAGACTACACGCCCTTTGTTGCAAAATTCTATATAACATGACTCCTCCCCTTACCTCCTCAGAGCAGTTCTCTCAGGGTCATTTGAGATGCTGTCTCTCAGTCTTGAAGTCCTAAATAGTCCCTAAATAAAACACAACTCTCAATTTTAGGTTGTGACTGTTTTTAAATCGGCATTGTACACGAGTACATGTGTACACATATATGCATGTATATATTTATATACACATATATAGAGATGTATACTTTCATGATATTTAAGAAACACAAATATATCTCTTCATACACCCATAGCATGCCACATGATCTATTTCTTCAAAATTGTTACATAAAATTAACACGTAAAAAACTTAATGTGAAATAGTTGACATAAAATACTAATGACAATGAAAAATATTAGACAAATGTGTCCAACTAAATAATCTTTCATATAGCCTGTAAAGTTTTGCTTACTTAAAATACAGTTATGAGAGTTAATTTCTTTTCTTACTTTGATATATTATTCAAGACCAAAAAACAACAAAACTAAATTGAGCTTCCCTGTGAGCTTTGAAAAACAGAAAATGGCTGACAAGTATGCAAGAAGTTGCTTCAGTCCTGAAAACTGGCTGAATGGAAGACTAAAACCTTCACCACCAGACTCCACCACAAAAGAGATTGAAGTGGGTAGTAAGACAGGTCAGAGAGCCCAGAGAGAATCCTTTCTGAATAACAGGGAACAAAATTAAGAAACGTGTGTTAAGGAAAAACATAACCAGCTGCTAATAAAGAGAACAAACAAATCCAGACAAACCAAAGATACGTCAAGCATGAGTCTACTTTAGCATCATTTGGTTCTGTCCTCGATATAATAAGAGCTGACTGTCTTACACCTAGGAGAGTTTGACATACTGCTGGCCTTAAATACATGCCTTTTCTGGGCATCCTTCTTGAACAGTGCTTGCTAAATAAAAAAGTCACTTTCTTTCACCTCTATGATCAAAATGGTCTCAGAAATTTTATGCTACTTTTATTAATTACCATTTAATATTAGCCCAGCACACAAGCACTACAGGTTTACCTTCATATAAACCTAGTATCAGGCTGGATGCTTTGTGAGCATTAACATAATTAGTCCGTACAAAACTCTGTAAGATGTGTCTTATCAGGATCACAATTTTAGAAATAATAAAAAAGAATATAAAGTTTAAACAACTTCTTAACTGCTCACATGACCGACTAGTGCCAAATGAGGTAATAAACCAAGGCCTGTCTTATGCCAAAGTCTGTGCCTTTTACCGCCAGAGACACTTTCTGGAGAAAACCCACATTCAAAAAAGAACCTTACAAATGCAGATTTCAATTAAACACACATAACTTCCATAAAGGACAATTTCCGGCATTTTGGAAGATGCTGTATGTTCTGTCTCTGCTCTGGGTTTTAAGGAAAAGAGAATCCTTTCATCACTTTCAGCTATTGGACTATTGGCCTTGCCCTTAAACCTCGTAGTTGTACCTACTCTGCAAAGCACTGGGTTCGACCCTTGGGGGGCTGTAAAAGAAAAGCTGACCGAAAGAATCTCCATTCTGGCAGCGTTTAAGGGACCCAATTTAAGTGGATTGAGGTGTCAAAATTCACCATAAAAATTCACCTCAGAAAAGGCCACAAATGTCTATTTATCTTTGCAGTGAGAGTACCTTAGAGCCAAAACTGAGAACATATCCCAGTACAATAACCTTCCTTAGCTAAGAGCTTCTCTGAACCACTGTTACCATCTCTTCATTTCACAGACACCAAGCAAAATTAATTCTGCTGTCAGAGAGCAAGACGCCTCCCTCTCTGGATACTCAGCCTGTATGAGTCTACCAGGGCTGCCATAACAAAGTGCCACAGACTGAGTGGCTTAAGCAACACCATTTTGCTTTTCACAATCCTAAAAGCCCGAAGTCCAAGAACAAGGTGTTGGCACGGTTGATTTTCCTAAGGCCTTTTTCCTTGACTTATAGATGACTGACTTCTCCCTGTGTCTTCACTGGATCTTTCCTCTGTGTGTGTTTGAGTCTTAATCTCCTCTTCCTATGAGTCATATAAGATTAGGGTCCATTCACCTAGCTTTGTTTTACCTTAATAATATCTTTGAAGGCCCTATCTCCAAATTATCATATTCTGAAGTACTGGGGGTTAGGACTTTAACATATGAATTATGGGGTAGGGGGAATACAATTCAGCCCTTAACACAACCCAATTGAAATAATCTTCATTTGTATTGTTCTATACCAGTGTCTCTGAAAATTTTATTGCTGTTCAGTTGCTAAGTTGTGTCTCTTTGTGACACCATGGACTGTAGCCTGCTAGGCTTCTCCCCTGTAGGCAATTCAACGAATGCAAAACGCACAATAGAATTAGGTTTTGTGCTACAGCATGCACTCTGAACAGGAACGTTATTCTCCCAAAGGGGATAAAAAATCAGTTCTTCTGGGAATGGAAAAATCTTGTTCTACTTTATGTATAAAACACAGCGCATTCAATAAATGGAGAAACATGGAGTATACTGTTGGCATTACAACCTCATGGGGAGAAAGGGACAGCTGGGGGGAATCTGTCCAGAAAGAATTCTTAGGAGGGCAATAATTTTCAAAATTCGTTGAGAAACTTTGTGCCAAAGGAAATTTGAAGAGATGCAGATATAAACAGATGTGGATGCAATAGACCGTGTGCTCAAGGATATACAAGGTACAACAGAGACCAAAAGAGAACTTTTCAAACCTACAGGGACAGGGGATCAATGAAGAGTCTAAACAGTTTTGTGGAAAATGCTACTTTATCTTATTCTGAAAGCCAAATAATCAAGGAGAAAAAGCACACTGTCAAGAGGGGTCACATGAGCAAAGCTTGGAAGCATCAAAGGGTATAACTCAGCCTGACTGGAGTTGAGGCTGTAAAAGGGAAAGCAAGCAACAAGAGAAATAGGCATATTAGGGGGGAATAACTTATTAAGAGTGGATTAAACATACACGTCTTTCTCCTCTGTTAAAAGAATTCTGGAGGTAAGAAGCTTCTGGCTTCCTTTCAGTAGCTCAGAGTTGTCAAGGTTGGCATTTCTGAAATCCGGCCTTGGTGTCTGCCACCCCATCCATTCCAGGTGCCTGGGGTAGCTCCAGACACATGTTTAAGACAGGAAAATGGAGAGATTACATTTATGCTATACATCAACTAGCTTTTATCAGGAAAATTAAAAGCTCTCCCAGAAAAACATCTCCACCCCTACCCATTTGATTCATTGGCCTGATGTTAATCACTTGGGCATTCCCAATCACAAAAGTGAAGGTCAGTCATATCTGACTCTTTGCGACCCCATGGACTGTAGCCTGCCAGGCTCCTCTGTCCATGGGGATTCTCCAGGCAAGAATACTGGAGTGGGTAGCCATGCCCTCCTCCAGGGGATTTTCCCTACCCAGGGACTGAACCCAGGTCTCCCGTATTGCAGGTGGATTCTTTACCATCTTAGCCACCAGGGAAACTCCCCACTCACAAAGGAGACTGGTAAAATGGAGAACAGAATTGTCATATAACTTGTTTGGACTAAGTATTCCAACACTAGAGATAGGCAAGTCGCTGCTGCAAAATTAATCTCAGGACTATCGGAAGAAATATGGGGAAATAAGAGTTTTAGGCTAAAGAAGAAACGATCTAAAATCAAAATTATTATTTAGCTCTCTGTAGCTAAGGCTAGGCATAGAATAAAATTCCAGTATATTTTAGAAATTATCAGAGAAGTGATAAAATTAGTGGTGATTTTTATGTTCCTCTTCATATTTTCAAATTTTCTAGAGTGAATATTTATTAGCCATATTATAAAGAAAAAATATACTATTTTAAAAGGAACAGTTAACCGGTAAAATTATTGCCTGAGGAAAAGAACTAGACCTCTTTAAGAGCTAAGCTGGTAGAAAAATTAAGTATAGTGTATTTAGGTAATTGGACTAGAACACATGGAAAATGTGGGAAAAAAATAGGGAGGGTCAAGAAGAGAGAAACATTAAGTACTTTCCTGAAGCCAACTCATATCAGCACTTGAAAGCTGACTGCTAAATTTAGGGGAACTTTGCAAGCTGTTTTGTCAAGCACAGCCATTATTAAAAATCAACTTATATAAACTAGAGGTTATGTCTGTTGTAGTTGTTTGGTGGAAATACTAAATAATGATTGCTCCCGAGTATCTCTTCTCAACTTCCCTTTCAGTGACATCCCATTGATAGCCTGAAATAGACCACAGCAGGTGTATTTACACCATGGAGATTGGCACATGCTATAAATCAGAGCTTAATTTATTGTTTTGTTGACTGTCTATACTTAAGTGATAGCAAATGTTATTAATAAAAATTAAATATATTGTGTCTTGTCTATAAACAATATATTGTAATTGGCACAAAAATTCGAAAAAGTATCAACATTATCAAAAGATACCAATGCTACTGCTGCTGCTGCTAAGTCACTTTAGTCGTGTCCGACTCTGTGTGACCCCATAGATGGCAGCCCACCAGGCTCCTCTGTCCCTGGGATTCTCCAGGCAAGAATACTGGAGTGGGTTGCCATTTTCTTCTCGAAAGATACCAATAGTTTATCCAATTTTTGTAAATATTATGTATCAATTTAAGAAAGCTCCCTCTATTTGTAGTTAGATGATAGTTGTTTTTGTTTTTGTTTTTTTAATACCAAGGGATATTGAATTTCTTGTCAAATGCTTTTTCTACCACTACTGATACAATCTTGTAATTTTTTTATACTATTGATGTGATTAATTGATTTTCAAGTGTTGAACAAGTCTTGCCTTCCTAGGATAAATCACACTAGGTTGCAGTGTGAAGAATTTGTACAATTCTTTTTGTACACTGTTGGATTCATTTTCCTAATATTTTGTTGAGGATTTTTGCATCTATGTTCGTGAGAGAAATTGGTCTGTAGTATACATTTTTTGTGGGCTTCCCAGGTGGCGCTAGTTTTAAAGAGCTTGCCTGCCAGTACAGGAGACTTAAGAGACGCAGATTCAGTCTCTGGGTCGGGAAGATCCCCTGGAGAAAGGCATGGCAACCCACTCCAGTATTCTTGCCTGGAGAATCCCATGGACAGAGGAGCTTGGTGGGCTACAGTCCATGGGGTTGCACAGAGTTGGACATGACTGAAGCGACCTAGCATGCACACACGGATACTTTTTTGTAATGTTTTTGTCTGGTTTTGATTTTAAGGTAATGTTGACCTCATAGAATGAGTTAGGAAGTATTTTCTCTGCTGCTAGCTTCTGAAACAGATGGTAGAGAATTGATAGAATTTCTTCCTTAAATGTTTGGCAGAATTTACCAGTGAACCTTTTTAGGCCTGGTGACCTCTGTTTTGGAAGGTTATTCATTATCAATTCAATTTCTTTAGTAGATACAGGTATAGTCAGATTCTCTATATCTTCTTGTGTGAGTTTTGAAGTCTTGTGTCTTCCAAGGCATTGGTCCATTTCCTCTAGGTTATCAAATTTGTGGACATAGATATTATACTATTCCTTTAAGATCTTTTAAAGTCCATAGGATCTATAATAATGCCTCCTTTTTTTGTTCTGGTATTAGTAATTTGTGTTCTATTTCTTTTTTTCTAGATAAATAGCAAGAAGTATATCAATTTTGTTGATCTTTACAATGGACTAGCTTTTGGGCTCACTGATTTATTGATTTCCTATTTTAAATTTCATTACTTTCCCCCTGACTCATAGTTATGTACCTCCTTCTTACTTTGGATTTAATTTGTTCTTCTGTTTCTGGTTTCCTAAGGTGGAAATTTAGAGTACTGATTTTAGATCTTTCTTCTTTTCTAATAACTGCATTCAATGCTATAAATTACCCTCTAGGCTCTATGTTTGCAGCATCCCACACGTTTTGATAAGGTATGTTTTTATTTCATTCAAAATATTTATAAATTTCTCTTGAGATTTCATGTTTGTCCCATGTGTTACCTAAAAGCATATTGTTTAATCTCCATGTATCCTGGGATTTTCCAGTTAGCTTTGTGTTATTAATGTCAAGTTTAATTATACTGTAGCCTGAAAGCAGACATTATGTAATTTCTTTTCATTTAAATTTGTTAAGATGCATTCTATGGTTCCAAATGTGGTCAGTTCTGGTGAATGCTTCATATGAGTTTGCACTGCCCATCTATTTTTACATACTGTCTATATTATCCATTAGAGCTCTTAGCATATTAATCAGATTTGTTTTAAATTCCCTGTCTGACAATTCTAACATCCCTTCCATGTCTGTTTCTTTCTGATGCTTGCTCTGCCTTTTCAAGTTATGTAGGTTTTTTTGCTTTTGGTATGTCCTGTAATTTTTTCCTGATAGTCAGACATGATGTATTGAGTAAAAGGCATCCAACTTTTTGCAACCCTGTGGATTGTAGCCCACCAGGCTCCTCTGTTCATGGAATTCTCCAGGTAAGATTACTAGAGCGGGTAGCCATTGCCTTCTCCAGGGGATCTTCCCCATCCAGGGATTGAACTCGGGTCTCCTGCACTGCAGGCAGATTCTTTACCATCTGAGCTACCAGGGAGCTCCCTGGGTAAATGGAATGATTATAAATATGCCATTAGTAATGTGGTAGTAAGATTTGGGATCAAGGAAAGTGTTCTACATCCTACGATTAAGTCTCAATTTTTAGTGAACTTATGCCTCATGTGAACTTCACATGCATTTCTCAGGTTTTTTCCGCCCCCCACCCTTAAGTGGTAAAGAATAGTCAGAGCAGGCTGGAGTTGGGTATGTTCCTTCCCATAGTCAATTAGGCTCTGATAATACCTAGGCAGTTTAGGCTCTGGTTAACTAGTTTCCATGGAGACAGGCTGTATTAAGAAGAAGACAGTGCTCTAGCTTATTACAAAATGATTCCTTTCCCCTCCCACTGCTGGAAGCATGAGGGGATTTTTATCAGATATTTAATGTGGGACTCTGGTTCAGCTACCAGAGGTAAATCATGCAATATTGTGGGGGGCCTCCTATGACGGTGTCCTCCTGGAGTTTTTAACTCCAAGAGTTGTCCACACCGAGCCTCTGACAAATTGTCAATCATAGTTCTGGTTTTCCTATCCCAACACTGATCCTGTAGTGACTGCTGTGGCAATTTCTGCTTGTGAGTCTGTACTCTGTTAAGTTGTAATTCCCTGCATTTGTTCATCTTTCCAATCCCAGAAGCAACCAGCTCCCCGTGTCCTTCTCTCTCTTATGGATCCAAGGGGAGGAACTGACTTTTAAGTCTGCTCAGCTTTTAACTTCTTGTTAGGACAGATGGGGCAACTTGTATGCAGAACCTGAAACCAGAAGTCCCTCCAATAATACATTTTTAATTACAAAATAAAAACTGGTTTATTGGCAGAAATTATCATGAGGAAACTAGACGGGGAACACAAGCATCTGAGGAAACTTGTAGTTATTCTCCATACCTCTTTGTACCATGACCATTTCAATAAGACCTTGAACTTCTCTCCATAATAAATTTGATGATCTTTCTTTGCCTCTTAAATATGGGTTGGGCTTGTGGCTTGCTTTGGACAATAAGATATGAAATCCCATGGACAGAGGAATCTGGTGGGCCACAGTCCAGGAGATTGCAAGAGTCGGACATGACTCGGCAACTAAACAACAACACGGTGAAGATGCGGCAGTTCTGACTTTAAGAGGCATCGCACAGCTGCACCCTCGTACGTCTCTGCCTAAGCAAGCTTGGTGGAGAATGACAGACACATAGAATACAAGGAAGTTAACTCAGCCACACCATCCTAGATGAGTCATTTCCTCTGCTAATGGCCTTTTCAGAGGGACAAGAATGGAAGAAACCATGTAGCTACAGCTAATAGTACCAGGGAGTAAGGGCTGCAAAGGCGAGGATATCAAGAAAAGAGATGTGAGTGGGAGAGTGACAGTGTAACAGAGACTGAATTTCTGCCCTATTCACATCCCGTTCTAAAATACGGAAATCTAATCTCACCTAACTCAGGAAAAGACTATTTTACAGATATATTCTTTTGCCATACTTTCCACAATAAATTTATTTGATGTTCTGTATTCTTAAATTATTTTTTTCTGACACTATGACATTTTCTGGAATATGTCTGACTAAAGACCTATAAGTGTGTTTTTAAATATTGGGTATAATTACCACATATGTTTACACCATATTTTGCTTTGACCATATGTTAAGGACACCTGTTATTTTTAACTGACTCTGCATTCATCCTGCTTTTTGTTCTCTCTACTTCCAGTGGGGGATTCATTCTCTAATATTTGAGTAGATGAACTCCATAGAAGTGAGCACAAATTCCACACTTGGTCAGTTAGAACATCCCATACTCCTAATAGGCTTGTATATGCACACACACACACACACACACACACACACACACACACACACACACACACACATATATAATTTCCCAGGTGGCACAGTGGTAAAGAATCCTCCTGCCAATGCAGGAAACTCTAGAGACGTGGGTTCGATCCCTGGGTCAGGAAAATCCCTTGGAGTAGGAAATGGCTACTCACTCCAGTATTCTTGCCTGGAGAATTCCATGGACAGAGGAGCCTGGCGGGCTACAGCCCATGGGGTCACAAAGAGTCGGACATGACTGAGGGACTAAGCAATACAACAAGTACATACATATATTTTTTTCCAACCTATACAAAACAGTCTCTATTGGAGTTCTCTGCAATATTTACTAAGAAAGACAGTCCTTTTCCACTGAGTTACTAACCCAGTAAGATGTGAGTCTGATGCACCTGGAGCTATCTTACCTATTTGTGAGAGAGCTTATATGAAAGATGGAGGGAAGGAGAGTGCCCTGATAACATCATTTAAGTCCCTGGATCCAGTCCTGGCTGAAGCTTATGTGCCAATAGACTTGCTAGATATGTGAGCCAATAAATCCCCTTTAATGCCTAATGCAGCTTCAGTTGTGTCTCTGTCTCTTACAACTGTGATTTCTAACAAACATATCATGACTTTACGATCTTGGTAGCCACCCCATCCATCCTGCATGCATAAATCTGCTTGATAGAGAACTGATTGCATCATTCCCTGAAATTGTAAACTCAAGATACATCTCAAGGGAAAGCACTCCTAACCAAGCCATTAAAATGGTTATACAAGGAAGTATGAGAGACAATCCATGCAAGAAATGTCTCAGAAAAGGTGAAACAAACACAAAATGCATAGGATATAAACAGGAAAAACACAATTTGACCATGTGGCACAAAGAATAAGAAATGATTAATTCCAGCAAGAAGGAGCAAGTGAACTCAATTTGTGTCATGTTCACGGGTGATGAGAAAGTTTATGAAGTGCTAGTTAATCAGGAACTTACAAAGCCTGGTCATTTCAAGGAAATGAGAGAAAAGGAAGGAAGGAGAGAGGAACCTGCTTCCCATAAAACAACACTAGATGTGATTCCTTCCCCTCCGTTTGCCCCCAGCATTTCTCTTATCGGACGTTTGCCCCCAGCATTTCTCTTATCGGATGGCACTGTGTAGGTTGCAAGTTATTATCAGGCTTGAGCGTTCCTTACTTACAGAAGCTGTGCCCAGGGTCTGTTCCTGTTTGTTTTAATAACAATTACAAAAGAAAAGAAGAAAGAATCCTGTAATACCTCTCTCCAGTCTGTGTCCTAAAACCTTCCTAGAAGCAGTTTATGGAAATCACCACCTTCAATCATGTCCTGATCCTCCAGTACCAGGCCAGTGGGGACTCAATAAAATCTCTCTTGGCCACTGACTCAGCAGCAGAAAATGTTTAATCTCAGGCACTGACTTCTTTGGAGAAAGAAGAACTACATTATATTACAGATAAAGCTCTTTTATTACAAAAAGTTTCTGGGTAATGTAGCTATTTCCATATCCCCTCAGGTAGCTCAGAGAATCAGTTCTCTCAACTGAGTCCTTAGGGTGAAGCAGTAATCAATTTTTCCAAGGGAAGCACTTGGTTATTCACTGTTTATATGAAAATAAGGAGAAAGGAAGCCTTCAAGAAAAAGTCTTACAATCACATTGTAGGCTAGTATATGAGAGGCAGATAGGAATAAAGATATCGCATCCGTATTACAGTGTAAAAACTGAAATACAGAGAAGTAAACTTCACCTTAAGGTGAACTTAGAGTTGCCATATAGCAACTAAGTATTAATAACAGAGCCAGGATTCCAGCAATCATCTCCAGAATGCACCCATGCATTCGTATTTAATAAACCATAACTGACCACCTATTATGTTCTTGTTAGCGCTTCGGTACTGGAGATACAGCTTAGACCTAAAATTACATTGCTTACACCAATTTATATTCTGATTTCTTCAGTGGAAGGAGAAAAGGTAGTATTAAAATCAACATACTGAGTGTTGCTTAAGACATTATGTTGTAATGCATACTCATGTAACAGAATAAAAGAATAATGGAAGCAATGAACACATAAACAAGTCCTTGACAGGAAACAGCAGAAATCCTAAGGAAGAAGTGATCAATTCTACTTGGAAGAAATTGGAGAATTAAAAACAAAGATGCCTTGCAGCATAGATAATCTAACAGTGGGTTATGCTAGTGAATGATGAAACTTGGTGGCAGGAAGGAAGAGTGTAAAGAGAGGCAAGAAGATCGTATATGAAAACATCAGACATTCATGGAGGATACACAAGGATCAGGCTTCCCAGGTGGCTCACTGGTAAAGAATCTGCCTGTAGTGCAGGAGACACGACTTCCATCCCTGGGTGGGGAAGATCCCCTGGAGGAGGAAATGGCAACCCACTCCAGTACTCTTGCCTGGGAAATCCCATGGACCGAGGAACCTGGCAGGCTATAGTCCATGGGGTCGCAAAAGAGTCGGACACAACTTAGCAACTAAAACAACAACAAACACAAGGATACATGATGAATTATAACAAACAATTCCTTTAAGAATATGTTAGCATTTTATCTTAATACTGTGATGCTGCTTCTGAACTTCAGAGAACTTTTCTTTGGTCTTTAAACATCAATTCCCCTCACACCCCTACCATTAATTGTCATTCAAAAAATTTCTCTTTGGCTTAAAATATATGGAAACTCCTGTCAAAAAGTCTTTGTTAAGTCCTAAACTGGGGGTTAGAATCAAATATAACAGCATCTCAATAATTTCAGAAGCCCAGAGGAGGAAAATAGCTCTGAAGAGTGTATGTTTGCATGTACATTTGTGTAAAAATATGAATATTATTTTCTTTTTTTGTAAAAACTACCAAGGAATTAAAGTCAAGAAAACCCTTCCTCTTGATTGTAAGTATTAGAAATAACATTAGATACATTTTGTTTTGGAAGACTGAGTTTTGTCGGAATCAGTTCTTGTTTACGCTACGAAGAGACAGGAGAATTGGATATCACTTTGGTAAATTTAAAAAGTCTCTTAACATTATGCTTCACATACTCCCTCAGACTAACTCAATATCATAGCTTTCTAAACCACATCTTTCATAGTATTCATGAGGTTTTATTATGCATTCAAGATATATGTCTTGAGAACATTTTATGTATAAGTTATGAATTAGGCACTACTGTGGTACAATTTCATGCACCAAAAATGCATTCAGAATCTCCAACTCATCTTTGGGGCAGTAAGACAGAATACAAATAAATATACTTATTTGGTCACTAGCATATATTATTTGCTTCAGCAAAAATCCACTCTGGCAAAAAACAGGTCTTGGTTGAATCACAGCCCCTTGACCACTTCTTAGTGATAAAAGATTAAATATTAACCACTCTTAGTTGTTAAAAAATTTCCTCCATCATGTTAAATATTATACAAGCTCTCGTGTCAATGTAGTAATTTTTCATATCTACAGTTTTCAATCTTCTGGTCTCGGGACACTCTTATATTCTTAAAAATTATTGAGGACTCCTCTGCAAACTTTCATTTGTGTGACATATCAATCTATAATTATGATATTAAAAGTTTAAGCTGGAAATTTTTTAAATATTTTACAAATTCACTTATAATAATAACAAATTCATTCTATGTCAGCATAAATGATTTATTTATGAAGAATGCATGTTCCAAAACAAAAAAGTAATTATAGTTATTATGAAAAGTAGCATTTTGTTTTAGTTTTGCATAACTCTTTCTAGTCTAGATTAATAGAAACCAATTAAATTTTCTTTCCTGCTTCTTCATTCAATTTGCTGCAATAAAGCATACTGCCTCTGAAATACTCCTTTTTATACTTGTGAGAGAATGAGACCAAAAAGACAATGTTTCAATATTATTAGGAAAATCTTTTTGATCTTGTGGTTCCCCTCTGATACACAACAATGATATCATAGAGACTCCAGGGATTCCTGGGCCACAATCTGAGAACCGCTACTTTAGTTGCTATGCAGTAGAGATTAGAACTCTTTTCACTTGCAGAGTAAGGGTCACATTCTGTAATACACGAAGCTCCTGCTACCTAAAGTTCCTGTGTACTGAGTCACGATGACGGTGGCAGCAGTGGCACACCTATTTATACAACTAAAGTACAAAAGGCAGCAAAACAGCTTGCCAGTTTTGATGGAAAAACAGAGAGAGACCCATTCCTCGTTCAAACTACCCACATCTACTACCCTGGGAAACCAACAGCTCCACCTGTAATCTCCTGCCTCCTCTCAATTCATTTCCCCACATAACTCCAAGAACATTCTTTTCTTCTAGAAAATCTGATGATGTTACCCTCTCTTCTTAAAACCCTTCGGAAGACGACCTTCATTCGTTCTTTTTTTATAAGGATTGATGGATGGTTGATTTTTGGCTGTGCTGGGTCTTCCTCGCTGTGTGCGGGCTTCCTCTAGCTGCGGCACGTGGGGGCTACTCTTCCCCGCGGTGTGCGGGCTTCCCTGGTCGCGGAGCGCGGGCTCCAGGCTTGAGGAGGCCCGTGGGTGCGGCTCTCGGGCTCTAGAGCACGAGCTCAGTAGCTGTGGTGCACAGGCTTAGCTGCGGTGTACAGGTTGGATGGCATCACCAACTCGACGGACATGAGTTGGAGTAAGCTCCGCGAGGCGGTGACGGGCAGGGAAGCCTGGTGTGCTGCGGTCCGCGGGGTCACAGTGAGCCGGACACGACTGAGCGACTGAACTGACTGACAGGCTTGGTTGCTCCCCAGATGCAGATCTTCCCAGACCGGGGATCGAACTCATGTCCCCTGCGCTGGCAGACAAATTCTCAATCTCCGAACCACCAGCCTTCGTCCTTAACAAGCCTTACAGTGTTGGGCGTAACTGCCCCTACTTACCTCCCCGACTTCACCTTGCTTTCTTGGTTCCAGTAATACTGCCTCATTTGAACTCTTTGACTGCAGGCTGCTTCTCATCTTGGGGCTTTAGTCAACTTTCTTCCTTTTACCCTGAAGGCTCTTCCTTCCTCCTGCATCTTAAACACCCACATCTCCTTCAGATCTTTACTCGGCTGTCATTTCTCAGGAGGCACTTTCCTTTCTCCCCCAAACTAGGTCAAATCTAACTGCCTTACCACAGTCTTCTCTCGTACAGCAGTTGGTACAGCTGTATTTTTAATGTTTATTCCCTTGATTCATTGATTAATGTCTGTCTGCACCATTAGAATATAATCACTCTAAAGGTAGGAACTTTGTTTATCTGTTTGGTCATTTATTTGTTTGTGCTGACCACCATATTCTTAATGCCCAACAGCTGTGTCTGGCAATGAACAAATATTTAATAAGCGGCTGAATGAAGAAACCAATGAATGTATGGCAATCAATTTCACAACTTTGAGTTGGATAGATTTGAGTTTGGGTATTTCTTTGCCACTAATTAGCTAAGTCTCCTTGGACAACTCACTTCTCTGAGCCTCAGTTTCTTCATCCATGAAGAGTGAATAACAACAATCTATTTACATAACAAACAATAATTGAATATCCCTACAATTTTAGGGCTGTGTGTAGAGCTGGGGATTCAGGGGTAAAAAGTTAGAAATAACTCATATACTCATTGATCTTAACTTCTTACTGGGGAGACAGACAGGATACAAGTAAATAGACAACTAAACGATTGTGATAAGCACTATGAAGCATCCAGGAAAGGGGCTGAAATAGGGGCTAACCAGGGGGTACCTGCGTTACACAGATTGGTAAGGAAAGACATGCCTCGTGAAGGAAAATTGAAAGTGAGATCCGAATGTTGAGAAAGAGTTTGTGAGAGAAAACATTCTAAGCAGAGGAAATAATATGGGCAAATGCTTTGGGCCTGCAAAGAAAATTCAGGGAGATGAAAAAAGCTGACAGTATAATGAGTGTGAGAGAACGTGGCATCAAATGACAGTCAGGGGCACAACTATGCAGAACTTTCTAGGCTGCTCACTCAGGATATCACGAGAGTCAGCTGAGAAATGTATGTGAAGGAACCTCGAGGAAGGAGCTGGCACATGAGGAGTACTCAAAATATAGAAGCTGTTAGGATCACAATTACCTTTTCACTAATCCCAAGAGGACAGCAAATAGATAATAAAAAATATTGGAATTTGCACAGTCCTGTAAAGAGGTGGCTTGGTCTCTATTTCAAGAGAATCTTGACTTGTTGAGGTCTCTAGAGAATTGAATTTCACCAAAGTAATTAGTGACCTTTTCTATTAATGATATTCATTTTCAGAAAAATGTCCTGGGAGAAGGAATATAATGTTCAAGTTAACATCTCACAAATCTCATCTCCTCTTCTCTCTCTCTCATACACACACATGCACACATGTATGTAGGTTATGGTTTTAGTTTTTTTCTTTTTTTATATATAATCATGATGAAGTGCTTTCTCCCTATCCCCAGCCTCCAAGGTCTAGGAGGCAGGTGCCCTCTCTGCCAAGGTTTAAAAATGGTCACATTAAATATGTATTTGCTGTTGAGTTTCTCAGATTGCTTAGGGACTATATCTTTTTCAGAATAAATCACTTTCAACAGCATATTTAATATGAGATGAGAGTATCTGTCCTGCTCATCAGGGTAATAATTTTTTCAAAAGTCTGGAGTTATCCTAGGGGTATTCTCAGTGATATTCTTTTCTTACTGGATATTTTATCAATCTGGTGATTTTTTTTTCTTAAGACATTGAGTTTGATCTTATGATATTCTGCCTAGTTGACTTCATAGTGATTAGGTGACAGATACTAAAAAGCATATTAAAAAGCAGAGACATTACTTTGCCAACAAAGGTCCATATAGTCAAAGCTATGGTTTATCCAGTAGTCATGTATGGATGTAAGAGCTGGACCATAAAGAAGGCTGAGCACTGAAGAAATAATGCTTTTGAACTGTGGTTGTGGCGAAGACTCTTGAGAGTCCCTTGGATGGCAAGGAGATCCAACCAGTCCATCCTAAAGGAAATCAGTCCTGAATATTCACTGGAAGGACTGATGTTGAAGTTGAAACTCCAATATTTTGGCCACCTGATGCGAAGAACTGACTCATTGGAAAAGAGCCTGATTCTGGGAAAGATTGCAGGCAAGAGAAGAAGGGGAAGACAGAGGATGAGAAGATTGGATGGCATCACTGACTCAATGGACATGAGTTTGAGCAAGCTCCGGGAGATGCTGAAGGACAGGGAAACCTGGTGTGCTGCAGTCCATGGGGTCGAACGAGTTGGACACAACTGAGCAACTGAACAACTACAAGGTGACAAGCTATACACCCTTCGTGTTATAATTGCCTTCACCTCTGGCTTCCACTCTTTCCCCTCTTCCCAGTCACAGACAGTAAATCCGTCAGGATAGATAGTTATGTGGCAGTAACAACCCCAGAATATCAGTACTTTACACCAATAGCTTATTTCTCACGCCATCACAGGCTGGCTATACTGCTTCCCATTATCTTCACCCTGGAATCCAAGCTGACTAAGCAGCCTTCACCTGCAACAGTGCTGGTCTTGTGTCAGGGAGAAAGAACACAGTGATCTATGACTTAGCTGATAAGCGTGCTGCCCAGAAGTCACACATGCTACTTTCACTCACATCAACTGGCCAAAACAAATTACATGTTGCAGGCCTGCCATTAGCAGTGCAGGGAAGTTTAATCCTCTTAAAAGGAGGGGTAGTAAATATTAGTGATCAATAAAAGAGTTTAGTACAAGCAGGCTTCCCCAAGGAGCAGTCTATTCCTCCTGGAGGGAGAAGATGAAAAAATGATTCTGCTTAGGATGTGTGAGATGTAGATTTGCATTCTGGCTTTGTTCCATGGTAACTATACTATCTCAGACTATTTCCAAATTTTTGGCACTCGGTTTTCTCATCAGAAATATAGCAATAATAATAGAACCTCAAAGGGTCATTGGAAAAATTGGAGATGATGCATATCAAGCAGAGCAATCCATAAAACTGTTTAATTCATTTTAAGTTTTATCTCAAATCTCTCGATCTATTTTCTCTATTCCAGTTCTCTATAACACCCACTGAAACCTGATTTTGCCCCATCATTCTTTTGCTTCGTTTAAGATCCTAGTGACTACCTGTTTGCCGAAAGGACACTGCTTAGGCCTTTAGCCTTCTTGACATATATTCATCATCATTGACTACTCCCAAGCTGAAATTCTTTCCTCTCTAACCAAGGCTTTTGACTCTGTGCCTACTACCTTACCAACAGCTTCCCTTTCAGCTCCTCTTTTTTTTTCCTTTTCATGCACAGAGTGCCTAGTTGGCCCAAGGTCCCAACCTGGGCTTTCTTCTCTCTATACCTCGCCCATGTGAGACAGTACAGTTTGTAAAAATAGAAATTTTAGAAGTTGGGAGTCCTGAGCCTTGATCTGATCTCTGCTACTTACTCCTTTATGACTTAATTCACCATTTCTTCTTGAGCAAAATCAGGATGCTACTACCTACTTAAAGAAGATTTGTTGGAAATATGAAATGAGAGAATATACATGTGGTGCCTAGCTAGCACTGTGCATGGAGTATACTAAGCATGAAACCCATTTTAGTTCCCTCTTCTGTCCTTGCCTGCCTTGAAAATCTTCTGCAAGTCCTATCACTTGATGTGGAGTATTATTCAAAATCACACCTATGCACTTTTCTACTTGAGTATTTCAGGAGGAATAATGCCAATATTGACTGAAAATCCCATCTCAGACTACCTGTATTTTGAAAGACTTGCAGGTGAAAGCATACATGAGACAAAGGAATGTACCACTAACTGTATTTACTTCGGATCTTAACATAGCATTAATTCCACAGTGTAGTGAGCAGTTAAGAGTTTGAGATTTATAGCTAAATTTGATTTGATTATTTTGTTTTGATTATTGACTCAAACATCCTAATTCTGAGCAAGTCACTTAACTCCTCTGTACACACTTTCTTCATCTTTAAAATGGGTATAATGATCATAATAATATTATTGTACTGTTGAGAAGATTCAATTTGTTAATAAAAGCAGTGTGCTTAAAAGAAATATGTGGCATATAGTAAGCATTCAGTCAATATTAGCTGTCAACATTGATAGAAATGACATTTCTGGGAAGAGAGATTTTCCATTTCCTATCAAAATACACTGCATCATGGCCCTACTAGGAGTTACCCTCATTCTTCTTCAAAGATTTCTGTTTTCTACCTTCCCTCCTTACTGTTTTCTCGCTTGCCACTCAGAATGGAACTGTATTTGTTCCTGGCCTCATAGGGATGTCAGGAGGATTCATGAGATAACATCCATAAGGCACTCTGAGCTCCCTGGAAGCAAGGTGTTTGATAAATAAAAGGTTATTACCACTGCCAGTGATATCTTATATTACTCTTGCCTTTTTCAACCCAGAGGGATCTCGAAGTGGTTTGCAAAACTTGAAGCACAAACAAGAATCATTCAACAAAAGCTGAGATGAAGCAGTCATTGCACATATAGTCATTGATTCTTTAGAGCCTACAGCAATCTAAACCCACTGGTTCCATCAGGGGCATAAAAAGCACTGAGATTGATTCAAAGGGTGCTTTGAGATATAAAGTACTTAGAGGTCAGTCCATTGAACAGAAGAGGAGACAGATACTGGGTCAGAGACTCAAAATGATGTGCAAAATTACCAGGCAATAAGAAAAACCAGCAGGTCAATTTCCAAACTAAACAAGGATGAGGCATGGTTCAATATGGAATTCCCTTGTTTTCCGCTCCGTATTCTTGCAGTCTTACATGGTGAGTTTACCTTCCATAAAACGAACTATTCTTTTAGTGCTCAGTCGCCCAGTCATGTCCGACCCTTTGCAGCCCCATGGACTGTAGCCTGCCAGGATCCTCTGCCCATGGAATTTTCCAGGCAGGAATACTGGAGTGGGGTGCCATTGCCTACTCCAGGGGATCTTCCTGAGCCAGGGATAGAACTCCCATCTCTAGCATCTCCTGCAGTGGCAGGCAGGTTCTTTACCACTAGCGCCACCTGGCTGTTCCTTTAAGACAGTCCAAATTAAGCAAATAAATCCTGAAAATATGCAAATATGACCCTAGTCTTTCACAATGAATCCTAGCATTATATCGGGACTCAATCTAAGGTGCACTACTCTTGAATCCAAGTTTCCTCATCTGAACTGTTGACATAGCTCTGGCTTGAACTCTTAACTGTGTCCACTAATCCTGCCTAATTGATTGCAAAGAACCCCCCAAAGCCATCCTAGTAACCAAACCTTGGCTACACTTCCTCTCTTCATTCCAGCTGCTGCTTTGACTCTAGGCTTCCCTGGTGGCTCAGACGGTAAGAGTCTGCTTGCCATGCAGGAGACCTGGGTTTGATCCCCGGAACTCTGACTCTGAATTTCAATCCATTGACTCTGGAATTTAAATTTGCATCACGTGATCCATTGGGACCAATCTTTAATATTCAACCATTGTAGGTCAGCGTCTAGATCAGGGGCTGAACTGCTAGTTTATACTGGCCTCTTCGCTCTGTGGCATACAGTTAACTGCTCCACATGAAATGTACTACAGGAATATCCCCTAGTCCTGTGACTCAAGTCATACCACAGATATCAAGTGGGAGCAAATAAAATGTTTACAGCTAAACGTATCCTATATGTACAATTAGGAGAGTCATTTGAAGACAGTAAACTTTTAACTTTAGGCTTCTGATTCCATATGCCTCATTAAATCTGCCTTCTCATACCTACATCACAAGTAATTTTGGGAAACACAATATTGGAAAAGAAACATAATGAATTAGTACCATTTCCACTAGCTTTGAAAGTAAACCATTCAAGTAGAGTAAATCTAAAATTTTGGAAATAAAACATAATGGGATGAATAAATAACAAATGGGATTAGTATTGATTACATTTGGACATGAAAATTACTCAGACCTTATAGCCTATACCAAAGATAAGTCCATAAAGATGCAAGAGTTTAAAATTAAAAAAAATAAAGCCTTAAAAATCCTAAAAGAAAATATTAGAGAATTATTTCATGAATCTCACAATGGGTGTGGTTAATTTTAGTGTGACATTAAGTCTAGGTCCTATATAGAGAAAAAATTTAACGTTATTACAGAAAATAAAAAAGTCCAACGCCATCACAGTGTATAAATTTTTTTAAATGAAGAAAAAAATTGTAATTTAAATGTAAAATAAAAAAGGAAGTATTGTTAGAGGTAATCCAGGCATGTAAGATAACAAGAAAACTTATAAAAATCCAAGAAAAGTCTGTTCTCTGTGTCTGTGTCCCCATTTCTGCCCTGCAAATAGGTTCATCAGTGCCATTTGTCTAGATTCCATATATATGTGTTAATATATGATATTTGTTTTTCTTTTCCTGACTTACTTCACTCGATCTAAGAGGCTCTAGGATCCTCCACTTAAAAAATAAATTAAAAAAACAGACACCAGGAAAAAAAAAAAAAAAACTAAGAAGAAAATGAAAAGAGGTAGAAGAGAGTTGCAGAAGATGAAGTATAACACAAATACAAGATCTTTGACACCATTCATAAACCAACTCTATGTAAATTAAAATAATGATGAGGTACCATTTTTGAAGAGTGTTGATGAAACTGTAGGAAAAATGTATTCATATAAATATGAATAAATTAGTATTTATTCATAAATAAATTAGCACAAGAGTTTTCAAGGTAATAATTTTCCAATTTCAAATTTTACATGGGTTTGTTTCCTTTCATATAACATCTTCAATTCTAGTATTCTATCCTAAAGATATATCGACACAAATATATTTGAACTGAGAAAAAAATTACTTATTGAAGCAATGTATACAAGTAGATATGCGGATGACACCACCCTTATGGCAGAAAGTGAAGAAGAACTAAAGAGCCTCTTGATGAAGGTGAAAGAGGAGAGTGAGAAAGTTGGCTTAAAGCTCAACGTTCAGAAAACTAAGATCATGGCATCTGGTCCCATCACTTCATGGCAAATAGATGGGGAAACAGTGGAAACAGTGTCAGACTTGATTTTTTTGGGCTCCAAAATCACTGCTGATGGTGATTGCAGCCATGAAATTAAAAGACGTTTACTCCTTGGAAGGAAGGTGATGGCCAATCTAGATAGTATATTTAAAAGTAGAGACATTACTTTGCCAACAAAAGTACATCTAGTCAAGGCTATGGTTTTTCCAGTGGTCATGTATGGATGTGAGAGTTGGACAGTGAAGAAAGCTGAGCGCCGCAGAATTGATGCTTTTGAACTGTGGTGTTGGAGAAGACTCTTGAGAGTCCCTTGGACTGCAAGGAGATCCAATCAATCCATCCTAAAAGAGATCACTCCTGGGTGTTCATTGGAAGGTCTGATGTTGAAGCTGAAACTCCAATACTTTGGCCACCTCATGCGAAGGGTTGACTCATTGGAAAAGACCCTAATGCTGGGTAGGACTGGGGGCGGAAGGAGAAGGGGACGACAGAGGATGAGATGGTTGGATGGCATAACCGACTCGATGGACATGGGTTTGGGTGGACTCCGGGAGTTGGTGATGGACAGAGAGGCCTGGCGTGCTGCAATTCATGGGGTCGCAAAGAGTCGGACACGACTGAGCGACTGAACTGATACAAGTAGAGAAAACCTAGAAATTTCTTTAGTGTACATTACTACTTGTTAGAAATGATGCAGAAATAAAAGGTCAAGTTTTAATGTTGAGTAACGTTTTAGTATTTTCTAATGTTGAGTGGTAGTGTATGAAAATATGAAATAAGCATGCAGAAGAAAAAGTACAATCCCATTTTTTAAAATACATACACACACATACGTAAGTGTGTATCAGTATGTGTGGTGGATGTGTACATATAATAAAAAAAATATTTGGAAAGATATAAACCAAAATGTTACCTTTGGGGCATAAGACAACAGCACTCTTTTGGTTTTTTTGAGTTATTTATTTTTTTCAAATTTTTTATTAGAAACCTGTTTTCTAGAATTGATAAAAGATATAAAAGAAATCAAAGAAGAGCAATGAGAGCAAGTTAGAGAACAGTATAACATGAAAATATTTGAAATAATGGATCTAAAATAAATACTTTGAATATCTCTATGGAAATTTAGAATTAGCATTACACTCTGAAAGTGAGATTATGGTAAGATTTCACCTATTTGTTTACAGTATATTATTTTAGTTTTACTTTACAGTGCCACTCAACATTAGACAATACATTAAAACCTGACCATAAATATTGTCCTGGAGATCGATCTCAGTATGGTGTTAGCCACCATGACTGAAGAATTTGTGTTGACCCAGGGAAGGCTTCTAACCTTTGTAACTTCAAGTCTCTTTTTTAATATCATAGTGATAGTGTCATCTCTCATTACATTTGTGCAATTTAAAAGTGAATCAGAAATAGTCCCTGAACTTGTTTCAAAGCAAGTACTACAAAAGTATTAAATTAACATGGAATTGAATAGACGGTGCAGTAAAAGTACCCAAACTTCCCGACTCATTTGTTGTTCCCAATTCTTTAGGATTAAATAGTAACTAACATAAATAACTGTGACATATTTTACCATGCCTGATACACAGTAAACTCTCAGCGTTTGCTTGTTTCACTGAATTAAACTGATCAGAACTTTTTTCTGTATATTTCACGTTGCCCCAATAATCTGAAAAGTGGTTGAACCACAAGCAATCACTACCTCAGTCATGTAACCTGGAGATTCATTTATGGTAAGATCACTGATGCTTCCAATTGAGTCCCTCTTCCTGATTCACATTGATTATTACTTTAATATTAAGTTCATTACTAGTGGCCACTGTATTCTATGTGGACAGTGTAGGGAAGGAAGGAAAAAAAAAGTAGGAAAAGAGAAAGATCTTGTTAACAGAATGTCAATAGTATAATCGAGTTTGGCGAGAGAAAGTTAGGACGCAAACCATCTTCTAGAGCTACTTAAATAAATGTCAATTAAAACAGCATATATGCTGTGACTTGCTTAATTTCTCAAATTATATTTTCTTATTTTCAACATGGGGACAATAATACCTTATGTTCCATTTGAAAATTAAATAAAACATAAGAAAAGTACCCGGATTAGTGACTGGCACATAGTAGGCACCCAAAATATCAATGTTAGCAATATTTATTCCTTTATCCCAGTGGTTCTCAACCAGGGGCAATTTCGTCCCCTAAGGAAAACTAGGAGACTTTTTTGGTTGTCACAGCTGGGAGGGTGCTTAATGCTGGCGTAGAGTGGGTAGAGGCCAGAAATGCTGCTAAACATCCACAATGGACAGAGTGGTCCCACAACAAAGAATCATCTGGCTCAAAATATCAACAGTGCCAAGGATAAAAACAAAACAAAACAAAAAACTGCTTTACTCCCTAGTTTCTGAAATCCATTATCTCATGGTCTGAGACAGTCAGAGGGACTTAAAGAGCACATTCTGACAGCACATATACAGACACAGTTTAGAAAGATTTCCTTCGAAATCTCCCCATCTTTTCCTCAAGCACTGCAAGGCTCTATTTGTGTGCCCTGTGTTTACCATTCAAATTATATCACTCCTTTGCCATGACACCTCCAAGCCCTTTCCTTCTGTATCTGGAGTGTCCATCTCCTTCACTGTTGTAATGACTGCATTCCTTCCCTCCCTAAGGCCCCAGTCTGTCTCCTTATGGTCTTTAAAATCCAATTTAATTGGGCTGAATTGCCTTTCTACTCCTCTGCTCCTCTGTAATAGCAAGTCGCTTTAATTCTCTCTCAGACTCAGTCCCTCCTTTCATTTCTACTACTCACTAACTGAAGTCAATGTATTACCTTTAATTTATTTGGGGGCTCTAAATAACACACCATAGAAGTTAGCATTTATAGCATGTATTCATTTTTTTTGCTATCCTGTTACAACACTGAAGTTAATAAAATTGACATCTAATTACAACTAACAAGCATAGTCTTATTAAAACTAAAACAATAAAGAAAGGAGTGAAGATTGCATTACCCATGTGATGCATTCTCCTATAGGAAATACCAGTTATCAAGGCTATGGCTCAGTGGCCCCACGTGAGGGGGTCAGTGTCAGACTCCAAGGGACAGGAAAGAATCCTGGAACTTCGCTGAATGTTTTAAACAGACTGGCAATCCTAGAATACACTAAGACTGAAGAACACTTAGGATTAAACTGAAGAAGCTGGGTCTTGTTAGTATCAAAAAAACAAAGGGGGGACCCCTGTGAAGGAGATGACATTGGACAAGAGGGAGAGATATGGAAGAACCAGGCGGAATGTGTGAGACAAGTTTCAAGAACTGTTGAGAAAAATCAGAATGGCTGCTGCAAGCAGGTCTGTGTTGCTTGGATATCTTTCTTACAGTCTAATTGTTGAATGGGCTTCCCAGGTCATGCTAGTGGTAAAGAACCTGTCTGCCAATACGAGTAGATGTAAAGAAACTTGGGTTCGATCCCTGGGTTGGGAAAATCCCCTGGAGGAGGGCACAGTAACCCACTCAAGTCTTCTTGCCTGGAGAATCCCCATGGACAGAGGAGCCTGGCGGGCTGCAGTCCATGGGGTTGCAAAGAGCCGGACACAACCGAAGAGACTTAGCACGCACACACGCACAGGTAGTGAATGGATGTTTTGCTTTGTGTTAGAAACACAGTCAAAGCTTAGAAACAGAGACTCTAAGTGCAGGAGAGAGTCAGAGGAGACACACCACTCCTCCCTACATCCAGCAGGGCATGTTATGAAAGCCCTCTCTGGTACAAAGAAACTAAAAGAGATTGTGAGCTCTTGGATTTTAAACAAGACAAGGTTTATCAATCAGAAGAGCAGGAAGGATAATTCTGCTTTAGATTATTTCAAAGACCCAAGTTCTGTTTCCAGGTTCTCCAACAGGAGTGATAAGGGTAGCACCTCATTATAGTTCTACAAACTTCAGATGGCTCTCACCCGCAGTGTCTCATCTGATCCTCACCAAAACCCATGAGATCAGAGGTTCAGGCAATCACATTCCCAACTTAAAGAATCTGGAAACTAAGACTCTGAATACAGTGACTCCAGCTCACATGCAGAGGGCCTGAGCAGGAGTGTAACTCAATCTACTGCTCTTAAAAATCATTCACATGTTTCTATCTCTACTTGAGAAACCATACATTCGATTTATTAAGTGTGCAGGCTCTGAACGTTACCTGGCTTCAAACCCCAGTACCCCTATTTGCTAGATATCAGGCCTTGGGGAAGTTATTTAGCTTCTGTGTGCTCATTTGTAAACTGGGTTAAATAATAGGACTTACCACATAGGATTGTTGTGAGGATTAAGAGTTAATGCATGCAAAATACTTTAAAGCATTTCTAATGTGTTCTTTATGAACACTCAATAAGGCTTAAATTTTCTTTTTCTTTTTTAAAGCTTTACTAGTATAAGGTAATTTCACATGCAAGCTTTCATGCTTACAAGGGAGTGAGTAAAATTAGCCTTACTTCATATACTGTTAAGAGAACTGAGATTCCAGTGACTGAAAGTGAAAGTCACTCAGTCACGTCAGAGTCTTTGTGATCCCAAGGGCTGTAGCTCACCAGGCTCTTCAATCTATGGAATTCTACAGGCATGAATACAGGAGTGGGTTGCCATTTCCTTCTGCAGGGGAGTTACTGTCTAGCAGTGGCATAAAATACCCATTTTGTTATGCTCACAGAGATTTTGGGATCAGGATTTGGGACAAGGAGCAGCTGAGAAGTCTTGTCTCTGTTCCAGAGAGTCTGTGGCCTCATTCAAGGAGACTTGAAGGCTAGGAGTGACTCAGCACCTGGAGGATGGAGTCTGGTGGCCTCTTCATCACATACTTGGGGTTGAAGCTGGCTGTCGGCTGAGACATGAGCTGGGCTGGGGGTTGTGCCCCCTCCCCCATGGCCTGGTCTTCTTGCACAGCAGGGCAGCCTCAGAGCTCAGGCATCAGAGTGGAAAAAGCCACATTACCGTTTATGACCTATTCTTAAAAGTCACATAGCATAGTTCAGCCATATTTTACAGGCTGCAGCGAATTATAAGACTGTCCAGATCCAAGGAGAGGGAAATTAAACCCCATCTCTCGATTGAGAAGAAGCAAAGCGTGGGGGATGGCAGATATTGTTGCAATTATATATGAAAATACAAGATGGTATACAGCAAAATATAGGATTTGCCCGATATTTTTTTTTAATTAGTGAATATGTCAGAATTAGAATACAGAGCTTTTAATTTGTGAAGTTCTGTTCTTTCACTGGCCTCCCAGACCTTTCTCTCATATGTAAATAATGCCAGTGCATCTTACACATTCACTGGCAAGTGTATGGCAAGTTTGGCCCTGTGGGGATGCAACTGAGCACAGGTTGGTTACACCAGGAAAGCATCTAAATAAATTCTACAAACTTGTGATGGGAATTCATTGTATGTCAGTCATCTTCCTTCCCCACGTCTTCCATACTGTCTCCTCTTTCAGTCATCCCTCAGGGAGGAAAAATACTAATCAAAACAGATCAGGTTTCAGAGCATTGATTGGGCTCCTTTTACAAGTGGGCAAATAGCTATGTCTAGCTCCAGCGTGGTGCTTTCACTTCAGCCCATGTGGCTCTCCTCACTTTCAGCTCTCTTCCACCCGGTCCTTCCATGTGAGCCCTTTTCATTGCTATGCTTCCATCAAACCTGTCTGGTATCACGTCTCCTGCACTAGACAGGAGCCCTGAACTCACCCCCCTCTTGTGGTCTCGTATCCCGTAGACCGTTTACAAAGCACCAGCCAGGAAAACTAGGTCACATGATGATACCAGTCCTCTAACTTCTGATGCCCATTTCAATTAAGCCAAAGTTCTTACAATGTCTGAGGGGATCTAGACCAGTGGTCCTCGACATTTTAAGTCCCAGGGGCCAGTTCTGTGAAAGACAATTTTTCCATGAACCAAGGTAAGGAGAGGAATAGTTTGGGGATGACTTAAGTGCAGTATGGTTTGCACTCCTATGAGACTCTAATGCCGCCTCTGATCTGACCTGAGTCAGAGCTCAGAAGGCAAGAGGAGCAACGGGAAGCAGCTATAAATACAGATGAAGCTTCTCTCGCTCATCCACAGCTCATATCCTGTTGTGCTGCCAGGTCCTAAGAGGGCAGGGACTGATAACTGTCTGTGGTCCAGGGTTTGGGGACTCCTGATCTAGACATTTCTCTGATTCTCGCTCCTTTAAATCTTCCCTTAATTCACTCTACTCTATCTAGCCTGACTTCTCTAATAAATACACCAAGCAGGAGCAACCATCAGAGCCTTGATATTTGCTCTTCTCTGCCAGACTGCTCTTGCCCTACAGATCCATGTGACCAACTCACACTTCCTTATGATCATCACACAGAGTTCACCTTCTGGGTGAGATCTTTCCAGGACACATCATTTAAATAAATATAAATGTTCTCTTCCTGTATCCCCGTCTCTGCTTTACTTACTACCATTTTCAAATTTTGTGTTTGTATTCTCTGTTCATTGTGTAGCTTCTGCCATCCTTTATACACACTTGAATGTGAGCTTTTGAGGACAAGATTTTCTTGGTCTGTTTTATTCACTGTTATATCTCCAGAACCTACAACAGTGCCTGACATATAACACATGCTCAATGAGTATTTGGAGAAAGAATGAATGAATGCATGGGTGTGATAACACCAGATGGAAATTTAGACACAGATCAGGTGGTGTCTAATCACAGGAATGCTTTGATTAGAGCTATTTTGGACTAGTTCACCAAAGAAAAGAAATGTTTCCACATTGCTCATCCCTCTTTATTGCAGCACTGATGGGTTGGGGTCCATGTACATCTATCAGGATGGTGCTTTGTTTCCCATCTGCCATTGTTTAAAAAGGATGTGTGTAGCATCCTTGGAAAAGTCTGAGATAGACAGGCCTAGAGTTGATCTGAGCAGGATCTAGGAATTCCTGCTTTCTCTAACCTCCAATGCTATCCAGTAGTTCTCCACTGTGGTAGACAGAACAGATGTCCATACCCCAACCTCTGAAACCTGTGAGTACGCTGTGACACACAAGAGGACATTTAGGCTGCAGAGGGACTCAAGACTCAATTAACTTGAGTTAGGAGAGAGTGTTCTGAAATACTCATGGGGTCTCCACGTTATCACAAGAGTCCTTTATAAGTGAAAGAGGAAAGGAGTCAGAGAGAGAGAACAGTAGAAGCCCTTGAGGTCAGAGTGATGCAATGGCCAGCTTTGAAGAAAGAGGTCATAAGCCAAAGACCTCAAGTGACCTCTGCAAACCAGAAAAGACAAGAAAACGTATTCTCCCCTAAAGTCTCCAGAAGGAACACAGTTCTGCTCATGTCTTGATTTTAGCCCAGTGAGATGTACTTCAGACTTGTAATTTTTACATATGCAAAATAATAAATTTGTGTTGTTTGAAGTCACCAATTTAGTGGTAAATAATTCATGGCAGTGGCAATAAGAAACTAATAAGGCTACCATCATTTCTAACCAGTACCTTCATAATTAGCACTACCATCAAGTACAAAAGAAAATCCAGCCTGGAAGTGCCCTACCACAGCACTGGGCAGAGAGAAAGGCAATCTTCGCCTGCTCTGTCATTCAATTTACATACGCCCCAAGGGTGAGACTTGAGTCCCTCCTTTCATCAGGTACATAAAGCGAATGTTATCACCAGTCATAAAGCCTTAGTGATAAACTTCATTTTCTATATTCCACATGCCATCCAAATAACAACTCCGACGAAAGCTTTGTTTCCCGCCTCTCTCCATAGACGGAGGGGCCTAGTAGGCTGCAGTCCATGGGGTCGCTAAGAGTCGGACACGACTGAGCGACTTCACTTTCACTTTTCCCTTTCATACATTGGAGAAGGAAATGGCAACCCACTCCAGTGTTCTTGCCTGGAGAATCCCAGGGATGGGGGAGCCTGGTGGGGTCGCACAGAGTCGGACACGACTGAAGTGATTTAGCAGCAGCTAGACACATATTCGGAAAAGGTAGCTAGACTAGTTAAAAAAAAAAAAAAGTTCAGCTCCTCTTAGCAACTGACAAAACATGCATGCTTTCCACTCAAAAGAATTTAGATTAAAATGGCACCTTCCATGAATTATGATGGTTTGAATTTTTCTAATTTAGCCCAATTTAAGTAAATTCCTACCTCTTGCTTCTAATTATACCATTTTCCTCTCTCCTTTTTTTTTTTTTTATTTTTATGAAGACTAGAAGACCAGAGGTCGAGAAAAAAGGAGTTAGCACTTGAAGCTGATTTTTTTTTTTTAAAGAATGTGTTTTCTCAATTCAAAACAGGAAAGGCTTTCAACAGCAGGTCTGTAGATTTTTGAAAATCCTAATTAGACTGAATTAAATGACTAAAATGCTACTAATTACTTTTTAATTTCAAGAGAGATGTTTACAAAGCACAGTGTAATGAGTAATACAGCACTTCAAATGATTACTAATGTTGCCATTTTGTCTGACTTAATCTCAATTAGTATAAATCACATTGTCATCATTGTTAATTGCCATTTCTCTCAAGCAAAATGCTAATTTCTCTTTATAATCTTACAATTGTTGTTTGTTTTCTTCAAAATATTCCATTTGAAAGGCCTAATAAAGAGAACATTTATAGCCCCCCCTATTTTCTGCAGTTTGAAGCAAATGTGTTTGTTTTTATCCTATTTGGAAGGTAGTGGTAATTCCTACTTACTTTTTAATAAAATGAAACTTTTAACTTTGTTGTCATGCCAAATGTAAATTAATGGGTAGTTATAGGTCCATAGAAGAGTCTTTCTCCATCTGAATGCCAGGTAGAGTTTTCATTAATTATTTCTAAGAGGCATCATTTATGTTTCACTTCTCTGAAGAAATTCATTATTAGAAAAGAGGAAACAGGCTTTAATCAAAAGAATATAGAAATCTTATGTGTTTTTTCCTTCAGTTTCTTTCTGCTGTTCTTCTACTCATGTGGAAATAAAATCTTTCCCTTGAGGCAATTATCTCATCAACCATAGACTATTGGTTTTTCATTCCTTTGTCATTGTATATCCTGGAGAAATTTCCCCCTATTTTTATTGTCATAAACATAGGGAACCTTAGAAATCATGAAGGCACAATAGTTCTCAAATGAGATTTTAACCTTACACCAACATTTTAAGAGCTATTCTAGACTTAAAACCATTTTTCTTGGAAAAAAAAATGTTTAGAAATTAGATATTAACATTTTCTTTTCTCACACAGATGCTTTTTCTAAAGTCTTTAGTACAAAATGATTTCTAAAACTGAGTAATTTAAAAAACAATAGTTTTTCACTCACAGTTTTGTGGGTAAGAATTTTGGGATGGGCTTGGCTGGCTGGTTTGTCTACGTGCCATGTGCCATTGCTGGAGGCAGCCAAAAATGTAGGATCAACTCCCAAGAGGGCCTCTCCATGCATATATCCAACAACTTAGTGCTACACACAGAGCCTTACTCCACATAGCGACTCATCCTTCAGAACCTGTTCTCTGGGTTGGATTTTTCTAAGAGCAGGATTGCCTCAGCATAGATGAATTTCTTTCACAGAAAATCCAAAAGACTGATAGAAGCTGCATCTTACAAATTCCAAGATGTCCCTCCATCCATGCTTTTTATTTAAGCTAGTTATCAAGGTGAGCACATATTCAAGGAGAGAGGAGCCTGGCAGGCTACAGTCCATGGGATCGCAAAGAGTCGGACACGACTGAGCCAATAAGTTTCCCTTTCAAGGTTGTAAAAGGCCTTCCCAGGTGTCACTAGCGGTAAAGAATCCACCTGCAAATGCAGGAGATGCAAGAGACTCGGGTTCGATCACTGGGTTGGGAAGATCCCCTGGAGTAGGAAATAGCAACCTGCTTGCCGGGAAAATGCCATGGACAGAGGAGCCTGGAAGGCTACAGTCCATGGGGTTGAAAAGAGTCAGACACAACTGAGAATACACACACACACACACAAGGTTGTAAAGATTGGGCCCTAATCCCTAGGACTAGTATTCTTATAAGAAGAAGAGCTCTCTTGCTCTCCCCCTCCTCCCCAATCCCACACACTCAGGAAAGGCCACGTGAGGATAAGGCAACAATCTTCAAGCTAGGAAGGAAGGCACCATTTGATCTTGGACTTCCTGACCCCTAGAACTGTGAGAAAATAAATTTCTGTTGTTTAAGCCACCCAGGCTATGATGTTTTGTTACAGCAGCCCAAAGCGACTAATATATTTGAGATCCTATTTGATTAACATGATAAAATATAATTTGGGGCAGATATATTATGTTTAGTAGTTGCAGAGTTCTGTTGATTTTGTCTTCTTCAGGATTCATTTCTCCTTCTGTTAATAGCATATTGACTTTTTTTTTTCTTTAAGAATTCATCCTTCTCCCTTTGGATATAGTACTCTGGGACTGTCAACCAAAGACCCCGTTACTTTTTTTTTTTTTTTTTGGCCAAGAAGTAGATACATTACTTGATCTAGACCAATAATGCTTTTCCTATAGAATTTAAATCATAAGAAATGTGAAACAAAGATGAAAATCGTTTGTTCTACATGTTTCCTGATGTGGGTACCCTGCAACTTCTAATATTTAAATCTTCCCTAGCACTTTTATTCTAAGCTTTCTTAAACATAGTCTTTCAGAGTGTTTTCTCTGACTTCGTTAGCCACCTTTTAGTGTTGATTTGTTGCTGCTACTCACCATAGCACCACTTTCTATTTCTTCAAAACAACACCAACGGATCCTAACAGACATCAAAATTGGAACAATGAGTGGTGCATCCTAAGTCACTTTAGTCATGTCCAACTCTTTGTGACCTCATGGACCATAGCCTGCCAGACTTCTCTGTCCATGGAATTCTCCAGTCAAGAATCCTGGAGTAAGTTGCCATACCCTCCTTCAAGGGATCTTCCCAACCCAGGGATCAAACCCATGTCTCTTACAACTCCTACATTGGCAGGTGGGTTCTTTACCACTAGCACCACCAGGGTGGGGCTACCCATAAACATTAGAATGTAAGCTCAGTGAGTGTGAGGAGACAGCAGTCACCAATCATTAGGCATTAACTATATAATTTCAAAATACATTGAATAAACACTACAGACATTCAAGAAAAAGACAGTGAATCTACAGTCATAGTTAAAGATATATAATGGGTATAATCAACATATAAAGGGAAAATATTAAGTCAGTATTCAGGTTAGTTAAATTAATATCTTAAAACTTAGTATCACCCTTATATTTCTTTAGCCTTTCATGCGTTGAAGACATTTTTACAAGTACTCATTCATATGAACTTCTCCTTGCCTTTCTATTTTTTTATTTTATTTGATTTTTTAAATTAGTTTATCTATTTTTTTAACTTTACAATATTGTATTTGTTTTGCCATACATTGACATGAATCCACCATGGGTGTACATGATTTCCCTTTCCAGAACCCCCCTCCCACCTCCCTCCGCATCCCATCCCTCGGGTCATCCCGGTGCACCAGCCCTGAGCACCCTGTATCATGCATCAACCCTGGACTGGCGATTTGTTTCACATATGATAATTTACATGCTTCAGTGCCATTCTCCCTAAAGTAAACCAAGTAAGCAAGGAACAATGCAATCTGTGGAAGAGCTGTAACAGTTTAGAACTCAAGTCTCCAGATTTCAAATTGTAGTCTTTTCACTGTATGTCTGGTAATGAAGCTTTTGGTCTATCAGCCAGCTCACTAATCCCTAGAGAGGATCTGAGCTTTCAAAACAGTAGATATGTGCTCCTAAATGTCAACTTACTAGATAAATTCAGAGTGTGCTTAGTCGCTCAGTCATGTCTGACTCTTTGTGACTCCATGGAGTGTAGCCCACCAGGCTCCTCTGTCCATGGAATTCTCCAGGCATGCCCAGGAATTCTCCACTGGAGTGGGTTGTCATTTCCTTCTCCAAACAATCTTCCTAACCCAGGAATCAAACCCAGATCTCCTGTATTGGCAGGCAGATTCTTTACCATGTGAGCCACCAAGGAAGTCCTCAAAAGTCCTTGGGCTTCCCTTGTGGTTCAGCTGGTAAAGAATCTTCCACAATGCAGGAGACCTGGGTTCGATCCCTGGGTTGGGAAGATACCCTGGAGAATGGCAAGGCTACTCACTTCAGTACTCTGGCCTGGAGAATTCCGTGGACTGTATAGTCCATGGGGTCACAAAGAATCAGACATAACTGATCGACTTTCACAGATTCACAGAGACATCAATCTAAATGACAATTAGAGGTTATTTATTCTAGATACTGACCTATAATGAGTGTTCAATATATGGTAGTTATTACTCGTGTGTGTGTGTGTGTGTGTGTGTGTGTTTGTGCTCACTCAGTCGTGTCCGACTCTTTGTGACCCCATGGACTGTAGCCCTCCAGGCTCCTCTGTACATGGAATTTTCCAGGCAAGAATACTAGGGTGGGTTGCCACTTGCTATTACAGGGGATCTTCCTGACCCAGAGATTGAACCCGCATCTCCCGCATTGGCAGGCAGATTCTTTACCTCTAGTGCCACCTGGGAAACCCAGCAATTACTGCTACTACTACTAAATACCATGAAAATTCTCTATTATTTCTAAGTTGACTTTTCCTTTATCTTTGTTCCAAGAATGTCATTTGCAGTATTCAGATCATCCATTGGTCTCAAAATGCTCTTCTGAATGAGATCTCAACTTCGTAAACTTTATATATGGTAGTATATTTTGACAAACCATTCATTAAATGGTAAGAGACAATACAGAGAAGGCAAAACTTCAATAGTTGGGCAAGTGCTGTGCTTTGAACTTTGTTAAATACCATAAGGCTACTTTCCATCTCAGTTCTGCTGATCCTATATGAAATAAGCGTCCCCAGACAGCACCACAGCATCTGAATTCCACCAGAATGGCTGGATTTCACTTGCAGACACAACTAGTTGGCACTTTGCAAAGTCTGGTCTTTGAGACTGATTCTAGAACCAGGTTGTAACAGCAGTTGGAGTCTAATAAAACCAGTGATATTTACTTCTTAATGCAGTCCCTCTTTCCAGGGTGTGCTTTCTCTGAGGATTGATGGCCGTTTTTATTGTCTGAGCTTGTAAAATGCAAAATGATTAAAGGTACATCTATTTTTTCAGTCCCATCTCTGTCATTTCTTTAGTCAACAGAGGCAGAGTCCTAGCAGTTTCACATATGCTTACATAAAAGGTCAAGTTTAGCCATCAGTGCTGAAAAAAAATCTTAAAGGGCAAGATTGCTGCATGGTAATGAGTTTGAGGAGCACTTTCAGGCTGACAATAAGCTGAAGGACTCGTGATCTTTCAGAAAGCTCCCCATTTCATTTCTCTTCCCCAGCATGAGCCTCACTAAACAGATCCATTTCCATATCATTATAGAGCATGAAAAGGAAATTTCCTCTCCAGAGCCACAGCTTGGAGTCATTCTATTAAAGTCTTTTCCATCTTCCTAGGCCCCATTGCCTGTTTCTTTGACATTCCAGGACACCTCTCAGCTTTGACTTCCATTTGATTTACTCTCACTGCAGGCTGCCAAGGTCTCTCACCCCTTCCTTTCTGAAAATCACTTCTGTTCACTTCTTCTCTGTCCCATATCAAGCTTTCCAATTGCACATTTTATTTAGGAATTTTAATGTGGCAGGAGAAAGAGCTCAACAAAACTGTTGTGGGTGGGAAGTGATTGAAGTGCAATCGTGAAATGAATGCTCAGCATAGCTTATACTAGAACTTCAGGCAATAGTTTACTGAGTGAGCCATCTCTCCCCAGAGGTGGCCTCATTAACCAAAGGATAAACACACATTCCAACGTTCCATCTCTCCCCTGGAGAGAAGGCAAACCTGTAAAGAACATCCACCCCACCTGTCTGGGGACAGACTGCTGTTATTGAGGTCATAAGAAGCAAGCTTGGTCCAGCATAACTTGGACATGATGGGAACTGAGTTGGGGCAAAGAACCCAAAATCATTAGAGAGGAAGCAAAGCCAAGCCTCAAATCCTAGGGATAAGTAAGAGCTGTAAATGTGATACAAATCCAGAAGTTAGAAGCTAGGGAATCAAGTGTGTGAGACAGGTATTTGGGGGGAGGAAGGAGATAAAACATTCTGGGTTCAAATTCCAGGGCAGCTACTGACTGACTAGAGGGCTTTGGGTAACTTTCTGAAACTATTGTAAACCTCCGTTTTTTCATCATTTAACTAATGTAGTGTTGTTATTGCTGTTGTTGTTCAGTCCCTTAAGTCGTGTCCAACTCTGAGACCCCATGGACTGCAGCACGCCGAGATTCCCTGTCCTATACTATCTCCTGGAGTTTGTGAAACTTCATGTCCATTGAGTCGGTGATGCCATCTTCCTCAAAGGTTAAGATGAGGATTAAATGACATAATGGTACTTACTGGGATGAGTATTGTTTAAAATACTAAACTCCTATGCAAATAAAAAGACCAATCAATGAGAATAAGCCAAAGCTATTTAATTAGAGCTTGCTCTACCGAGTGGGTCAGCCACCATCACTTTGGCAGAGACTCCAAGGCAGCCAGAGGAATGGGAAAGCTTTCTAATGGAAAAAGGGAAAGACTTCAGGTAAGCTCTGAAATCTGTTGGAGTGTGGAAGCTAGAGGGGAGCTGACTAGAAGTGGGACATCCTACACAATTAGTTAGACAGTATATTTAGCTATTTCTAATTGTCCGTAAGTTGGAAGCAGGGACAAATTTTGTAAAGATGTCAGTTATTAATCAAATTCCAGCCATTTGAGGCCAATTGTTACAAGGTCACTGTTTAGCCAGAGATAGTGGTCTGACTTCCTGCAAGACTGACTTACAGTAGGCTGGCTTCCAGGTTGGTTACTGCAGATCATGAGTTCGTGTCCTGGGACACTTGCTGCAGACTATGGGTAAGAGTTCTGTCTTTACATATGATCTGGCCAATATCTGTTTGTATATCCGGTGTATTCACTTCGGCAGTTTTCATTTCTCTTAAGCAAATGACCACCTGGACCTCCCCCACCAAATCTCACCATCTGTTTCAAGGATTCAGGGAAAGGGTAGAGATAGGCTGCAACAATGAGGCTACTGCTCAGATTTTATTTTTAAATTAAATTTTAAATGTATTTTAAATTAAATTACTCTAAAGACAATAGTCTCTAGAATATCAGCTTCTGCAAAAACAGAAAAGGGATTTCTAAATTCCAAAATACTGCTTCACAGGCGAGATCCTAAATTACTCAAGTCAAGGAAATCTTGATGACTCAACCTGAGAAGTCCTTTTGCAGTTTTCTTCATGGGGAGATAATAAAAAAGACAAAGAAGAAGAGAGAAAGCTCTGTGCCAAGTCAGTTCAAAGAAACCTTCCAGTTTCCACAGGCAGCCTAGGGCCATGAATATATTTGCTGAACTGAAATCATATGATACTTAATGGCACCTAAAAGATTCTCAGGGCTTTCCAGGTGGCTCAGTGGTAAAGAGTCTGCCTACCAAGCAGGAGATGCAGGTTCGATTCCTGGGTCAGGCAGATCCCTCGGAGAAGAAAATGGCAACCCATTCCAGTATTCTTGCCTGGGAAATCGCATGGACAGAGGAGCCTGGCGAGGTATAGAGCTATAGAGCTGACATTTTGGACTGGATGATTCTTTACTGTGGGAGCTCTCCTGTGTACTTTTTAATGTTTAGCAGCACCCCTGGCCTCTACTTTCTAGATATAAGTGGCCCCCTTCCCCAGTTATAACAGCCAAAAATGTCTCCAGACATTGCCACATGTCCTCTGAATACAAAAGTATTTCCAGTTGAGAACTACTGGAAAGTGAAATTCCTGTACAGAATTCCCGAAGAACTTGTGAAAATGATTGACTCCAAGGATCCACTGTGGTGATTCTGACCCCAAAGGAGTAGAAAACAGTATGTCTTAAGAGTTTCTCAGAGCTCTGATCATCAGACAGTTTGGAAGTCACTTTTTGGTTACTAACCATGAACAAGAATTGACTCAAAGGGACCTTATAGCCATCTTCAAATATCTAAAAATTTACCTGTAGAAATGAGACTCAACTTTTTCTGAGTAGCTATAAAGAAAAGAGAGCTCAAACTAAATTAAAAAACAAAATAACATAAAAATAATTCTAATAGAACAGTAATTTTTTTAAGTGAAGTATAGTTGGTTTACAATATTGTGTTAGTTTCATGTGTAGAGAACAGTCCTTCAGTGTTTTTTGCAGTTTATACTCCATTATAGGTTGTTACCTATATATAATGAATATAATACCCACAATATTGTGTTAGTTTCATGTGTAGAGAACAGTCCTTCAGTGTTTTTTGCAGTTTATACTCCATTATAGGTTGTTACCTATATATAATGAATATAATACCCTGTGCTGTACAGATGCTATTGTTGCTTATCTTTATATATATATGTATATTAGTTTATATCTGTTAGTCCCAGACCCCTAATAGAACAGTCAATTTTTTTTAATAACTGAAGGCATTTAAAGAAAAGTTGAATGACCATTTGTCAAGAACGTTGTAAAAATAAAATAAAATCAAGGAGGATTTTGAACAGTGACCTTTAAGACATACTCTAATTCTGAAATAATATGATTCTATTTAAATAAATTATGCCTTAGTGCAAGTTAGAATATTAGACCCTTTTCAGTCTAGATAGAAATAAAGGAAAAGGAGTTAATGTTACTTCCATCTAAATCACGAGTTCTCAATCCTGGGTAGACAGCAGAACCACCTGGAGAGCTTTCAGAAATCACGAATATTTGAGCATAAGGGAAGTGAGAATCACTGGATTACTCCATGACAGTCTCCCCTTACTTCAACACGTGGACATAAGTTTATCATTTTGCGTGTTCAGATGAGAACTCTAAATATAAAAGACTGCACAACTGGCTCAAGCCACAAAATTTCTGAGTGGTAAGACAGACGGCTAGTTCTCTCTTACTTTAAAGACCAGGTCTCTTCCTCATGAGTCCCACAGTGACTCACTAAAGAGCAGAAAGGAAGAGCAGAGATTTTTGAACAGCTGCTCTCTTCCAGGCCTTTGGTGGGTGACCTCAGAAAACGTTAAAATGACCTTTGTCTTTTTTGACAGTTTTGTCTCATGCTAACCGAAGAACAGAACTGAAACAATGAGAACCAGAAAAGACGGTTGTTACTGAAAAGGGAGAAAAATTATATTTAAAATAAAATTTAGTGAGCCTTAATTTCCCAGAGAGGAGCATGTCTACTGAGAAGAAGGTGAAGCATTATACTATGTGAATGAGGAGTCTATTACCAGGTATGTTGTTGTTTAGTCACTAACCCATGTCTTTTGCAACACATGGACTCTTTTTGTGAATCATGGGCTGTAGCCCGCTAGGCGCCTGTCCGTGGGATTTCTCAAGCAAGAATACTGGAGTGGGTTGCATTGCCTTCTCCAGGGGATCTTCCTGACTCAGGAACCTGCATCTCCTGCATTGGCAGGTAGATTCTTTACCGCTAAGCCACCAGGGAAGCCTGTTGCCTGCCAAAGTTTGCACAAATTCCTTCCACTGCTGAAAATCATGATCCACATTTCACAGACGTAGTTCACACTTCCAGTCCTAAGGTGTCACCCCAACATATGAATTTTAATCAGACTGAGGAATTAGCTAAGATTTCTATCATATCCTAACCCAATGCTGATTTGACCCCCAGTCCTGAGGTGTTTCTCATGATGGATAAGGATCCAGGTAGCATTTGATAAGATCATATATGATATAGATGTGGAGGGGAGACAGGTGGGGAGAAGGCAGGGGGGATCAAATTGATAAATTAGTATAAACTTGAAAAGAACAAAAGAACATAATTTAGGAATAACAATAATCAGATAATGCATTAAGTGTCATATGAAGTATCAGAAAATGTGCTAAATACTTTATATACATTTAGCACAATTGATGGTTTCAAAAACACTTCATGTTTTTATGACTAACTCATATGGATGTAGGACAGAAATCAAACCAATACTGTAAAGCTATTATCAATCAAAATATATTTAAAAATAAATATAATTAATAAAAAATGCTTCATGCTATAATTCCATTGTACACCTAAAGAAATGGAGTCAAAGTTAACTGCTTGCCCAGGGTCACACAGACTGTGCACGTGGATGCAAACCAAACCTTTCTAACTTCATCATATGTACTCACAATATGTACCCACCCACTCTCCGTTTTCTTCCCACACAGATCTCTTCCATCTTCAAGCACCAGCTAATGATTGACTGTGTGGAGATGTCAGGCAGGGATCCCGTGGTTTCATTCCATTCCCCTTCCACCCACTCTTTTCGGTTTCGTTAGTGGAGTTCATCATTAAAAGCTAATTCGGATGCCCCCGTGACCTGTGGAAGCTTCTAATGAACATAATAAAAGTGAGGAAGCCTTTCGCATTTGGGAATGCTCTCAGCTCTCGCATTCTAGCTGATTCCTCCAGAGATTGAGCTCAGCTCCCGAGAAATCAGATTCAGAGGTCTTTAGTCTGAATATCACTGAGCAGATGGGCAAACTCTCTAAGATCCCGAATTTGTTTCTGCAAAATCAAGGCAGCTGAAACACAGGAAGGGTTAGAACTGGACCCAGAGTTATTCCGATTTTCTGCTTGAGCATCCAGGCACACTCAGTGTTTAGTCAGAACGCCAGAGTCCCTGCAAGCTAAGAGCTGGCACCCCCACAGGTAGGGCCACAGACTACCCAGT